>NC_142100.1:9601166-10206500 GCF_054644295.1 Miniopterus natalensis | reverse complement strand
ACCTTACCCTCGTGCATCATCTCAAGTCCTGCTCGGGATGGCTCCTTACGCTGAATATAGCCGGGCACATCTGAACGAAGGCCGAGACATCCACATGGTAAAGATGCAAGTGCTTGTTAACACTCAGTGCTGGTGAGGTTACAGGGAGCAGGTGCTCTCATACACCATCGGGAAAAGTCAATTAGCCTGTTTGGAGGGGAATTGGCAATATCTATAAATTAAAAAAAAAAATCACATACTCTCTGGTTTTTCAATGTTATTTCTAGGAGTTTATTCTGCAGAAATACCCACACAATGCTCAAAGATGTATGGGTAAGAATGTTCATTGCTGCATTTTTTGTAATGTTCAAAACTCTGGAAGCTACTACAATAATGACCCTTAGGACAGGGGTTAACGGGGGGTAGGTTTGTGCAATGGTGTGCGTTAACTAAGAGAGGAGCTCTGCAAGGACTGGGGGAAGCTGAGAGGCTGGACCCTGATGAGACCATTGCTCAGACTACTGGGATGTAGCGTCACCAGTGAGTTGTCTCGGGGAAGCTGAGTTTTCAGGTGGCAGCTCAGGGCTCCCAGCGAGCGCGCTGGCCGGACCAGGTGGATGCTGCCTGGTCTTCCAGGCCTGGTCTTGGAAGAAGCCCACTGTCCCTTCTGCACTTCTCTGGGGGTGGAAGCAGCTATAAGCCCACTCAGATTCAAGGCGGGGGCAGGGGGTAGGGTTAGGAATGAGAAATGTTAAAAATCTGTGGCCACGTTTCGTAACCACCACACCGCTGTCACCTCCATGGAGAAGGGGTGGAGGAAGAAGGTTTTGCCTTTCATTTTATACCCTTCTGTATTATTTGACTTATTTAAAGATTGTTTGCATTACTTTTGAGATTAAAAGAAAGATAAAATAAGAAGAATGTAATTTGAAGAAAAAGGAGTGGTAGAAATTTGCAAGTAGAGGAAAGGGCGGAAGGAGCGGAAGAAATGCAGGTAGATACGGCAGGTGAGGCACACAGAGGAAACAGATGCGGGGTTGATGAACTTGGAGGGGGGAGATTTGGCTCTGTGCTTCTGCTGGGTGCCAGTGGGATAGAATTCTGCTGGGTGCAAGGGGGATAGCCTTCTGCTGGGTGCAAGTGGGATAGCCTTCTGCTGGGTGCCAGTGGGATAGAATTCTGCTGGGTGCAAGGGGGATAGCCTTCTGCTGGGTGCAAGTGGGATAGCCTTCTGCTGGGTGCAAGTGGGATAGCCTTCTGCTGGGTACCACCAGTGGGATAGCCTTCTGCTGGGTGCCAGTGGGATAGCCTTCTGCTGGGTGCCAGTGGGATAGCCTTCTGCTGGTGCAAGGGGGATAGCCTTCTGCTGGGTGCAAGGGGGATAGCCTTCTGCTGGGTACCAATGGGATAGCCTTCTGCTGGGTGCCAGTGGGATAGCCTTCTGCTGGGTGTAAGTGGGATAGCCTTCTGCCAAGAGCCCTGTATTGCCTGCCCTTGGAAACACTACTCATCCCTTAAGAAATAATCCAAATATCACCTCCTCTGTGTAATCTTAACAGTTCCCTCCCGGCTAGAGTGGCCCCTCCCTCCTCTGTCTGTGCATTGCATCTGTGTGAGTAGACCTGCATATAGCCCGTGCCAGCCCTAGTCTCGGTTACTTGAATATACTTCTGTGTCCCTCCACAAACTGTCTTTAAGGCTGACATAATTTGTTAATTTTCTACATTCCCACATTGCTTAGGACTGTATCTTGCAGGGAACAGTGGGTTATCCATAAGTATTTCTTATATTAAAACGTTTCATTTAACAAACACTTACATGTCATTTACTATGTGATTGGCAATGCCCTCAAATATTGGCTCATTTACTCTCTTGTAACAACCCTCTGAGACAGGGACCATCATGACTCCCACTTCACAGATGACAAAATCGATGCGTAGAGAGGTTTAAGAGCAAGGTCATGAAACTAATAAATGGTAGAGATCAGGACCAACACAAACACCCCGGCTGTAGATTTTGTCCTATTACCACTGCACGTTTCGCTTTTCTTCACACTCGCACAAAAGAACACGTTTCTAGATTTCCCCATTTGAAAGTCAAGGAGAGTGTCTCACTGTCTTTGTAAGATGTAGCAGCGACCTGACAGAATTGAAATTCCATCTACAAACTGCTGTCTGGAAGACCACGCAGTAAAAGGAGCACAGTGGCACTCAGGCTGGTTGATGAGCGCTTTAGTCATTTAACCTTCTCTGTCTCTTCATTGACTCCAGCCGAGACTTCACAAGGCCTCCCAGGAGGGGTGCAAAGCTCCCAGGACTGTGATCAATGGCCCAGAAGGGTCTACAGAGAGAACATTATAGAAAGTCTGAAGAGGGTGCTTAAATGAAGGGAACAGGGGCTCAGAGAAGTGCTGGGGATAGAGGTAGAAAATAATTCGAAACGCGTAATGATGGGTAGAATGTGCAATGGTCCTGTGGTTGGAAATAATAAGGCCACACATGTGTTTCTCGCCAACCTATTGTCCTAGTGATTGTAAGGCTACGATTATATGAAGTAAGAGCAAAGGTAATTCATTTTAATATTTATTATTATGGCCTGTATTAAAATAGAGCAGGGGACTTGGGCAAGTGACCCATTGTCAAAGTATAACCAAGCTGGAAGGAAATAAGGTAGCCGGTTTCTCCGAGCCCAGCTCAGCTGCACTGGGAAGGGGCCTTACTATAGAGGCAGGGGTTGCTCAAACCTGAGGTGCTTGGCGTGAAACTTCAGCTCTGTTTGCCATGAGGTTCCACAGATAGATAGCAAAAATGTAGGAGTGTTAAATACTAGCCCTCTTGCCTGCTTTTTTTTAAAAAAAATTTTTCCTTATTTCTTTTTATGGTCTAAACAACTCGGCGCTAATTTCTAACATTCAACATTTATGGACTTCCAGGAACTCATAAATGTCACATCAGGCTGCCTCTTGGTGAATTTTTAATCAAGGGGGAGAAATCCAGCTACAAATAGACTCGGAATCAAAAGGCCCGCCCGGTATCGATTGGTCAAAGTGGCACTTAGGAACCTGAGGTTGCAGGAGTTTGGATAAAAGGATGGTGGGCTTTCCATGGCCCCAGAGCCATCTTTTCCCATCAACTCCAGGTGAGTACCAGAGATCCCCTTAGGGCAGCGATTTTCAACCCCTTTCATCTCATGGCACATAAACTAAGGACTGAAATTCTGTGGCACACCAAAAATATATTTTTGCTGATCTGAAAAAAAATAGGTATAATTTTGATTGACTTACAAAAATAATAATAGCAGTTATCTACCCTTTTTGCTTCAAAGTGACTTTTTAAAAAAAATCAAGTGCTTATATTTGTATATAAGGATTTCTGGTACCAAGAATTAACCAATCAGATGCAGACTTATTATGTGATTTGACCAATAAAATGCAACTCTGTTATATGACCTATATATTTATGGTTCAAGACAGGGCGTTTAAACCTGATGGCTATTGTTGTGTTGGCTGTTGTCCTATTTTAATTTGACAATCTAAGGGAAAGAGGTCAGTGCCCTGACTAAATAGCCAGGCTGTGCATGTTTTAGAAATTCTTGTGGCACATTGGTTGAAAATTGCTACCTTAGAGTGATTGAAAAGCAGCCAATAATATGAGGTTTACTGAATGCCCATCCTAGTAGCTGTAAGTACGAGAAAGAAAAGCTGAAACTCTGGCCCAGACCAAATGTCACCTCAGTCAGAAATCCTTTAGATGTCAGTCCCAAAGCAGACTGTATAATTCTTCCCCACATGGCCAGAAGGTCTTGGGTGGAATGGGCAGAGGCCAGATACTCTGGTTATCCTGCTCTGCACGGGGTCTGGCCTCTGAGTCTGGGGCCTTGAATCGTCCCCGAGGAGATCTCGAGCCGCTTGTTATGTCAGGGATCACTCAGCCCGTGAACGAAGGCTCTCCCTAATGCCCAGCCGTGAATCATCGGTCTGGGGGACTGCAAAATTAACATGCCCCGCTATAAATAACTCATGTGTAATGGGCTGTCATTGATGGCTTTTTGGAAAGGCTTGACTCAGGAGTAAGGGTTTTAATGACTGTAATTGAAATTAGATGAAAAGCATCGGTATTGGGCTTTCTTGTGACCCATGAGGGAACAAATTTCATCATATGTCAAGACAATTAGGCAGAGTCAAACCTGAGGGACAGGATGCCGCTGCGCCTGTCCTCCGCACCTCTGCCTGCGGTCCCCTGAGATGTCCCCTGGTGAGTGACAGCACAGGCTAGACCTCCTGGGTGCTGGTCCCTCACAAAGGGCCTAAGGGGGCGGCAATGCTGGGAGAGCAGCCCCAGAAGAGTCGTTCTTATTAATAAGAAGCACTTTCGCTTATTAATAATATTCTTATTAATAACAGGGACTTTTCTTTGCACAAGGAACATGGTTTACAAGTGTCTTTTGCTGCCATTATCTCATTTGGTCTTCATCAAAGCCCTGAGACGTCGGTCCGAGGTTATCTCTGTTACCATCCTCAGATGTCTGTAGAGACGGAGGCTCAGAGAATCGATGACTTGCCCAAGGTCACACAGCTCATAAGTGATGAACCAGGAAACAGTAACCTCCGATCCAAGCATGTCCGCACTCTAGGGCCTCCTTCCCATGGTCTAGAGGCTGGTGCCCCAAAGCTCCCTCCTCCCGTCTGACCAGGGCGCTTCCCGCTCCTGTGAAACACTTGCCCTCATTAATCCCCAGAGGCCTGATTCCTGAGAGGCCCGATGACCAGAAGGTGCCCACAGCTGAGGACCAGAGTGCACAGAATGTATCTCCACGGACGGCCTCGAATTCTAACCTGCTTTTTCTAGTACAATTGGAGTCAGGAGTGGAGGTTCCAGTCGAGTTGGTGGAGAGTTTTTGAAACAGGCCAGATGGTGCTTCTGCGCCGTGATTTCATTTTGCTTCTGGTGTAACACACAACTTCAAGTTTCCTTTCAGGTGAGGCTGAGTATTAGGGGGATCAAACTGTCACAAGGAAAAGCCCAAGATTGGAGCTCAAGGTCTCAGGGACACTCATTCTACGAAGCCCAGCCACCTCTTCCATCCCTAAAATCAGATCTGTCCTCCATAGAGATGTCCTGGTCCCCTGCACGTGTCCTAGGAAGGAGGGGCTGTGAAGTCACTGCCAGGTCCTTCAGCCCGTGGTGGCTGCTGCTGGCCTTGTTCTCAGGAGGCAGAAAACCTTAAAGGCAGTGGAGACCATATGCTCCAGGCATTATGTTCTGTGTCTCGGGGCCCCAGACAATTATTCGGAGATGCTGAGCCCACGTGTCCCTCCAGCCCTAGCATCTCCCCAGCCGAGCCTGCACCACGCTGGTGGAGGTTTGCAAATGAGCACAGAGCATACCTTTGTTCCTGCAGCATGTCACCGTTCTCTGCCTGGAGACAGCTCTGTAAGCCTCCTGTGCAAACATAACAAGTCCCACATAGGATTGCGTACACCGTCTAATTACACGTAACAAAACATCTCCTCTCAGGAGAGGAGTGCTTGGTAGTAAATTAAGAGATGCAAAAAACACTGTGAGCCGAGCTGATTCATCCAGGTCTCTAGCAATGGGGAAGGATCCTTGAGAAATGGGTTTGCAGTTTGATGATTATATAAGCCCCCTGTGGGGGCTTGACACATGCTTTGCTTTTGTGCAGGGGGAGGGGGGAGGGAGTGTGACTGGATGGAGACTGCAGAGCTGATTCACTTAGTGTTGTGTTGATGGAATGGAAATTGCTCAAAAAACAGGACTACTTATTAAAGGGGTGGAGCACCAGGGAGTCCAGCGGCACGGGCCCCCAATACTTCTCTCTGCAGTTTCGGATGGGACAGCACCTGTGCTCCTAGAAAGCCTTGCCCAGCCTTGCCCTTCGGCACTGTGGTTTTACTGGACTCCACTTCTCCTCTCAGCTCCAGCTCGGAGAGCTGCTCTGGGCTCCCGTTTATGGGGACCTTAGGGACTAAAGGAAGGCAGAACAAACACGTTAGAAAACAGAGAAAAACATGCTTACCACTAATTACAACTATGAAGGTAGACTCTGCCGGCGTGTAGGGGGAGGTGTTGAGGGAGGGGCACATGCCTGTGCACATACATAAAGGTTTATGGTTAATCCAAAGTGTCGAAGCTTTCAAGTAAGATCTGTGGTCGAACATTTAGTTTTGTTACTTCCTAGCAGCTGTCCGACCTCTCTGGGCCTTAGTTTTCTAATTTGCAGGGTGGGATTATTAATTATTTTTGTCCTTGCTGCTTTAGGGCTTATTGTGGGGATCATATAGGAACACAGGTGTAGAATTGTAAAGCATCCTGCAAATATCATTTCCATTCCTATTAGCACAGAGCAAGTGTCTATCAAACAGGCTCATCGGTGGATGGGTAGACTGATGCTAAAGCATGGAGTTACTTGAAACATTTGAAAAACTCGAGGGAGATTTGCCCTAAATTCTGGATTTTTCTAGCATTTTAAAATGGGAAGGGTTGTGGAGCCTTGCTAAGAAGATCAGAGGACTATTCCTGACTGCTGAGATGAGAAGATCTGAGTAGGAACAGCATAGTTCCTTGTTTAGAATCTGAGTAGAGTAGATGTTGATGGAAATTAGGCAAAGAATTCTCCAAAGGAGGGGAATTAATGAAAGGCTGAGAGGTCAGAGGCTAGGTGCTAGGGCAGAGCTTGTCCTTGAGCAAACAGCGGGTGGCATGAGCATTTGTGCGAGAATGAGCGTCCAAGCGGGAATGGGCATCTGTGCAGACATGGTCATCCGGGCTGGCACAGGCAGCCAGCATCCTTGCCAGGCTGGCCGCTGGTGGTCACAGAGCAGACAGGAGGTACATGTCTAGCTCGGGTGTAGAATTCTGGTGCCTGTAGAATCTTTCTTGGTGGTGACAGTTGGGGGTACTGAGAAGGGGATGGGGTGGGAACAGGTCGGATTGATCATGAACTAGCGCTGATCCATACGTGAACCATACACACTGACCAAGTGCCCATTGGACAGTCCCATCCCAATCAAACATCCCAGCCTACCAAGGAATGGAGCAGTTCAAGGACATTGGTTAAGAAGCAGGAAGATCCCCAGGGACCAAAAAACAGCCTGTGAACTTTCCAGGGAAGCAGCACCCCGTCCCTCTCCCCTTTGAGCATGTGCAGTTGCAGAGTTGTAATCCCTAAAGACCAGAAAAAGTACGTTTCCGCTACAATAGAGGGGGCTTCTGTGGAGAACAGAGCTGCATTTTGAATGTTTTAATATACAGGAATTGACACTGTCGTCCCCAGTACTCAAAAGCCCTCTGTCCGGAGTGGAACAACAATGCCCTCTCTTCTATATTTTCCTTGCGGGCTGCCACGAACTGCTGCTGTGGAGCAAATCCTTCCATTTCAGTCCTTTATTTTTACCTCCCCCCAACCCGTAAATCACTTTCTTTCCCTAAAAGACTGAAGTGTGGTAAAAGCTGCTAAGTGACTAAGAAACGGACCCTTCCGAGTCAACGGATCTGCCCCCCATGTATCTTTGAGTCATAGCTGCTACTATTTCTTGACACAATCCAGGTTGTCTTTTGATTTTTTTTTTTTTCCTCTCTTGGCAGCAGGATTTGCACACAAAAAAAATTCAAAGTGCTTGGGAGGGGGAGGTTTGGCCATACTCGGATCGCCCTCACCATCACGGGGAGCTCCTTGTCAAGCAGCATGTGAATATGACATGACACGTGAATTCTTTGGCACAATCTGCATATTTTTTTGCTCCTACTGCCAAGCCGTTCTTGGGGGCTGTCCACACTGGGCTTAGTGTGCCTCCAGGGGTTCCAGTCACATGTGGTGACCACCTGCTCCCTACAGGCGCACACCATGGCACAGAGGAGACGGTGTCGTTTCAAATCCAGATCCTTTCCTCGCTCACTGAGGCCTTTAGACAAATCACTTTACCTCTCTGAGCCTCAATTTCTCATCTGTAAAATGGGATGAAAATATGAAAACCCAGAAGAATGTTGGAAGGTAAAGGGTAATAACCCATGCATGCCGGGCACTTAAAAGGTTTTCAGTAGGAATGAGCTGACTTGCCTCCCCCTTCTCTTAAAGCATTGCTCTCCCTCATGATCCCCTGTCTACACAGGCTCATATCATGCAGGCAGATACATGAGAAATCAGCTGCAGTGGCTGCTTCCAGAAAGCCTGGAGCCTGATATAGGAGGCTGATTTTACTTTCACTGCACAAATTTCTGTACTATTTGAAATTTTGTCAGCATTCATTTCTTAACAATGTTATACAGAATATGTATATTCAGAAACCGTGAGTTCCTAACCCTTGCTCCTTTGTTTTTTCGTCGCTGTCTAATCTTCCCTTCAGGGTCTGGCCATATCATACTGAACAGGCACAGAAAGAAAATTCCATACTGTGGAAGTTTCTGTGTTGATACACCCAACATTGACCATAGGACTTGTGTAGTGTGGAAGCCTCTATACTCAAGAAGCTCTGGGAAAGAAATGGATTTCTTAAAGGACTGGACAACTGCATAGGCATTTGGGAAAAGACAAAAATGGATCCATATCTCACACTATGTCCTTAAATAAACTCCAAATGGATCAGAGATTTAAATGCAAAAAAGAAAAAAAAAGAAAAAAAGAAACCGTACAAGAACCAGAAGAAAACATGGGTGAATTTCTTTATAATCTAATTATGGAGAGCTTTTCTGATCATGATTTCAAATCCAGAGTTAATGAGAGAAAAGACTGATAAATTTGCCTAAATTAAAAAAAATCACAAAGTTTTGCATGGCCAAAGAACCACAAAGTCAAAAGATAAACAACTGCCTTGAAGAAAATATATGCCATACACATCACAGATCAAGAGCTAATGCCTTCCTAATACATTAAAAAAAAAATTGAAAATCAAGAAATGAAAGTCCCCAAATCTGAAAGAAACATGAGCAAAAGAAAGACACTTCACAAAAAAATAGACACAAATGGTCTTTGAATGTATAAAAAACTGCTCAAACTTACTTTCAATAAGAGAAATGCAAAATAAAACTACTCTTTTATCTTATTCTTCACCTATCAGTCAGGCAGAATTCAAAAAGTCGACAATACACACCCACTTTTGAAGAGGCTGTGGGGAAACAGACTCCCACGTTGCGGGTGGGAGAGCAACGGGGCCAGTCTCCGTGGGGGAGTACAGGGCACATTGAGCAAAACTATGTATTTCCCTTTCGAACTAGCTGTTATTCTTGTTGGGATTTACCTGAGATGCATTTCCACAAATACGAAGCACTTGTGATAACTTCATGTGCTGTGATGTTATGCATTGTAAGACAATATTAGGACCCACTTCAATGCCATTCTATAGCAGATGAGTTGCATTCTCTATGGTACATCCACACGAGAGGAGACACAGATGGTGCGAACAAGTATGAAGACCCTCTCCACACACTGATATGAAAAGATTTCCAGGATATCCTGTTAAGAGCAAAGGGTAAGGTGTGAAAGGGCACATAAAGTATAAACAGACAAGAAAACGTGTACTCGTTTCCTTATTTTTGCAAAAGAAAGTGCCCCGAGCATGAACCAGAAACCGATGGAAGTGGTTGCGTGTCAGGGGGCGTGTGGAAGGGGCAGGGGCCGGGTGTTAAGGAGACTTTTCTGACTATACCTTGTCACACAGCTTTGACTTACGCATCACAAAAGTGTGTCATATATTTAAAGATTAAATCAGTAAGAATAACTAAAGATCAAATCTTAAAAACAACACGAAATGAAACAAAGGAAGCCAACCTCTTATCAAACTGGTGACATAACCGTACAGAAAAAAATAACTCATTCAAAAACTCTCGAGCACAACCTTCCAACTGTATATCCTGAGTGGGTTATAAAAAGAACCAAAGACACCTTACATTTACTTAGTGGATTTGCTGTTGGTAGTGGTATTGGCCTAGTAATTTCAATAATTTTGAATATCCTGTAGGACCAAGGCAAGGAGTTAAATATATTGATGGTGACAGACCCAGGGAGAAGGGCCTAGAAATATGGGACAGGAAGAGAAAGAATCCTGCAGTGTTGGATTTGAGTTAGAGGAGTCTGAACTCAGGTTTGTCCACTGAAAAAGCCTTGAAGCAATAAGCTCCAGCAGCAATTAGCCCCCCTAGCACCCAGATCTAAGTTTCTAGATACCATTCCCCACTAAAAGAAACAACTAGGCTACTTGGAGAAATGGCTACTTACAGGTCTGGAGTCTGGGACACCTTGTACTAGAAAGCCACCAAAGCTCAAAGACAGGTAGTGGCTTATCAACAAGACATGCGAGCTGGTTTGCAGACTTCTCCCTAGCTAAACCTGAGACAATTTGAGCATCAAAAAGAATAATGATGTTAATAGATTATAACACGATGAAAGAAAATGAGGCCAGAGCGATGCTAAAAAATTAAAACAAGGATTAGAAATTTAAAAAAGCAGTGAAATCCAAGTAAAGTCTGTAGTCTAATTAATCCTATGGTGTCAATGTCAATTTCCTGGTTTTGATAACATACTATGCAGGATGTAATATCAGGGGAAGCTAGGTTTTGGATGCCCTGAACCTCCCTGTAACATTTTTGCACTTTCTGTGGGTCTTTATTTCAAGATAAAAATTTAACAAATAGGCATGTGTGTGTGTGGGTGATGGGGTGGTGTTCTTTACAGAGGAATGCTAGCCTATATTTACAGAAGAAATGATTGAATTAGAAAAATCACCACTTGCAACCACCATTGCAATACTTCATTCAGACAAAGATCATCAATGGATACATAGTAAGATATTGGATGGAAGTCATTAGAGAATGGGGCATTCACATGGCCTCCCCCCAGGTTATTATCTACAAAGGGTAGAGGAGCGTTTATGGTGGATAAATCTGGCAGACATCACCTTAACCTTAACCAAGTGACAGAAAAAGCATCTTGCCTCAGTTCTCATTAGTTCTTGCTCCTGAGTCTTTGATGCCATGTGGGATCATTATCAATGTTGAAATAAGTGATATTCTGAGCTTCCTGATATGCTAGGATGAAAAGTAGAGGAGATCACCTTTGTAGTACTTACTCCAAAACTGTCTAATATGAATTCAAAGAAACAAACACCCAAATTTAGATTACATGGTGCTCTGTGAAACATTAATCTGGGCTCCATGACTATCAGAATAAAATAAAATAAATAATAAAATAAAATAGCAGGAGACTGACCTAGATTAAAAAGACTAACCAGACTTAAGAAAATGATAATTACATGGAGTAGACAACTCTTGATTGGATCCAGATCAGAAAAAAATATTATAAAGAACATTACTAAGACAATTGGGGAGCCTGGAGCCTTTGTGGCCTAAGACCTGCTGAGCCCTTCAGCCTTAGAGAGCTGCTGCCTGAGACTAAAAACTGGCATAACACAATGGACTGCCTTTTCCAGTGGGGACTTTGAGTGGAGTTGATTGTTGCCAGAGGGGGCCAAGCTAGTTACTTTTGAATGGATCCATTAGTTACTGTGGAATATTCAACTAATGAGTCACAATCATCTAACCACCAAGAAACCAACCAATAAATGCATCTGTTCACTCAATAAATAAGCACTGGGTGGTTTGCATTGGGATCCATAGCACTGCACCAGCTAAGAGTTTGAGAGTTTGGGGAAAGTCACTGCAGATCAGCGCCCCACAGTCATGGGTAAATGCATGCGGGCAGGCTTCATGTTTTAGCATTGAGCTCACACCTAAATGAGGAGGAGTGGCAGGAGAGACAGCTTCTTGGAGAGCGTAGAACATTTTCCTCCAGTTGTAAAGCCCATTCCTTTTGTCTTCAAAGGAGAAAGTAAATCGGAAACTGGGGCCACACTAAGGGAGTGGTACCGAGAGGTTCTAAAAGGCTCATTGACTCCTCTCAGCTTTCTCTGTCTTTTCTGGAGGGTGGGCTGACTGGCTCATCCCTGTTGCCTGGGACTTCCCCACTTTTAGCACAGCAAGTCCCGATCCCTGAGAAACCATCACCTCCAGGTAAACTGGGAGAGTGGGTCACCTTCCCACCCTCCCACCCCCAACCCAGAATCTTCAGTTAGGATGGGTCACAGGTCTTCCCGAGTCAGATAGCACACCCACCAGCTCTGAGAACCCTGAAGTGGGCACAGAAGAGAGGGAGAAGAGAGCCAGCCTCATCTCTCCTTCCATGCAGATCAGACTCAGAGAACACGCCTGGCAGCTCGGGGTTGCTCTTTCCCAGCTCCGCACCCCCACTTCCTTCCTGCCTCCAGGAAGGTCCCCTCTCCATCGGCATGCACGCAAGCTGCTCATTCTGCAGGCCTAGCTAAAATCACATTTTCTCCTCAAAACCCTTCCCAACTGTTCTAGCTGAAAGTGATCTTTTGCTCCTGAGAAATGTAACAGCACTTATCATCTGTGTGCTCATGTGATACAAAACAGCCTCGGAGCAATTGGAAGAAATGCAGATATATTTATTCACATGTAATGCTCTCATTCATTCACTGGTTAGTGGAGAGATACCAAGCACTGTGCTAGGCGCTGGGGCTTCCCAGATGAATCGGGTCCTGTCCTTAAGGATCCACAGTCTGCTGGGGGAGTGGCCAGATATTTGAGTAATGATAACATGGGTACCACATGCTGGGATGGAGGCTGAGCCTCAGTAAACAGTGTCACTGGAGTTTCTACCCAGCGGCAGACACTGTGTGAGATGTTAAAGGGTTACAAAGCCCTCAACAGATTATAATCAGTTTAGGGTCAGACACAGATCTAAAAGCACACTATTTTCATACCGTGTGGTAAGTGCTACAAAAACTAAACTGAGGACCTGTGAGGACACAGATGAGGAACACTGAGCAAAGCTGTGGGCTGAGTCAGGGAAGGCATCTGGGAGAACCTGGCATCCACCTGAGCTGACCCATTAGAGGTCTGGGCAAAGATGCTGAGGGCCATGGGGACAGGGAGGGCCTGGCAGGTCAGAGATAAATCCAGCAGAGCAAATCAGTAGAGCTTTGCAGCCGATCGCAGTTGCAGAGAAAATAATCTCAGACCTCGTGTGGCCTGGAAAGTCTTGTAGAGGACTCTGCATGTGTTGGGCGTTTAACACACACCTGCAGGGGGATTCAGGCGAGACACCAGGCAGGATCCAGCACCGTCTGACTAGATCATCCAGGGGAGCCCTGTAACCAGGGTTTCCCGAAATGTGTTTCTTCAACAAGCTCCAGGATAAAAGGTAAGACAAGCAATGCCTCGCGGAACTGAGAAATGTTGCTGAAATCTTGTGTTTCCTTTGCCTTCATCCTGTCCAGTCCCGTTCTCATTCTTTCCATAATAATTAAGAAGTAAAATCAAATTACAATGTGGAAGTTCCCACTTTCCCATTCCCTGCACCCCGACGCATGCTCATACACATGCATGCATACACGCAGACACACGTGAGCATGCACACGCATGCACACGCAAACGCGGCTCTATTGTGTGTCTGTTTTGAACTCACGTGTGCTTTCTACAGTCAGATCATGAACTCCTGCAGCTGGGGGTGGTGTGGACCTCTGCACACAGTTTTGATGAATATGCCCTGATGCTGACCTCCAGGGTCACAGCCTCCAGGGCCCGTATTTGAAAAGGAGGCACAGCTGGATCAGATGAACCGCTCCAACCTCGAACTCCTGGCCCCTCTCCTTGAACTGCAGGGAGGGGCTGGAAGACGGAGCACAGGGAAGCATTTCCCTTCTGCCATGACATCTGTGCCAGGGACTTCCAGGGCCCTTCTCAATCTGTTCTCTCCCCTGACTGCCTCCCGCCCGCACACCTGCCTGCTGGGCCAGGCTGCAGTGTCAGCAGCCCTGGAGGCTGGGCTCCTGAAGACATCCGGGCTCAGCTGCTCCATGCGTCCGAGGCCTGGCCTGGTGGGGACAGACACTGGCTCTGGTGCTCCGGTTGAATCTGGGTCAGGAGAGGGCAACTGCTTTTGTCTGATCCACTTGCCTTCTGCTTTGAAAAATACAGAAGTCTTAGGTTGTTGCTGCAATATTTGTAATCCTGGGGCGCTGCGGCTGACACTCTGGCGCACCTAGAGGATTTGGGGACTTTGATGAAGAGCACAGTGCTGATCTAGGAATTTGAGGAGCCAACCTCTCCTGGTGGACAGCCCCCAGCTCACTGGGTGATTTCCCACCAACCCTCTAGTCGTGAGCACCACCCAACACACACACGGAGTATTAGCTAGTCATCAGTTGCGGTGAGGGGACACGGGCTCTGCACCCACATGACCAATTCATTTCATTGCACCAACCCCTCAGGACAGACACTGTTATGTCTGCTTCACAGATGGGGCATCGGGGCTCAGGGGCACAGGTGACCTATTTACAGCAGAATCAGGGTAGAATCGCAGGTGTGCCTGGTTCCAAAGCCTCTGCCCTCCTTTCTCCCTCAACATGTAGAAGGGGGCGAGCATCGGCCATGTAGGGAGTGACTGTGTCACACAGATCTGACGGGCCCCATCAGATTGTCAACTGATTGAGGGTGGAGATCATGCCTTGTACTTCTTTTAGGATGTAACTCATTACCTGGAAAGCAGGGAAAATCTTACTTCTTCTCAAATGAGTGGGTTCCAATCAAGTTTCATGCGAGCATTGGAATCTGGGGAGAAAGTGGGACAGGCCCTTCCATGGAGGTGTGCCCTCCAGCCCCCCTCAAGCACACCCCGTGTCTTCTGAACGCCTGGTAGACTCGGTCGGCTCTGCAGATTGTTTCCAGAGCTCAGTGCCAGATCAACAGTCTCTCAATTTCTTGCATGTTATGAAGCTTTGCAGATGACTCTGTATAATCAAATATGCCATTCCACGTCTCATTTGTAATTTCACAACTTAGCTCTCCGCACCATTTAAGCACATATAGGGCCTCTGGAGAAATCCTTAGTTTTTCGAAAGCTTTTCTGTGTGAGCTTGGTGCTGATTTTGGTCTTTGCTGTGTCTAATAAGATTCTCGCAAAGTTTGCTCACCGTGAAAGGCTTTATAGAATTTAAGAAGCCGTGGAAATAGGTCCTGGCCTAGTGTAAGTCAAGGCAGGCCAGGAAGCGTCAGGGAGGAGGCCCGGATGAGGGGCCCGATGCTTTCTTTCTGTCTATTTCTTTTGTTTGGCTTGACTGGTGTCTGAACAATGCTGGGTCTGCTCTGCCATCCTGCACTGCTTAGCAATTTACAAAGCCCATCTCATGCATCATATTAGATTTGACCTTGACATCTGCCCATTAAGTGAGGAGGGGTAATTATTATTATTATTTCTTAATTTATTTTTATTGTTGAAAGTATTACAGATGCCCCATTTTTCCTCCATTGATCCCCTCCACCCTGCATCCACCTCTCCCCCAGGTGTCCCCATACCAATATCTGTGTCCATAGGTTATGCATATAAGCTCATAAGCTCTTTGCTTTATCTCTCCCCACCCACTCCCCCACCCCGAGGTGGGGTAATTATTATGATCTCCATTTTATAGACAAGGAAACAGAGGCTTGGAGAGGTTAAGTGACCTGCCCAAATCTGTGAAGCTAATTTTAATTATTAATTCATTGCAAGGCATCGAGTGACAATCTTTTGATTAGTAATCCGGCGTCTGCCTGCCAATCCAGTGCGCCTTCCTCGAGGCAATCCTTTGCAGATGCTGAGCTGAGGTTTTGGAGATGAAATTGTGACATATTGACACTACTGCTATTTAGTTCTTGAATCTATCCATTGTCTTCCATCCCCACAGCTACACTCCAGCCCTGCCCACTGCCATTTCTGGGTCTCTGCCACAGAGCCCTGAGGGGGTTTCCTTACTTCTGGTCTTGACACACTTGCATCCAATATCCACACTGCAGCATAAACAAATTTCTCATATGAAAATGTTATCACTATGTTTCTCTGCCTAAAACATTTTTATAGCTCCAGTGGTCTTCAGAAAACCCCCAACTTCTCTAACTTGGCCTCCAAGGGTCCGCATGAAATGATGCTACTTCCATCTCTACCCCTGCCTCTTGCTACTCCCACCTCTGGGATCTGAGTGCCAGCTGCTTCCCATTGCCAGACTCTCTTGTACTGGGGTCTTTGTCATCTTCATTTAATGACTCATCACCTTCCCTCAGCTTTGTCATCTTCTCTTTATAATGTTTAATAATGTTGAAGCAGTGTAACCAGCTCCAAAACAAAAACAAGCAAAAAAAAACCACACCTTGTTTACAATGAATTACTATTTTCAGAGTTTTTGTTTATTTTATTATTTTATTTTATTTTATTTTATTATTTTATTTTATTTTATTTTATTTTATTTTATTTTATTTTATTTTATTTTATTTTATTTTATTTTATTTTATTTTATTTTATTTTATTTTATTTCACTTCATTTCATTTTATCTTTATTGATTTCAGAGAGAGGAAGGGAGAGGGAGAGGGAGAGAGAAACATCAGTGATGAGAGTCATTGATTGACTGCCTCTTGCACACCCCCTACTGGGGATCGAGCCCGCAACCCTGCCTGTGCCCTGACCGGGAACCTAACCTCGATCTCCTGGATCCTAAGTTGATGTTCAACTCCTGAGCCACACCCGGCCAGGCTATTTTCAGAGTTTATAAAATGCTGATATCTCTTCCAATAATTAACACGAAGTGGGTAGGGATCCACTTTATAAATGAAAACACCAAGGCTTGGAGGTGTTGAGTAACTTGCCCACCTTACCTCACCGGCAAGTGGCAGGCTCAGCAGTTGGAACTCAAGTCTTGAGATTCTAGTTTACACAGAATTATGCAACCTGTTCGCATCATTTAGCAGCTCCGGCTCCCGGAAAGCACGTTGGGCTCTGTCGTACAGGGAGCGCTGCAGAAAGCTGAGCTGCACTTCCACAGGGGAGGACACGAAGCGGCCGGGACAGCCCACGGGTGGGCTCATGCCCCCCCCCCCAGCAGCCTCTGTCTCCCCATCTCCCAGCTGACCAGGTAAGTCGAGGGGCCTGCGTGCGGTAAACTTTCACCTGCGGGGATTCGGCCTCTGGAGAGAAGAAACATCACGAGCAGGCCGCTCGCTGCTCTACGCTGAGTCATGGCAGTGGCTCTGCTTTCTCGGAATAACTGGGAATTACTCTCCAGGGGAAAAAATATGAGTTGCGAACAGTGTTGCCTAAATGACATAAATTTCCAGGGCAATATAGCTCTGGTGAAAACTCTCGACTTACCGAGGGCCTTTCCTAACTCATCCACTCGTGTATCACTTTCTCAGGCCCCAGAGTCAGCAACAGATCGTCACACACTGTGGGAGAGTCAAAGATGAGAGGGCCGGCCGAGGCGGTTCACAATAAGCCACCTTGGGAATCCTCAGCACACAGGTGGTAACTGAAACCGTGGGTTGGATGAGATCTCCTGGGACAGAGTCTACAGTGAGTGGATTCGTACCTGACGTGGCCAGAGGACACACTTCTCATTCCAAAGTCAGCAATGGAGACAAGCGAAACTACAGTTACACAGCTGTCACTGGGAAGGCAATAGTATGCGTCATATCCAATGAGTGCAGCAAATAAAGAACGCCTAGAAAAATCTAGGAGAGAAAGAGGGAGCTTAGTTTCTAGGAGGAGAGAGAGTTCAGGTGAGGGGTGAAGAGCTGGGTGGATTAAGCGGCCCAGTGTATAGCTGAGAATTCTCTAGACTCAAGAGCCCCTTTCACTAGGTGCTGGGTTTACGTTTGGAAGGTGGCCCTGGGCACTTTGAGAAGCAGTCCTGGGCTGGACACTGTGATTCCTCACACTGTCAGCTAATCACGGGGAGGCCAGTTTAAAGGGGAAGGGCCTTCAGGTTTGTGCTCTGGTGAACAACACCTTGCTCCCAGCCTTAGTTTCTCCCCAAGATCATCAGCCTTTGGGATGCTGTTGACAAGTCATTTGTTGATATCAAAGAGTGAAGGAAGCGCAGGTTGTTGAACCCCCTTCCCCCCTGCGTGGGAGGCTGCTTGCTAGAACTCTCCACAGGTCTACCACACAATGAAGCGTCAGTGCTCACAGACTATGTGAAATCACTGGTGCGTCTTAAGAGGAAACCATGGGTCCCTCTGATAGACAGCTTGGTTTTGCATGAGATCCATTTGTCAATGTGCTCTGACTTCTGATGTACCTCCAAGTCTCAGGCTCGTAACCTTCTGAGGTGCTGATATCAGCAATTCTCAAAGTCACAGGGTCTTCCAGCCAGGTCCCTTTTTGCACTTTTGATCAGGCACCAACACACATCCCTTCAAATCTCAGTTGCTTAACCCAATCCAAGTGCATTTGCCAATGACGCCAGGGTGAAGGTGTGGTCCAGGGACCGGCAGCCTTGGCACTACCTGGGCACTTGTTAGAATTTAGACTCCCAGCCCTACCCCAGACCTCCTGAATCAGGGTCTGCAGTTTCACAGACCCCCAAGTGACTGGTATGCATGTTAACATCTAGGAAGCGCTGCCCTGGATTAGCCAAGTCCCCTTGATGGCTGAACAAGGTAAGTCCTATGTAAGAGGGAGAGAGGGGAATCAGACTCCATTAAATAGAAACAGGGAAACAAAAGGAGGGAGTCTGACCTGATGGGAGATCATAAAATTATTCCAAACAACATAAAATCCTCTTCTTAAACCCCAGAATGTTGGTACGTGGTGCACAGGCTCGAGGAGCCAGCCTTGGTTCGTGACCCACTGTGTTGCTGAGGTGGCCGGCCGCTCCCTTTGCCTGTCCCGGGGAGTGGGTGCGAAGGCAGGCTGGTTGTCATTCCTTCAGCCTGCCTCTTGGCAGTTGCTGCCTGGGCACGCAGGTCGGAAGAGAGGGACAATCAGCCACAATATTAGAAAACTGGAAAAGCCGGCACAGTATTTTTTCCGTGTGGCACCCCAAAGTGCTCACGTTGAGGGGGTGATTACTTGCCCTTTATTATTCTCGTTTTGGTAAAGCTGTTTTTTTCTCCCATACACCTGTGTTTAAAGTTAATTCTGTGTTATTTTCTCCCCACGGGCCTGTGCCAAGTGCCATAGGGAACAGCATTTAGCAACACCAAGCAGGAGAGGCAGAGGGAGCCGCGTTAACTCCACACATGGCTTGGGAGTTGGCTGAGTATATGGCAGGAGAATGTGTGTTTTTATGGTGCTAACTGTGAAGGGGAGAGCAGGTGCTAGGGGGTGCCTGGCACCCTGAGGTGCCATAGGGCTGCTCCTGGCTGCTCCCCACTGTGGGGAATTCTGCTGAAAAGAGGACTGGGGGGGAAGGCGAGGATGGGCTCTTGGGAAACAGGTGAGAGTGAGCGCAGAGGGTTTGGGCTGAGTGCACTGGACGAGTGGGGAGGGCATCCTGTCTCAGAGGTCACCAGGAAAGGGGGTGGGGTGGGGCCTCCCAGGGCAGAGCCATCTTAGATCCCTCCTGTGTTTGCCTCAGAGCCACTGAAGCCAGAAACAGACCAGCACATAGAGGGGCAGCCAGCAACCACATAAGCAGCTGGGCAGAGCTTCTGATTCAAAACCACATTCCCTCCCTCCTTTTAACAAACACTCCAAGGGTTTCCCCGCTGAATATCCATTCTCCTTCCTTCCTTACTCAGACCCCTGATTTTGTCCCAAGTAGCCGGAGGCCAAGTACAAAGATAAGGTTTTTCCGGTCTCCCTTGCGAGGAGGGGTGGCCCACAGAGCTCACGGGGCACTGGCTCAGCTGGGCCACCTCCCTGCGCCTCCTCCCTCCTGCCTGGAATGTGGCCTCTTCTGGAACCTGGAGGCACATCTGATGGCAGCATTGCATACTGGAGATGGTGAAACAACAGTGAAAGGACACGGATTCCTAGGTGACACTGTTGCTGGACTTCTGCCTGAGCCACTTGCTGGAATTTTCTGTGTATGGGAAACTCAATTCTTTAAGTTTCCAGACTCCCCCCCATGCTCGCTGGGTAGGACAAGCAAATCTATCTGCTGCAACAAACAAACTTCCAAATGCCAGTAACTTGACCCAGTGAAAGCTTGTCACTCACATGAAGCCCAGTGAAGAAATAAGGGTTGTCAGGTAGGCTTCCCTGCCCCTTCCCTCGGTGTCTCCGGCGAACTCTACCTTCCACCTTCTGGTGATGCAGTGGCAGGTGGGGAAGTGAGCTAGAACGGCCCAGGGGCCACACCTGGGCGAGGGACAGCTCTTTCACTGGGACCTCATTGGCCAGCATTCAGTCACACGGCCACGAAGGGAGCCGAAACAGGTCATCTGGTCCTGTGCTGAGGAGGAGACAGAAATGAGCATTGGTGAGTACTCACAGTTTGCCAAAGGCACACTTTCAAGGGGGAAAAAATAAAAAAGAGGGAGGAAAAGAGGGAGGGAGGGGACTAATAAAAGGAAAGGCCATCAAACACTCAATTGTTATCTAGAGGTAATTAAAGCACTTTTCCCTGGGCACCAAATATGCCCGTGAGTAGAAAGAATGGACTCAGGCCGCCTGCCTCCCTCATGGTCTGTGGGAGCCCGCCTCCCTGCCTGCAGGAGGCCCCACTCAGCACCGGCCACGTTCAGAGCCCCTGGGGTCGGCTGGGGCGGAAGGCCCCCGTGGGAGCCAGTGTGGGCTCCCAGCCCCTGAAGGTCAGAGCAGAGGCTCCCGGGTCGGGAGTCCAGTAGGCCTTACTTGAGCCTGGGTCCTGTCGTCACTCTCCCCATGGCCGACCTGGAGCAAACAGCTTCCCTCTTCCGAGTGCGGGTTTCTGTTGCCTGGTCTGTAGACGTAATAACTGCCCCCGTGTTCCAGCATCATCCCCGGCGCGGCCTCCGTGGGCTCTGGGTGTCCGCTTCGCGCCTGAGCTTCGGCTGCCCCGTAGACTCGCCCGACCCTCGCACACTCGGTGCCTCCCTGCGTGTTTTTCCCTTCACTTCTCCGACGTGGGGTCTCTCCACCTCAGCACTGCGGACGTTGTGGGCTGGGCCGTTGTTTGTAGAGGACTATCCTGTACGTTGTGGGATGTTTAGCAACATTTCCGACCTCTCCCCAGCCAAATTCAGTGGGGTCCCTTCCTCCCAGCCACCACGATCCTGGGATCGCCGGATCTGCAATCATACCCTTCGCAGTCCTCCCTACCCCGTTCAGCGTTACTTTTACTCATAGCACTAGCTACTTACCCAGTTAGTGTTTCTCGGCCTCCTCGCTGAAGGGAAGGCGCCCGAGGGCAGGGATTTCCACAGCCTGTTTCACTCATTGCTGTATCCCCGGTGCCCAAAGCAGGGCCTGGCACACAGTAGATGCTCAACAAATATTTGTGGAATGAATAAATGGATGGGGTTTGTCAGTTTGTCCTGAGCTGGCCTTGAAATGTGGACGGAAGAGGCTGTGGAGTGGGGACTTAACCAGGTTCTACTAGTCTCCCCCTCTGAGGCGTGCGGGGAGCCAGGGCCTCTCGGAGGCTGGCAGGCGCTGGGGGGGCAGAGGGGTGCGCGCGGCCTGCTCCTCCTGCTAAGACAGGCGTGTTAGGGAAGATCGTTGCGTAGCATCCAGCGCCATGGAAACGCGTTAATTCTGGGGGAGGGGGGGCCCGATGAGCAGCCAGCAGTTCTGAAGCCCGTCCAGAGCACTGGGTTTCCTGGACCCAGAATCACAGTCCTCGGTGCACAGTGACTCAGTGCCTCCCAGACTGTCACCAGCAGTCGCCTGCCCACGTTCTTGGGAGAAGCTGGCGCTGAGCAGCAGGTCCTTGTCCAGCTAGTTTTGACTAATACAGTTTTGGAAACTTGCTCTGCCCCCCCTTTCCCAAGGATCCAGTTTGCCGTTCACTTCAGCCTACGTCGGAGCTGTCCCTTTGCTCTGTCCCCATTTCCCCAGCGTCAAAACCAGCCCCGTGCAGCCACCCTGATGGGGAAGGAAACACGGGGGGCAGCTGGGCCTGACACGGCCCTTGTACTGCCAACAGGAGGGGTCAGAGCAGCATCTTCCCCAACAGGACTCAGGTGGGGGTGCAGGGAGGAGAAGGGGCCAGGGGATGTCTGGGGTCAGAGCCATGGACAGGGACATGCTCTTGCTCCATTCCCACCCAGCTCTCTGCATCTTCTCAGGGGAGAGGTGGGGGGGCTGGTGGGTAGGGACGGGGGGTCAGTGATCCAGGGGAAGCCAGAAACAGGAGCCACTCAGGACAGGGGCAAGTTGTGCCATTGCCTCACATTTTCCCACGACGAAGGAAGAAAGGAAGGGGAAAGGCAAGTTCACGTCGGTCCTGTCCTCAGAAATCGGAAACCTCCAAGGATGTCAGCCCCTCCCCGTGGACGCTGGGCTCTCTTAAGATGAAGTCTGTTCTTGCTCTGATGGTTCGAGAGGGAGCAGATCGGTTGCTTTCCATGGAAATATTGTAGCTCTCCAGAACGCGTAAGTCCCTCCTCTCTCATGTCCACTCTAAGCACATATGGAAGTTTCTCGAATCCTCCCAGGGTGACAAAGTGTAGTGTGTGGCCACAGGGCTCGGCAGAGGGGCTCTGGAACTACGCCCTGACCTGGCTTGGCCCCCAAATTGGCTGCATTATTTGCAGGGCACCGTCCTTGCCCCTCTCTTTGCCTGTTCTGCCTCAGCCCAGGTCAGAGGAGCCGGGAGGTGGGCTCGGGGCAGGGGTCTGGTGCGGGGAACTCGGGCTCCTGGCTGGTTGCGCTGACTGAGGGAGCAGCTGCTGGTGCCAGGGACCACTGGGCATGCTGACTGCGGGCCAGCGTGGGCTCTGAGGTGGGCACTGCTGTGATTGCTGCCTTCACCTTGGTTTTGGTTTTCGAGGTCAAGGTGGAAGGTGGAGGGAGGAGAGACGGAGGGCTCTCGGGTGCAGCCAGAGCATCCTGGAGAGTCGCGGAGCCCAGGTGGTGGCGGCTGACCTGCCTGGCCCAGTGCGCCCCACTCCGCACACACCCTCCATCTCCTCATCCCCGGGCCGGTCCCTTTCTTTCTAGAAATAGCTCCCTTGCCCGGTTGCCCTCTCCCTTCTACCTGCTCGGAAGCTTACCTCCTGCGGTTCCTTTTGATGACTTCTCTTTAGTTGCCATGAAGAAATGCTCGTATCAGCAAACAGATGGTGGCTGAGGCATGTAGCATAAAATATATTTATCAAGGCAAACAGCTGTAGCCCATTTCATTCTGTGGATTTCTATTAAAAGTTCTCCAGGGCCACAAGCAGCTCTGAGGTGCAATCTGAAGGCGGCCCAGGCCGGCTTTGCTCTGCCTCCCTCCCGGGCCTTTCTGTGCACGCACAGGGCCTGAGAGAAAGCGCTGAGCTCCAGACTCCTCTTTGCTGGCTTTGATCAAAGTGTCACAGTCGAAGCCTCGCCGCCCCTCCTGCCTCATTGGGTGGGTCGGGCCCTTCCAAGTCTTCCCACTTTCCAGGCACAGTACAATGGCGACTCGGCTGCCATGCAGTTCCCCTGTGCTGTGAGGGCAGAGGACGTGTCCCCTGGGAGAGGACTCTGCTTCATGATTTTTATTTTTATTTTATTCCGATGGCCAGGATGCTGTTGTGGTTTGGAAGAGCACTGGTCTGGGAGTTGGGAGAGCTGGGATCTATTCCAGACTCTGCCACTAATTAGTTTTGGACCTGGGCAATCCGTTTCATTTGTCTGGGCTCTTGGTTTCCTCCTAGTGGCACGGGGTTGGGTCAGAGGAGCAAACCCAAGTGCTGTTAGGGGTTAGGCAGGGACTGCAGGTGTGAAATGGGCAGGGGAAGACAGTGCCACCCTGCAGAGTGTGTGTGTCGCCGAAAGATGTTTCTAGACACAAGAGTGCATCAAGGTTGTGGAGGCACATCTGGTACCTGGGCCTCTAGTTTGACGTCCCCCTAGATCAGTGTTTGCCAGCATGTTATCAAGCGCTAATATTCTGTAATAACGGTTACAGAATAACTATTTAGGGTAAGGCTGAACTCCATAGAGGGCTCATGGACATCAGCAGGGCAGTCTATAAGAAAACTACTACCTTTTGCACGTGTATTCTAATAGACTTTACTTTTCTAGAGCAGTTTTTGGCTCACAGCAAAATAGAGGGGAAGGTAGAGAGAGCTGCCATATAGCCCCTGCCCCTACCCATGGACAGCCTCCTCCAAGGTCAACATCCCCCCCCCCCCCAGAGTGGGGCATTTGTTACAATCTATGAACCTCCACTGGCACATCTCTATCACCTACAGGTCATAGTCTACCTTGGAGTTCGCTTTTGGTGTTGTACATTCTGTGGGTTTGGATACATGTATAAGGACACGTATCCATCATCACAGTACCATACACAGCAGTTTCACAGCCTTGAAAAACCGCTGCTCTGCCCACTCATCCTCCTATGCATCCCTTCTCACTACCTGAGAGGACAGTGGGGCAAATAACTGGAGACTCGGAGCACCCTGCCTGTCAGTGAGGGGCCACCGTCACCTTCAGAAACCCTGTGGTTTAGAGGGTCAGAAACAGGAACTGTGGAGTCAGACGGTCTGGGTTCAAAGTCTCCCAGTGCCTCGTAACAGCTGTGTGACCTCTCACAAGTTATTGAGCCATACCTCAGTCATACCTTGGGTAGGTTATTTAAATATACCTGTTCTGCCTCAGTTTCCCAAACTACGAAATGGCAGTGAAAGTAGCAGTTATTACATGGAGCGGCTGTGAGGGTTAAATTGATCAGTCTGAATAATTCATCTGGAATGATGCCTGATGGAGGGTAAGTGCTCAGTAAATGCTGATTGTTGGTTACGGGGACGACCTCCCAGTTTCGGTGTGGACAAGCATGCAATGACTGGTTTGTGGAGCTAATATTTACAAATAATTGTTGACTGTGCAAGGTTTTCCTCTTCCATCAGACAGATCACCTTACGGCTTTTGCTTCTACTCAAGACATCAAACTGGAAATTTCTCCCATGTGTGATCCACTTTTACATGCATCATCTAATTAGATTCCCCGATGGGAAAGAGGCAAGCGATGCCTTCATCTCTTTACAAAGGCAGAAACACAAGTTCAAAGAGGTTATATAATTTGTTCAAAGCCACCCAGCTAGCAAGGGTTTGAGTCAGAATCTGAGTCCTGGATATTGGATTCCCTTGACGATGTTCTGTCCACGTACTAATGAGCTGCTTGTAATTATGGTTAATGGACATGTTATAGCCAGGGTGGCTCTGTTGATTCTCAGGGTGTCTCAACCTTGCCCAAAGCATGATTTCAGGTGTTTGTTCTTAACCTTAATTTGGGGACCCCAGTCTAAGCCTACAAATGAAGATTCCCAAAGGAGAGACTCAGTAATCTGTGTTTAACAAGCATCCCAGGTGATTCTCATCATGATGATACTGGGAAACAAACTTCGGGCCAGAGAATTCTGCCAAGAAACCCCACCAGTCAGCTTAGTACCAGATGTTGGAACAGCTATTTTAGGAATATGCCTTAAGCCATGGGGGGCAGGGTAGGCGGAAGAGTGTGGCTAGCTCCAGGGATCAGAAGGACAAACAAAGTCCAGATCTATCCAGTTTGCCAAATGAGTATTGAGTTCTTATTGACAAGTGAGGCGCCTACTTAGGTCCCGAATGTTGGGGCAGGAAGGTCACCAAGGAGCCAGTTATCAGAGCTGCTGAGCTTTTAGTGGCTAAGACAATGGATGTCCTCACTTGCCTGACCTACTTCCAAGGAAAGGTACTGGCATCAGGTAAGGATATCATCTCTTAACGTCTATAAAATTATCTTCACGGAGAGGGGCAAAGATGAGTCCCAGCATCTCTGGGCCTATGTTCCACCCCCTCCGCAATCTCAGAGGAAAGAGAGTCCTAACAAGAGCCCCCGCCTGCCCCTCGTCGGGGATCTGATTGGCTGCTGGCCACTCCTGAATCCAAAGGTGACTGGTTACTAGTTCCACTGGAGCCACAAGAATGGAGAGCAGGGACAACTGTGCATGTCTTACTCAGAAAAAGTAGGGAGCGATGCGGGGCAGGCAAAAACAACAGACGTCCAAACCGGGGTTACTTGGCTTTCCTTAGGAAAACACTCAACAAACAAATGACTTTCTGAAACACTGATTTTGTTTCCGGTGCTAAGCAGGCATTGGGAAAAGCACAAGCAGTAACCAGAAGACGGACCAGGCCCGAGCACGTGGAAAGCTCAGTGCAATTCCCCTTCGCTATTGATGAGACACCTTAAATTGTAACCCATGCAAATGTATCGTAAGGAAGTAATCAGAGGTGCAGACCAAGATCGAGGCTATTAATTGCAGCAATATTTATATAGGGAAGCCAACAAAACTGGAAATATACGTATCCAAAATAGAGAAATTTTAAATGCATATGGTACATCCATTAAAAGTGAGGTTCCTGAAATGTACTTGATACAGAAAAATGCTCAGGAGATTATGATGTAACGTGAAACAAAAAGCCTAGACAGAAAAGTCTGTGTATGCGATGATCCCAGATTTGTGCGGATGTAGACGGTTGCACTCAGGACCGAAAGGAAATACACGGACATGGGAGCAAAGTTCACTTTTGAATGGTGCAATGACCGCCGAGTTTTCCCCTCCTTTATACTTCCCTGGCTCCCAACTTCTGCTGAAGAACGGGACTATTTCATGATTGAAAAAAAAAACCATGGTTCTGTTTCTAAATTCGTGCCTCGGTGTCAGTGGAACTGAAAACACATCCCATTGAATTATGGTGACTGCGAAGTGGGACAACACGCTCTCCCTGGGACAGAGCCCAGAATGCACACAGGGGGGAGCTGCAGCTTGCCCTGCCCCAGGCGAGGCGACGGGGCAGCGCTTGCTTCTGTGTCTCATGGGCCAGGCTCCCTGTTACCTCCATCTGGGCTGATTCTCTGCTCCCTGCTCACTCAGCCTTTGGGGCAGCCCCCCAGCCCCTCATTTATTAAGAGATGGAAGGAGAGAGAAAGGAAGGAAGCGGAGGGAAGGAAGGGGGGGGGGGGAGAAAACGAAAATCTCTGCCCCACAGAACTGCAATAAAGGAGCATATGTATATACTAAAAAAATGCCTTGGCAACAAAAGCTTTTTAATTGAACACAGTCTCTTCAGCCAACTTATGTAAATTCTATCCCAATTTTGGGCATCTATTTTGAGCACAGAGAGAAACGGTATGAATCTTGCCCTAAAATTGTACTCGACAGAAGGGGTGACGCCATCTGGATGCCACATTACGGGAGCCTGTCACCTGCTAACCGAGATGAGGAATGACAGGTTATAATCGCCTTCCCGCGGCCTGAGCAGCCCTGGCGGGGACAGCGAGCTTTGGGTGTCAAGGTGTCGAGCGCTGCACCGGGCCTCCGCAGCCACAGGTGGCGGGGACGGCGCAGGGGGGAGGGTCGGGAGGCAGCGGCCTGCGCGTGGGGGAGAGTGTTCCTTCTACCGCCGTGGGAGCTGGGTTTCTTTATTCAGAGCTTACGTGGGCACCTGGCGCATCCTGTAAAACTGTAGCCACTGGGAGTCAGTGGGTGACCCTTTGGTGACCAGATGGACCTTGAGCAATTGTCTCACGTGGTAGTCGAGCCAGTGGGAGGACTGCAGTGTGCTTGTCAGTGGGGAGGGTGGAGAGGCAGATCCAGGAGGACCCTGGGCCACCCTGTGCGGCCTCATCTGTGGGGATCCTGAGAACAAACAACCCCTCCCCCGTGTCTTAGGAGAAGGCTGGGTTTTGTCACGTGGCCATGGGATCTCCTGGAGGGAGGGCTGCAGGCTGCCTGGCCTTGGTCTATAGGTAGCTTCTAATAAGTCTGGGGATTTTCTCTGGAAAGGCATTTATCACAGATATTTGTTAAATATGATGACACAGGGAAGATATTATGTGTGCACATTTTACATTTATTTTCCATGCATAATTTTTCTCTCACAGTCACTCCAATTCTTAGGCTCATGCCAGAGGCCAGTTCAGTCTCAGGCGCTTATTACCTCTCTCTCCTTGCTCTTTGTATAGGCTGAAAGCTGTACTGGCTGGTTGAGCACAATAAGTTCTCACTTAACATCATCAATAGGGTTAAGCCAAACAACACGTTTAATGAAACCAATTGTACCTGAGGCTAACTGATACAACAAGAGTTAACTTTCCACACATCTCATCAACATTAGGTGAAACAGCATCCAGTGAAACAGGTTACTGGAGGACCTGCTTGTACACAGATATTACCACTGCTGATCTGCTATAATCCCGGATGATCTGAGTAGCAGGATTCACATAGATGGTGGTTTGATCAACCGTCTTAAAAATATGAGCTCTCAGAGGACAGGGCTCTGTGTCCCCAGTGCCTGGGAAAGTACCTGGCACAGAATGGGTAGTAAACGATGTTAAATAAATAAAATAAATAAATGCACAAGTTCCCTTGACTTTTCTCACTTTTGCTTGAGGAAATAGAACACAGAAGAAGCCAGTGAGACTGTACATGATCCGTATTGGGTCCATTAGTTAAAGCAATGGGCTAAGCAAAGGTCACTTTGCTTAAAGTTGACTGAGGATATGAAGGCCACTCATTTCACCAAGATTCCGTAGTGTTCACTTTGTGAATGAGGGTGTGATAGCAAGGGACGTACATCAGGTGATCGGTTAACCTGGTAACTCCTGACTCCAAACGCTGGCTAATTTTGCTTTTCCTTTGCCTGGATGAGAGCATTTGGGTTTTACGAGGAATAATATTTTCTATCTGAATAACTCCCCTGGTCTGTAGCAGACATTGCCCTCACCTCTCTCCCTTCCTCCTTCCAGCCTGCCTTCCTTTATTCTTTTATCATAAACATTTATTGAACACTGGCCATGTTCTAGGCACCATGATGTTTATCTGGGATGAAAAAATGAACGAGACATGTCTGACTTCGAGGAATTTACAATCTAATGAAGGAAGCAAGCAACCTAATCGATAGCTTTACTGGATTGATACGCTTGTGTGCACATATGCAGAGCACCATGGGAGCACAGAAATAAGATATCTAAATCAGATTATCAACTCCAAAGCAGTAAAAAAAGGTTCAAAATGGCTTGTAAGAGCGTATGTGTGTGTGTGAGAGATGAAGAATGGAGAAAAAGTAATAATTAATATATTTTTGTGAAAAGTATCACGGGAGAAGCCATCTCTGACTCTTCTTGTTTTCAAAGTGTTTTCAGGAAAAACTGAGGAAATGCATCTGAAGTACTTATTATAATGCCTGGCTCATAAAAATTCTCAAAAATAGTAGTTACTATGGTGGCTATAGTAGTAACCCCATTATGTCTTCCATGTGGTTCTGTTCTATCAAATTTTAAGAATATCTAGGATGGACTAGTCACTGTGTTAAGCCCTAAAGAAACGTATGGTCCAGTAAAGACTACAGATTTGCAAAAAAAAAAAAATAATTAGACTATAGAATTATATGTGCAAAAAGGGAAATAGGAAAAAGGTAGAGAAGTACTATAGGAAAGGTGATGCTTAAAATGACTGGGATAATCTGAAAAGAGTTTTTAAGGATGAACAGGAGTTTTTCATGTGGACTAGACGTGGGGAGAAAGGGCATGGCAGGCGAAGGAATTAATCGACATGGTATATCCAAGAAATTTCCAGGGAATAGATGAGAATAGTTGTGGAAGGTGAAAGCCTGTCAGCAGTGAAATGACATTTTTTAACAAATTAGCCTTCTGCAGGAAAGAGCCTCTGGATGCATATTTCTATCATTAAATTCATCCATCTGCATGGTAAGTTTTTCACATTTGTATCCCCTTTAGGATTGTGAGCTCTTTGAATAAAGGATGGAAGATGTTACTTCTCTTTGATTTTTTTTTTTACTCTAGTGCCTAGTATATACTATGTGCTCATTTTTTGAGTGATGGATCAATTAAATTTAATTCTTATGGGGAATCCCTGACTTTCCCTATATCTGCTTGGCATCTCAGGGAGGGCACTCCTCCGGGGGTGTTACCCACAGAGGATGCTGGGGGGCTGTTCTCCATGTTGAAAGCAAAGGTCAGGCTGAGACGCTCCCACTGCAGTAGGGAGATCAGTCATTTAACATCAGATCATCGCCTATCAGTAAGTTTTTATGAGGCACCAACGTGAGATGACTGACGGTGGCCATGGGATCTTTTCCTCAGTGTTATTTTTTTTCTAGTTTCTTACAAAGGACACTAGAAAAAAAAATTTATTGGATTTTTTGTTTTTGTTTTTGTTTAGAGAGGAGAAATGGAGAGGAAAGAGAGAAACACCCATCAGTTGCTTCCTGCACCCCCCCCTTACCAAGGATCAAACCCAGGCATGTGCCCTGACTGGCATGTGCAACTTTGCCACCCAGGGGATGGTGCCCAACCAACACCCGGCAGGGCACAAAGGACAACTTTACTGAAAGTGTTGGGCTGAGGATTAATTCCAGCTAGAATGGCTCTGCTAGGAAATAGAACCTGGAGGCCCTTGGTAAAAGGAAATTTTTAAATAGGTAAATGTGGGGTACTAACAAAATGGGATAGGCTTTCAGTCTGAGGGACTAGCTTTGACAATTAGAGCCTTGGCGAGCCCAAGGGGGGCTCAGAGAGTGGGTCCCCTCCTCTGTCTCTCAGGAAGAAGTCATTTTGACCAACCTGTGTCACACACCATCTTGGAAACTGGGAAATGTGAGTGCTCCTCCTACCTCGGAAAGCAGGATTCTATGGTCTAGAGGAGGTCCCTAAGAATGCCCAAGGACTCTGCCCAAAGAGTCTTAGCATCTTGGGAGATCTTCATTGGTCACTGTTACATCTCCAGTGCCCTCCTCAGTACCTGGCACACAGTAGGATGCTCCCCATCCAATGGATTTAAGTATTCATCGGGTTGAATGAATAAAAATAATTAATATGTGTGGAGAGCCCGGCCGGGCTTGGCTCAGAGGTTGAGTGTAGATCTGGAATCCAGGTGATCTGGGTTCGATTCCCAGTCAGGGCACATGCCTGGGTTGCGGGCTCGATCAATGACTCTCTCATCATTGATGTTTCTATCTCTCTCTCTCCCTCTCCTTTCCTCTCTCTGAAATCAATAAAGATAAAAAAATATATATATGTGTAGAGAGCTCATCCTGTGCCAGGCACTGTTTTCAGGGCTTTGAATGTTTAATTCATTTTATCTCCACAACAAACCTATGCAGTAGATGTCACTGTGAATAAATGCCAATGAGCAGGTGGCAGGTAAGCAAGCTGGGGATCACCGGACTCAGCTGCGGCGAGGCTGCCTATGACCCAGGGTGACCTCTCTGGGTAAATAAGGGGCAGCCCATGGTGGAGATGATGCCTTCATGGCTGCTCCCTGGCTCTCACCACTGGTAAGTAGCGAAGGGTTACCTAGTGGCGCTGGGTGATCCGGGCCGGGCAGAGGGAAGTTTATAACAGCCATCGATGAGGCTGCGACATAGCCTCCGGCTCCCGGTGGCACGATCACCTCCACGGTAAACACTCCTTTCCTTGAGAGCGAAGCCTCCTCTGAGCTGAGCTGGGGCTGAGTGTGTGCGGGAGCCTCGGGGGAGGCGGGTCACCCTAGAGGGTTCCTGCAAACACAGCTGGGTCCCTGGCGGAGCACGGTCTCTTAGCAGCAATCGCTGGGCCAGCCTCACATGGGTCTCTTGCTTTGTAGCTGATGGGCGGGTGTCAGTTCTAAGTGTCTCTTCTTCCTTGGACTTGGGGGGCAGAGAAGGACTGGCTCTGAGCAGGGCGCTGGAGAAAGATGCAGGCTCTGGCTCTCGCACCTGCTTCCCCCTGCCCAGGAGACTAAAGGGCCTCAGGGAGGCCGGCACCATCACATTTGACAGGAATGCTGTCTCTCTCTGGCTGACCTCACTCCCATGACTCCACCTTGATGGACAGCAGGACACGAACTGACAGCTTTTCATCGCCCAGACCCAAGGAGGGAAGCAGAGTGTGCTACCCGAGTGGCAACCCAAGACTAATTTCACTTTGGGAAGCATTAGCCGCTCTATTTCATATATACAGCACAGAAATTCCGAGATGAATGGCACCATTGAGATAACTTCTTCCAAAATCTTTATTTCACAGAGGAGAAAAGGCAGAGTTAGAAAGGAACTGATATGATAAAGTTGTTTCATTGGGTGTTAGCTGACTTAAGACCTGATGTTCATTTCATTAAGTTATTATAGTTCCCAGCTATAAACAAATGTGTCTATAGCAAACTTGTTTGGAATGACTTCCCTGGATGGTGATGCTGAAGAAGGGTCCCTGAATTGTTAGCTAGAATGACCCAGAAGTCTGCATTTCCCTTGTAGAGAAAATGGGCTTGCCATTTGGGCAGACTGGCCAGGGAGGGCTGTGTCAGGTCTGCAGAGCCCTGGATGGCACAGAAGTTTGGACAGAGCCCTTGGAGTTAGCTAAGCCCAGGTTTGTGTCCTCTTCTGCCACTTCCTTACTTTCCTTGTGACTTTGGGCAAGTGAGTGGACTTTTCTGAGCCTCAGTCTCTTCTTCTGAAAAGTCACTGGCATATGCCAGGGCTCCTTTCCCTTTGTCTGTGACGCTGGCCATGTAGGGCACAAGACACTGACTCTTATCATCTCCATTTTACAGGAGAGAAGAGCCTGAGGTGTCGAGAACTCAAGGTCAGAGCCAGGTCTTCGAGGCAGGCCTGAATTCTAGCTTAGAATTTCTACGTGGATGTTCCAGGCACTGGGGATCCTGCAATGAATGACAAGGTCTCTGTTTAAGTAATTCACACTTGGGCTGGAGAGACAGAGAAGTAAGCAAAGGGTCATAACACAGCGAGATAAGAATTGTAATACAGCTTTCAGAATTTGGGGAGGGGCACCTGTCCCAGAATGGAAGACCAGGGAGGGCTTCCAGGAGTAGGCGGCACCTCTGCAGACTTGAAGGACAAAGAGAAATGATCTGGCTGCAGAACTCTGATACTGAGGTTCCAGATATTCCTGAGAGATGAAAGAGTTCCAAGCTGCGTGGGGCAGACTAGCTGAGCATAGTTTGAGGACCTACAGCTGGCTGCGAGTGGCTGGAGTGGGGCCGGGGGTGAGGGGAGTCAGCCAGTGGTTGATCACAAAGAGACATACATACTATGTTGAGGAGGGATCTGGACCGTAAGGCTCTGGGGACCCCAAGGGACTGGTTAGTGGTGATATCATCGGATTTGAGTTTTAGAAAGCGCAGTACCTCACTCACAACATTTCTGTAGGAATAATCCCAGCCTCACCACCAGCCTGTTTCAGCTTATGGCTGTGTATAAAGCCAAAATGAAACACAGGCAGCTCATTAAAGAGTGTTTTCCAAGTTTTCTTCCTAGATGCTTCTCCCTTAGCTTCCTGAGACGTCCATCCCTCCCCAGCCTCATCACAGACACCAGGCCCAGTCTGAGAACTATGGTTGTAGGAACCCCAGGCTGAATGGGGATGAGCAGGAGGTGGAGAGCTGCTCGGGGGACCTTGACATCGGTGCAGCTCTTCCCCGGGTGCAGGGAGGCCTGAAGGCACTGCCCTGCGTGGAGGACTCCTCGCACCTGGCCTCCCACCCATCCTGCAGGGACAGTCTGTCAGCCTGCTTGCTGGAGCTGCATCTGCATCTTTACTTAATTGAATTCTCATGCTTTTAAAAATATTTTTACTATTGCTTAGAGGCATTCAGGTATCGGGTGCATTTTAATAAACCAAGTAAGTAAATAACTGCATTTTCTCCCCAGAAACCCAGAGGGACTTGAGTTCTATTGCAGCATCGAAACCCATGATCCCAGGAACGGGACTGGGAGACACACACTGACTCCCTGGGAGATTCTCATCACTGTTCTCAGGTCACACAAGGCTCAGCTGTCCCCACACACATGTGCCAGTTAGCAGGGGACCGAGCTGTGCTGGGTTCCTCTCCCAGGCCCCTGTGGGTCCGCACGCTGGTGGCTAACCCCCTCTAGTGTTGATGAAAACAGATCATTGGCAGCCGTGAGAGCAGAACCAGCACGTTTGGATGGGGGGACTTTCAGTGGGTGCCCGCCCCATACTCCACCCCCTGTGTCTGCAGCACACAGGAATTAGGCCTGCGGTGTGTGTGTGGGAGGGCGTCTTAATTATGGGTCCGTGCAGACTGCTCTACACTTCTGCTGGCCTGGCCTGATTGCCCACCCAGACCTGAGGCCTTTGCCCCTCCGTGTCCATCTCCTCGGGCTGCAGCACCATTGCTGCCACCACGTCCATTCCTGCCACCATGCTCTTTCTATTCAACACACTCCTGTTCATGCCACTCTTCTGCCCCAATGCCCTTCCCCACTTCCCCCCGGTTCCTGGGCTTCCAGGTGGAGTTCGGCTCCTCTTTGTCCCGCACTGTGATGAGTTAGTTCCCCTTCCCTCAAAATGCTCAGCACTCAAGGCCCCGACATTGTACCCTGGGATGTGCTACCCTATGCTTTGTTTGGGTCTTTGTGGCTCTGTGAGCTTTTGGAGGATGGATGCTGACCAGGGTCTTGCATGTGGCAGGTGCTCCAGGCTTGCTCAGCCCACAGAGCTGACACTCTGCAGCACCCTTCACTCAAGCCCCTTGTGACGGGAGCATCTTAGAGAGAAAGTGGCCTCCCTTCCCCACCCCTGCCCCCTGGCTTGTTGGTCCCTGCCACCCCCAAACCCACATCTTCTCTGCAACTTTCCAGAAAATTCTGAGTTTCCAGCACTGCCAAACCCAGTGTGAGCAATAAAACAATAATTAACAGCATCTCTCTCATCAGAGAGAAACACTCCAGGCCTGCGCCTTAGTGGGTGGTTTGGATCCATTTCACAGATGCACCAACTGAGGCAGCCATGGCCTGAGTGCATGGCAGGAAACATTCTTGGGACCAAGAAGTCAAGAGACTTGGTGTAAGAACTAGCGAGGCCGTCACCACCGCATACTGGACCCTGAGCTTTCACATTCCCTGTTTTGCTGATGAAAGTGGGTTAATTGAAAGTCACAGAGCAACAATTTGAAGAGGACGGTTGTCTGAGGAGGGGATTATAGACTTAGTTTCTAATGAACCCTAATGAAATCCTTCTTGGTGAGCGGCAGAGCGGCCCTTCCAGAACTCTCCATCCAAACCTCTGCAAGCGCGGCCAGCCATAGCTAGAAGCAGGTGTAAGCACATTTATTTCTTTGTGCTTTTTGCCTAATAAATGCCTCCCCCCTCCTCCTGCCTAAGGTCTCTGCTCCACTTTTACCCACTCTAATTCCTTTTTGCCGTGTTTAACAATGCGCCCCTGGACCCTGCTCTCGGAGATCAGGAGTCAGGGAAGGGGACGTGTCCCAGCACCTGCACAACCTGTTCAGCTGAATCCCGCAGAAAGCTCGCCGGCTGATGGAAGTGATTTATAATCCCAAACACAGTTTCTTTCATCGTCGGTTCCGGTTTCCTGCGTCGCCAATCGCTTTGCATATTAGCATTGCATTGATGACATTCAAAACAGGTGCCACTGCCTGTGAACAGCTGCTCGGCCCACTGACAGCTTCGAGCCGAGACCCTGAGTGTGCACCCTCCTTCTGATAAGCTTCAGAACGGGTGAAATCATCATTAAAGAAAAATTGACTTGTAAGTGCGTGGAGATTCTAGTCACTGCATCTTACCACAAAGAAAAGGGAGGCAGCCGCGGCCAAGAGAATCTTTTTAAAAATTGTATTCAACAGAACAACAGAAAAGAAATTGCCATCTCAGGAGAGTGGCATGACACAGCTTTGAGATGCCAAGAAATCAGACTGTTTGTATTCTCTTGGAATTGGGGATTGCAGTGGAGCTCAGAAGGCCGGGGAGAGGCAAGGTCCTACCTACTGCAGAAAAAATGGGGCGATGACTTGTATTAGGGGGAAAAGCCGCAGAGGAGCCTGGGATACCAGATTTGGAGCTGGTCTAGCTAACATTGAACCCCAATATGATACTCTCATGATGTTGGATCCAGGAGAGTAATTTTGAAGATTTCGTACATTTAAAACAAAATGACCTAAAATTTTTTTCAAAAACAGAATGAAACTTAAAAGTAGGGTGAAACTGAAGGTGGGCCTGGTGGAAATTCCACCTGCGATTCAGGCCCTTAATTGAATGACTGAACTACCACTTACTGAATGACTGATATGCTAGACACAAGGGCATAACCTAATCCTCACTGCTGTCGCATTTGACAGGTGTAAGTGTCACCCTCTTACCAATGAGTAAACTGAGGACCAGGGCCCTTATCACCTGCCCAAACCATACAGCTCCTAAGAGGTAAGGCAGGATTCGAACACAAGCTGCCAACTTGAAAATCAAAGAGCTTAACTCTCTCTCTCTCCCCCCTTCCTCTCCCCAGAATAACATGTAATTTATTTCAAAGCCACAAAAACCAAGAAAACAGGGCCTAGACAAAGCCTCCAGCATAGCACCCTACCTATTTTTTTAATGTATATACACAGCAAAGTGATACTTGAAAAAAGATGGGAGAAAAGTAGATTTCTCTGTAAACCGCATTTCTTTCACATTTTAGCAGCTCTACTGAGGTATGATTGACAAACAGGAAAATTGTGTGTAAATCAAGATGTAAAACTTGGGTTTTGTGATCCTCTGACAGACAAGAGCAGTGTCACCTGTGGGTCGGATCCGATTACTCAGCCATCGTCACACTTTCTTTGCTCCCTGGGCTGTCCTCGCCCAGGTCTGTGGAGAAGTCTGCAGAACTGAAGCCCCAGTCGGCGTGTGGGAACCGACTCTGGGCTTACCCCTCTTTCCTGTAATTCCTGGTAACTCTCCCTGTTGGTTATTTTTTGTTTGTTTTTTTTTGGTGGACTGTTATCAAGTCTTAGAGGTGGGAGGACTGCAGGGATCGCCTGGTCCAGGCCCTTTATTTTACAGAGGAGAAAGCGAAGGCCCTGAGAGAGAAAGGTGAGCAGATCAGGGCTGGAGGCGGGAACCAGAGCGGGCCTCTTCCGTCTGACAGCTGCCCAGCGCCTGCCAAAGCCCACTGGACACACAGGCTGTTGGGAAGCACAGAGGGGTTTTAATCAAGGGCCTGGAGTAGATTTGCTTTTCCAATAATCCCCAGATCAATTAGTGTCATTTGAAAGAAGGCCCGTCGCACACTCCTGTCTGCTGGCGGTGGGGCAGGCTGTGATGTAGCCTGGTTCCTGCAGGAAAAAATGTAATTTTGTTTCAAAACCTTGGGGAGGTCTCCAGGTCTCTCTGATGGAGAGGAAAACACGAAGAGGAGATGTCGACCACGTTCCTTTTCCCTCGAGCCTTGGCCCAACGGCGGTAATTACTCAGATTAGAAAGCGTGTTTAAAACCTTGGCTTTCTCACTGGCCCCCCTGGGCTGCTTGGTCCCCCTGGGCTCCCCTTCACCCTCCTGACAAACACAGACGGGCTGGGTCCCTGCCGGGTCCACCCCAGTCACGCCTCACGGTGGCTTCTTGGACTCAGCAAGTCCAGCTTCCGCACCTCTCTTGAAATATTTCCTGACCCCTTTCCCGGAGCTGAACGCAGCACTCTGGGGACTTCCAGGTGAGAAGAGCAAGGTCACAGCAGGGTGGGCGCTGACCACGGAGGTTCTAACAACTGCGACATGAAAATAATATTGACGGCGTCAGCTTAGTAAGGGCAAGCTGGAGCCACGCGCAGGTCTAAGCGCTTTGCCTGTGCCAGCGTATTTGGTTCTCGCTTCAAGGTAGGTTCATTTAGAAATGAGGAGACCGAGTCTCAGAGAAGTTAAGGAATCTGCCCAAAGACAGACAGGCCATCCTGTTGGGGCTGGGATTAGATCCTGGTCTGACCCCAAGTGGTTGTGTTCACGACCACTCAACCATGTTGGCCCCTTGATGGGACCTGCCCCATCCCCAGGCTGAGCTTGTCTTACCCCTGGTCCCATTTCTGGCCCTGCACGGTTTCCCCCTGGGACAGCACCCTAATTGTCCTGGTGTGTGGCCAGGGCCTTCCCATTTGATCTCTTTCTTGGGCAGGAATCAGCATTTTAAATCCTTTCCCTTCCCTGTCTCTGATGTGACCCCCTTGGCCTCTTCTCAAAGTTTAGATAAAGCAGTGGCTGTCAAGTCCTAATCTCCATCCTGTCCCTTCATCCCTTTGTTGGAAGCCCCTGGGGTGGGATGGGGTGCAGGGCTGAGGAGTGGAGTCTGTACACAGCACCAAGAACCCACTGCTTTCCACGATTTGGTTCTTGTGAGACCCGCATTGTCTCACTACCAAAAACAAATGCAGAAAACATTGCAGTGGAGCGAGCACCCGCGAATTTACCTAGACTATATTGTCAACATGAGTAACAGTTTCCCCCTTTTTAAAAAAATATGTTTTTATTTATTTCAGAGAGAGGAAGGGAGAGGGAGAGAGAGATAGAAACATCAATGATGAGAGACAGTCTTCTACTGGCTGCCCCCTCTACTGGAGATGGAGCCCACAACTCTTGCATGTGCCCTGACCAGGAATTGAACAGTCATCTGGTTCATGGGGCGACACTCAGCCACTGGGCCACGCCGGCCAGGCACAGTTCCCTTTTAGTGGAGACCTTTAGCTCAATGAATTAGGCCAAACGGAAGTTTCATGTGTGAATTGCAGACACTGTGGGGAATTCCATACGGTGTGACACTCGTGGTTCTGGGGAGTTTGGGGGTTTTGCAAATTGTGCCCCCCTGGATGAGGCTGGTGCTATGGCTTTCCCATGTCCACCCTCGATGGGGAGACGGTGGACAGCCTCCTCTCTGATAAGCTTGGGCCTCTGTGCCCCGTCCCCATGCCTCCTGGGGGTCCTGGGTACACCTCTGTTTGTCCCCCCCTCTCTACCTCAGCAGCTTGCCATAGGCCCTGAGTTCGATGTCGCCACCTTGTCAAAAAAGAAGGTTGCAACCTTGTAATTATGACATCCTGGAGGTAATTTTAACTACAGTCTTTATTCTGAAACAACCAGTGCAGTCCCAACTCTCCGGCACAAAGAGATGATTCGCACTAGCCCGAACTCACTGTCAAACATGCCAGGAGAAATAAAAAGGTGCTAATGCAATAGAGCCCAGAAATAGAAAACAAGATGAGGGTGATGCTTGAGATGCGGGCTGTTGGGGAAACGGCCCGGGTTTAGCTACCAGCAGAGCTGTCAGACAGAAAGCCTCCGAGGTCACTTATGCCGGAACCTTCATTAGCCAAGTGGATAAAATTAAACGGTGTTTGGTGAGGATTTAATTTTTCCTGGAGGTTTGCTGTCTCTGAAGGGCATCTGGGGCTGGCGATGAGGCCGGGGCAGCAGGCTGGGGAGCGAGGTGGGGATATTGGGCCCTTCCCTGTCATCGCCTCAGCGGGCCGGCCCAGGATGGTGGGTGGGGGAGCAGCCCAGCTCTGTGTGCTGCAAACACAGTGAGCCTGGTCATCCTGACTCAGCCATGCCCTTTGAAATGGCACAGAGGCTCCATGCCCCACGGCCGGGGTGGGGGGAGCAGGGGAAAGCCCATGTCAGGCCTGGGATCCTTCGGGGGCCCCATGAGTTCTGAGGTCATCAGGCGCCCAGTGTGGCCCCGGGTGGTGCAGGTGGAAGTAGGGAAAGAAGCCTGGTGGCTTTTAGTAGAACTGGGCAGTAGGCAGTGGGAGCCTTGGGTGGCTTCTCACCACTGCTTTTTGGGGTCCTCCCTACTCCTCATGCCCTCCCCCACTTCACTTTAATAGTGTATCACCTGGTTGTGACAAGAAATCTAACACATCCATTCCCTCAATGCCGTTAAATGGGTATGTTTAAAGGTGTTAAACAGTCCCCTCAGGAATATGTATATAGAAAAACATGTTCCCTATTTTGTCCTTGTGATGAAACACGGGTGACACAGAATATAGCATCTTAGCCATCTGGAAGTAGAGTTCAGTGGGATTAACACAGTCATGTTGTGTAACCATCACACCATCCAGCCACGGGACCCTTCATCTGGCGAAATGGAACCTCTGTCCCCTGAAACAACAGTTCCCGTTACCCTCCCTCCAGCCCCTGACAGCCACCCAACGGGATGTGCTTTAAACGATGCGATGCAGGCGTTGTGCGTGGAGGGGAGGGCAGGGGAGGGAGCTGGCCTTTCCTTATGCTCTGAACTAAAGTCTGGGGTCAGAAACCAGGGCGTCAGAGTCCCGCCCTGGCCCTGCTCCAGGGTGCTGGATGGGACGCTCTCCTGCCTTCCTCAGGAGAGGCTGGAGCTATATATCTGCCTACTCTCACCCTACAAGGGGCATGGAGTTGGTGACAAAGTGTGTCGTTGAGGTTCTCAAAGGAAAGCCTTTCACGTGGTCAGAGCCTCCGCATTCCAGGACATTTGGGGACATTGCAAGAGTCAAATCCATCAAAACAAGGGGTCTCCTCTGGGCTCCTTCAGCTGGGCAGTAGCTGAGGTACAGGACTGTATGGGCTTTGATTTTGCTCACAGGGAGGAACAGATCCAGAGACGGTCTTTGACCTTTGCCGGGCCACCGAGTCAGAGAAGGGAAGGCATCCCCTCCAGCGATCCAGCGTGTCAGAGCTAAAGACCACTCGGCCCCCACCAGGAGCTGTTTAGAGACATCTGGTCTAGAATCTTAGCAGTGTGAATTCAAAATACCCTGTCAAAGGAAGAGCCAATAGTCTGGCTTTTACTGAGGCAAGTCCTTCAAACCCAACACCCATGGACATGGTGTCCAAAGTTGTGCTACTCAGCACGTGATTCGGGGCCAGTGGGTTCGCCTCACCTGGGAGAAGAGTCTCAGGTCTCTGCTCAAACTTGCAGGCTTAGGATCTGAATTTCAATATGTTCTCCAGGTGACATTTGCACTGAAGCCTCAGAAGTACCAGCCCAAAGCCCTGGATTTGGCTTAGAAGAGAGGGTGGCATTCTGGGCATCACTAAGGCCTTCTTTCGGGGAGGAGGGAAAATAGCACCTGGGCTGCTTTTCTCTGGTGCCAGAGGATCGAATGACACAACAAATGGGAAAGAGCCCTGAGAGTACAAAGTGCCTGGGAAATGTATGGCATTTTCATGCTCATTGGCAGCTGGCCTGTCCCCACCCCTTTCCTTTAGCAGGGGACCCTCTTTCTCTCTCCAGCCAAATTAATCCATTTCTCTGCTCTTGCTCCTCTACTCTCTTTGAAACAACATCAATTTCGATTGCTTTCATCCAAATCGCAAAGTGGATTTGAATTCACACACAGTATCGCCTTTAGTGAGAATCTCTTCTTGGCCTCCATTTTAAAAAAATTTTTTGACACACATTTGCCGTGGTGCCTGGGACCCGGTGCAGAGGAGATTAGCGTGGTGTTCAGCCACTGGCTACGCCTCCCAGGAGCAGAGCTTTCTGTTTATCTCTTAGAAGCAGACGTTTGGATTTTATCCCAGGGGGAGTTTGTCAGGGTGTTCTGAATTCATTCATCCCCATACTCCATCCCCCCAGCCCCATACACACACACATGCACACACACATGCACACACACACACATGCACACACACATGCACACACACATGCACACACACATGCACACACACACATGCACACACACATGCACACACACACACATGCACACACACATGCACACACACAGGCACACACGGCCACAGGTGGGCCATGTCAGTGTGGTTGGCTGTATATTTGGGAGGCTGTCTTTCATGTAGAGCCATTTGGGGATCTTTGGCAGCTGAGTGGCTTCACTCCGAGCAGCCTGGAGCTGGGCTTCCTTAGCCCTCGGTGGCAGCTCGGGTTGGCCCAGTCCTCTCCTATCTGCCCGGTGCACATGGGTCTCCTCGGTCCCAGCAGCCCTGGTATCCGGCCTGGCATTTTCACTCGCACTGGTGTTTCCATCTTTCACCCAGGTGCCCGTGCTAGGACGACTGGCAGTACCCAGAGAAAGAGTCACTGCCCGTGTGTTCAGAGTTGGTTCTTCTGTCTTTTTGAGCACGAGTGCACGCCGGCGTACAATTAAACACGCACAGCTCTGGCCGCGGAAACACTGTGAATGTGTGGTTAAGGGGCTGTTTTACTTACTTATTTTTAATATATTTTTAATAGTTTATTGATTTTTAGAGAGAGAGGAAGGGAAAGGGAGAGACAGAAAATCCATGTGAGAGCATATTACTGATTGGCTGCCTCCTGCACGCCCCCTACTGGGGATCAAGCCAGCAACCTGGGCGTGTGCCCTTGAAGGGAATTGAACCCCCAGCCTCCTGGTGCATGGTACAATGCCCAGCCAACTGAGCCACACCTAAGTGGCCAGGGCTAAGTGGTTGTTTTATAGAGTGATTAATTCATGTATTTTTGTCTCCACGAATGGCTTTATGTTTAGTGAACAGGTATGAACATCCCTACACCTGTATTTATTCACATATGTATTCATGCTAAGCACTTACTGTGTAGAAGGCACCAGGTGAGTGTTGTGTGATAAACAGCTTTTGTGTGTGTGAAGACACTGGCTTTGCTTTCAAGGGCTTTCAGTTTCCTTAAAGAGATGAGACACTATCGTGAACTTTAATACACAGTGGAAAGTGGTAAGGATCATGAGAGAAGAGAAAAAAAAACAAAACATATCAGTGAGATTAGATGAATATAGCTTTGCTTTCAGCTGGAGACCAGGGGTGACTTCCAGGAGGAGATGGCATTTCAGTGAGGGATTTGCATCACTGCATTGCAGGCCCAGCGAGCCCCGGGAAAGAAGGCATGGAGATAGCGATGGCTCTGTGTGTCGAATAGCAAGTTGTTCTGTGTGGCTGAGCTGCTCAGGGTGGATGAAGGGATCAGTGGGAGCTGTGGCCAGTTTATGTTAGATCGTGGGCGGTGGTGGACATGGCTTAGGCATTTATTTTTGAACTGAGCAACTGATGAGATGCAGAAGTTTTTTCCACAGGTAAGCAAGAGGACAGGAGAGGTGCTTTAGGAAATCACCCTCGCAGGGATCTGTAAGAGGAATTAAATGCAAGACAAGAGACGTCGAAAGCAGTGAAGAGGCTACTACAGTGACCCGAGCGCAGGCGATGAGTGAATGAATGGGGCGCCGATGGTGGAGGCAGATAAAGGGAATATCACAGGCCAACACTGACAAAGCTCAAAAAGATCTCAGCTGTGGAGTGGAAGAGCGAGGAGGAAGGTTTGGGGTCCGAGGCGATGAAGGTGTCATAACACACACAGGCAAGGCACCGAGAAGCTTATTTCTTTTTTGATGGGGCCTAAGAGAAACGGTGAGTTCAGATGGGGATGTGCTGAGTTTAAAGGACTGGTGGGAACATCTGGGTGCAGAAGCTCAGGAAGGCACTGGACATTCAGAAGGGGTTCGTGGGATTGATTTCAGGACCGAAGTTAAATCTGATCATGATGTCTTTGGCTGTGATAGTTGAAGACCTTCTACGAAGACCTTGCAATTGTTACGGGAGACCACGCAGAGGAAAGTGGAGGGAAATGTATATATTCAGGAGGAGGAAAGAGAGAGAGGAGTTAAAGAGGGGCCACAGCTGGCACAAGCACACGCACAGTTTAGATTAAAATGCATACACATCCTGATTACCAGTACGCCCAAGTCCACATAGTTGACAGAAAACAGGAGAGGCAGTGTCTCAGTAACCAAAGGAAGAGGGATGGTCACTCATGTGAAATTCAGGACGAGAGCAATGTGGGTGGATAAATAGCTGGCTCTGCAGATGAGGGTGGCATGCTCACAGGGGTGCCAGCACATGTGCGCATGTGGCTGTCCATCCGAGCGTTTGGAGGGGCAAGAATTATATAAGTGGGGAACAGGAAAGAAATGTGTGAAGCTGTTAGTGGGGAGAGAGCAGTTGGTAGAAGCGTCATGTATCAGAGCAGACATGTATTCAACTGAATATTATTTTGTTTTGATTCTCCAAGCCCTTAACTTGGTTCTGAACCTTGATTAGATTCTGTCTGGTGTACTCAGCTAATTTTGCTTCATTTGGGGCTCCTAGTCTTTCATTATCTATGGAATTGTCAAGTCACTCACTTTGCCCCAGTTCTCATCTCCTGTCGATGAGAACCTTACAAGTAATTAGGCTCTTGATTAGGAAATTCGCTTTGCATAGAAAGCTGGTCAGAATAGGTAGCTGGTTGCAGCTATGTACTGAATGGTGGGGAGGGTGCTCAACTGCCAAGTTGAATTATTTCCTTTAGAGAGGAGTGGTGGTGCTCTACTTTTGTTTTTTTTCTGGGTTAGGAATCTCCTTGCCTTTTTTTATGGAGCAATGAGCCTGCTGTACAGCCTCAGCTTCTCAGTCTGTCTCATCCAGACCAAACGGTGAAACAACTCACACTGGATGTGGAGAGGGTCTGCTTTGGGGGCAAGAAACCAAGGTAAAGGATCATTATTAGCAACAAATAGGAAAATGGACTTAATTCTCAATAATGTCCCATCATTTTCTTTCATTGTATTCCATCTGATTTCACACTCTCTTCCACACTCTCGTTTTCTTAAAATTTAGTTACCATTATACTCTTAGAGCCAAATCCCAGTGAGCTCTGGCTCAGGGATTGTAACTCTGGTCAATGCTTAAATGCCACTTCTCCAAAGGTAAGAAGAGAAGGGAAGTGGGTGAGGTGATTTGCCTGTCTATTGGTATATGCACTTTATTTCCATAATTATTATTTTACATTTAACAGCTTTTTTTATGGCACTTAGACTCCTCTGTCTGCAAGAGTCTCCTCCCTCCCTCCCTCTGTCCATCCTTTCCCTCCATTTCTTTCATTTTTCCTTAATTATAAAACAGCATGTTAAAGATTCTGGTCCTGATATCTCATTCCAGTTCATAGAAAAATGAAATTCAAAGAACCTTGACTATTTTTTCTTTCAGGGGCTTTTTCATGAATTCTTAGTTGATTTTCCTTGTGGCATGGCAGGATCACGTGGTGTGTGAGTGTGTGTGTGTGTGTGCATGTGTGTGTGTGTGTGTGTGTAGATGAAAACAGGCCTTTCTCTGTAAGGTATGGAATAAATACAGTATTTCACAGCCGGCCAACTAATAATAAAATTCTTCTATCAGAAGCTCTTTTTCTGGGCTCTGGGCTGATTAGCATATGCAAATCCAATGCCACATGCTGATGACACTAAACTATACGCATCTGTGGATCTCTAGATGGCCCACGCACACACGCACACACACACGCACACACACACGCGCACACACACACACTGCTTTCATGACAATCCACACACATCCAAATTACTGATACATTCATTTCTACATAGTTGGAAGTCTTCCTCTTTGCAGTTTGAAAATATAGTTAGGCAGAGGTTATTTAATAAAGTAAAAGGAGTTCCTAAGGAACCAAACCATAATGGAGGAGCTGGAAGTCTGGGGCTCCCTTCCAAGCGTGGAAGGGAGGATGGCCATTCCTGCCATCCTTCTAGGCTTTCTTCCTCAAGCCCATGGGCAATGTTTCTCCAGGCCAAAACATGGGGCTTTCTTCCAGGATTATTCCCCAGCCCTTCTCCAACAGAATTCTTTTATTCAAACCCCAATTAGGATCCTGCCATAACGTGGTTGTGTAGCTATCTGTGCCCACCCCTTTGTGCCCTCCTTGGAAAGGTGGATTTCTGGAAGCCGGGCCCTGGCAGCAGCTTCCACACCCCTCCGCGCCCAGCGAGGGCTGACTCAGCACTTGCCCGGCCTGGCAGCCCCTGGCTGAAGCCTCTGACCCAGGCCCTCCCGGGCCTTCCTCTCCCTTCCCTGCTCAGCCTCCAGCCCGAGGAGCAGGGGCCCCAGGGCCTCCACAGGCCTCAGCTTCTCAGTCTGTCTTCATCCAGAGCAAACAGTGAAAAAATGACACAGCCAATCACGGTCTTATGGGAAGGCGCTCTGAGTGTAGGAATCAAGTATACATGCAATTTCGCCTTTTATGGGGGGCACAGGCATGCAGTGCAGGGCTCCCCAGAAGACAGACCCCCCCAACTCTCCTGTCCCTTCCTTTTTCACCACTGTTCCTCTCCCTCCCCTTCCTTCCCTTCCTCCCCTTCCAGGAGGTGAGGCTTGGGGTCTGAAATGATGGGGACTGCAAGGGCCACTTCGCTGCTAAAATAACTCATCCTGAGTGTGGGCCTGCCGGCCATGCTTGTCCTTCACGCTTTGTCTCCCTGTTGACCCTCAAGTATTTTGCTCGTGGCCAGGCTAAGGTAAAACACTCTTGTATGAAAGAGGGACTCAGCAAAGCATTCTTCTTCTATGCAGCTGATGCTGCGGCTGAGTTCCCACACCTCTTTGACCGAGAATCTCTGTTATCATCACTGTCCTCAGGAGCACTCAGCACACTGCTTGTTGCTCCCAGCAGGGCTGACACTCAAATTAGTCATTGTTCTGTGGCCAACCCATGCTAATGCACGCAATAACAGAAGTACTGAATCTCGGCTGAGGGAGGTCGTGTTCATTTTCCAATGTGATCTTCAAACCGTGGCCATTCACATATTTTAGGGGACAAGAAAGGAGGCTTTGTTTCCTTCAGCCAGCAGGATGCTAAAGGGACACAGATGCATTAGAGGTGAGAACGGAGCAATGAACTAGGTGTCTGGCCCTACCATGTTGATCGTTAAACATCCCATGGACTCTCCATGGCCCTGCGGGTAGAGCAGTGGGCATGGGGGTGGTCAGGGAGGAAGATACTTTCAAAGTAACAGATTTAGGCTCCGTGTGAGAAAGAATTTCTAGTAGTTAGAGCTGCCCAAAGAGTGCCTCTTGAGGGGATGTCTGGACATGGGCTGCATGCCTGGTTCATAGAGACATATGTGTGTCAGCTGAGTGGCCGGGCCAGGGGCACTTACTCTGTACTTCCAGGGCTGGGAGCTCTCACTAAAACACTAACAACCCCTCAATCCAAAGAGCAGATGCGCTCCTGCCACGTGTCTCTAGGGTCAGCATACTCATCTCAAATGAGCTCCAAAGATGGGGTTTTCATTCCCTGGCATTTCAGGTCCACGTGCAACTCATGGCCATAGCCAAGATTCTTACCTTTTCTAAGCTGAACCCACAGGATGTGTTTGCCAGACAGCTGGACCAAAGACTGGGTGACAGAGGTGAGACCTAATCCGGTTGGCCGCAGAGGCTCCCCTTCCAACGCGAGCGTCAGTGTACTTAGCTACAGTTCGGAGCAATTAGTCTTTGTTCCCAGATGTTCTCGAAGAATGACTTAAACAAGCCCAAATAAATATTTTCAGAAAAGAGAGCAAATTTGTATTACTTAACCCAAGAATGCAAACAAGTGTAATTAAAGCGAATATCCATAAATAAAGTAAATACATTAGCTAGGAAATGAATCAATTAGTGTTTAATTACTATCAATTGCCAGGATCACTACCGAATTGCTTGTAGAATGGATTGAATCTCCTGCTCCTATTAATAATTTCCATTGCTAATTGTATGCGATTATATTTTCTTTTCTTTGGGTGCATCTTAGCAGAGCTAATGGGAGGAAGGAGCAGCACAGTGAGCAATGACAGGAACATATTTTTTTCTCTGTTTGGTAAAAAAACAAAAGTGATTAGAAAAATAGCTGCCTGGTTGTCAAAAGCCAGTGCGGGTGAGGAGGGTGCACAGGAAGGAGGCTGTTCCTGGGCATGGGGCTACCGCACCTTTCTAGGTGAGGGGAGCAGCTGACATCTGTGGCGGGGTCTGAGGTGGAGAAGGTGTGTGTGTGTGCATGTGTGTGTGCATGTGTATGTGCATGTGTGTGCATGTGTGTGTGCATGTGTGAGTGCATGTGTGCATGCGTGTGTGTGACACGGAGGAAGGTGGTCATTGGGAGGCTCCATGTCTGAGCTCTCTTCCATCAATCAGGCTTTGGAAAACCCACTGGCTGGATAGGGCTGTCTCTATACACTAGGTTTGCCAGGTGAGGAAAGAGGTGTGACATGCACCTGGAAGACAGAGTCCATCACCTGGGCAGAGAGCACATGTCTGGGGTCAGACTTCCTAATGAGCATCACACTAGGTGGTAAAGAAGAAACAGACGCACATAAATGAGAAACTAAGGGGAGAGAGCGCCTCCCAAGGGGCCCGTGCTGCTGACCCAGGGACACTCCCGTTCCCCTGTTTACGCATGATCCCCTCTCTCCTTCCCTGCCCTCTCTTCCTCTGTCTCCTGGGAGTGCAGACCCTCAAGCCAGACTGCTTGGGTTTCTCCGCCTGTGTGACCTCGGGCAAGCTACTTAACCTCTCTGTGCCTCAGGTTCCTCATCTGTAAAAATGGGAGAATAGTAGAACATCCCTCAGAGGGGCACAGTGGGCGCTCATGTCAGGACCTGACACACAGCGATCTCCATCTGCACTAGCTTTTATTATTATTGCTGCCACATATTGCTTTGCAGAGCGAAGAGCCTACTGGGAAGCTTACGATATGGAGGTGAAGTAGTTGGGGGCTTGGAGGAGTGAGTTGGAGGGAAGGTGGAGAGGCGGGGTTGGTCTTTATGTGGTTGCTCTGTGCGCATGGAGGCAGAGAGGCAGGGGTAAGAGCCTGCCCTGGCCCAATCCCCCTCACCCACCCAGCTCCCACGCCTTTCTGGGATGCTGTTGGTAGGCTCCCACTTTGCAGGACGTGCCAGGGCCTCAGCTGGATGGCTCCATGCATCAGAGCCTTCCCACACCCTGTCTCCATCCGCTGTCCCAGAGGCCACACTGGGCTCCTGGCAGGGCAGTGTCATTATCTCTATTGACCAGCTAGCAGGGCAGATGACGTCAGAATTGAGATTCAAATAGGGGTCTGTGCCACCCTAAAGGCATCAACTGTTCAGTCCATCATGCTCTCTTTGTTCCTGTCCAGCTCCTCTTGGAGCAAATTCACCCCACCTCCTGTGTTCCCTGTCCCCCAGCGCTTGCTGCCACCTTAAGCACGTGTAGAAAAAGGGGAGACGTCAGACGCCCTGGGTGTGGCTCCCGACTCATTCAGTGTGTAACCCTGGATACGGTGCTCAGCCTGTCTGGATGTAAAATGTAATACCTGCCTCGGAGCTGTGGTGAGGATTTAAAAAAGAAAAAGCGAAGGAAGAAAGATGCTGTTTGTGGAGAGCTTAGCATAGCTCCTGGTTCACAGTAATTATTCAACAGATGAAAGATACCACTATTGCGGATGCTAAGCCTCGCTCCTGGTCTCTGCCGAGTGGTACTAAGCCAAGCTAATGTGCTGCCTGACGAGGCCGTGGCCAGAGTCGCATTTGCATGTGAGATGGAGCTACTTGAAGGTGAAAATACACACCGCCCCTGGGCGAGGGCATCATCTCCATGTTCCTTGAGTCGGATACACGAGACTGGACACACCCTTGCAGCGGGGTCATTGGAAGCAGGGGAAGGTGCTCCCAAGCTTTCCAAAAAGAAAACTCAGGACAGTGACACCGGTTGGACAGGGCCAACGTGACTGAGCTGCCATTTGTGCAAAAGCCTGCAGGACACCCCTGGGGTAACAGTTCCTGAGAAACCCAGGCTCCCATCTTCACATCTTGTCACCTTTCTGTACTGACTCAGAAAGAAAACAAACCACAGTTAAAAAACGTGCCCTTTGGCCTGCCAGCGTCCAAGAAGTCAGGCTGAGTTTTCCTAAAGCGTGGCCACCCCAGATGCGCATCCAAACCCTCCTCCTGTTCAAGCCTCTTCAGTGGGAGGCTGACCTACCTCCACAGGCCCCCCCTGCAAATCTCAGAGCACAGTGGTCCTTAGTTTTCATTTGCTGAAGTCAGCAATTTAATCCCAGCTCAACAAAGGCCTGACTCTCCCCTTCCCAGGCAGAGGCCCTGCTCGGGAATGACCGAATTTCATCTGGTGCAGTAAGACAAAGGGGCTTCTGCCGAATCAGGCACGAGGCTCACAGGCCTGCAAACCTTTGCCCTGGCTGTGCAGGTTGGAGATGTTATCTCCACCACGGCCACCCATCCCTTCCATGTCCCTGCTGTTTCCACAACCCCACCTACTGAGGAGCTGATGGAGGCAATGCATCCTTTCCCAGCTCGGAATCCAGCGTGAACCTGGCCCTCAGTGATGGAGCCCAGAGCAGCAGGGAGTTACTCTCACACACGTGCACCCGCATTGCCGGATGGACCCCTCAACTTCCTGCGGGCAGGTCCGGCCTGGTGTTTCCCTGCGGCGCCCGCGCAGTCAGCTCAGCTGCGCTCAACACCCCCTGCAAATGAATGCAAAGGCCCGTAAACACAGTTGGCTTTGTGGCCATGAGCTTCCGGCGCCTGCCCCAAGATAGAGATAACTTGTAGGAGGAGAAGCAAGTGTGAAAAATGCCTTTTTTTGTCCCTAAGAAAAATTGCTGCAGAAGCTCTGTTATGTCTTCAATGAGGCTCGCCCCCCCATGCCCACGGCTGTGCTCCCCCCAGAGCCTTGGCCAGAGGCAGCCCCGTGAGGGTGAGCAGGAAACAGAGGGGCACCCCGAGAGGGGCACCTCAGTGGGCTTCCTTCTCCCCTGAAACCCAGCGTGGCTTCCCAGCAGGCGCGACATCCCTGTCCTGTACCCTCTTAGTGATCTGAGCTCTCACCAGAGAGGACAGGGCTTAGGAGAACCAACCGTGCGTAAGGGGAAGGAGACCAGGGTGCTAGCACCCTCTCCTGTCCCGGAGGGGCCTTGGGAAGATCGTGTAGCTGTGTGGAATCTTACGGCCTCAACTGTAAAATAAAAATAACCATAATGAGAATCTTTCTCGCCTGGATGCAGGTGCGGTCACTGTCATCTGGTTGTGAGAAGTGCTTCAGTCCAGCTGTTGATCCATGTGGCCGTCAACCCCACCCTGGAAACGTACTGACCTATCTAGCGAATACTCAGTTCTTGCAACGGCCCGCCACGCAGTGAGCGGCAAAGATGGCAGACCTCCTGGGACATTCCAGATGGCTCCAGTCACCAGCACTTCACTGGCCTCTGATAATGACCCTTTACCCATGGATGACTTCACACCTTTAAAAGTTTCCAAGTCCTGCGTAGTGAAGTTAGAGCTCAGAACTCATTTCTCAGAAGACTGGAGTAAAGATCTGTCCTATGGGGCAAATGTGGTTGTATGAGTAGCCTGTCCTGTTGAGTAGGTCCTGGTTAGATAGGGGCCACCATCTCCCCTCTCCCCCCTATCCCCCCCCAGGGAGGCCTGATTCATCTCTTCTGAAAGTCATGGATGGGCTGCCTGCCAGGGTCCTTTTACATATATTGCCTCCTTACCTTACCCTAAGCAGCAAAACCCACCAACTGTGGATGCCTTTGGCCAGGACTTGTGCGCTTCCCGTGGTCAACCCAGAGACTAGCTGCTTTCCAAAGACCTATTAAAGGGATGAAGACCTCTTCTCCAAGCCCCCAGTCCTACCTAGGTGCCAATGACTGATAACAGGTGAAAGCTTTGCCTCTGCTGGAACACCTGTAGTTTAAAAACAGATCAAAGCAACCTGGGAGAAACCTCAGTCAAATTAAGTGCTGGAGCCCTAGCCAGTTTTGCTCAGTGGTTAGAGCCTCGGCCCAAAGACGGAAGGGTCCTGGGTTTGATTCTAGCCAAGGAAATGTCACCTCAGTTGCAGGCTCAATCCCTGGCCCCGATCGGAACATATGTGGGAGGCAACCAATCCATGTGTATCATATCGATGTTTCTCTATGTCCCTTCTACTCTCTCTGAAAAAGCAATGGAAAAAAATACCCTCAGGTGAGAATTAAAAAAAAATTAGGTGGTGGAATTCCAGAAAACATTAGATCCCTTCCTTTGAGCAAAGGACCTTCTCCATCATTTTCTATCCCTGAAACTAAGTCACAGAGGCCTGCGGTGTGTCGGGGCCCCTGGAAGTGGGGGAGTGTCGTCCTCTGCAGGCGCAGGGAGCAGCTGAGAGCTGTAATGCATCCTAGGCCTCCTTGGGCAGGGGAGGGAGGAAGCCTGCACTCCATTCTGTGCCTGAAATTGTTCCGTTTAAACGCAGATCTGGAGCCCTTCCTCTAAGTGGTCCTAGAGAAGACAGAGCAGAGTTGAAATGATGATTTCCTTCAGGAGACAGGGAACAGTTTGGTACTTTTCCCAGGGCAGCGATCCCCACCCCAATTGTCCCCCTTACCCCTTAGGTAGCCTTTCCATCACTGGTCACCCCAAGTTTTTGCATCAATAGGCTGCTTTGATTATGCAAATCCTCCAAGCAGTTATCATCTTTCTATTTAAAGGGAAAGAACCCAGCCCAAGCCTGGACTTACCTCCTCCCCCCGATCTCTGTCTCCACCTGATCCGAGCCCTTTTATACTGAACCCCAGGTAAGTTGAAAGGCCACTTCGCTGGGAAGTTCACAGAAGGGGGCTGAGATCACTGAAGAGAAGATCTTTCCCACCTTTCGATTTTTCAAGACGCATTTGAAAGATATCTTGGGTCTGAAGCAAAGACGGCCTCCCCAAGCAATGCCCAGCTTGCTCCACTGCCTGAGAATCCAGATGCTGTTTTTGACTCTCCCTTGAACTTGCACTGGAGAAGTAGCCTGCTGATTTCCAAGGGCTACTTTCATAACATTTAAGAGCTAGTTGGGTAGTTTGGCCCCATGTCTGTCTGCCAGGGGCTAATGAAGATTTTGATGCAAGTGAGACCCTAGCTGAGACCTCCATGACCAGCTGCTCTGACTCTCAGCTCACCGAGGGCTATAATGTAAGAACCGGACAGGTGTCCAGGAGTGAAGTCAGACCAGATTACCCTTTATATCTCTGTCTACAGCTAGCCTCTCTTTGGGAGAGGAGCAATAGCTCATTTCTTGGGAAATTCAAACAGCTTGCCATGAGGCCCCTCCCAACACAAAGCCCTTCTCCTCTCCGTGTCTCTCCAAAGCTGCAAGAAGGAAAGAGGTCATGAATCTGAGAGAGTGCAAATATATAAAACCCTTCACAGTCCCATCACCCTCCGTCCCAGTGGCTTCGGGCTCTTCTTGGGAGCATGACACTGAAAACAGAAATAGCTGCAAGAAGACTTCAGGCAAGTTCACGGATAATAGAGCCAAAAACGATTGCTAAAGGGAAAGGAAGAAAGACTCAGAGCTTCCCGTTTCTAGGTGGGTCGTGCAAAGAACACTGAAAAGGGGGCATCAGAAGGCTTGGAGTCTAGTCCTGGTTTGAACTTGAGCTGGCTTTAGGATCTTAATCCATCCACTTTGCTCCTCTGAGTCTTAGTGTCTGCCTGTGCCAAATGAATGGGGCAGTCTGCGCGGTTTTGTTGCGTTCCCACTGACATTCCCGGAGCCTATGAGATGTGTGTGTGTGTACACAAAACACTGAATTGTTGCTGTAGGGGAGGAAAAAGAATTTTAATCTCCCCTCTTATATCTGCGGCTGGTGCCTGTGGATTAAACTGACAAAAGACAGATTAACAGCAGAACAGTCTCACATTTTATTATTTTTATGTGCACATGGGAGCCTCCATAGGAAAAATGAAGACCCAGAAGAGCGATTAGCCCTGAGAGCTTATATACCGTTTTAACAAAGAGAAATAAATTTGGGGAAAAGTGACAAGACAAAGGAAAAAGGTTTTTAAGTTTCCAGGGGTGGCAAATGGTGGGAGTGACTAGGAAATATACGGGGAAACTCATGGCAGATCAGGGTCATTTCAGCAGGTCTGTTTGTACAGAGCCTTTTCGGCATCAGCTCCCAGCCTCTGGTGATAGGGATGCTCTTCTCTTCCCGGCCCAGGGAGGGCATCTTCCTCATGGGAGACGTCATGTCCTGCTTTTAGGGAGAAATGTGGAAGGCAGAGAGCCCTTCTTGCACCTGCTCTTTCTCAGGAGCCTCCAGCTCAGAATAATCCACAGGCCAAAGCGTGTGACATTCTCTGAACCTCCCCCTGCCCTCTTCCCCGACTCCCCCAGGAACACAAAGGCCTGAGCAGCCCAAAGAATAGGCAGGGCTTTCTCTGCATGTCTGGCCTTTCTGCAAATCTTTTCTCTCTTCTCTTTTCTTTAGCTGGATGGCCAACCACCAGCCTTGTGAAATAGAGAAAGGGGTGGAGTCCGGGGGTGGATGCAAAGTCTCTGAAATGCTTACTTGGACAATGTCAACATATCAAAAGAGCATTTGACACAAATGGGATATCTAGTTACCATAGATCTTAGGAAGCTCATTCAAACAATGTAATGAAAAAAAAATCAAATAATGAATCATTCAGGGAGATGCAAAGGATCTCTCCCATTCTTCTTCTTCTTATTTTTTTGTTCTCTTTGGTGTCTCAGGAGAGAAAAGATAAATGGAAATTAGGACAATGAAGTGAGGGAATATTGCAGAAAAGAAAAGAAACAATAGTGAGGAGGCCGCGAAAAGACCCAAGGATCGGAGAAGATCATCAACAAAGGCCACGCACCTCTAACAGAACAAAACAGTGATGAAAGGAACACAGGTGAAAGTTTTCCTGGGCACGCAGCTTTAAGAGAATGGCAGGGAGTGGGGTGGGGGTAGCTGTCGGGGAAGCGAGGGTCGTGAGATAGGCAGACAGGGGCACCCAGTTCAAATTTTCCGGCTTCAGGATTCTGCTGAAGGCAAATGAACTGGGCCTTTGGCCAGGTGGCATCAGTGCACCCAGGACACGGCTTGGGACAGCTCAGGGCACCTCACCACGCCTTCCACTCAGGAGCCAGCTCTGCCTCCAGGACACGATTCGGCCTACGCTCAACGAGCGTCTGGACACCCCTTTCCAGGGTGCTTTCCAGAGACCGTGTGATCTGGGCTCCTCATGGGATCTGGGCTCCGGGACCAGTGTTTTTGTCCTCGCAGCAGACTGTGTGAAAAGTCTGCTGCGATCTGCCACACAGACTTCCCTGTGTGGAAAGACCGATCTGCCCTGGAACCGAACCCTTCTTGGCTGTTTGATTCTAGACCAGGGAGTTTCCTCCTCGGTTACGGATGGCTGATGATACTACCGTCTGCCCTGAGGGCTTGTTGTAGGCCTAATTGAGATCATGAATGTGGAAGGGCTTCATGCAGAGAGGTGTTCGGTAGACCTGGGTAGCCTTCTCTCCCCAAGCCAGGTCCAGCTACCGAGATAAGAAAGCGGCAAGAAGCACCGCGGAGATAGCAACTGTTTAAATGTAACTGGTGTCCAGAGCCCCTATGTAGTCACCAGGGACCCCATGGCTTCCTGTAGGATTTGCATCCATCACCTCTAAGTGCCTCTGATAACGTATATGTGATGTGAGAAGATGAAAGCCACTTCCCCAAAGCAGCGGGAGGTTTTCTGGTGAAAGTTTTACAGCCTGGGAGCTTGCAGGTATATTTGCTCAATGACAAAATTGACTGCTTTGCGGGAGAGCGAGAATCACTCTCCCGAAGTTGCAGAGGCCCGTGTCCTGCCTGGAGCCCAGGCAGCGGGGACAGGCCAGCAGCTCACAAAATGCAGAGCCAGACCAGCATCCTTCCTTCCCATCAAAAATCTCCTTCCAACCTGTCCGCACGCCCTTCTCCAGAGGTGACAGGTGTGAGCAAGAGAGGGACAGAGGCACCCGCAGAAACTGTGCCATCTCTTACGTTTGCCTTTTGTGTTCTTCTTTCAAGGAGAAGTCAACACATGTACACCTTGCAAAGCAACGTTGGGACAGAAACGTATGTTCTGCTCTTCTCTCCGGGGTTCAGACGAAGGCAGGACAGGGAGCCAAGGAGGGCAGGAGTCCAGAGTTTGCCCGGGGGTATTTTCCTTCCTCCCCAGAGAACGGCCTTCCTTGGGCCAGTGGTGGGAAAGAAAAAAGTCATGGAGAAAACCAAACTGAACAGTGACATCTATAGGATGCCTTACATTGTTTGCTTTCATTTCTCTTTTATTAATGAGGATTATCTCTCTGTCCTCAGCTAAATTGTAAATGCAATCAAGACTCATGTTCTATATTCTGCCCCATTCACTGCTACTTAGTGACTACTCCTCGCTGCGAGGACGTTCATTTTACCTTCTCTCTCCTCCCTGCAAAATCTGCTCACAACTCACTTTCCCCCATAAATAAAACTTCTGTAACTACCTTTATGTGGTTACCATTCCTCTCTGTTGCCCCATCCTCTTAGTACATCTGCATGTTTTTATTATTTATAATACTATCCATATTTACACATATATGTATGTTTGTATATACAGTCCTTCTAGGCACTGGCATCTCACCGTATCTCGTGTGTGTGTGTTTTATGGGTTCACCCTCCTGCAAACTAGACCCGTTTCTAGCAGATTAGGAGGGGCCTGGGTAAATTACCGTTTGCTCTTCTTACCGGTGAAGTCTGATTAAACAATAGCGGCTGTTTTAGTCAAGGCTGCCCGGAGAGAAAACGGCAGAAAAAGCAGTCATTTGGCAAACATGGTGGAAAAGATCTTTGCAAAAGGGGAGGAAGCTAGAGGGGCTTCCAGGAGGGATGGAGGCGGCTGCTACATCTAGAGTCCGGTGGCTCGGAGACCCTTTCCCTTTTCCGTAGGGCGGTGCCACGGGGGTGAGAACATTCGAAGTCTTGCCCGTCCCCTGCCTGTTTTTCTAGGGATGGTTTGATAATAAGATTTTTTGTGATGAGAGATGACAGCCTCTGGAGCTGTCAAGAGATTGCTGGGGGCCTGTGAAGATAAGTGCACAGCGGGTTCTGCATGCACGAAAGGGCACACCGCGAAAGGGCACACCACTTTGTGCAAAATTCCTTAGAATTTTCTTTTGACTATAGAAAGAGGCCTTCAATTTGAGGAGATTTGAGTAATGCTCAGGAAGTAAAAGAGCTTTGTAAGTATGCAGATCTGGCGTGGATTTCAGACCTTGTGTTTTTTAGCTGTGACTTAACATCGAGTGGCTTAATCTTTCTGGGCAAAATGAGGTTAACTAATGTCTGTTTTGAGGGGTTGTTGAGAGAATGGGATATAATGTATGAAAGTGCTTGGGTGATGTGTGGCCCACAGTAAATGTCCAATGGTAGCTATTGGTACTAATATTTCCCCACTGCATTGTATTGCCGACGGCCTCCCGACACCCTGACACATTAGTAATAGTAAGAAAAGCTCATGTCACTGCACTAAATTTGGGTCTACCCTAAACCCCGGGTCCTGTCCTCATGGGCTGGTTCCACGCCTGTTTCCTCGGGGCCTTTCCTGTGCCTCTGCGTCCCTGTGTGAGGCGGGGCCTGGCCTGGTCTTCGGGGCGAGGACCTGAACCTGAACGCTACTCATCCACGCCTTCTGGAATGTCTCCGCCACCTCTCTCCCTTTGAAAAATCACATTTAAAATGAACTGAAGTAAAACGGGGACAGTCGATAACAAAGCGTGTGGATGGAAGACAAGAGCCTGGAGAGAGCACTCGTGTTCCCAGGCTGTCTGAGTGGCCTGCTATTTAGGTCCCATCTCAGACCCACTGTAGTGAGTAAATTGGATTGCTGGGCGAGAGAAAAAAAATTGTTCTCCTTGTTGTGGAGGAAACTAAGGGGCTCTTTCCAGATTTTCGGATTCTGGTCATGCAGCCCCAACTTCCTTTTATCTGCTTTTGTATATTTTTTTAACATCTCACGATTAGGTTTGATCTTCTTAAAGCTTTGATTAAATAGTCTCTGCGTTTCCGGATGTGCAAGTTCATCATTTTCTACGGGAAGATGTCTCGGTGCCTCGCATAGACTTTAGAGTGAAAGTGTTCTTTTCGCCCTCAAGCCATAATGAGCTTTTCATCTTAAACATTATTATTATTATTTTATTTTTGACAGAGAGACAGGGCGGAACGCCTCTCCCCTCTCAGCGGGGCCCTCCAGGCTCCCCCCCGCAACCCCCAGGCGGGAGGCCAGGGCGGCGGCGAGCCACGCGCCACCTCTGCCCCTCGGCTGGACCCGGGGCCCGCTAATGGAGTGGCCGCAGCGAGCAAGTTCACGGCAAGGAGCGTGCCCTCCCAACCGGAGCCATCAGCGGCCCACCCAGAACATCTAGGGGCTCCAGCTGCGTCGCTCAGGGGCCATCAGCAATTTCCAGGACATGCGTGTGTCCTTGTGGTACTTGGGCTGGAGGACTCCAAGGAAGATCAAGTGTTGAGAGCGGCTCCTGAGTCTCAAAAAAACCAAACCACTGGAGTCTTGCTCCAGTTGAAGTCATCGTGGCAGTTCAGTGCAGCAGCCCACATTTCTCAGATGGTTTATTTGTAGCATTGAAAAAGCAACACAGGCCCTGGCCAGGTAGCTCAGTTGCTTAGAATGTCCTCCTGATACACCAAAGGTACAGGATCCATCCCCAGTTAGGGCACATACAAGAATCAACCAATGAATGCATAAATAAGTGGAGCAACAGATTGATCTCTCTCTCTCCCTCTCCCTCTCTTTCTCCCTCTCTCTTTCTCTCTCCCTCCCTCTCCCTCCCTCTCTCTCCCTCTCTAAACTCAATTGGAAAAAAGAAAGGAGCACAGTAGTCTCCTAGCAAAGCCAGGCTTGAGGTCCCAAGCATGGGGATTGAGCAGCATAGCCCAGCTCTCCCACAAGGGCACACGTTGCCCTCTTTTCTTCTTGAGTTGCTTTACTTCTTGCTTTGTTTCCTGCCCTAAAAGTGTTCGACCCTCAAGGAGAAGAGCTACATCTCCCATTTTCCCAGTATGCCTTTTCCACTCACAACAGACACACACAGTAGGGATTTAATCTATATCTGTCCGTTGGCTCTTCATGTATCAAGGGAAATGACTCACCATGCACCTGTGACTTTCTCTGAGACTTTGCACAAGGCCCACTTTTGTTTTTGACATTCAACGCATGCCATCAAGGCATCCAAGCTTTTCACCTGCCTCACTGGGAACTGTGGGGCTGCATGAGCTAATGTCTAAGAAGCACTTAGTGCATTTAAGACACACACACACACACACACACACACACACACAGAGAGGCAGACAGCAATGAGCTTCTCTTATCCCCTCCTCTTGGGCTCGCTAAAACAGAAGTTTCACAAGCTCTCTGCACTTCCTCCTGGAAACAGTCGAAGACATGCTCCCTGCCCTTCATCCAGCTTTCAGTTTTGGATTCCATTGTTTGAAGGCAGAAAGCAGGGTTCAGAAATAATGAAGGGAAGGTGAACCGGCTTTCACAGAACCTCAGGTAATTAAGAGACCCATGCATGAGAAGTTATTAATCTCTCCAATCTCCATCAAACACCAGGCTACGTATTTTTTCCTATAATCCTTCCACTGTAATTGGATAAACAAGGTTACTGTGTTTTTCCCCCCTAACCTGCAATAACTACCCCCCCAAAGAGGCTGGTTCAGTTGTGGTAATGGGAGAAAGCTAATGACCAGGCAAGCCTATTGTTCTGATGGTCATGAGCTCTTTGGGCCTCCGAACCTTATCTCTCAACCTCATTCCCAGGCTCACCTGGGGCGAGGCCCCAGAGACTTGCAGTTTGATTTTCCAAACCATCAGTGTGCATCAAAATAACAGGGTCACTGAGTGATCAGGCCTCTTGGTTTCACAGTTTTTTCCTGACTTGTGGTTCACACATGACTTGGGATTCAGAGAAATTCAAGAGTTTAGTTTTGCTGAATTCACATGCTTATAAAGTACATATTGTCCCGCATAATGACAGACTTGGATAGTTTAATTCCTAGTGTGTGTGTGTGTGTGTGTGTGTGAGAGAGAGAGAGAGAGAGAGAAGGAGAAGATTGCTGGTTTTGGAGCCATGCAAGGCCATGGCCTTTTATCCCAGCCTATGTCTCATCCATAGCACACCCCAGCTGTTCAGAGCCACGACTTGAAAAGATGAGCTGATTGAAATGCTGACTGTACACCAGACAGGCAGTCAGCCCCACATGATTAACAAAGAAAAGGGTCCTTCCCTGCTTTTCCTGCTCTTCTTATTTCCCCCAAAACTATTTCTTTCCTTCCAGAGAAAAAGGAAATGTGCAGAGAAGCAATTAATTATAATATATAATTATATATGTGCCGGAGTAAGGGGAACTAGTCACCAAGAACTTTCAAGTCCCAAAAACTGTCTAATAAAAACTACTCAATAATGTCGTAATTTCTGGAGGAAGTTAAGTTTTTATAGATTTTGGCGATAAGAAAAATTTGCTAAAAACGAGCATTCTTAATCACCACACTGTCACTTTACAAAGTGATTGTGGAATTAGGAATAATTACACTCTAAAGGAAGTAAATGAAACAGTCTGCTTTATGATATTTTAAAATAGAATCGGGATTCTGGTTTGTCCCATTTCTCAAAAAGAAGCAAAGCCCAAATCGTGGATGCAGTAATAATCTGGGGCTTAGAACCTCGGGTTCAATGCTTCAGGTGCCTGATGATGGCACTTGACTTACTGAGCTGTGGGTAGCTCACCACTGGAGAAAAGAGGGAGAACCTGCTAAGCAGAAATGTATGGGGCATGGAGCCTCCAGGAGGGGGTGCATGGTCCCCCATGGAGTGCTGTGGTCCCCACTCAGCACCATGGATGTGAACTGTACGGTGACTCCCTCTGCACACCCTTCTGGTGAAGCTTCCAGATCTCTGCCAGTGAAACTGCACTCTAACCAGTCCCAGCCGACCTGAGACGGTGAATCGTCAGAAAAACCGAGTGAATAGGATAGATTTATGGCGATCACGGGAATTAGCTCATGTGGTAATAGAAGCTGAGAACCCCACAGCCTGCCCTCTGCAAGCTGGAGATCCAGGAAAGCTGCTGGTGTGCTTCAGTCTGAGAGATCTGAGGGGCCATGGATGTCAAGTCCCAAAGTCAAGTCAAAGGCCTGAGCACCAGAAGGTTCCATGTCCGAAGGCAGGGGAAGATGGTCACTCTGCCCAAGAGGAGAGAAAGCTCTTCGCTCCTCTGCCGTTTTGTTCTTCTCAGGCCCTCATCCAAGTTGGTGAGGCCCACCCACATTGGTGAGGGCGCATCTTCTTTACTCAGTCTAGTCACCCAAAGCTCATCTCTTTCCAAAACACCCCATAGACACACCTAGAAATAGTACGCAACAGCTCGCTGGGCATCCCTTATCCCAGGCACGTAGACGCAAAATGAACCGTCACATGAGTTACAATCAGAACAGTGTTGGAAGTCATTCTGAGGGTCCCTGTGCATAGACATAACAATTCAATTTGTTCTTATACTGTGAAAATGACATAATAGATATTATAGGGATAATCCCTAAAAAAAAATTAAAAAATCACATCCTTAATATTCCCACCACTACAGAGTGAAATCAGGGCAATTTAGAAACCTGGACCTGCAGGACTCACAACCTGAACATTGTTTCTAGAAATCTCCCTGAAGTATAGGATTGACTCTTGGTAGCAGAAGTGGAGAAACGTAGAACTATAATCTGGTCAGCAGAAGACAAAGGGTTAAAAGTGGACAGGTTGGCCCACTGAATGAAAGTCTGGCAGAAATAAAGAGACAAAACTATAGGCACTAAGGGAATAATAGCTGAATAGTAATAATAATACGTTATGTCAACAGCAGTGACAAAGAAACGCTCAATGTATTTATAGAGAGAAAGAAAAGACAGATCCAGGTCCCACATTCTGACTCTGAACAACCTTCTCAGTTGGATTTTGCTTCTGCCTAAGGATTATTTTGGAAGGAGCTATTATTATTCGTGATTTATCACGCTGCACTAGGGGGAACTCATACTTTCCACGGAGACAATTATTGAATTCTCACTGGAGGCTCTTAAAGGAGCCGAGACCTGTTCCAAGGGTTCAAGTGCAAAAGATGGTCCCCCAGGGGCAGGGATCTAGCACCGCCTGATCCAGAGTGATGGGCAGGATGGGCTCCTGCCTCTGCTGAGACGCTCAGGATCCTCCTCACTCAATGCGCTCTTCAATCCCCTCCTTCTGATGAGAGGACAGAAGAGGAATTCACATGTATAGTGAGTTTCGTGCAAGAAGTCCCTTCAGCGGGTGTCCATCACCCGGAGGAATCACGGGTTGCAGGGAATTCGGAAGCATCGTGGCCAAGAGAAGCAAGTCAGAGCCATGGCCTAGAAGGAGGAGAGGCTTGCAGCGTCCTGGGAGCAGAGTCTTCATTTGAGGAGGGAGGAACTTGAACAAGCCCGATGGCACAGCTGCCTTTGAGGGGAGGTCATCGGGGGTTTAGAAAAATAGAGAAGTCATTGTTAATATTAGAAAAGAGCTCTGGGACTCTGGAGGAATGAAAATGCATTATTAGGTCTAAGCAATAATTGTGAAAGTAAACAATGATAAATACCACATTAAATCTAAAGAACTGCATTAGTGCATACTAGCAACTATGAGAGTTAATAGCCAGCCGTTACTCCAGCCAATTTATTATTTAAAACAGTTATTAAGATTTAACAATAGCTAAATAATTTTTTGTTAAAACCATTATTAAACTGAAGCCCTGTATACATTAATCAACTGATATTTATCATTTACATTATGTCTCATTATATCCGAAGGAATGTATAAACTTGCGAAACAAACTTGGAAATTAAAAATGAACTGTAGTTCATTTATTCCAAATGTATATGTGTGAAGATTATTGTGTCTGTCAGCTGGGTAGCCAGACAGTGGAGTGGGCTTTCTAGTTAGGAACAACTGCCCATAAATCAATTCTTTCTTTTTATGAGACAATTAGAGTGTGTGTGTGTGTGTTTAATTCTAATTTGATTCTGTGCATTGTCTTGCAACCATATTAATTCCTTCAAGCTCTTTTAGATCATGCACATTTTCCAAAAACTATAATAAGGGTTATTGCTGTTACACCCACCCTGCAAATAATGCAAGATCCATTTTTCATTTATTCACATAACTCAGGCGTAAACCACATAAAATTGCCCATATGATGCCTTCAACCTGGCTTACTATACTGGACCCAAACATGACTTTTAATTACTCACCTAATATTTTCTTATTTGTACTATTTCCCTTCCAGGAAAAGCTCACTTTATCAGCTTTGCCTTTGAAATTCCTTCTGAGTCTTCAAGCCCAGCTCAAATACCACTTCCCTTATTTCTCATATTTAGAAATCACTCTCTCTCCAACAGTTACTTGCATCCCTGCTTTTATCTTCAGTTGTGTCTAACACAGTGCTTTGCACAAGGACATCGAAACAATGTTTTTTGACTAAATGGATGCCTGAAAACCACAAGTTCCCCCAGGACCTCTACCCTCCCTGCTCCGGCTACCCTGGAATTGAGACCTAGACACAACATGGGTGCTGAAGGGAGCTCAAGGCCACATGTGGCCAAATGAACCCAGGGGAGAGCCATCCACACGCGGAGAGGGAAGGATCCGGTTGGTCATCATATTTCTTCCAGATCCCATGACCTCACTGGCCATAATTGCCTGGAGGAAGTGTTTTTATTTCTTGGCTTGCAAATCTCGATTCTCAACAATTAACATCTGACTCCCACGGTATGGGGCAGCAGGGTCTCTTTGTGACGAATGGGCCTTTCTGTGCCTGGGTGCTCACAGAGGCGGGGGCTGGGGAGCAGCCTCTGGGCCCTAGATCCAGGTCAGGAGGCCCGGAGAGCCCGCTGCCCTCTGAGCAATTAGACTCACAGCGCCACATGCTGTATGGTGGCCAATTAGTCTGTAAGAGAGCAGAGGCCCAGGACTCTAATTGCTTTAAGGGCCTGTTTGTGTACTATGTGGGGAGAGATTTTAATTAAATATGATACCTGCTCTGCAGAACCTCGAATTCTAGGGGAGTGGTGTTTTGGGGACCTTCACAGATACTGGCAGCCGTGTCAAGGATGAGACATGTGCATTGGATTTCAGCTCTAACTCCTGGTCAGTTTTACCCAGTAACCAATTTCTGGGGCATCAGAAGAGCCTGTAATTACCTGGCCACGCTCTGTGTCACTGGTTCCTGCCGGGGGAATCTTCTGTTGTGAGAATTTGCATACCTGTCCATCGGCAACTTGGTCATGTTCTCTAGTTCACATATGCTGAGGACACAGGCTGGATTTGATGGTATAAACTCAACATACACAGCTTGACCACTGGTGACTATAAAAACATGCCACTCAGTGTAATGACACATACAGAAACTATCAGATCACCTAGATTTTATCTCTCAAGTATTTAAGCCCCTACTCTTCAGTTGTTGCGTTTTTAGTTCAAGACATATTACTGCTTGTTGAGATTAATGAGATGACCTTTGCCTGGTCTCCCCACCTGCTAGCTTTCTCCACACTCCACTCTGGTCTTCATCGTTTGTGAGAATTTTCCTTCTGGAGTGCAGGTCAGTCCCTGCTCAGTCACCTCTAAGGACTCTACTGTGGCTTTTGTGCTCTACCCAGGCTCTCCGACTTTGTTTCCCTCGTACTGTCTAATTCAGTTGAGCCAAATCCATTGTTTCACAGTTTTAGCTTCATTCTTCCCCTGATTTGTGCTAGTTTGTCACCTGGAATTCTCTTGGTTGTGTATCAATCCTACAACATTTTTTGATCTATCCCTTAAGGCCCATCTTAAGCCAGACCTGGCCTGGAAGCCTTTCCCACATCTCACTCGCTGGAACACCTGCTCTCTCTGTCCAACCTGTGTAACACACTGAACTTCACTCGGTCTGTGTCGAGACATCTGTGTATTTGCTGAAGTTCTCTAATCCCGTATCTCCCAAAGTGTTTTCCTGGAACTCTGGACCCATGAGACTCCACTAGGAAAGGGCTTTTTGGTTAAATAAATTTAGAAAGTGCTGCAAACTATGTTTTTCCTCTTACAGCTTTGTAAATTGAATCAGCATTAGAAAGGTTCTGAGAGGTTATATAGTCAAGAAACCTGTTTACTTTTGTTTAACCTGAAGCTTCTACAATTTATTTGTCCATAGAACACCTTTTTCATGTAACACCTACTAATTCATATTCCAAGGAAAGAATTCATTTTAGGAAATCTGCTCTGGTACAACATGAGCTCTTTGATTCCTTCACACTATCAAGCAAAGTGCCTTATACAGAGTGGTCAATAAAAGTTGAAATACATTTTATTGATATCATAAACTATTTGGGCTCCCTAAGAGCACAATTTATAGTTCCGGTTTTGTAATTTGTTTGTTGCATTAACTTGGGCAAGACATTTTTAACTTCTGTTCTTAATTCAGTGGTGTATTTTTTCATTTATAAAATAGCTATACAATTATAATAGTTTTAATGATGTGCTGACAAAAGACATGAGAAGGACTGGGGCAAAGGACTTCTATGAGATGCTAAGCAAAGCATAGCATTGCATATTACATCTCACAAAGATGATGATGATGATTAGTATTAATTATTTTCTGGTTTAGTTGTAAGAACAGTACCTACTGTTCATAGATTGTGATGAGCCAGTTACCACCTTGGCCATGTTACATGTATTATCCCATTTTTTGTCTTCTTAAAAACCCCAAGAGATAGGCAGGACTACTCTTTTTTTATAAATGAGGAAACTGATGCTTACAGTGTTTGACTAATGAGGCTCAGAGTCGCAGGCTCAGTAAGGAGTAAAGCTGACACCCAAAGCCCACCGCCTTGACCATGCTGGGCTCAGGCCTATGCTGAGCTCGGGGCCCCGTGGACATCTCTGCTCTGTCCCCATTCTTTCCTGTCACTAGTGTTCAGCCTGAACCTTTTTCCCACCTGACTCCTGGATCACAGGCTGTCACTGGGGGCACCGGTTAGCTGGAGAGGGTGGATGGAAACACCCTGGACTTTGTTATTTAAATACAGCTGAATTCTAGACCTCTCAATAGTGTGAGAACCTTACATTGATGCCCAAAGCAGATCTAAGTTTTGTGATGCCTGAAATGTATACAGTTTGAGGGACTCTCTTTAAAAATAATGCAAAATTATAAATAAGAAGGCAATTGCAGGGCCTAGGAATGGGACTTGCAAATGAGAGGCACTGAAGTTTAAGATCTGTTAGCTTCTCTGTTTCCCTCTGTCTGCCCCAAATACAGGGCCCTACCCTGGGAATTCTGCAGAGTTTTAAAAAGTCGAAGGCATTTCCTTTGCCTGCTGAGAGTGAATTTACAGTCTTTAGGTAAACATGATTGGAAAAGAGCTACAAAGGAAAAGGGGCAGTGACTGATCATTGATTTAGCGCCCCCAAAGCATGTAAAAATGGGGTAATTTGCCAGAGTAGATAATCTCTCTGCTAAGAATAGAGCTAATCCATTTTTAGACATGATTGTGGACAAGCCAGAACATAATGAAAAAGATTTCATAATGGTGCATAAGAACGGATAGTCTTGTGTTAGCCTCCGGGGTTTGTGATTATGAAACTTGGTACCACAGTCAGCAATGCAGACACTTGACTTTATCTCTAGCCTTCTTAGAGTAATTTGCTGTTTCAGGGGAGAGGCTAGGGTTGGGTTTCCATGACCTCCCTTTAAGTAGACACCTGTGGAGGGTGACTGAGCCTGTAGGAGCTCCATGGCCTATTTGGAGGCATCTCTGAGATAGATGCCCTGAGCTCTCAGGGTTTCCCCTCTAAGCCATTTCCATCAATACCCATGGACCAAGGAAATGGGACACTCCAACTCTCACGTCAAGAGCCAAAGCTGCAGTGGCGACTGCCGCCAGGGAGAGCCCAGAAGCAGACTATCTGAGTCTATCGCTATATATTATGTTGCCCAGCCCTCTTCTAAATCTCCATGACCTTTCGGTAAGTCATGGAAATGTTACAGAAGATGGATCAGGGTAGCAACAACTGTTTCTACTCTGGACGGCTTTATTGCAATTTTTTCCAAGTACCTCTCTTTTTACTCCCACCACCCCAGTTTTCTTAAAGAGCGAGTCCTACAGGCTTGACATGTATTCTGTAGGACTTTATTCATATTTGCAGGATTGCTTTAATATTAAAAGAGGAGAGACAGAGAGACTGACATCAAGATTGTAGGCTCATAAAACATTCACGGGAACTTGTAGATCAGCTCACCTTTCATTTTACTTTATTTTTAAAATTTTTATTTGATTGCTTTTATGCTAAAAAGATGTAAGTTCAATCTGGCCATATTACAGAACTTCAGAAAATGGAGAAAATAAATAGAAAAGCATTCGTCATCCTAATGTCCTATTATAGGCAACATTATGAATTACCATATGCATATTTTACCAAGGTACAATCCTCGTGTACAGATAAGAGTGTGTCCTTTTATTTTTATTTTTAAATTTAACAAGACAGAGGAGGTCACTGAGGCCCTAGATCCCACAGCTATATAATATCCAGCATTTACAGTATTTATTTTTATACTGTCTAAGAAGATGCATCTCTGTGCCTTTAATTGCTCTCCCAAGGCTTCCTCTACTGTAGCTGTTGAGCAGTCGGGCTCTGGAATAAGGCCGTCGGAGTTTGAACACCCAGCCACTTCAAAACAGTGCGGCACTGCCCAAGTTTCTTACATTGGTTCGACTGTTTACTCATCTGTAAAATGGGAATAATACAGAGCTAGTGTAGGACAAATGATATAATACCTGCCAACACATGTGTGCTGCATTTATTACCAGTTTCCAGGCCCTCTGGCTTGCAGTTGGGTTTGGTCTCTGTTGGACCAAACAGAATCTAACTTTGTATTTAGATGGGAGCTCTGGCAGGTAATAGAGGGAGGGAGGAGAGTGTGGTCAGAGCAGTAATTCCCTGAGCTCTCTTCCTGCCAGGGAGCCTATAGCTGGTTGTGCTCCTTAATCAAAGATTGCTGTTTTCAAGGCAGATGACTCTAAAAAATTCTTTCTCACCAGTTTCCAATAACTGCTTCCTCCCTCCTCCCTTCTCCCTCCTCCCTCCCCCCTCCTACTGGCCCAGGAGTAATATCAGCTTAACTGCTATCAAGCCCCGGGTTACTGTACCATCCCTTGTGGTTCCCCAACACCCACACATTATCAACAGCCCTTTGTAAATAAACCCTCCTGGAACTTGCCTATTTTGAGCGCACCATCTGTTTCCTGTTGAGACTTTGACTGGTACAACATGTTAGTATGACTTCATCCCCTTTTCAATGAAAAAGAAAGTTACAGATCTTAGAGGGCATGAAACGATGACGGCCTAGGTAACTCTTGCAGGATTTGATGGTAAAGCCCCTGAAAGGACACGACGCCGGGCCTGCAGAGAGCAGGGTGTCCACACGCAACACCGGAGCTTCCTAGGTTCCAGTCTGGGCCTAAGGCCTTTCCATGCGTTACACTGTGCCACCTTCATAGGAAGGCTACAAGGTTGACTGAGACAGACAGAGGCACAGCTACTTAAGTCAGCAAGGGGCAAAACCGACTGCTGGGTCTAAGGTTCATTTTTAATCACACATCAGTGGTGCTCCATGCTTAGTCTTGGCCAACAGCAGCAGCTCCACCTGGGGACTGGGGAGAAATGCAGATTCTCGGGCCCCGCTCCAGACCTGCTGAAGCGGGATCTGTGGGCCGGGGCCTGGTCATCTGTGTTTCAGGAGAGCCTCTAGGTGGTTCTGAAGTCTCCTGAAGCCTGAGAGCCATAGCATGTCACAGAATCGCCTGCTAGGGGATCGAGGTCTTCCTTCACTGCTGGGTTTATTTTGAGGTCACCCTGAGAGCCTGGAATTATACCCAGGATGCCTCATATTGATGAAAACAATTCAGATAATCAGTTTGGTGCAGCCCTTTAGAATTTACAGGACTCTCTCACCCATTACCTCAGAGGGCAGCGTACCAGGCTAAGTGAGTGGGCTCTGACCTGGGCCGGCTGGGAGAGGGGCTCTGCTGTCTTGGGCACAGTTGTCTGATCTCTGTAAACCTCAGCTCCTCGTGTCCAAAACTGAGGACAGCGAGGTGTGTGTCCTAGCACTGCTGGGGGGATTAAATGAGAAATGCACATGAAACATGGTGCAGTAAAACCTCGATATAATGGACTAATTTGGGCGAAGGGGGGTCCATTAAAACCGAAAGTCCGTTATACAATAAAGTAGGTTTTCCAAATGCATATATTAAAAAATTGACAAATTAGTGAGTTTACCTGTTTTTACTTATGTAGACACACCTTTGCATAATTAAAATTAAGTATGTATGCAAAGCTTAATTTCACAGAAAAGTTTTCTATATGTATTACTGTAATTTTAATCTATACCCAATAGGCGTAGTAAATGCGTGCACTCACCAGTCACCTCGAGTGAACAAATGCACAGGCTGGGGTGTGGCTCAGTGCACCCGGGAACAGGGGCCAGCACATGTTAAAACCCCTGCAGAAAGTCACTGGACAACAGGACCAATTACCTTGAGATGCTATGTGACCACATGCTAATCACATGGCCAAACACTGTTTATGAGCGGTGACTCCTGGACTTAAATATGTATAGTTGTAGATATGTAAGATTTATTTATGTTGATGAAATTACTACAGTGTTTGTTCAACATATGGCTTATTTGCTAATATTTGTTAAAAATAACAGTAAACTAATAACAACAAATAACCTGTTAATTATAAGCAAATCTTGGTGAAAAGCATTTTTAAATGAGCAGGGTGTTAACTGTCACAGATGACAAACGGAATGGAAATTTTGTCCTATAAATTTGAAGTCCATTAAATCGAGGTCCGCAAAATCGAGGGCTTACTGTGCTTGCTACATAGTGAGCACTCAATAGATACCAACTATTGTTATTTCATAAAAACCTGAAGCAGAGATCATTACCCCAGTTTTATAGGTGAGGAAACCGCAGCTCAGGGTCGATGACTTTTATAAACCAGAGCTGGGCTTCCAAACCAGGACTTTTGATGTAAAATCCCCACTCTTTTCTCACACTCTTTCCAAAGCTGCCCTAGAAAATCTGGTTTAGTAATATCCTTATTAAGTAACGAACAAGGAATTTGAGGGGTAATACTCCCATGGATTTTCGAGGCCTGAATTATGATCTTCTGCCCACGGGAGCAGCATTCTCCTGTGAGCTGGCTCTCAGATCCCAGGCCTTCCCAGGCCGGCTGCTCCCTCCAGGAGGCTGGCAGCTCCGAGTGTCCCCTCTGAAGTGTGTCTTTCTTCCCATCCTGTCCTTCTGACACCAGGGCACCTTTTCTCTGTGTGGAGAAAGTGGAGGCCGAGACCAGACAGCCACAGAGGAGAAAGTTTGCCTAGTGGCTTCCTTGCAGGAACTTCTGGATGTTTGGTCCCCAAGAGGCTTCCAGAAGCATCGAGAAGGTGCCAAACCGAAATGGAAAAGTTAATAACTTCCTGAGTTGAAAGCGAAACCTTTCTAAGCCTATCAGATGCACTTTTCCTCATGGTGGATTAACGGCCTGACAAGGTTGAACTTTGAAAGAAAAGCTATTTGTGACTTACGGGGAGCTGGGGGAGAAAAGGTCTTGACTTTTTAACAGCAAAACAAAAACAAGCAGACGCAAACACGTTAATTTTTCTCAGGCCTGTAACTCCAAAGGGCACCTCCGCTTCGGCTGGGACTTTCCAAACGGCTCCCCTCCGAGTCCAAGTGAGGTGGGAGCAAGCGGCGGCCCCCCTGAATTCACCTGGCAACGCTCACACGAGTTGAAAATAAAGGTGCTCGTGGGAATTGCTGCAAAGTCCGAAGAGCCAACCGTTTCTTTATTTCCAACATCCCAAGGCAGCTATGGTAACACGTCACCGACTCTGACCACTGTCCTTCCAGATTTTTATTAATTTGGATGAGAGTTTGGAATGAAGTTTATATTTATAGGGGTTTCAATGAAAGTGGATGAGATAAGTAAAGCCTTAGGAGGTGAGGTTAAGGGCGAGGACTCCAAAGTTAGAGTTTGAGTTCCAGGATTCATTAGCTGTGCACCTCTGGGCAGGTACTTCGCATCTCTGTTGCCTCACCTGCGAGCAGGCGTAATTTTAGGGCACTGCAGATAGGCTCCGATGCAGCAATCGGCAGTGAACATCTGAGAAAACTTAGCTGTTTCTGTTATACTTACAAAATCCGTCCTTTACAGCCGGTTTAGGAGCAAATGTGAAATGCATGGTATGTAGCATTTATTTATGTTAAAGCAGGTCTCCTAGGGCCCCGTATGCAAGAACAATTTTTAAACCTGGTTTTCATTATTAATTGTATTTCAAAGAAATGAAGCGGAACTTATTTATTATACGGATTCATTTTAAGATTGTAAAGAATACATCCGCTTTCCCCATTTCCCGTGGTCTAAAGTGATGAGAGTTTTCGGTAGATAGCATTTCTGGAAGCTTGGGGGTGTCCCATGGCGATGCAGAAGGATTGGGATAAATTTAATGCATTGTCACCCTTATCAGCACTTTTGGTATTACTGTTCAGCAAGGTGAATTATTATCCTGGGCCCATGAACTTGGCAGCATAAAGGCAGGTAGGAAAATGGGAGGGGGCTGGGCAGGTGAGCCCAGCTAATACACACGAGCGTGTCTGGATGGGAGCGACACGGAAAGGGCTGTGGCCAGGGCAGCTGGCTTGGGCAGTTTGTTGGGTAACTTGTGGAAATGGTAGGAATTAAGTAGAGTTCTTGGGGAGATAAGTGATGTCAAAAGGGACAGTGCTACCTGTTTTACAGAAACGACTCACAAATGGGAACAGAGGAAGTGCAGGGAAATCAGTGGAGAACACAAACATTGTCACTTATATTAAAGCGACGTCTGAATAAGTGCCGGGCAGAGTCGGTGCTGCTCCGGGCGTCACAGAGTGAATGGCACCGGAATGCCAGGGGCCCAGGCCCAGGGCAAGTGCAATGAGCAGGAGGGAAACCCGGGGGGAAGCGGGAGACTTGGGAGTGGGGTGTCAGAGTTCATGAGTCCGTGTCCTCTCAACAGTCAAACCCTGTACCTGGTGGGTTTCTTCTCACTGGAAGTGCTTGAAGCAGTTGTATAAAGCCACCAGCACCTCATCATTGGGGCCCATTTTCTAAATTCTGGATTTTTTTTTTTTTGAAGAACTCAGTCTTGTTGTGAACTCAAGTAAGTGCTTGTGATACCTGGAATGTCCAATGGCTCTCAGGGTGGTTTTTAAATCCCAGGCTGCATCTCATTAATGGGTCACAAAATTAATATTTATGGGTTTTTACTAGAATAGTCTTATACTGTTCATTTGGGACAATTCTTATATTTTGCTTGATACTTGACACTGGGTCATATCAACATCAGATTTAATGTTAATTGCATTTTTACTCTATCATATGGTTTTGTAAATTTCCTCTTGGTTTACATACATACATGCCCATACATGTACATACGTACTTGTCTACTGGAATGCAATGTAAGTATATTTCTTCCTGTGGGTCATGGTTTAAAAAAATGAGTTCAACTTCCTTTACTTAACAAGAATATTTAAAAGTTAATTGAGTAGAGGTTTGGATAGACAGAATTCCAGTTCTTGAAAGTGGATTGTAGTTCATTTAAACAGTGCCGTTACAACCTCATTTATGCTATTATTGTATAATAGCTGCTGGCATGAGGATCACCTGGGAGCGGGTTTAGAGCTCAGAGTGAGGCTCGGTGGGTCTGGGCCGATATTCAGGAATCTGTATTTTAGCAAATACCTCAGGCGATTCTGATGCTTGACCAGGGTTGTATGCCCCAGTGCAGTAAACACACAATGTCTGCCACTACAATCGGCCTTCCATATCTCCATTTTCACATCCCCAGATTCAATCAACGATTGAAATAAAAAATATTTTTTAAACAAATCCCAGAAATTTCCCCAAAGAAAAACTTGAATTTGCCACATGCCTGGAATCAATCTCCATCAGGTAAGGAAGGGTGACTGCGTTATCCTGGTGCGTTTCCAATGTTTCTTAAAGTTGATTTACTAATGTCCAAATTAATAAGCGGCAATTCTAAAGTAAGGCCATTTACACATCAATGAAGTGAAACGGAGAACGAGGGGCTATGACCAAGCCCTGGAGTTACCAACAGGAACTCTGCAAACCCCACCACAGTCTCCACCCTTGGTAAATCTTCTCCAGTTTTCCTTTGGCCAACAAATCTCCAGTAAGTTTGTATATCGAATGAGTTATATATTTTTCGTAAGTTTCATAAGTTTTGTGGGAGAGATGAACGATGGAGGTGAAATGGAAAAGAGCATAAGCCAGCAGCTTGCACAGATAATACTATGCAAGTAAACATGAGGAGCACTATAGTAAAATGTCAGAAAATCCCCACAGGGCTCTGAATGACTCCAGTTTTCATCCCTAAAACCTACATCAGTTAAAAGCTGTTTTCTCAGCTGTTGGCATTGGCTGCGCATTGCTCCTACCATAAATGCTTGATGTTCCTCGAGGCCCCATGCGTCTCAGGGACCCAAAGAAAGGAGTGCCAGGCGCCCTCAGGCGAGTCAGCTGAACTTGTTCATAAAAAGTCAAGCGAGTCCCCCCCTGGAACCCTAAAAAGCTGGAAGGACAGAGACAGTCCCAGTCCCCACCCCATCCCTTAGCCAGTGATTCTCAAACTTTAGGGTGACTCAGATCACATGGGAACTTGTTCCAAATTCAGGTTCCCAGCTGGTGTTTTTCCACAAACACCAGGGGTGTTGCTAAGTCGTCCTAGAACTTTGAGAAACTCTACTTTCCTCCCTCACTCTCCCAACTGTATATTTTTAATAAAATAGAGCTATGTTTATTTTTTTAGAAGTTGCTTTCTTATTGAAGCCTAACATTAGTTATTTAGGGCTTTAATTTATTTTTTGTTTGTTTGTTTACTTTTTTGGTTTGTTTTCACGTGTGTGGTAAGGTCAGCAAAACCCTTCAAGAGAACAGCACCAGTCACAGGTCTGAATAATGTCTGTGTTGATATAATGAAAGGGAGCCAGTCGTCTTGCTAACACCCCTACTTACTGCTAGTCAAGCAGCTTCTTCATTACCCGGTGAGTTCTCACCAAGCATCTGCTTTGGATCACAGCCCGTCCTAGGACTCAGTGGGAGCGAGCAGGGCGAGGCCTCCGCCCGCGGGGCTGACTGTCAGGCTGGGGGAGACAGGAACCGTCAAGGCGACGGCAGGCGACGGCGGTGGCGGTGAAGATCGCAAACCGGGTGGTGCAGCTGGGTGTGGGGGTGCCGTCAGGGAAACCTTCCGTTCGTGGGCTGGAGCAATAGTACAGATGGGGACAGGGTGGCGGGACCTGTGTCAAAGCAGCTGTCACTCTCTGGTTCGTTTTCGTGGTTCCTTCTCTCATTTATTCAGTCCATCCTGGCACAGTGCACAGCAGAAGGCTTAGGAGGACTTAAAATGAGGTTAAGAGTTGAACAAATAGCCCGGCCGGGCGTGGCCCAGCGGTGAGGCATCGACCTAGGACCCAGGAGATAGCAGTTCGATTCCCGGTCAGGGCACAGGCCCGGGTTGCGGGCTCGATCCGATCAGTGACGACTCTCTCATCATTGATGTTTCTCTCTCTCCCTCTCCCTTCCTCTCTCTGAGATCAATAAAGATATATTTAAAAACAAGAGTTGAACAAATAAGTAAGTGGATTTTAGAGAGTGGGGGAGAACTAGGGGAGAAAGAAATTTCTAATAAGTAAGGGGCACAGGAGGACTAGAATGAACCCTGTGGTCTGGATTCATGCCAGAGACATGAATGTTTAAGAGTACATATATGTGTGTGTGTGTGTGTATTTCTGTCATTGTGCAAACATCATAGAGTGCGTTTACACAAACCTAGGTGGTATAGCTTACTACACACGAGGCCATATGGGCCAGCCTGTTGCTCCTGGGCTGCAAACCTGCGCAGCGCGTTACTGTACAGAACAACAGGAGATGAGATGGAGCCCAGGAGAAACTGGCAATCCAGAGGCGCCGTAAACATGACAAGTATGAGGATGCTGCCGGTGTGACGCGGCGAACTGTTCCACAGCAAGCTTTTTTTATAAGTAGAAAGAGTACACGCTAAAAAAAAAAGATAAAAAGTGTAGTAAATACATAAGCAGGTGACACAGTCGTTTACTATCATTATCAAGTATTATGTGCTGCACATGATTGTATGTGCTTTACTTTTATGGCTCTGGCAGCTCAGCAGGCTTGTTGACTCCACCGTGGCCACAAACGTGAGTAATGTGAAGCCTTTTAATGTTACAATGGCTGCAATGCCATTAGATGACAGGGATGTTTTAGCTCCGTTATAATCTTATGGGACCATCTTCGTCTATGCAGTCCTTGACCTAAACATCGTTGTGTGGCACATGGCTGCATGCAGATTAGATAGATACGAATACGTGTGCATACAGGGGTTAGCATACATACATATATTTCCTAGCTCAGTTCACCAAGGTGACCTAGAAGGAGCGACACCCAGTGCAGGGAGCACACTTGGCGCCAAGGTTTGGTTTCTATATACCATTCTTCAGTAAAAGGAACATGGGCTCCTTGGGGAAGTTCCAAAGAATCCCTAGGAACTAGGGCTGGGGCAGGGGAAAATGCAAGATATGCTTGGAGCATATCGTAGAGGCAGGAAGCAAAAGAAGTGCTAAAATGTTTACAGAAAGAGAGAGAGAAAGGAAGAAGGTGGCTGCATAGCTAAAGAACATAAGAGTCAACCTGCGCGAGCTCCCAGGGGTCAAAGCTGGAAGACTGTGATCAAGAAAAGAAATAATACAGTATTGAATTATAACCCGAAGTCTAAAACAAATGTATCTAAGTCCATACAAATATAAATAAATAAGTGGCGGTGAAAGGACAGATCTTCCTTATAAAAGAATTCCAAATATTATATGTAATTTACCCTCTCTAGGAGATGGAGCTAAATTCCCTTCTCCTGGAGTGTGGACAGACCTCCAGAGAACAGGGTTTGGAAACAGAATGATTGTTACTTTACGGTGGAGAAACCAGACACAACACCTAAACCGCACGACCGAGGTTCCCATCACAGGTCACGTCATAAGGCCCACATTTCCTTTCAAGGAGACACTGACCTCCAAATGGTATTTGCAAGTCATTAGGGGACTTGGCCACCTTACGTTCCATTTACACACGGAACATGCCAGCCCCTGGGACAGAGGAGGGGGAGGAGGCCCTTAGAGTGCTCCGAAGGCCTCTGAGTTGGCCTCGCTCAGGTGTCAGACAAGTGCGGGTGAGGCTCAGGCCATGGCCAAGCTATGCGGGCAGGGCGTGAGGTGTTAACGCACCTGAGTGGCATGTGAGAGCCTGCAGCCGGAAATGAGGTGTTCCAGGCTGGTGAGCTGCTGAGGCCTGCCTGCCGGCTCGGTCCCGTCCGATATCCCCCTGCATACGCGGGCACTGCAGGACTGTTCACATCTGCAGAAAATAGCCTGAGGTTATTTAGCCCTTCCTGTTTGCCTGTTCGATTGTCTCCTTCCAGACAAGCAAACAGCTTCTCTGGGGGCGGGGAAGGTAGTGTCACTGCCTCAGATCCCCTCGGTCTGGAGAAGTGGTGCCTGTGAGGTCCCTGTCTGCACCCACAGACTTTGGCAAGGTGACCATTATGTAGGTTTTTCTATGATCAATGTTCGTCTCTCTGGGTTTATTAGTATACAGATAGGATTTGAGTATATACGTTCTTTATATTGAACAGTAAGTTGGCGAACGTGGAACCCTAAGAAAACAAGAGCCCTGTTTAGGTCTCAGGGGGACGTCCCTAAATGAGTGAGGCCAGCATTTCCTGAATGACTGATCCGTCCCTTCTCCACACCCGGCCGCACCTTTCTTTGCCTTTAGAGGGGAGGCTTAGTCATCTTTCCTGGGGTTCCTGTGACTTGTTCGTCCCAGTGGCTCTTAAAGATGTCTGCTCAGGGTGAAGAGATGATATGCTTCTGGTCCCCAGCCCCATGCGTTAAATGCTGTTAGAGGCAACAATGACAATAATGATGGTAATAATGGAGCCCATGGCACTTGGTGACAAAACCAGCACCCTTATCGCAGTTGCCGCAGCACAAAAATGGTTTCAGCTGCCGCAGCTGGGGCAAGATTCCCGTTCTCCCCGCTCTGAGCAGCTGGAGAGAAACCCAACGAGAAGATGTTGAAAGGAGCCACCCATGTGGTCTCATCTTCACACGAGCTGCAGAGCGCATCTCAGTGGACCTTCAGCTCTCACGTCTCCACGGCCAGTGGTGCACTTGGTCATGGGGGAGAGGGGGACTCCCGAGACTGCAGAGCAGAAGTGAAGACCAAAGGAAGTGACCAAACTCAGGAAAAGCTGGGGATGCTGGACTCCCCTGGGACCTAGCAATTGTTGTGGAGTTTTCAGCAGTAACTGCGTCCTTTCTGCCCATCTGGTTCGGTTTGGAAACTATGGAAACGAGCAAGGCCCCAGGTCACACTCATGCTGTGTTTCCCTGTGTGCCACCAGGGGGCTCTGCTCCATGTCATCCTCACCTCCGGCCCGGGGCTGATGGTGCTTCTGGAACATCTGGAACATCTGGGACGCCTGGAACATCTGGAACATCTGGGACATCTGGAACATCTGGAACTTCTGGAGCATCTGGACCATCTGGAACTTTTGGAGCATCTCTAGATGTAGGGACAGGGAGGTGAGAAGACATTGAGAATTGTGCACTGGCTTTTAAGTGCTTCCATCTGGAAGGACACATGTCACCTTCTACATGCCTGTCGTTGGCCAGAGCAAGTTACCTGGTTGCATCTGTCCTCATGAGGTGAAGTGCTGTCCCCCTGTGCTGCCGGAAGGGGAGGAGAACTGGGAATGCTGGCGAGCGGTGGCACTGCCTACCGGCTCCCTTCCGCTGTGTGTCTGAGACAGGTAAGTGACAGGCCTGCTGAGGTGGCTGGGGTGCGGGGGGGGGGGGTCACACTTCGAGCTTCAAGGTTTCTTGCAGACATTGCAGCACCATCTCTATGCCCTATGCCTTTCCTCCTTTTTCTACAGAGGCTGGAAAATGGAACACTTGGCTTCTCCTGTACCCACGGGGGGCCAAGAACAAGTTCTGGGGCAACCAGATGTAGGTGGAAATCTGCTGGGAGGGCATCTCTTTCCTAAAAAAAGACAAAGCCGCAGGAAGTTCCAGGCTGGTCCCCTTGTTCTTGTAGGCAACATGAATGTCACACCTGAAAGACGGCAGCCATCTGGGTGACCATCAGGTGGCAAGATGCGAAAAAGCCCCAAAGAATTGGGGAGATGCTGATCTCGGTAACTACAAACTGCTGAAGCCATGCCAACAGCCACTTATCTCCGGATTTCTCGTGATGTAACACAAAGAGAGCCATTCGTTCTGCTACTTGTAGCAAAAAGCAGTTCTGACTGTCACAGAGTCAGCAGGAACGTGTGCGATCACAAGGACCCCATTTCCCAGATAAGGAACAGACAGGGGACCCAAGGAGTCAAATAACGTCCCCGAGGCTCACGGGAAAATTAGCAGAGGTTCATGTGGGGATTGGAACACGTGTGACTCTCTGATGGCACTTGCCTTTTGTTTCTGTTCTCTGGGCCCCGCCGCCTCTGCCACAAGGGCGGACGTCTCTGCTCAGGCCTGCTGCTCCTTTGCATTTCTCTTCTCATCTCTAGCCTCTCCTCCCCTAAAGCTCACCAATCCGGTTAAAAATGCACCTACAGGCCCTAGCCGGTTTGGGTCCGTGGTTTAGAGCGTCGGCCCTCTGACTGAAGGGCCCGGGGTTCGATTCCTGCCAAGGGCATGTAACTAGCTCGGTTGCAGGCTCAATCCCCACGCGAGTGGGAGGCAGCCAGTCAATGTGTCTCTGTCACCTCGATGTTTCTCTCTCGCGCTCCTCTCCCACTCTCTTTGAAAAGCAATAGAAAAAAAATGCAAAAAATGCATCTACAGGAGAAACCCCCTTTTCCCAGTCAGCAGCGAAGCCACATGTGGCCACATTCCCAGCGGGGGAATGTAATCAGCCTGAGACAGGATGGGCTGTAATGCTCTGAGATGTTTTCTGCTTTCAAATCACTACAGGAATGTCAAGGGCAAGGAGGAAAGGCAACGGAAGTCAGGTGCTGAGGGGCAGCTCGTGGCACAACAGCGAACTCAGGGCAGCGAGGATCGTAATTGATTTCTAATGGCCGGGAACATTGAACCTGGCCCTGTGCAGGGAGAGGACCGCAGCGAGGAGAGGAGCTGAGCTCCAGCTCCCACTTAAGAACTTCTTGAAGTCTAAATTAATTTGGTCCTATCTCACTTACAGGGAAATATCTATTTCACTTGCAGCCAAAGGGAGCGTTTGCTTAACCTCTTGGGGGCCAGGCTCTAGCAGCACTAGACCTCAGCATCAGTGGCACGGTTATCCAATTCCCCTCTAATTGCTCTAACAAGGATGAATTAGGCCTTTCATCAGCAGGCCTGAGCGATCAGGTTGGAGTCAGCCATGGGCGGCGAAGCCAGTTATTAAACAAAACTGCAGTGTTAACTCCTAATAATACACAGCAAGGGCAGATTAAGCAGAAGACAAATATACCGTGCTGGTGATGTTGGAGAACATGCTCTTTCGACTTCATGTTTTCAAGCGATGCTGTTATTAGTGACGTCCAAGTTCATTTCTCAGGCATGAGGGGGAAAGAAATGCTCACTTGGGCTTTCTAGGCAGTTAGAAAGAAACCATCTGACGGTATACTGTTTAAAAATCCAATTGGGTGAGGCTCCAATTTGATAAGCATTAATTATTCTAAGCACATTACATCTGGAGAGCTTACCCAAGCCTGAGCCACACACCATGCTCCTCAGGTAATTGTTCGTGGCCAGGAAGGACTGTGGCCACCACTGACGATGTTGTCTTTGCTCAGAATGTCACTGTTTATCCAAGGTTGCATGTAAGAAGACACTTCTGCCCTGGCTGGTGTGCCTCAGTTGGTTGGGGCCCCATCCTGTGAACCGAAGAGTTGCCAATTCGATTCCCAGTCAGGGCACATGCTCAGGTTGCCAGTTTGATCCCCGGTTTGGGTGTGTGCAGGAGTCAACTGACTGATGTTTCTCTCACATCAATGTTTTTCTCTCTCTCCCTCTCCCTTCCTCTCTCAAAAATCAATAAAAAACCAACAAAAAGCACCCAATTCTGTTTCTACCCAGCTTATCTCCAGCCACCCAGCCTGTCATTGACTCCCTTTCTCAAGTATAAGTTAGAGCTGACATGCTGACTCCGCAAAGGGAGGGCAGTTGAAATGCAATTTGAGTTAAATAGCTTGATCATATATCATGAGAGAGGAGGAGCCCAATCTCATAGAATGGAACCTGGTCGGTTTGCACTGAGGGCTGGGATCACCTTGACTAATTGCGGAGCAGCATAGATTGGAGTGGTCTAGAGCAAGCACCATTTAGAGACCTGGGATCTGGGATCAAACAAATGAACTTTATTGTGCAATTAAAAACCTACTTGGGCACTGACTAGAATGAAATCCAATAGCACAATAAGTGCTTTAATAATTACACTTTCCAAAGTGTGGTCTGGCGACAAGCACGCAGCCTTGGGAACCGGCATCTCTACGTACTAGGCTCTGTCCAGCCATCGATTCCCTGCTGACCTACCCAAACTGGATGGTCTCTTCCAGGCCCCTCTCTTCTATCCTTTGAGGAATAACAGGTGTGTGTGCGAACCTTTTTTTCCATTCCACTTAGTCTAGATTCTTCATGAATTAGTATATGTAGAACACTTTGAGCTTGGCTAAGTGAAGTATATGCAAGAGGCTATTCTCTAGAGAATCTGCTTCCTTTCTCTCTTTTTATTTTTTGTAGTCCCTGAGAAATCAGGCTTGCAGTTGTTTGTCTGCTCCAGACACACCTGCTAGTCATTCACCACCTGAACCCACAATCGGGTATTTGGACACTGCAGTGAGCTTGTCACAGAGGCTGTGAGGACACGGCCAGTGGATGATTAGCACTTCAGGGGGAAAAAGCAGCGGGAACAAAGGGAAATCTTAAGCAGCAATGATCCTGTTTTCATCTCCAGGACTCCAGTAAGAAAGGCCAGTGGCAATACTCGCGCTAGTACCAGTGCCTTGAATGAATTCCTTTCTCCCCAAACTTCTGGCTCCTCATTTGGCAATGGCTGCCTTGCACCCATTTGTGCACACACACTAGGCTAAGGGGTCAACAGGAGCTAGACTGATGCACACAAAAAAGTCACGTTCTTGACCCTCATGTGTGCTTGTGTGTTGAACTCTCAAATGACTTCCAGAGTTGTGCTGAGCCAAGTACAGGTAATGCGTGGCCTGCTTAAGCTTCTTGGGTCTAGGTGTGAAATCCATTAGACTTTCGAGATTCTCCATCAAGCACCATGAGAAGGCTGTGGGTGGCGGTGGGGTAGGTGAGATGGAATTATGCATGCCTACGAATTTGCAGTATAGAGTATCCATCCCCTCCTTGCTGACTTTGAGTTTGAACATGTGACTTGCTTTGGCCAGTGGCCTGGGAGTGGATGTGATGGGACAGGGGCTTTAAATGTACGTGTGCCTGGTGTAGCTGGACCTCTTGCACCCCTGCTGTCCTCCAAGGGGAAAGCTTGCCCCAGGTCGCTGCTGCTTCGTCAGCCTAAGTTCCAGTTGCGAGACCGGGGGAGCAGGCCTGAGCTCAGCCTCCGGAAGAGTTGCCCCCGCTGACTGTCAGACTCACAAGTGAGGAGAAACAGTTTTTGTGGAAAAACTGAAACTTTGGGCATAGTTGTCATACATCATTAGTACAGCAAACTAATTCCCCCCCCCCCCCCAAATCTGACTAGTACAGGAGATACCAAAATAAATCAGGTATATAAACTCTGCCCTGAAGGAGCTTGCAGATGAGCTAGGAAAATAAAGGAAATATGTTTAACAGCAAAACTATGAAAGAGAACATAGTGCCCAGGAGAGGTAATGCCCAGGGAAGGTTTCTTCTAGTGTGAGAGTGGGGAGGGGAGGAAACAGGATAAGAGAAAACTCCAGGATGAGTGTGGCACTTGAGCTGGATCACGAAGCGTGGAGGGCTGAGAGCACATGGAAAATCGAGGAATGGCATCCTGGGCACAGGGAATCGCATGAATTCAGGGAGAGGCACAAGGGCGAGAATTCTCTGGGAAAGACTGTGACCACCAGTTCCATTACGGCCAAGAGAGAACGGTCGGTCCAATGCTTGATATATACACTGTAAATGCACGCCTCCTTTGCCATTCAGATTTCCTAAAGAATCTCCCAAGTTTTAGCCTGAATCTCATTTAAGTAAAGACATGGGACCGAAATGGCACACTTTAGAAACTGAAGTCATTACATCTTTAAAGAGAAGCACTTTTTTTCTCTTCGACTTTGTTTGGGGTATGGGATATGAAATTCATCTCAGAAAGCCCTAGAGATGACTCTATCGACTGTCCTTTAAATAGAATTAAAATTGACTCAAGACATATCTGCGAATCTATTGAATTACAGAGTCCAAATTGAGCTGCAGCTGGTCTTGCAGGAGGAAATTAAACAGACAGGGAGAGAAATCGAGTGGACAGGTTGCCACTGGATGCTGAAGTTTCTTGTAGAAGGGATGGGGGGACAAATGGGAAGCGTGGAGCATGCCGGGAGACGTCAGCTGAGCTGCTCGGCTGATGGGGCCAGGCCATTTCACTTAACTTACTTGAAGAAGCTCAGCATCCATCACATTGGACTCTTCCCCTCCAATTTCAAAAAGGCGTGGTTGAGTTTGGAATAGAAACCTCCCCAGTTTCCTTCCTCTGTATCATTGCACACTTCCCACCTTCTACATCCTGTGACGGGACTGGAGACACAGAGAGAGCAAGACGTCATCTCTGTCATCATCATTGATTTTCTCCTTTCAATCATTATCTTTTCTTACGCTCTTCCCACGCTCCACCAACAAACATTTCCTGAGCTCCTTACTCCTCCAGGCTTTGTGGATGCTTGTCATGGCCAACACCTACTTTGAGAAGAGCCCCGCCTCCTTGGCTTGCAGGTCATGTGTTTTATATCAGGATATCGATAGATCGAACCTCCTTGAAATCAGTTCAGCCAGCCTGTTTCTGTTGACTGATGGCACCATGGAGGCGAACAAGTCTTCCTCAAATACCCTTTGCTGTGAGAATGGTGGCTCTGCCGTGGGCCTTGATGAAACTCCTACTCCATTCATCGTCGACACAAAGAAAGCGCTCCAGTTTCTCACTGTAGCTCTTATGATTACTATTAGACGCAACAGCATTCTTCATGGGGATCAGACATGGGATCTGGGTTGCAGGATGGGGTGGCCGGCGTTTGTGCAAGAGCAACTGTGTGCTCTCTGGGTTGCCTATCTGTGGAGAGAAGACACTTTGCCGAATGGCTCGGTTTAAACACTCCCAACACCGTACCAGGACATCCATAGGTTTATCTTCTTAATTTTCTCATTTAATGCAACAACTATTTATAGAATTTATTGATTTCAGAGAGGGGAAAGGATAGAGAGACAGAAACATCAATCATGAGAGTCATTGATGGGCTGCCTCCTGCACCCCCCCACTGGGGATTGTGTGTATGTGTGTGTTTGTGTTCATGCACAGACATACACATTCACGTGTGTGCACATCCATGTGTGGATGTGGTCATGTGTAACTTTGGAAGTCTCTGTCTCTCTCCAAAAGCATCTCTGTAGGTTCTGGGGTACACAGATTGGAGTGTAGCGTGGCCGGCATCCACATCGGTGAGGGTAGTGCCCAGTGTGTGGGACACAAGACACAACCCTTCTCCATCTCTCCATCATTTCCTATGAATCACACTTGAATTTAATTTCTCGGGGAGCTTTGAGCCGGATGCTAATCAGCTTAGCCCTCTTTGTGCCAGGCTAATCTACTGTACTCAGTTGCAAATGGGCTGCCATTAGCCTTGTTGTAGGGCAGGGGAATCTGTGTAATTGCTTAGTAATTTTTTAAAACTTTTGAGTGGTGTGGACGCATGTATGGCTGTGTGGAGCCCATCTATCTATAGGCTGTCTAATGGGTTCCAATGGGAGGACCGCAGCATACCTCAAGCCTGGCAACTTGCAAACTCATCAGTGCTTCGGGCATAAGTGGCCTTTTAAAGGACCTTTACCACGAGTGGAATTAGCAGGCAGTGTCCCTCCGGAGCCTGTTAACTTTGCGCTTTTGACCCCCACGGTGAAAAATAAATGCATGTAATTTAGTTGGAAAAAGTGTCTTTAGGGCATTTCTGCTACTCCTGCCTCTGCTCTGTAGGACAGATACCTTATGTTTTTCTTTATTCTTTCTTATTTTAATCGAGTTCCCAAGTGGTGGTGGCCCAAACCAATGTAGGTCATCATCCAGAAGCATATCATATGGATATACGGCAGTGCCCACCTGCCGCCCTCTGCCAGGGCACTTAGGATGGCCCTTGGGTCCCTGCCACCTGGCTTCCACAGACTTGGGCCTCTGCAGGTGTCCTCCTGTGTGTGGTCACAAACCTACAGCTGCTTCCAGCTGATGGGTGGTGAACACAATGTGTGAGGACTCAACAGTGCAGAAGGATGCTTAGTTTTAAAAACAGGTTACATCCTGGCGTTGGGACCAGGCCTTGTGGAGCTGGGAGTTTCTGGTACCGTTTAGGACTCCACTTGAGCCTCGCTTCTCTGGATTCCTATAGTGATCCTGCTACTTGTTTAGCTCATTTTCATAGATCACGTTGCGTCAACTTCTTTTAAGTTCTTGTTGAGCACTTATAATGCCGTACTGTGGAGTCTATGCCACGCCTCAGAGCCACCCGCCTCATGCCCAGCCTGCTCGAGGCTTTGGGACTCTCCATCTATTACAGGCTGGAGCATGGAGCATGTTAGTTACACTCTCAGCTTTTCATTCTCTTATTAATACTTTCTTTATTGATCAAATGACCAGGGGAAAAGGAAATAGCAGATGTCAAACGACTTTGGAATTGCTTCCTTGCCCCGGGGTAAGTCCTTTCCTGAATATTGTTTCCCTAAAACTTTCTATGATACTAAGGAAAAACAGTGTTACCCACCCAGAATTCATTAGCGTGGTCACCATGATGGTTCTTACACACAATATCTCAGAATTTTGCACAGATTATACCGAAATGGCCTTCTATGGCTTAGTATTTTATTTTCATGCATTTCATCAATAACTTTATTACTCTCCCCACCTCTAAACTCCTTTGCCCCATCTGGACTCCAATGGAGGGAAGCTAGGCTAAGATTACAGTGCATCCAGATTTATAACCAAATACAATCTAGTTGCATTTGGAGCCCTTAGAGAGTCAGTCAAGGCTATTACTGGCTGCCAGGATTTTTAGAAAATACATAAATCTCCCTTTGTGCCATAAATACATTTCTTCATTCAGAGCTCAGAGAGAGACCTCATTATACCACATCCGGAGAGACGGAGAAGCACATCTCATTCCGAGTGACAGGTGACATGTTCTCTAGAAACATGTAAAAAGATGGCAAGCTAATTTCATTCCCTCCTCGTTTTTGACTGTGGTTGAAATAATTGTAGCTGTGCAAACGACGCTTGGTAGCCTGGAATACAGAAGTTATGTCCAAAGCCCAGGTGGACTTTGTGTTTATGACCATAGCTCGGTGGCGTAGGTTTTTGACAGTGTGCCCCTGTTTCAAAATGGCCCACTGATTCTCGGGTGCAAGTTTGTTTAGACGTACAGGAGAGCTAGGTGTACAAAACTAAAATACTGAGCATGGGGCTCTCAGTCACTGGCTGCATACTGGAGCCACCTGGGGAGCTTTGAAAACGGAGAAGCTTGGGCTCCTCCCCAGTGGATTGTGTCTTAATTTGTTTGAGGTGGACCCTGCCCTGGCACTTGCTTCAGGCTCCCCGAGTTATCCTAATGCACATCCAGGACTGAGAGCCTGTGGTCTAGTGCAGTGGTTTTCAAATTCACTGTGCATCAGAATCGTCTTGTTAAAACACAGATTGCTGGGCCCTGTCTCCAGAGATTTTGATCCTGTATGAGGTGGTGTCTGAGAACTTGTGTTTCTGACGAATTTCTGAGTGATGCTGACGCACTGGTCTGGGATCCATGCTTTGAGAACCACTGATGAGGTAGGTACGTTGAGGTTTTAAGGCAGACATTCTAGGGCATATTTGGACTGACTCATACGCTTTCTTGATAATTCCCTACTTTCCTCTTTGAGTTATGTCAACCTTTTCTATTAGTAACTACACTAATCAAATAATCAGTCATTTTCCTAAAAATGGACTTCCTGGAACACGTCTCTCCACTCTAAATATCAAAACAGAAATCCTATCTTCCAAATGCCTCTATTTGGTTATAAATTAGAGATGCAGATGACAAATCCTGCAATTTTGGGAACGTATATAAATAAAGCTCTTATAAAGATAAAAACGTTGAAATGTCAAGCAGTCTTTCTGCCTTCCCTGAATGGGAGGAGGCATCCCTGCAGAGGTAGATGACTGTCTAGGATCAGGGTCAGTTCCTTTCAATCTTTCTGAAAACCTCAGCATCAGGCATTTAAGAGGTTGGAAGAAACCCATCTAAAATATGGAAACTTTGAAGTCAGTGTCTTCATTTTCTTACAGGGTGTTGTGCCTCCCTCTACCTCTCCTCGTTCAGGGATCTGTGCATTGGCTTCATGACAGCAGGGGAACTGTTTTATATCTTAGGGCATCTTAATATCTTTTTAAAGTCCCTCTAGCACTCTTAATGTTGCCTAGCAGCAGGGTCCTCCAATAATAGACACCCTTTAGCTCAGAATCATAGCCCTGATCAATGTTGTAATGTTTCCAGTAACTGCAGTCCGGGGGCTATGACTAGAGGATACGAAGTAGGCCTCTCTCTACCTGCCCCTTCAGAAAGGCATGAAAGGGGGAAGAGCCACGCCTGCATTTGCAAACCATGATGGGGTATCTGGGAGCTGATTCCCAGCTTAAAATGCTTTGGTTATCCTTGAGTTTCTTGATCTACTTTGGGCTGGGGCCACAAAAAGGCACGTTCTTTGGTGTTGAAGTTGTGTTTCGTGTGACAATCTCAGAGGCTGTCCAGCATCCATTCAAGGGCCAGGAAGATGGACTTGAAATAACTGGGTAGCCTCATTTGTGGATGAATGACTCACAGCTGAAATCAGATTTAACATTAGCCACCGATCAATATCAGGGCTGGTCAGGCAACAGAGGGGAATCCCGGGCCATTGATTTTGGGCTCCATGTCTGTCTTTGGGGTGGGAGAAAGACACAGGGATACACATTGCTTGCGGCCGGTACTGGCCTTAGACCCAGACAAGACAGGCCGCTTTTAGGCTCCACACTTGACAGCAGCACTTGGTAAACATCTCTGTGCATACAGTTCACTTGAGGGTCTCATCAAAATGCCTCTGAATCTCCCACGTTATGCGGATGACACTAATCCAAGGACCACTGTTTGAGGAGGTAGAGTCCTACCTCTCCCCACGGGGCAAGGAATCTGAGGGGCCACTGCACTGTGCATATCTTGAGCCTTTGCCCCTTTTCATGATCATTCTCAAGCTCCCCAGGATGCATAAATTCTCCACCCAAATGGCTTCTTAGCTCTCACTATTGCATCCTGGCCTGTCCTTCTGAGGATATCTGCCACGGGTGTGCACATACCAGGCCTACAGGGGACTAAGGGAGGCTGTTGGCAGTGGGTATGGATGACACATGGGTGTGTGGGCTGGGGGTTCGCAGACTTGTTGTGTATGAGCCTCTTTGTGTTGTGGGTAGAGCCCGAGTTGGGAAGAGAAGGGGCACTGGCTAGGCACCAACCGGCTCTTTCTTTGCTGCCAGTTTGCAGCATAGAAGTCAGAGGAGTCCCACCATTTTCAACTCAAACCTGATCTTTTAGGTCAGTATGAATTACGTTTGCTAAGGTAGGAGGAAAGAACAGATCTTACCTAGTTTATTATTTAAATGGTTTGAAGCTTTTAAATATTTAGACATATATGTGGCTCCCTGTTTCATAGACCCCACTACACTTAGAGGAAAGACTACTGCTGGCTGATGTAATTTGGAGCGTGTGTGTGTGTGTGTGTGTATGGTTGACATGTATCTAAATTGTATTTTCTAATTTAGGAAAATAAAGTAAATCTAACTAGTATTTTCTTACCTGCCCACACATCTCACACTTATTGGTAGAAAGTAAGTCGTCATTTTCTCCCCTCTTCAAAATCCTGCTCCTACTTGGTCCTTAAGCCTCTACTGCGAGTCACTGCTCTAGTCTGACAGGCCCTCTCTGTTCTACCGAACCTTAATCTTTATTAGCTTTATTTATTAGGAAATTTGATCCATGTGTAGGCGCAACACAAACCAGACTACAAAGAAAAGAGGAAAATCTCGATCCTTCTGCCCTTCCTAAGAAAAACAAAAAAGAAAAGCCAGCGAGGCCTAAGGAAAGCGCAATGGTGTTGGGAGACTATTGTGCTATGGTTGTGTGTTTGTGGGTGCTAAGCGAGGGTGCGTACCAGTCACAGGGAGCTGACAGGCTGCTGAGACTAGATGTAAAGGAAAGACTCACAGACAACAGCTGGAAAATATCAGTGGGCCCACTGAGACGTAACCCAGACAATGACAGATATGTGCCAACGTGGGCAAGGGCTTGCAGAATAGGGTGGGCGAGTGGAAGAGGCTGGCCCAGTGGACCGAAGGGGAGCAGAAAGTTCATTTTGGGGCAAAGTCGATCCACTCGGTAGGAAACTGGCATAAACAGTTTGAGCACCTTGGCCAGGCTGAGCATCAGCTTCTCCTGTTCTCACCCTAAGACGGCAAACTCCTTGAGGACAAGCGCTGTCTTCTGCTTTTGTATCCTGACGACTGTGTTAGGCTTAATAAATACTTGCTGAATTGAATTGAGCTGAAGCTAGAATTTGTCTCTACTTTTCCCCTCTGGGCTTACTGACAGAGCTAATGCTTCTTCTAAATTCCTCTGAGATCATCCTTCTAAAGGCAGCTCCCAGGAGGGAATCAATGACTCCAGCCTCTGTGGGGAATTGATGATTTCCTGAGGATTTCTAGGACGGAGAGCTAGCCACGCTTCATTGGCATTCTGCTGTGTACCGTGCAAAACTCCGCTAAGAGAGAGGTCTTGTCAAAGGCAAGTGAAACCCAAGTGGAAGATTAGCAGATTTTAAAAATCCCCCCTACAATAGCTCCACAATAGATTATAATTGCCCTCATATGAAATACCCACGGCCACTCCCTCCACCTAAATATAGCTGGCTTCTGCGTTTCCCAGTGTGTGTCCCCAAAGCTACCGCCGGTGTGAGTGACAGGACATCACAGTCTCACATTCTGCAATTTCTATAAGATGCATCCAAATGAAGAGGACTTGTGACGACAGCAAGAACAACAAAATGAAGCTGATGCTTGTCGCAGGGTGGCATTGTCACGAGCTAACGTATCAGAAACCGCCCGGCTGAGAGGCAGGTTCGCAGCAGCAGTTAGCGTCTAGTTGCAGGTGTTCATTTACCAGGGAGGGTGCTGGCCGGGGTGTACCGAGGCATCCCCGGGATTATCAGGCCTGAGTACGAACTGAGCCTCTGGTCTTGACTCATTTATTCACATTGCGAGGTTTGAACGATTAGGAAGACAGAACTCGTTAGCAATTTAAGTCTTTTATTTATATAGTTCAGCTTAGCATCAAGGGATGTAAAGAGGCCCCTGTTCGTGTAGAATATTTGTGATGCATAAACTGTCATTCTGGGTAATCCAGTTCCCTTTTACCGTCACCATTACTCACCCCATTCTGTTTGATATAAAACCATCTGAAAATTTCAGGCCCAAGCAGCTTAGGATAGATTCCAATATATTAAAATAAGATCTGGCTCCAGGAGCTCGTCTTCCATGTTTTAGCCGTGAAATTCTTATTGAGATGATCTTTAGTTTTCTGATCCTAAAATGAGAAAACGACCAAGATGAAATTCGTAGAATTGTCTAAAGAGGACATATATAAAATATTGGGTGGGAAAGCATTTGGTAAAGTTTGATAAGCTGCTAAAGAAAATGTCAGGTTATTATTGTTGTAAACGATATTTGTCAGAAGCTAGTATGTCTTTAAAAGACCTTGATATTGCTAAGAAAGTGGTTTTCACATAAAACAAACTCCTACTATCGTTTCTTGAGTTTGGGTCATAAATTCATCTAATTCGAAGTTTATTTGGGGGGGGGGGTTGGAACACCCAGCCAATTTCTGTCACTAATTGGTCGACATCACTTGTGCTGTGAAGTTTCACACTTTCATAGCTCTCCCGGCAGGATATGTTCCCTGAACCTGATCAGGTTCACTTAGTGAAAGTCCGCACAAAAAATATAAGTTGCTTGCAGTGTTCAAAAGCAACCACCCCACATTTATTTAAACCTTTAAAGTGACTATTTCTAATAAAAGGTGATTCCCTTGGGAAAGAATGAAGTTTGAAAGTTGAGTTTTGTTTGAATTATTTGTCTGCACAGGTCCCTGTGGGAGAAACAGAAAATAGCTATTTCCTGGCTTGTTATTAAAGGGGAAAAGAGTATATTTTCCATAAATCCAAAATAACCGATTATACACCAGAACACTTCCCCGCCCCCCCCCCCCCCCCCCAGGTTTGGTCAGCTCTGTAGCTACTTAGCAACTCCCTGTCATTAATTAGCTAATCTTTTTAAAAATCTGTCTCTCTCAGCTTCGAAACAGTATGTCCTCTGTGTTATCAAATTATTAAAGGTTTTGGTTTCGGCACAAGAAGATACCCAGGGGTTGCTCCATGAGTATTTATTGATGACTATGACAGTAGCAATGTTGGCACCAATTAAATGGGAATTATTGAGAATGAGAAGCCTGAAATTAGGCTGAGTGATATTGCAAGAAGGGATGGGCCTAGTATTCTGCATTTATCTAAAAATGAATGCAAGCTATTACAGAAAAGAGAGGAGGCTACTAGGTTTGGCTAGATGAGATTTTCAACTGATGAGGCTCAATTTCGTAGGATAATTCTGCTGAACTCTGTATGATCAGGTTCCTTGAGGAACATGGCTGTATGAGTGAGTATTTTGAGTTTACAAGCTCAATAAATATTTGTTAAATGGCTTAATGAGTGAGCAAATGCTCAGTGTCGCCCATGTCTCGTATTTCTTCATTCTTCTGCCACTTTCAACATAACCTACCGATAATCCAATCATGAGAAAGCACCAAGGTTGAGTGTGTCCTCTACGTGTGTAGGTGTGTGCATGTAAGTGTGCACTGCCTCCCGACCAAACCACGCAGGTGACTGCCAGGATTTCTAGCGACAGGTCTGTTGGCAACCTTTAGGGATATATGAGTATCAGTGTTGCCTTCTCAGATGCAGGTTACTCTTAGAGATGCCGATAGAGTCTAATTGGCAGAGACAAGGTCATGGGACTACAGTTGAAAAACACACACCTGCTCAACTAAAGGTAGCAAGGTGAAGGGCACTCTAGGTTAAAATAGGTGTTTGAGGAGTGCAAGGAAATCTGGCCAAATACGAGCTAGAGAGGAAAATTATTGCCCCCTAATGTAAAAGATGCTGAGGCCCTTTTTTATGAGGTCCGTGTCACCTGAGACTGCTTCCCTGGCTTCTGGTGGTTGCTGCACCCCAGAGCCCAACTTCACTTCCCAGTGCTGCCGAGGGGAGGTGGCAAAACTAGCAAATAACTAGCAAATAGCTAGCAGGCCATCCATTCCCCTGATTCTGGGGAAGGAGGACTCTACGGCCTTGGGTGCAGGTTTAAATCACCAATGATGAAGACTGCCTTGAGGAACCACCAGCCGCTCACAGGACATCCAAGGTCATAGGTGTATCTCGCCGGAGTCTGTGCCGTTTCCCCAGCTCTTTTGCACCCTCCCCTTTGAGTCTCACTGATCAATCCCTCTCCTCTGGCATTGGTACCTCTGGCATGTCTCAGATATTCATCATTCAGAGAGTGCCACACACACATCCCTCCCGTGACCCTCCCCTTGGAAGCCAGCTCCTCAATCTTTGATGAGAGTAGAGAGCAGGGCGTTCTCTGAGGATCAGCACAACGACCTTGGGCCAAGTCATAGTTTGTGTGTCTCTTTGCCCCAACTGAGTAGAAGCTTTATTGATTTTCCCCCCCTTATAATGCACTTTGCAATCACTGAGCAAAACAAAACAACAACAATAACCAAACCTCCGAATAGCTGCATTGCTTCAGCTGCTCTTAACGACAGCACTTTAAGAAAACGGTACCTGAACTCTGATGACTATTTAACCTTTAAAGTTTCTATGCTTAGACGGAACCTTTTCTCCCAATGTTAATAATTAAAGTAAATTCCAAGTGCATAATACAGGCTCTCCAAATAAGCATATGCAGAGAGGGTTTTGAAAAACTTTCCTTGATGACTTCGTTCCTTTTACCTTTCTCCCTTTAGTACCCTGTGAAGCACTCTAATCTTTGTATTACAAAATAGTTCTCTTTGAGATTCAGGACTTGCCAACAGTAGGAGAAGATGTAATAGAGTCTCCTATAATCGCACCCTGCTGACTCAGGCCCTGATATGAAGGAGTGGGAGAGAAGGGGTGTCTGACTAAAGGTTTATTTTCTTTCCCTGAAGTCGAATCCAGTACCACGGGCCTATTCCAGCTGGTTACTGCCTCCGAAGGAGAGAGAAAGTTCTAAGGCTCCTTGTTGGTGGGGAGGGAGGCAGAGACAAAATCACATTGAAAATATTCATATTTGCACATGAAATAGCTGATTTTCTTGTCATTGCTGTTATTATCTGTTGATAAAACATATCTTGAAATAGGAAGAAAAAAAAGGGGGAGATAAAAGAAAGAAAGCCGGAAAGCGCAAACCCCAGGTCTTTGTCTTCTGAAGGAGAGCTAGAGGAAGTGATTACCAGGCCTCTGAGCAGTGGATGGCCATTACCACCACCGTTGGCTCAATTTTGAGCGCAAACTTAATTTGCCTTCCCTGGCTGTCTTCTTTCCTGTTCTGTGAGCCTCAGGTTGGGCAATAGAAGGGACAGCCACCCAGCTTCTAAGGGCCTGTAACCAAGTGAACATATGGAATTCACGCTAACGTCTTGTCCTCCAAACCAGAGCTTCTTTCGGACAGTATCGACTGCCACCAGGAGAGTCATTTTCCTCCCACATCCCACCTTTGAAATCTTGGCATTGTCCTTGAGATTTCCACCTATTCCTGTGTGGCGATTTAATTTATTAAGACCTATCAGTTCATCCTATGTGAAGTCCACACAGTCTCCCCACCCCTTCCCTTCCTATCAACATCACTCCTGCCCTCCCTCAGGGCCTCATGGCAGGATTATTAAAACATATTTCCAGCTTTTTCTCTCCTTCTCATTTTGAGTCTCTCCTTGCCTCGTTGGTCCTGAACACCCCTACCAGCTTCCGTTTCTTTCTTATCGGTGAGCAAGTTTCCCCATGATAGGCCTACAACGGTTTTCTGTAGCTCACACCTCTGATCTTCAATTTTCTTTTTGTGGTAGACACCTTGTAAAACAGCATATTAACACTGAACCCCAATTTTTAAAAAATGCAGAGCTGTTCTGTTTAGGGGATTTCGAGGGGAAACCTGGACTATTCACTGCTTGGGAGGCAGCCTCCACTCTCTACCCCCTCTTTAGTGGTTACTGAGATCCTTGCAGAACCCAGTTACTCAAGATGTTATGTGTGAGAACAATTGTTCAAGCAGAGGTCGGCAAACTTTTTATAAAGGGGCAGAGAGTAAATATTTCAAGCTTTGCAGGCCAGCTACCCATACTGTTGCTCTGTCACACAGGATGGAGCAAAAGTAGGTTTACAGTTGTTCATATGGAAAATAATACAATAATTAATAAATAATACTACAGGAATAAAGTCTCTGTTTCAAGTACTCACACTGTAAACCTACTTTTGTCCCACCTTGTACATTATTATTGTATGTATGTGTGCATCCATGCATGCATGTATGTATTATATATGTAATTTTACAGCCCCTTAAAAATGTAAAGGTATGTTTTTAGTTTATGGCCTGTACAAAAATAGGCCATAGTTTGCGAACCCCTGAGGATGGTAATTCTAAACTTCTGATGGCACCAGGGGCCTTCCACAGTCTGCCCTGAATTCCCGCCACTTTATCTACGAGAGGCAGGTAATGAATGAGTCTCTTCCAAGCACAGGCCCTGCAGCCAGACTGCCTGTTCTGCATTTCCGACTTCTGTGACTTCGGTCAAGTGAATTAGATTCTCGGTGCCTCGGTGTTCTCATCTGAGAAACGGACTTGGCCATAGAGACCCCCTAGGAGTGTTGAGGAAGTTAAATCAGTGCATATAGAGTGCCCAGAGCAACGTTCTGGCAGAGAGAGATGTTATAAAAGTCAGCTATTAAGGTCACATTGCACTACTATCAACTTCTGTTTTCCTGTCAAACATTTTCTGCTGGTCATATTGGTTTTTTACCCAAGAGCCATGCTCATATTGTTTCCTACTTTCTCACATCTTGATTCTTGAACCATGAATGGTTAACCCCACCTGGTTGGTGCTTGGAAGCACGGACTGCACTGATGCCCAAGAGCAATCAGCCTCACCCAGGGAACCCCTCAGAGGCCGACACCCTTGAGCGGAGCGATGTGATAAAGGTGGAGCAGCTCTGCATCCAGAAGGGAGCGCTAGAGCCCCTGTGCAGGACCTGCTGCAAAGTCCCTGAAACTGCTTCTTCAGAGACAGGGACCTGTGCCCCTAGCCCATGGAGCAGCTAGGTCGGAGAGTCTGGGAGGGAGTTTTTGGAGTACTGAGGCATTTCCCATTCTTCTAATCTCAAAGTAGATGAGAAAAGCTTTGAGGAGTCACCTCAGAGAGCCTTTCAGGAGCCCTGTAGAGCTGGGAAGCCTAAGAACTGGTGTTTCTGCCTGAAGGTGACTAAAGCTGCTGCTGGAGCTGGTCACCTGGTTCCAGTACTCTTAGGGGTGGCCTCTCTCCTCCTAATACACAGAGATGCGGCCTAGGGCCCAACTGGAGACTCCACACGGGGAGCTAGTCTATGAACGTTTAAAAGGGAGTTTGCTTGAAGGGGGACATTTTCTCACAGTGAGCGCTGGGTGTAGGCTGAGCTTCTGGAAGGTAAGTCCTAGGTGTCCCCCAGGAGGAGAGACTTTGCTCATATCAAGAGAGATACAATGAGAGGTCCCTGCCCAAGGCTTTTATAAACTAAAGACTACAAGCCAAACACAACCAAAAGGCTAGCAGCTGTACACCTGCCACCCAGAGGGTGTCATCTCCAGATTACAACTGTGGCTTCCATGAAAAATTATGTCATTGCTTTCTAATTCCCTCTCCTGCTGGGCAGGGGCAAGGTGCAGGGGGAAAGGGCAGAGCCAGGAAACCGAGAAGCCAGCCGCGCACACCCACTGCCCCCCCTCAGGCTCCAACCTGGAGATCAGACTTGGCTGAAGGAGAATCCGGGAGGTGAATGAAGCTTGGCGCTCTGGTGTCCTGGGTGTCTTTGGACTCGATGAAATTGAGACTGCTTTCGTGATTAAAAGGGGCTTGGACAGCTTTAAGACTTTCCTGAAATTCTATCCCAGGGATAGAGAAGACTAATCCAGAGTGATTTTGCAGGGACTATGGGAGAAAGAATAAATTTACCCTTTTGGTTGCACTTTATCAAGTCCAGATCATTCAATAAAATAGTTATACATGTGTGACTGTTTTTCAAGTAGTAGACAAGTCATTGTCACTAAAAGAAAAATTCAACCAAAAACGCATGTGTGTGTGTGTGTGTGTGTGTGTGTGTGTGAAAAAGAGAGAGAGAAGGGCTGGGGGGAGAGGTGGTTGTCCTGGCTCTTTGGCTTTGCTAGTTACTTAACTGTTCTGAGCCTGGGTTGGTTTTCTCATGTGTAAAATGGGCGTAATTATAATGCCTATTTCTTGGGGTCTTGTAAAGATTGAGATGACGCTTGTACCTGTTACACATCTACTGGAAGCGCTCAGTACCCATGAGCTATTATAACGATTATCTCCTCAGTCACTTCTGCCCACCGCCCATGCCTTTCAGCCGGGGCACCCGTCCCCTCCCACCCCCACTCCCAACCACTATCCACCCCGGAGAAAGCAGCACAAGCCTAATTTATTTCTTCATTCTTTAAAACTCAGAACGTTTAGTATTCGATCAACATGTGCTGAATGAGGGAGCTAAAGCTGCACCATGCAAAAATTCTGCTCTGAAGAGCTCATTACTAAGTTAAACACAATTAACTGCAACAAATCAGAGTGGCGACTGTCGTACAAAGTACAGACAAAGTGAGGGTTCATCCAGCTCTGGTTAGATTGTGAGGGGGTGAATTCAAGGTTCCTCGAGTGCGTTTACAATGGGATGTTACAGGGATTTTCATTCATGCATTTTATTTTTTTTTTAAATTCATTCACTCACTAAAAAAATATTGGAGTGCCTGGCCTGGGTTTGCAGTCTTCTAGCCACTGGTCGTCACTGGACGAGTCAGAGACAGGCTGCTTCTTGGGATCTTGAGGGCTCCTTGCCCAGGGAGGTGAGTTGGGAGCCATGGGCTAGGAGAACACAGCTCAGTAACTTGGGCTGTAAGTTTATGGCAAAGCCCGTGCTCCCAGGGCAGCTAGAGGAGGCAGGAAGAGCTCGAGGCTCTAGCCACTCATGAGATGACCAGTTGGAGCCCACAGTGGCCTGCAACTATAAAACAGCCCTAGGTCAAGGTCATTCCAACAGCAGAGCCCAAAGCTAACCGGCATTAATGAGAAGGGCTCTAACCAAAGCAAATGCTATGACTGTTTTTTCTCTTAGGAAGGGTTGTTTCCCTTCTTTTTCTTCCCTTTGTTGCCTCTAAGGGACATTTTTGCATCTTTTCTAAAAGTGCTGACACCGACCAGCGAGGCGGCAGGGCTGGGACCTGTGCTGTCAATATGTGAGCCACCTGCCTGTCAAGCTGTCAGTCCTGGCGACGGTGCTGTGGGGTTCACCTGGGCCCGATCGAAGGCCTCTGAGGACTCGCGACTGCAGCCAGGGGAGCAGACGACCTCAGTCACTTCAGCTCTCCTTCCTAGGTTGTCAGGTGGCCTTGCCCTGCTTAACCCTCTCCCTCCATCTCAGGAACACTACAGCCAAGTCACATTGGCTTTCTCTGCTCCTTGCCATCTGTCCTTGGGTCTAAACGAGTCTTTTTTCCTCGCAGGAGAACATAGATTTTTTTTTAGGCCAAGTTTTCAGATTTTTGAGTGACCATCAGGCATTATGCAAACCTTTGCATCGGTGCCAAAGCAGCTTGATAGATAATAAATTGTTCTGTCATTTATGTGTGTTTTGAAGAAATCTGTATTTATCGGCTGTTCTCTGGGAAGAGAGTGTGTCAGGCAAACTTTTTGTTTAAAATGTGCATTATCCTCCATAGATTCTCATCGGCATTAGGAAATAAGAAGAGAAGGACATTTCAATAATAGAGCTTTAGGGTAGCTCTTGGAACTCCTGCACTTTTAGATAAAAAATTCCCTGACACCTTTCTAGCTGGGGAGAGGTCCCGGGGTGGCGGACAGCCCATTGGGCTGGGACTCAGAGACCTGGACTCGTCCTGTTTTTCCCTTGTCTGAGTGACTTCAATTAAGACCACAGGTGACATCATGGTATAAGGAAAATATTGAACTGAATTCTAAGTTTCTTTATTGCACTAAAGCTCTTGAACTCCCCCAGGCAATGCTCAGCACCTTTCTTCTCTAAGCTACAGGGGCAGAGAATTGAGGATTCAAACAATTCAACTGATTAATTATAGTCCATTCCACTGTGCTGTTCCCTCTGTTTGTTCATTCATGCATCTGTTTACATGCCCCTCCACTCACTCAATTATTCACTCATTTGTGCAACGCAAATATCATTTGTTTTTTGATCACAGGCTGGAGGCATGAAAGGCCCAACCTGAGGTCAGAAACTCTAGCCAACTTCTTGCCTTTCTCTGAGCTGCCCCAGAGCAGAGCCTGGGGGCTGCTGGACGTGTGTCTTAAGGCCATTAAGGGAGCCCCATCTCTATAACATTTGATCCAAGCACCCTTTAATTTTGGATGGTGAAGGAAACTAAAGTAAAGATGTCTAACCAAAAAAATGAGCTTTCAGCAAGTTGCCAGTAACTTAGTTGCCACAGTGAGGATTGCACAGGCCATACTAGAGATGAAGCCGGCTAAGTCTTGGGCCGAGGCTTGAACGAGAGGATTTGTTTCAGCTGAGATTTGACAGGAGGAAAACTATTCTTCACGATCCTTCCGAAGGTGACAGACTCGAATTGAGGATCAGGCGATAAATCTTGAGGACAGGGGAGAGAAAAGGGGCTATTACCTTTCTTGCAACCTGGCGGAACTTGACGAATGAAAGGAAGGTCAGAGGGACCCAGCTGGAAAGCTTGCATTCGGGGCTGGGACATTTACCAGGGGCTCCATCAACAGAAGAATTGTCCCATTCCCAACCAGCACGAGCGAGGAAATGGTGCTGTCAGACTTTCGAGGCAGAAAATGACTCCATTCTTAGTGCAGACCTAAAAACCTTAGCGAACTAGAGGAAATAATACAGATATTCATTTACGATAGAGGAAGGGATGAGTCATAATGGAAGGATCCCCAAAATGAAAGCATCTCTGCCCCTAATGCTCAGGGTCTTGGTGTCCTTATCAAACAAAGAAAGGGATTGGAGTAAAATTACAACCAACAGTAGGCTCAAAAGCCTACAATGCCCAGCAGGTGAGTAATATATGTCACAAGGGAGTGACGGAGACCATGTCGAATTAGATTGGAAGGTGCATGCCACATAGATGATAAAGATATAGATACAGATATAAATGTAAGTTTTCTAGAGTCAGTTTCACTTTTAACCCTGGGACATTAAGTCACAACCTTTGGACTAAATTTATTTGTTTAAGAAATACTTATGTTTCCCTATTTTCTCTAAGTTTACATCCTTGGAACTCTATCAGTCCTCTAAATTCAACAAGGCGTGGCCTGTTGCCACACTGTTGAAAATAATCTGACCAGAGCCAGACTTTATGAGCTTCCACCAACTTCCCTGCAGTCCCCTTCCCCAGAACAGTCATCCTGCAGCCCCAGCACTTTCCATTCCCTTGACAATGGCTCAGGAAGATTCCAGGTGGAGAGCCAGTTGCTGCCCCAAATCGTTCAAGAGCGTGGTTTGACTTCTCACCCAGGAGTCTCTCCTGACTCTCTCCTCTTTTTTATTTTGTATCCTTGCCAGAGGATATGTTTATTGATTTGAGAGAGAGAGGAAGGGAGAGAGAGAGAGAAACCATGTAAGAGAGAAACATTCCATACACACCCCAACCGGGATTCCCTGGGAATCAAACCTGCAGCCTTTTGGTGCACAGGGCGACACTCAACCGACTGAGCCACCAGCCAGGGCCGCGCCTCCTCTCTTCCTGCATCGGCCCCGCTGCCCGCTATTGCTTCATGAACAGAGCCCCCCTTCTCCCTTCCTCCCTGATGATGCTGCAGAAGCCATAGTTTCCACTACCGGCGCCGTCCCCTTTCTGGGTGACTGTGCATCTTTCTATCACAGCCCCAGGCATGTCTCTGAGAGCTCGGCAGCCACACTGCCTGCCTTGCTTCCGTCTAGGTAAAAGAATCCCCTTCCGTGCACCCTCACCTTTGAGGTCATGGCCATGGTTTCACCACTCATCCAGGGACCCACAGTTCTCTAGGGGTCTTTCTCCTTGGCAAGGCTGCTCACACCCTCCAGGACAGGCGCCCAGGGCTCCTGGCCCCAGCACTAAGGAGCCGTCTTTCTTCCAGCCCTTGTACAGGTGCTGGAAGAACAGGCAGCCAGGGGGGTTCCTCCTTGCAGCTCTTCTATGTTCCAATTCTCTAAATCTCCCAGAACACACAACGGGGAGGTCTCTGAGCTATTTTCTTCCACCCACGAACCCCAGAGCCCTGGGCGGCTTCTCAGTAAATACATATTTTCCATCGATTCTCTGTGCAAACAAAGCACCTCACTATGCACCTCTGGATATGAGATTTTCTTTGCTCTCCCTGGCAGGGCACCTGGTCTTTCTTTTCCTGGCCTGGGTATCAGCCCGGGCACCTCACCCTTCTCCTTCCTTTCCATTTGAAAAGCTAAAAGGGACGGATGGAAGGGGAAGGTCGGCACTGTCACCGCCTCCCCACCGATACTTCTTTTTCAGGGTTTGGAGGTGAGGAGGCCGGATGATTGAAGATCCCGCCTGCGGCCTCCCTCCAGGCAGTTGGAGTAAAGGAGAGCGGGCAGGAACCCGGGAACCATAGGGGCCAGGAGTGACGTCACACATGAGGTCTCATTTGCATATCTGGATGTAACACCAGGGAATTCTTATTTATTTTTATTTTTTGGTAATCTTTCCATTTGGAGGCTTTCTGGCCCTTATGGTTGAATTGCTCTTTGGGCAGCATGCGATATTTTGCAGTTCCCTATGAGTTTTCTCTGGAGGTGGGATTGATGGCAGTGTAGGCCCTGATTGGTTTTGTTGGTCCTGGAGCCTCTGTTCCTTGCAAATATATTTTGTTCCCTATATGTCACTGAGAGCCTCTTGTGGGAAACCCACTCACACGCTTGGAAGGACCCATGCACAGGTATGTAACTGGGAGAAGAGTCCTGAGGACTGGCCCATAGGGAAAACTTTGGGTAGGGTTCTGTAGATAATTTTCTCTACCTGGGCATGACACATTTCTTCATATATAATAATATTTTTTTGCTTTTAAGTACATTTTGCCTGACATTTAGTTATATCAGCTTTTACTTAGTATTTGTTCAGGGCACCTTTTTTTCTTTTGATGTCAACCTTGCTGTATTATTAGGTTCTAGATGCTTTTTTGTAAACTGTAGAGAGCTGGATTTTTCTCTACTCTGACAATCTTTTTTAAAAAACAACAACACATATGCTTTTATTGTTTTTAGAGAGAGAATAAGGGAGAGGAAGAGAGAGATAAGAACATCGATGAGAGAGAAACATCAACATTGATCAGCTGCCTCCTGCACACCCCCTGCCAGGGATTGAGCTCACAACCCGGGCATGTACCCTGACTGGGAATCCAAAGGGTGACCTTCTAGTGTATGGGCCAATGCTCAACCACTGAGCAACTCCAGCTAGGCTCTACTCTGACAATCTTTTAACGGCAGTCATTTGAAAGAATATTCTTGGGTAGCATTGTTCTGAATATGCCATGACTGCCTGTGTTCCCTCATGTGTGTGTGCACGTATGCACACAAGCACACGTACACACACATGTAAACAGTGCTGAACAGACACTGTGTATTGAAGAACTTGCCTACATATAACACCAAGGTACAGGGCTCAGGAAGAAGAGCCGGGCAGAAGTTAGTAGGCTGTTGACTGTAACCATTGTAGTTACGGCCTACATTCCTGCCGTGGGAATCCCTGGACTCTGGCATAGAAACTGAGAACAGTTCTGGCCTCTTCATTGTGAATCAAGATGCACCAGAGCCTCCCCAGCCTTTCTGCTCAACCCAGTGGATGGATAAAAGAGTGGAAGCCCAGATCATCCGAAGGCTAGCTTCCACAGTAAAACCAGGAGAGGCCCATTTTATCCTAACTGGCAATTCTGAGCTTGGGTGGAATTTTAAATTCAACCAAGTTAGCTTATTAAATGGGCTTATTAGAACTGGGAACACATTAGAAATGATGTAGGCCAGCCGCTTCCTTCTATAAATGAGAACTGTAAACCCCAGAGAAGTTTGCCTCTATCCCTCTTGGTGTCACCTTTCTCTCACAGTTTCTATCTTGGTGTTACCACCCTCTGTAAGGTTCTCGGTGCTTCTGTCTGCCTAAGGGGAAAGCCTATTAACAACTCAAACCTAGCAGGGTTTTAGAGTCTTCAGGTGTTTTTCCACTAGAGGTTTATATTCAGAAAGATCAGAAGAAACATTTTTACAAAAGATATTAAATCTGGATGTGAAATTTTGATATCAATGAGGGAAATATGTTAAAATAAGTTTCTTAACAAGTGTTCATAAAAATCACAATTTTAAAAATAAAAGACCATTTGTGATGATCCATTTTAACAATATTATTAACTATTATGGTAATGAAATATCACTTATCGTACATTTACTATGGCCTGGCATTATTTAAATGCTTTGAATGCTTAAACTCACTTAATATATCATAGGAATGAGCTCCTGTGAGTTCATTCTTATGACATATTTGAGGGTCATATTTAAAGATGATCTCTATTTAAAGATGAGGAAACCAAGGCCCAAATCTAGGAAGGCCATTGTACCATGTGTTGTGTACCCAGCCCTGTGTTGCTGCACCCAGTGGCTCCCAGGATGACTCAAGTGGCCTCTCTATCCTCATGGAGCTCTCAGTCCAGTAGTGGAGTGAGACTAGGAAACCAATCCCATCCAGGTGTTGAAGTGACCTCACCCACGGACAATGGGGTAGGAGGGGTCCAGAGTGCATTGATCTCCCAGCAGGGGCTGTTTAATAGAGAAGGGACACCAGACCACTGGTGACATTCCAGGAAAGGCTGAGGGAGCATTCAGCTGCTATGTCACCTGTATACCCAGGAGGGGTGTGTAGGGCAGAGTTGTGGTGGCGAGGAGAGGGGCAGCAATGAATCTGCCCCTGGTCTACTCCTGCCCTTGTCCCACACCTATTTTGGCCCCTAACTCTCATCCTTAATTTATAGAGGTTTTTATAGATCCAAAGGGTGAGCTCTGCCTTCAGTTGGATCAACCCAGGCATTAAGAAGAGATAAAGTGAGTGAGGATTCTGTTCATCCGTTCACCGCAGGAGGAGGTGAAGTGTGTGTGTATGTGTGCGTGGCTTTCAAAGAGGCTCCATCAGCTTGTCAGGCTCCATCAACTAGTCCTGGGCTTTCCTCATAGATGCTTCCCGCTTCTCTCTCCACTGGCCTCGCAGGGATCTCTTCAGGTCTCTGTGATTCAAGCCACCTTGGCTTCCCTTTTCTATTACTATTGCTTTGGGGTTTTGTGCCATTTCCACTTGCTGCCTTCTGGGAACTTTCCAGAACTACTGAGTCTCCATTTATTATAATTTTGTTATTTGTTCTCAGAGGCCTTTGGGTGTGAGCAGCTGCATATTAACATTTATTATGCCTACAATCTAGTGCATTTTAAACAGCTACACGGGATTTTCTTTGCACCAATATCATCAGGTAAGGGCCAAAGGGAGAGCTCTCTGGCTACAGACAGTGTTTTTCTTTGGCTTCCCCTTCTTTCCAATCGAAGACAGGCAGAACATTGCTGGAGCCATTCTAAAGGGACATATTTTCCAGTCTAGTATATTTATTTCCTCAGGTCCTTAGCTGCTCGAAAAGAGTCCCTCTTCTCAGTGCAAACTATAAACTGATCAGCAGACTTGATAGCAATAGTAACAATTGCTTCTAAGAGGAAGATCCAGAGGATTAACAAAGTCTGTGGAAAATCAGAGATGCTTAGGTGCTATTCCTTTTTTATCAGAGACCCTGTGCAGGGAGATTAGTGGGAGAATCAATTAATCCAAAAGTATTTATGGAGAACCAACTCTGTGATTGGCCCTGGTACTATGCAACGATGCATAAGGCATGCTTTTCGTTCTAGAGCATTTGAAATCAATTCGTATAGTGAAGGTATACACCCCACAAGCCCCCACACGACCCAAAGCAGTGCCTGCTTGATGTTGTGAAGAAGTGAGAAATGGTGGACTGGGCAAGACACTTGACGCCTGGAAAATAAATTGGCCTTTGATGTGTGCAAAAGGAAAGGAAGGCCCTCTAGATAACAGAGACACTGTGTGTGCATCTTTGATTGCTCCCTTACTCCCTCATTGCTAATTAGTTGATGGGGTTGCCAACTTAATTTCTGCAGTGTAATTCAATCCATTCTCAAATGACTGGTTTTACGTTTGTTTGTTTGCTTGTTTCCTGATCACAGACCCCAGTACATACTAGGTACAGTGAAAAAAACTTAGGTAGAAGACTGTAATTATAATGTCTTGAAGAACCAGAGGACAGAGTTTAAGGCATTCATAGCAGCTGGAAAGTGAGGGGGAAGGAATTCTTGAAAGGACAAGGAGGGGGAGCTTCACCTTCTATATATAAACAAACTTCGCTTAAATCTGTGACTAACCTCTATAATGTGCATTCACAGAACAGATTCCAAACATCCCAGCTAAGGCATAAAGAATGAACAGAGTAGAAATACATAAAATACAGACCTGAAAAACAATAGAAAAGTTTAACAAAAGAGCTGTGTGTGTGTTTTTTAAAGAAAGAAGTAAAATTGCCTTTGTTTGTAGGTGATATGATCTTGTATATAGAAAGTTTTAAATAATTAAAATCAGAAATAAAAGAGGAAACATTATAACTGATATCACAGAAATTACAAGGATCATAAGAGACTACTAGGAAAAATTACATGTTGACAAATTAGATGACCTAGAAGAAATGGATACATTTCTAACAATGTATGACCTACCAACACTGAATTATGAAGAAAGAACATCTGAAAAGACCCATAATGAGTAAGAAGTTTGAATGGATTGAATGAATAACCAAAAGCTTCCCAACATAGAAAAGCTCCAGACCAGATGGCTCCACTGGTGAATTCTACCAAACATTTAAAGAAGAATTAATACCTGCCTGGCCTGTATTGGCTCAGTGGTCATGCATTGACCCATGGACCAGGCAGTCACTGTTTGATTCCCAGTCAGGGCACATGCTTGGGTTGTAGGCTCAATCCCCAGTAGGGGGCGTGCAAGAGGCAGCCAATCAATGATTCTCTCTCAACATTGATTTTCTATCTCTCTCTCCCTCTCCCTTCCTCTTTCTGAAATCAATTAAAAAAAAGAAAAAAAGAACACCAACCCTTCTCAAGATCTTCCAAAAAATTGAAGAAAAGACACCCAAAATCATTTTATGGGGCCAATATTACCCATATACCAAAACCATATAAAGATACTACAAGAAAAATTACCCTGCAGACCAATATCCCTGATAAATATAGAGTTAAAAATCTTCAACATCATATTAGGAAACCAAGTCCAACAGCACATTAAAAGGATCATAACCATGATCAAGAGGAATTTATCTCTGGGGTGGAAGAATGCTTCAACATATGCAAATAAGTAAATGTGATACACCACATTAATAAAATGAAAGATTAATGATTACATGATCATCTCAATAGATGTAGAAAGAACATTTGATAAAATACAACAGTCTTTCTTAATAAAAATGTGCAACAAATTGGGTATAGAAGGAACATACTTGAACACAATAAATGCCACGCATGCCCAATGGTGAACGGTTGAAAGCTTTTCCTGTAATATCAGGATTAAGCTAAAATGTCCACTCTCACCACTCTTATTCACCATAGTACTAGAATTCTATGAGGACCAAGCAAGAACAAGAAATAAAAGTCATTTAAACCAGAAAGAAGTAAAATTGCTTTTGTTTGTAGGTGATATGATTTGAATATAGAATTTTAAAGACTCCAGCAGAAAAAACTGTTGGAACTAGTTCAACAAATCCAGCAAAATTGCAGGACACAAAACCAATATGAAAAATCAGTTGTGTTTCTATACACTAACAACAAAATGCAGAAAAATAAAGAAAAGGATGCCATTCATAATAGTATCAAAACCAACAAAATACTTAGGAATAAATTTAACCAATAAGGTGAATGATCTGTACACAGACAAAGACAAGGCTTTGATGAAAGAAATTAAAGAAGACATAAATAAATAGAAAGATATTCCATGTTCATGGATTAGAGAAATTAATCTTGTTAAAATGTCCATACTACCCAAAGTCATCTATGGATTCAATGCGATCCCTGTCAAAATTCCAAGGGCGTTTTCTGGAGAAATAGAAAAACGATTTTAAAATTTGTATGGAACCACAAAATACCCCAAGTAACCAAATCTTGAGAAAGAACATAGCTGAAGGCATCACAGTCTCTGATATCAAACTGCACTACAAGGCTATAGTAATCAAAACAGTATGATACTGTCACAAAAGTAGATCATAGACCCAAGGAACAGAATGGGGAGAAATGAACCTCCTCATATTAGTCATTAACTTATGACAAAGAAGCCAAGAATATACCATGTGAACAGGATAATCCCTTCAACAAATGGTATTGAGAAAATCGGATAACCACATACAGAAGAATGAAAATGGTTTCCATTTTTACACCACTCACAAAAATCAACTCAAAATAGATTAAAAACCTAGATATAAGAACCAAAACCTTAAAAGTCCTTGGAGAAAATACAGGGAACACGCTTATTGACATTGGCCTTAGTAATGATTTTTTTGAATTTGACACTACAGGCAAAAGCAACAAGGGCAAAAATAAACAAGTGGGACTGCATCCAACTAAAAGGCATCACTAAATATCAGGGGAAGTGCAAATCAAAATCACCTCTCACCTGTTAGAATAGCTGCCCTCAAAAAACAAGAAACAGCAGCATCATCAAGGGTGTGTAGAAAGGAAGCCTGTGTGCACTGTGGGTGGGAATGTAATTGGTGCAGCCACTATATAAAACAGTATGAAGGTTCCTCAAAAAATTGAGGAATCAAGCAATCCAAAGGAAGTGAAAAGAATATCTAGAACTGATATCTGCACTCCTCTATTCATTGTAGCGTTACTCGTGATAGCCAAGATATGGAAAGGATGTTAAGGGTCCATCAACAAATGGATGGATAAAGTAGGTGTGGTGTAAACGTACCATCAGCCATGAGAAAGAAAGAAATTTTGCCATTTGTGACAACATGGATCAACTTTGAAGGCACTATACTAAGTGAATAAGTCAGGCAGAGAAAGAGAAATAATGTATGATACAACTCATATGTGGAGTCTACAAAAGCTGAAACTCATAGAAACAATAGAGTGGTGGTTACCAGGGATTGGTGGATGGGGGAAATAGGAAGATGTTTGTCATAGGGTATAGACTTCCAGTTATAAGATAAATAATTCCTGGTTCTCTGATATACAGCATGGTGATTATAATTAATAATGCTGTATTATATACTTAAAAGGCTAAGGGAGTAATTCTTAAATGTTCTCACCACAAAAATAAATGGTAATTATGTGAAATGATGGAGGTGTAAGCTAATGCTCTGGTGGTAACCATTTTGTAAAATCTGTGGGTAACAAGTCAATAGATTGTGCATCTTAAACTTACACAATGTTATATGTCAATTACATCTCAATCAACCTGGATACAAACACAAAATTACTAGATATAGGGCAAAACGGGAAAATGTAGCATCCTTTATTTAAGAGGAAAGGCAATCAGTAGAGATTGACCTAGATGTTAGATTCAGCAGAGAAAGAGTTCAAAGTAGCTATTATGTCTAGGTTCAAGAATGCAAAAGAAAACAAGATGGCAATGAATGAACAAGTAAAAAATGACAGCAGAGAAATAATTGAAATGATAAAAAAAAAAATAAAATGGTAATTTTAGAATTAAAAATACAGTACAATAAAAGTTTGCAATAAAAAATTCACTCAGTGAGCTTAACAGCATATTGGCAATGACAAAAACAAAACAAAACAGAATCAAGAGTTGGTATCCTTAAAAATATATCAGTTTTTCAACTTGAAGAACAAAGAAAAATATTTTTAGAAAGTAATAAATAGCCTCAGAAACCTCAGGTACCAAAGCAAAATTCTAACATACATGTAACTGGAGCCCCAGAAAGAGAGGGAAGAGGGAATGTAGCAGAAGAAAACTATCTGAATTTTAAAGATCTGAAAATTTTTCAAGTTTGGAAAAAATGTAAATTACAGATTCAAGAAGCTCTGAAAACTCTGAGGATAAAGAAGAAGAAAGCTACACCTATGCACATCAAAGACAAATGATTGAAACTAAAGGTTAAGAGAAAATCTTGAAAGCAACCAAAGAAAAATGAGACAAAACCTAGAACAATGGTACGTTGTCTACAAAGTTATCAGAAAGAGTGGAGGTCAGAAGACGGAGGAATGACATCCTTGAAGTGCTCGAGGCAAAACTTGCAAACCCAGAGTTCTATACTCAGTAAAAATAGCCTTCTAAAATGAAGACGAAAGAAAGATAATTTTCAGATAAACAAAAACTAAGGGAATTTATTACCAGCAGATGTGCATGACAGAATATACTAAATGAAGTTCTTCATGGCTGAAATAAAATTACATCTGATGGAAACTTGGATTTTCAGGAAGAATTGAAGAGCACCGGAAATGCTAAGTACATGAGTAAATAGAAAAGTTTAAGGTTGGCAATTTCTCTCAATATTTAAAGGACTAATAATACCATTCTTCATGAACTCCTTCAGGAAATAAAAGGTAACTTTTATGGTATATTTGTTTATCAGACACTGTACCAAGAATTTCATATATATTCTTTTTTCTTATTTTGCAAATATTTCCATGAGGCAGGTCATGTTGAATCCCCACTTTACAGATGAGGAAATAGGCCTAGTGAGGCTAAGGCCACACAGATAATAAATAGAACAGCCCAGACTTGGCCTTGAGGAGTTCAACTCTGAAGTTTGTACTCAATAGTCATGCCACACGGTTCTCCTTATGGTTCACAACATATTGTCTGACACATAGTCAACTCACAGTTATATGAATAGACAATGAACACAGCCAAATCTTTTCATAAGGAAATATTTACTCTTATTACTTAAAAGCAAGAATGCAAAATAGGAGCATCACGCCCAAGGAGAAACTTGGATTGTCCCTCATGACTAACTCTTGGTCCTTGACATTTTGAAAGATGCCTTTGTCCTTCTGTCTACTTCTCCCCAGACAAGAAGAACGTCTCTTGGCCTCCAGGATAGACTGATTCCATGTGCTTCCTGCCAGCTCCCTCCCTCTGCTCCAGTTGTGGAAGCTGCACTTCAGAAATTTTTATCTAGTTATTTAGAGTTTGATCATGGACAGGGGTTGTCATGTCGTGTGCTGAAATGCGTGCACTCACTCAAAAATTTATCTGTGTTATTTAGCATGAAAAGGTGATAAAATATAGCTCTTTACCCATTTGGTAAATATAAGATTAGAAAAATGCCATTTATTAAAATGAGATATTTGTATATGGCATTACTTAAAATCTCTGTTTCCAGGAATCTCTTTTTCAACCTGTAGGCCTTATAAATTTCCACTGCAACTCATTTGCTCTGTGTTTATGTTACAGCAATATAGGTGCCAAGTGTCAGTGAAAGGGAGGAGCTGAAAAAAGTTGATGAGCTAAGCATGATGCCACTGGAAATGGAAAAAAAAAAAACCCCAAACCCTGTAGATTTCTTACTGAAGGAAAAATAAATCAATTTAATTAGTTAAAAATAGGAAGGAGTTTATATCCCCAAACAGACATTACTCAGGAGTGGTTTTCAAATGCTTTCACTGTTTTTGGGGGGAGATGGCGGCAAGGAGGGGGTAAGGCTTCAATAGTTTTTTTTAATTTTTGAATTTTATTGAGGAGTAACATATCATAAAATCCACCCACTTTAAGGGTATAATCAAATGATTTTTTTAAGTTTACCAAGTTGTACCACCATCAACATAATTCAGTTTTAGAATAATTTTATTACCCCAATATGATCTCTCATCCCCACTTACAGTTAATTCACTTTTTATTCCAGCTCCAGGCAACCACTAATCTACTTTCTGTCTCTATGAATTCACCTACTCTGGACATTTACTATAAACAGAATTAAATGATATGTGGTCCATTGTATCTAGTTTTATGTCTCAAGCCTCATGTTTTTGTGGTTCATCCATTTTGTTATATGTATTAGTTCATTCCTTTTAATTTCATTTCTTTTTCTTACTGAATAATATTCCATTTGATGAACACACCCCGTTTTGTTTATCCATTTACTTGGAGAAACCTGATGCAATTGGATTAGTTCCTTTACAGTTCGGGACAATGAACCTTTTACTTTGTTGGCCGGGAGTAGGTGGTTGGGTGCTCCCTCTGGCTATGGGATGCCAGCTCTAGGTGATTCTAAGGCTCCCGAATGAGCAAGTTCAGGGCCTGTGTGTCGAAACCTAACCCACAACCACAGAGGGAACACCCACCTGGACTGCACAGGGAAACCGTATGCAGAAGGAGGATCTCGTCTCCTCTTGTCAGGCTTGTTGTTGTTGACTCTACAAGCTATTTCATCAGTAACTAATTCATTAGTCTGTTCACTTGTCCTTTCATTTTCCATTCATTTGAAAAATAATGAAGGAATGACTAAATTTATTAATTGTGGTAAGATACTCACAGCATAAATTTACCTTATAAACCACTTTGAAATGTGCAGTCCTGTGGCATTACGTGTACTCACACTGTTGTGAGACCAGCACTACCATTTGCCTCCAGAGCTCTTCACCTTCTCAGGCAGAAATTCCACACCCATTAAACAGACACTTCCAGCAACACGCAGACACCACATACCTCATATAAAGGGAATCACACGATAGTTGTCATTTTGTGACTGGCTTATTTCGCAAGGTTTATACATGTTGTAACATGTCAGGCACTCCTCCCTTTTTATTTCAGTCATTTTAATGGAGACTGCACATTACTGTGGTGAGAAGCACATGCTCTGGAGCCAAAATGTTGGGCTTGAAGTCTGTCCTGCCCTTTATTGGTCATGTGACCTTGAGCACGTTACTTGGGCCTCAGTTCTTTCTCTGTAAAATGGATGCTCTAATGCTAGCAGCTTCTATAGTTTGTTTAAGGATGGGCTAATTGAAAATATGGGCATAGAGCTGTTCCTGAAACGCAGAAATAATTCAATTAAAGGTGGTTATTATTATTTATTGGCAGCTTTGCAAGGTTAATTAAGGGTAAAAATATGAATTAAACATGAATACTTCCCACAGAAAGCTCATAGATGGAGAAAAGAAATACATCATGCTTAGAAATAACAACAATGCAGTGAAGAGATTGCTAAGAAACATAAAACAGGAAGGGCATATGGCTCAAAGAGGGATACATTAGTACCACTTTCAGGAATAGGCACGCTTCATGTCGAGACTGATTTTTAAGTTGGGCTTTGATGGATGAGCAGGGAGGAATTCTGAGCAGAGGATTGGCTTGAATAAAAAGCACATGGCAAGAAAGTATAAACTCAGAAAGTGTGTCAGTCAGGGTGCTGGCAGGAATCAGCTCACTTAGATGGATAATGAAGGGAAATTCAACATTGTGGGCAGGGTCAAGTGAAGTCAACAAGGATTGTAGTGCCCATACCTTGGGGCTGGCAACAAGGGGGAGCCATTATCACCCCTGAGCCTGGAAAGGGCAAGAGAAAATAGCAACTACTAAAACCCAGAGAAGGGAGCTATAGGGAGGGAGCTGACTGTCGGGAGCTGTAACTTTCTGTGGATGGATTGCATTACCCTGGGCAGCCTTGACCTAGCATGACCTTGACCCAGCATGCTTCAACCTTGACCTAACATGCTTCCACCTTGACCTAGCATGCTTAGAATTCTCTCACACATTTTTTAAATACAGTCTGCAATGCAAACAGGTGAAGTCCTCACCTACTTCTCTGCATAGACTAAGCCTTCCAGGACCAGGCCTTATGCTTTGCTGGGTGGGACCTCCTTCTTGTTATGGTCCTGGGGGCAATGCAGGGTAGTGATGCTGGGAGGGGGTAGTTCCTCAGGAGAATCAGTATCGCCTTGTAAAGTAACTGCCTCATGTAAACCACTAATATGTTTATTCAGGGAAAGCAGTTTCTACCAGATAAGGGCGGGAATGAGGGGTAGCTGTGTCTACTGATAGGGGAGGTTCAGAGGGATTTGCACGTTCAGAGTTCTAAGATTTTTTGGATTCATCTGCCTAAATGTCCCCATCTCATGTCATGAAATCCACACCTTTTCCACCAGTGCCCTTACCTTGACATAAGATACCTAGCACATTTTGATGTTTAATTTTCACTGTGACTCTGCTCAGTCATATCTGCCTGTAACTTCAAAGCTGTCCTGGAGCCTTTTTTGATTTTCACCCAAGCACTAAGCTGGGCATTGAAGGAATTCCAGGTGTCCTTTTCTCTGTGTACTCTCTATGGCTGGCAGGAGCAGCTTCACATGGTCCCAAAGCTTTAGAATTGCTATTGTCATTAGACTGCCACTGCTTTTTTTTTTTTTTTTGCTTTTTTTTGAAATAAGATATATTTCATAGAGAGGAAAGGAGAGGGAGAGAGAGATAGAAACTTCAATGATGGGAGAGAGTCATTGACCAGCCACCTCCTACATGCAAGCTGGGGACTGAGCCTGTAACCCGGGTTGGTCAGCTTCCTGGTGCACAGAGCAGGGGAGAAGGTAGAAAGTGCATTTGGAAATATTGCACAAATATGCGAAGTGAAAATATTCAGCGTAGGTAACAACTACGCTGTTAGTGAAGAGAGTATTGGAAGATGAGGTTAGAAAAGGAATTTGGAACTGGAACATGGAGTGCTTTAAATGCTAAGAATGTGTCCCCCCAGCCCCGCCTTTGGGAGGTCATGGGGAATAATAGGAGACTCTGGGACAGGAAAATGACATGATCAGAGATAGGCCTTTGACAGAATGACAGAGCAATGCTGTAGAGGACTGACTAGGGTATTAGCCCACTAGGTGGGGTCATCGTTGAAGGTAAGGGGAGTCACAGGCAAGAGTTCGTGAGAGCCTATGCGTGGCATAAGGAACAGCAAATAGGCAGTTGGTATAAAGGCAGAATTGACAAATATTGGAAACCGACGGCTTATACATGACAACAGCGGAGAGAGAGTCCCAGGCGACTGCTACATTCTCCACAGAAGGGCCTGTCGGAGCCTCGCAGCGCACACTGAGCTGGCAGTTAGCGCTCTCATTAGGAGGAAGCCTGAAGTCTTTACCACAAAGTTAATACAGTTGGATGGAAAGTGTCTGCCGGCCTAATTTGATTTTCCTATCACAGTATTAAGATATTAAAGAAAATGATTAATAATAGAGTATCCTATAATGTGAAAGAAATCTCAGCGTAGAGGAAACATTCACACAATGATCGTAATCCCTTGATATGGAGATGACATCTTTTCCAGAAATGAACGGTTATATTCAAGCACGGGCTGTTACTATTAGACATGTCATCTGAAATGCTTGCCACCTATGCTCTGAATATGTTATGAATGCGGTAGGTTCTGGCCATTTTCTCGTGTAAGGGGACCGTGTGTTTGCAAATGTTTACTGGGTCTCTAGCTGGGTCTTTCAGTTTTAAGAGTTAACGGGCTTTTGAGAGCAAAACTTCCTTCTCTTTTACACTGTTGATGTTGAAAAATAACAGTAACGACAAAAATAATAAAATGATGAAAATTAGCTAATGCTTATCAACTGCTTACCGTATGCCAGGTGCCAAAGACTTTTTAATTTAATTCTCACACATCTTTCTGCTATAGTTACTGTTTTAAGCCTAATTTTACACATAAAGAAGTCAAGGCACAGCGAAGTTAATTAGTGACCCAAGGTCACACAACTGGCAAGTGGTTGAGCCTAATTGAGAACCCAAGGTAGTCATTGTTCCCGAATATTGCCTCCATCTTAGAGAGACAGCATATGATAGTAGAATATGGAATGTAAAGTACAAGTACATGGATATAGATCATAACCCACTTACTAGTTTTTGTCACATAGAATAGGTGGCTTAAACTCAAGCAAAGAATAATTAATGCTATTGGGACAATTCTGCCTCAGTCTCATATTTCACAAACAGAGGTACTAACAGTCTTTGTTCTAGACTCTGTTAAAGGATGTGTGTATAGCAAATACCCCTTGGGAGAAAAGAGGAAGTTTCTTACTGTCCAGTATAATAAAGATTAAACTCTCCCTCCAGAGCAAAGGGCAGGCATACTTAATGCATGGTATAAAGGCTGGGGTTCCCTATAGTTAGGGTTACTCTCCTATCATGGAGCTTATTGAATATGCAACAGTCATCTGGCCCAGTTTACCTGGACTATGGTAGTGGGGATAAAATGCTGTTGCTTTGGCTGTAACAACTGCTGTGAGCAATAGTCCTCTGTCTCTGAACCAGGTGTTTCTTGTCTTCTGGCAGCATCCATGAGACTGTGGCAATCTCACTTGTCAGCTTGCAAATGAGCTAAAATGTATCCCATTTAATTTCTCAGTTCTTGACACCTGGCACCTAGGAATGTCATAGGAAATCATAGTAGAGAGAGCACTGCGCCAGGAGTCAGAATAGCTGGCTTGATACTTCCTAACAATTTGACCTTGGACAAGTCACATAAGTACACAAACCTCAGTTTCTGTGCCAGACTGTGGGATAAGAAAATATACCTTACATGCATGTGAAAATCAAATATGGTAATGTGTGTGCAAATACTTTGAATAGTAATAAAGGTACTTTACTATATTGAAAAATGCTAGTCTTCCTAACACACCCTTCAAAGGAGCGCGCTTTTCCTCCAGCAGAGTGTTGGAAGGGCCGCACTAGCTGCAGCGGCGGCACAAATGCGCAGGGACATCTCTCAATGCTGCATTTGATTTGCCTCCCAGCAGACTTAACAATAATGTCCAAATTAGTTCCATGGCCATTTAAAATCTGAAGTAATGATTTCAAAGTGTAAATATAAATAAATTGCACAGGACACTTCAAAAATAGCAGAAGAGATGCTTATGATTCGATTGCTTTTGGTCCCTAATGAGAAAGGTACATGAGTCTAGAACTGGCCGTTGAGTGAGGTGCCACCATGCTGAGAATGGAGGGGGGGGGGTCATTAGCAGCTTAAAACATATCCATGGTAGAGCGAAGGTGAAGTGTGTGGAGCGTGAGGGTAACCACTTGCTAAAGAGCGATTCTAGAGAGCTAGAGAAATGAGATTTAAAAAAAAAAGGTTTAGGATGGAGAGAAAGGCCAGGTCTACCCTGAGAAATTAATTGGAAGGGTTTAGATGATCAGCTCACACCTAAACTATTCCGATTAGTTTCTCAATGTACATATATTTAACCATTGACAAACCACATAGACTGAAGATCAGTTTTTATGTCCCCTGCAGACAAGAGGAGAGTACATGCTTCCCTTTCCTATCTAAAAACAGCAATAACGTTTGCTTGTGGCCCTTGTTTTTGCACTTGCTTATGCTGTCTACTGCTCTCGGACGCTGCCTTTGGCCTATGTTTTTGTTCCCACAAACAGACTAAGCGTCTTGATCATGTGGATTATGCCTTATACTTTGCTTGTAACTCCCAGAATGGCTTGCACAACCCTGGGAAAATCATAGGCTCAGCTGGAGCGAATTGTTTAAAAGAAACGCTGCTGGGAAAGCACAGGAGCTCTTCTTAAGCTTGAAATGGGGAACCGCAGTGAGCTACGCTAGAGAAGGTGTTGGAGAAAATGCGAAGGAATCGACGTGATCACAGGAGTTTGGGCTCTGGCTCCCATCCAAGTTGAGTAATTGCCTCCTGTCTACCAAAAGCCCCCTGCTGTTCCAATCCCATATGCTACTCAGATTCATTTTTCCCCCCTAAAGTCTGTGCTCTGATAAATAGAGGCAGCCGCCAAGAAGTGGATGAAAGGCCCGGGGCGCTGAGTTAGGGTGACATAGAGCCTCAATGTATTCGGGCTGTTCTCTCCATCACCACATGTGAATGGCATGTCCTAACTCCCTCACCCTTACCTTCGGGGAGGTGACTTGCATCCTTCCCTGAAAAGGGGGATTCAAAACTGGGGTAGAATTCTTGGAGAAAACCAATTTTGTTTAAACATTCTTCCTCCCTGCAAGAGAAGATGGTACAATTATCTGATTAACTGTGAGCCATTCAGATATCAGGTTTTGGAAATTCAGGGCCTCCCACCATTTGACTTTTGCCTAAATTATTTGGACACTTTGTGTAGTTTTGGTCAAATGCTCAGAGATGGAAGAAAGGAGGTGGGGAGATGGACTCTACCACCCCCAAAACACGCCCCCCCCCCCCCCCTTCATTACACTTAGGTCCATTAAGAACCAACCAGCTCCTCAATGATTTCCTTTCCTTGGCCCATAATGAACTCAAATTGACTCTTGATGGTCATCAATAATGAATGAGTCCAACGGTTCTCTGCATCTCCAGGCCATTTGGCAGATGGCACTGTCGATTTACTATTGTGCCTGCCATTCTGGAAGCTTCTCAGAGTGGTTTAGATTGTGAAATCTAGTTATAAAAGGCTCTGCGCTTCAGGCATTCTCCAGGTTTTGACATTCTCTGTGTAGCTTTTTCTTCTCATGTCGGTGGCAGAAGAGAAATAACCAAGTTCTATTGTCAGAGTTCATTTCTTCCCCCTCTACTGCACGAGGAATAAAAAAAGAAAACATATACGTATTTATACAGCCAATGAGAAAGGGCACTGGTTAAGATAAATGGCACTGTAGGAAGGTATGAAGCACCCAATGACCCAATATCGAAGAGAAAGATTTATTTTGAAGGTTGAGACATGTCCAAGGAGCAGTATTCAACCAAAATATGAAAGCTTATAAGCTTAATTTTTTTTCTTTGGAGTTCAAGCTAAGATAAATGGTTCAGGTATTAGTGAGAGCTGAGTGAGCCCAGGTAAAAGTTTCAAATAAAAATAACACACCAAGAGTGATATATACTATACAGATAACCTTAGGAAAAATGGTCACTATACCTTTTGTCATCACTGAGGCTGGGATTTTGTGTGATGTCCCATATGTTAATTCAGTGTGGGGTGCCCAATGAAATATACCACACATGCAGCCATTCCAAACAAAAATATGATACCCCCTCCAAATGTAATGAAGACCTGTGATAAATTGTAGTCTGTATTGCAAACTGTGTTCCCTATCCAAATTTCTTTCAGGAAATTGAAATTTTTGAAATGTCCACACACAACAAAGAATTACCTGAGGTTCTCTTCTTTGAAGTTGCTCTTGTTAAAAAAAACATGTTTCTGAGCTTGTTCCTCAGAAAATAGGTTCATTTTTGGTTAGATGTTTTAAAAAAACATATTCTAGAGAAATCGTTCCAGAAAAGGCAGGTCCAAGAATGAAATTTTCTCTGCGTAGATCCGACCTCTGGGGAACAGGGGCAGTCCTGGAGTCCAAGAAATTTCCTTTTATCTTCTGAGCACTTGCTTGACTTGGCTGATCACTAGCTTCCCATGAAGTGGGTGATTTGCATTTCAAGTCATAGCTTCACAGGACACCTACTTTCAGGCCATGACTTTCCATTGCAGTTCTGCTTCAGCCCTCAGTTCTAGAAGGTTTAAAATACTTAACCTTTCTCTTTAGGGGAATACCTTTGTTTACTTTTGTCTAAGCAGAGACCTTTGGTGTGCCTCACCCAACATAGGAAAGCTCCTAGACAAGCAGATGGAAGCCTCCTCCGATAAATAATGGAACCGAGATGGTTGGATTGAGAAGATTAAAGCCTTGAGTATATAAATATATGAAACAAGTGAGAGGGAGCTTTCTCTATTGCCTTTGGGGAGGTTGAGAGCTTGGTGCTGAGCGAGTTTGTTTGGATAGAAGTTATATCTTTTAGAAGAGCAGTGAGCACACCAAAATACAGGTTTTGCACTGAAAGATGGTGTTTTCACTAAACCCTGCCTCCTCTTCGTCTATCATCATGTGCCACATTCTACCCAGGTTATAGCTCCTTTCCACAATTCTATCAAGACCTTGATGTGTTAGCTCTGTCGATTCCACACTGGTTAAAACATCTGGCTAAACGTTTTTCAATTGTCAGAGCACATCACCTTCAAAGAGAGAGAAGAATGAATTACCTATGGACTTTCGCTCTCAGATTGTTGAGAGAAGACATTAGAAAGTTCATGTGAATTATGAATGCGGACACATCCTTCCTCTGCCTTCTATTGTATGGTAACCCATCTTTGGACTTGCTAACATGAAATCCCAGTCCAGATTTTCTGATTTTGTTGGTATCTGAGAGATTTGAAGGCATTGAGATTTTAGGTGTGATGTCCTGGAAATAAAGTAAGCCGTATGCTTATTGGTGTCTTATGGGTTTCCTGTCCCTACATTAAGAAGAACTTATATTATCGGTAAAGTGGGAGTGGGGAAGGGTACATACAATTATCCCTACCATTGTAATTTTGTTTAAAATAACATTTTATATATTTTTTTAATTATGAAAATATTATGTAATCATTGTTGAAAACTCCTAAAAGCCACCACCCCCCAAAAAAGAAATCAAAATCAACCATAACCTTACAATCCAGAAATAAGTGCTATCAATATTTTAGAGTAATAAAATTTTGGAATTTTAATATTTTAGATATTAATATTACTATTTGGAGTATATACATACACAGCACCAAAAAATTGGACTTGTCTAGACAATTTTGTATCTTGCTTTTAAAATTAACAATATAACAAAAGCATTTTGTTAGGTTATTTAAAGTCATCAAACAGGTAATTTTTAAGGGCTTTCATTATAGAGCAGAAACACGTTTTGTTTCGCCCTGGTAATTTGGAGAAGTAGAAGAATTGGCTATTATTGAAATAAAACATTTTGGGAGGCTTTCAGAGTATGTGAGAAGACTGGAAATTTAATTCAATGATATTTCACAATAATTCATTGAGTGCCCACCATGTACAAGGCCATCTGTTGATTCTGGGGCTACGAGGGTGAGAAAACACATATCTTGTCCTTAAAAGAAATTCCGCAGGTAATCATAACGACCACTGTATTTTGTTTAGCAGCCTATGGTTGTCATAACTTCTCCCGCCTGCCATTCACTTGATCGTCGCAGGTAGAATCAATGGTCTCATTTCACAGGCGAGGCTCGCAGTTCAGTGACCTGGATAGAGGTACCGAGCAACTCAACGGCACAACCTGTCTTCTCTCCTGGTCCACTGCTCTTCTCTACAACTTGCTGCCTCAGAGCCCCATGGCCTTTGCTCTCCCTGGCAGGGGCCTCTGTCCCCATTCCTGCTTTTTACTTGTCTTTCACCACCGGTCACCCCTGCCTAAAGGGTGCTGTGAGGAGGAGTAGCTGGTCTCCTCCTTCCTTTGGTCTTCATTCGCCCCCATTCTCCCGGTGTCCTCAGGATGCTGCTCGTGCTGAGACCTGGTAGGACCTGGGCCCTGTGACAACGGCCTGTGAGATGACTGAAAGGAGAGCCTGAGGTTGTGAAGGAAAATCAGGGAGGAAGGGAAGTTAAGGAGGAGACAATGGAGGGAAAGAAACCAGACTGTGGGACCCGAGGCAGCCGAACGGGGAAAATAAAAACACTGAGGGAGGGAGAAGTGAGAGCCTGGTTTGTCGTGGAGGTGGCGGAATAAGCCAGATCACCAGAAGGGGAAGGAGGGCTCCTTTGGGCCATCTCAGCACCGTCATTCTGAGCCTTGGGTTATTTTGTTGTTTCATTTTAATGGGCTTTGGCTCTTTCTTTCCCTTTCTCTCTCACTGCATTAGTGGTACCATTCAGATGGGAAAGGAAAAAAAATAGAAAAATGGTAATAGCCGATTTAGGGAGAAGAAAGGAACCACACACATGGGAAAAGAAATCGCCAGACGCCAGCGCAAAGGTGCGCTCACCTTACACGCAGGCCCCTCTGCCAGCTGCTGCAGAGCCCACGGGCCCCTCAACACGCAGGCAAAGGGGGTGTCGATGGCCGAGGAGGGCATAAGGCACACGGGGCATTGGAGGGGCCCAGCGACAGACTGCTGAGACCGTCCGCCTGCCTGCTCCTCAAGAGGCAGGACTGCCCTAAGTTAGCACTGGCGGCAGAGGAGCCGGGGAGACAGAAGGCCCCTGGATGTGCCCAGGACAGATTTCCTTCTAAATTCCTGGTGGTTGCCCTGGACAGTTTTGCTCAGTGGTTAGAGCATCACCCTGTAGACTGAAAGGTCCTGGGTTCTATTCCAGCCAAAGGCACCTACCTCGGTTGCAGGCTCAATCCTTGGCCCTGGTCGGGGTGCATGCAGGAGGCAACCAATCGATATGTCTCTCTCACATCCATATTTTTCTCTCTCTCTCTCTCTCTCCCCCCCTTCCACTCTGTCTGAAAAGCAATGAAAAAATATCCTCAAGTGAGGATTAAAATAAATTAATCAATTAATTAATTCTTGGTGCTTTCCACTGGCTTCTGCTTCCTCACCGACTTTGTTGTTATCATTGTCATCACCTTTTTGTCTCTACCGCTAGGGACTTTCATTGCCAACTGAGCCATCTTATTTAACCCTCCAGGTGCCCCATGCCCAAGAGGGTCTGTGATGTATACTTGATGTTCAACTCTGGCTCTTTAGAAATAAGTGGACAGAGACAAGAATTCTTAGTTTTGTTTTTAGGTCTTATAATTTGCAGACATACAATATTATTGATTCTGTGGACTAAATATGTTATCAATGGATGTGTGATGATAGTTTAAATTTCTGAGCTTTCTCAAGAGCTCTCCTGAGCAAGCAAAAATCATATTGCATTTACTTTTCCCCATTATCTTATGAGGTAGATACCATTATTGACATTATTTTTTAAATACTTAAATGGATTTCTGAACATGATAACTTGACTCAGCTATTGAGCAAGATTGGAAACCGTTAGAAGCTTTTGAGCAGAATAGTGACATAATCTAATATGTTTTAAAAGGGTTACTTTGGCTGTTATGTTGACTCTAGAGAATGGGGACAGAAGCACAGAGGTCATTTAGGAAGTGAGAAACGATGGTGGCTTGGACCAAGGTAGAAACAGTACAGTTAACGAGAAGTGGTCATATTCTCAATGGTTTGACGGTGAGTTAAACAGAAGTTTTGATGGGTTGGCTGTGGGGTGTGCGAGATAGAAAGAAGCCACGGATGAAATCATGAGCAAATAATGGATGCATTGCCTTTCATTGAAATGGGAACTGTCGCGAGCGGAGTGGCTTGAGGAGGAAGATCGGGATGTCACTTATGGACCTATGGAGATTGAGATGAACATGACATTTAAAGCCATCATGATAGATGACATCACCAAGGGATGAATGCAGACAGAGATTAGAGGAAGGGAGATTATATTTATGCATTCATTGATTAATTTTTTTATGTGCTCTGACTGGGGATCAAACCCAGAACATTAGCATATCGAGATGATGCTCTAACCAACTGAGCTACCTGGCCAGGTCCAGGAAGTTTTGTTTTAAATGAATGTACAGAAAGGGTTAGTAGGTTGAGGGAGATGTAGGTGTAATCTAAAGAGAGCCTTTTTTTAATATGAAAAATTGCAGTATGCTTACATGTTAATAGGAATGGTCCAGTAAAAGAGAAGGAACAAGGAAGGATGCATGAGAGAGAAGGGAATGTCTTCAGTGATATTCCTGAGTAGGCAGAGGTGATAAGGTCTGGTGCCCAGGGTCAAGCACTGGCTTTGGTTAAGAGTAAGAGCCCTGTTCATCAATGAGTAACGTAAGGGGAGGCAGAATGAGGGCTCAGATGGGAGAAGATGCAGCTTTGTGAAAGTTCTGGAAGGTCATTAGATAAAAGTAAGAAGAGGAAAGGTTGCTGGAAGTTTGAGAAGAGAATAGAAGATATGAAGGCTTAGCTTATTTCTGTCGATGATTATTTTGTTTTCTATATTTGACGCTAATTATCTGGTGGCATGAAACATACTATAGAAAAGATGCATGAAGATATTTTTCTTTTAAGTCAGGTGCATTTGGATCAATTTTCAATGATAGGCATATGTAGTTGGCATAGTGTGTCGTCCTTCAGTGTATGCCACTGGCTTCTTAGAGGGCCCACGTGTGAAACCTTTGGGTTTGATTGCATCAGAGGAAGACCCCATAAAGCTATTGCTGCAAAATGTTCCTATGGCAAAGGGCCTTCGGGTCCAGGGTTCCCTTGGTCCATGAGCTCATTTTGGGTTTGGGGTTGAACTGGGCATTTCATATTTGAGATTTCTGTGGATTTCACATGGTGAGTGTGTGCAGCACAGCCTAAAAAAGATGTAAAAGGCTGTAGGGAAAACCAAAAACCGAGAGCACAAATGCATTGCAAGGAGAAACTGCTGTGAGCAGTTGTTACTGTCTTTTAAAGTGCCACTTATTTTAATTGAGGGGCAATTGGATAATAATATTGTTCCATAATGGTGTGCCTTTGTGGAGGACCCTTGGAGACCTTCCCATGCATGATGTAATTGTGGCCCCACTTCTCCAAGGGAAAAGAGTCAGGTATAGCTGCCTTATTTCTGCAAAACAAATGAAACTGGGTCATAGACTGAGCATGACTTTCTTAAGAATTCTCAGGGAGCTGTTCCTCTAGACCCCAGAAGTAGCGGTTCAAATAAAAGTGACCTAGTAGAGACAATTGCTATTGAGCTGCTCTCCAGATAATAGAGGTCAGAGTAGCCAGGAGAGCAGTCAGCTGTGCATGTAAACTTACCCCCAGGTAAATGTCTGATAAATAGTGAAATGTCAGAGATCAGAGCAAGCAAAAGTTCTGAACGCTACCTAGAACTAGAAACTCACACCAAGAATGCAATATAGAAACAGGTTTGTGGGATTTCGGGAATGCAAAAGGCCTATAGGATGATCTGAGTTAGGTCTCATTTATTCCTGTCCCAGCTCCAACTATTCTTTGTTTCTGAAGCAAAGGTTTCCCCCATCTATGATCCCTTTGTATGTGTTCTGGCAAGGCAAGAACCAACTGGGACTGAGGTAGATGGATGGATACAGACAATTCGATGGATGAGTTCAGTGAGGAAGTGAGGGTAGGTAATTAGGTAGGTAGATTTTAAAAGTCATCTTGACCCAGCATGGTCAAGGAGGGCTCTTTCCGAGGAGGTGAATTCCGGACTGTAATGATGGGGAAATGATTTCCTGTTCGCACTGTTCTAGACCAGTGCTTCACAATATTAATCTGCATACGAATCCCCTTGTAATCTCCCTAAAACGCAGATTCTGAGTCTTTGAGTCTGGAGTGCACCCTGAGATTCTGCATTTCTTAAGAGCACACAGGTGCTGCTGGGTCGAGGACCACGCTTTGAGTGGGGAGGGGAGAGGCGGTTTCCAGGCCTCCATTTTCCTGGAACTGCATTTACTCCCCTGCTGATTGTGTGCTTCCCTCAAGGATTCATTTGCATGAGGTATTTTTAGCTCACAGGCTCCTCTTGACACAGTACAAGTAGCAACATTTCTCTTCCTAAAGTGATGGCGGTGGCTGGGAGCGATCCCATTCCATCCTCTGTTGTGGTTCTGAGGTCATTTCCTACCTGCCGCCTACTGGTTGCATGACCTTGCATGGCCTTGGGTGGGTCACAACTTTTCTGGGCCTCTGGTTCCTCATATATAGGGTGTCCCCCAAAATGTATGCACACTGTAACAACTGATAGCTCAGTGTAGAAAATGAAATGTATTTTTAATAAACATTGCCTTTATAATTAATCAAAGTGTGTGTATACATATTGGGGGGACACCCTATGTAAGAAAGATGCCTAGTTCCTATACCATTTACTTTACACAGTGGAAGTGATCATATTGGATAGTGGAGGTGAAACTACTTCACAGAGTAAACATGTGTTTTATAGAGGGAGTGAGTAGCCTTCCTGTCATTTATGACCAATATCCAAAGTCTAAGGCCCTTCCTCATTGAAAGCACTTGATAAGCCTGTAACATGTGATACAGATGTCAGGCGTAACGGTCATCACTGTGCCCTGGATGCTGCATATTCCCTTAATCTGACTAATTCCTGCTTTCAGGGATGAGGTGCTGGCCCTCCCCATCTCCATCTCTGATCTTTCCTGGGGGGTGCCGGTCCCAGGCTATCAGGCTAATCTTTCCTGGAGGGGGGGGGGCCGGTTCCAGTCTATCGGGCCCCAGACCCCACACTCAGGGGAGGGTTATGAGGGCGATGAATTGTAATTGTTCCCCAAGCTACATGTTTAGTCCTAAGAGCAGCTAGCTGGTTTATGTAATACATATTTTGATTGAACTACCTTAGAATATAAAGTGTCAACCCCATTTTCCAGATGACACAGCAGGGGTTCAGAGAGTTTAACTGAGGTTAGTTCAATGTCACGTTGCTCATCTACTCTGCTATGGAATTTCGAGGCTTAGCATGTTTGACATCAAAGCCGCCTAGATTTCATCACCACAAGCTACTGTCCCTCTCCTGTCCAAGGATTTTCACAGTGAGCCTGGTGATGAGCCTTCACCCAAAGCCTTAATTCTGGTGAACCCTATGGGAAGGCAGTGAGGGACTTGTGGGCAAAGGTGATAAATGCCATATTTGAGGTCACTGACCTCCCTGGGACAAGGTCTGGGTTTGGGAAGAGATCAGTGTTCTGGCCTTTTCCCAGGGAGAAGGTATCAGTGACCAAAGGAAAACAGTGTCTCTCCTAAGGGGACTGAGTCCACCTGTCATTTACAAAGCAAACGAGAACTCCTGTCAGGTAAGGGGGAGGTGACCTCCTCTCACATCCTGAATGGAAGGAGACTGGAGAAGAACCGGGAGGAGGTGTTCAGGGAAATCATGTAAACTGGACCCCTGGGCAAGGCCAGGGTGGCCAGTGTCATGGTGGGCACCCTGTCCCCTGCACTGGTTTCCATCCTCATGGTATCTTTATTAATCGTCACACTGCATTTGCCTTACTCTCTCAGGCTTGCTTTGTGGGCTGTGTTTTGTTCACAATAACTCTCAGAAGTGTTGCTCCTGTGATTTATTGCCCTTTGGTGTTTATCTGACTCGCCCAGTTTTACCTTCTCTTCAACCATTGTCTAACATTTTGGAGTTTTACTTTCTGCATGGCCCTCTATTTGTCTTCTTTTCATATTTATTTTAGCATCTGTCTCTTTCTCCCAACATGTTTCATTCTCAGAATTTATCTTTCTTATTTTGAAAATATGTCTTAGAATATGATCTTTCCTTTTCCCTACTTGGTCTTTATTTGTTTAATATTTTACAGCTTTTCTGTGTTTTGTGCCTCCCCCTGAAGCTGTGGCTTCCCCCAGGGCCTTCTCTCGGGTGGGAGAGGCCTGGCTGTTTCCAGCAGACGCGGGTTTGGTGCCAGCTGCTTTATTTTCCATGCACTTCAACTTTTCAGTTCATATGAATGGAGCATGTTAAAGCCCAAGAGAGCCCGGCCAGCGTGGCTCAGTGGTTGAGTGCAGACCTATGAACCAGGAGGTGGTCATGCCACCCCCAGCCCCCTGTTCCATTCCAGGTCAGGGCACATGTTCTGCAGGGGGCAGCAGATCAATGACTCTCCCATCATTGATGTTTCTATCTCTCTCTCTCCCTTTCTCTCTCTCGGAAATCAATAAAAACATATTAAAAAAAATAAAAAGCCCAAGAGATAAACTGTAATCTCTGCTTTGTCTCAAAATAGCTTCAGGAGTTGGCAGGAAAGGATATTTAGCTTGAAGACAGGATAAGGGGCGTTCCTGCTAAGGACACAGTCCCTTTCTCATTTCTCTTTTCAGCCTGAGAGGGAGGGCAGGTCTACTTCAGTCATGTCTTCACAATTTTCTTCTGACGGATCTAAGCTGCGTGGGTTCCTCAGTGGCAACTACAGTTATAACATTAGCATTTTCATAGCTTTTAATGAACATACAAATTTATGTGCCAGAATCACCTTTTTATCAAACATGATGGAAATACCAGTTACGGATATTAACACCTGGAGAGCTGCATCGAGCTTACTAGGCATGTTCACAGGTCTTCTCCCCTTGATGCTCACAGTAAGCATGTGAGTTAGGGTTATGTTATCCCATCTACCAGGGGGAAACTGAGGCTCAAGGAGATCAAGTCACAGCTAGTAAGTGGCAGAGCCAGAATTTTTTTTTTTTTTTTGTAATCTTCACCCCAAGATATATTTTCCATTGCTTTTTCAGAGAGAGTGAAAGGGAGAGAGAGAAATATCGATGTGAGAGAGACACATTGATTGGTTGGTTGCTTCCTGCACGAAACTCCACAGGGCAGGGGATCGAGCCTGCAACCGAGGTATCTGCCCTTGGCAGGAATCGAACTCGAGACCCTTCAGTGGACCGACGCTCTGACCACTGAGCCAAATCAGCTAGGGCCAGAGCCAGAATTTGAACCAATTTCTCTTCTGTGCTCCTTTCCAGAGTCATGTATTCATGTTGATTTTGATCTCTGGTGTTGAATATAATTTTTAAAATTACTTTTCATTCCTTGGACTTTCTTTTATGGGCTCCCCTGTCGGGTTTTCCTTAGCTTAGTCTTTTTCCTTCTATCGGTCCCTCTTTCTCTGGCTTAGAAACTGTCTCTAATGGGCGTTACGGGCAAAGGTGCAGGCGTGGGTGGATTGGGGACACCACTGCCTCCAACCCTCATTTACTTCCCAGCTCTTTTCACAATCCTCAGTCTAGAGAAAGCTTCGTCTTCTCCTGATCATCCCGGGTTTTCTCTGATGCTGAAGGTAGAAGCATCCACAAGGGAGGAGATAATAAATCGTGTCCTTCTAAAAGCAAACTCCTTCCCCGCACACAGGGCCCAGATTACACAGGCCCAGCTTGACTCTCCGGTGAGGGTGGCTGCCCAGGCCCGCCCTCCCTTTCTCTCTATGCCTTTAAAATTTCTCTGAGCCAGCACCCGAGCTTTCATAGGGACTGACACTCTACTAGAGACCCTGCTGATGTTTAATAAATATCAAACCGCTGCCCGGATACCCCGGAGCAGCTGAAAGGCCCACGTGCTGCGATCAGACCATTCAGTCCTGGGTATGTTTTTAACACTTGACCTTACTCCAGGGACAGCTGTTGGGAGAGTCTGTCATCATACCTACGGGGCAGTGGTGTTCAAACTCTTAGTACATCTGCCTGACTCACTTGCCGTTTCAGAGGGAACCCGGGCTCAGAGTATCTCAGCGCTGCTTTTGTTTTCCTGGCCAGGCTGCAGCGAGTTCACAGGCTCAAGGGAGCTCTGGTCTAGATTTCCCCCCTCGTGGCTCCTGTCTCCCCGCCCTGATCCCACCTCCAGCCTTCCTGATGTGACTTGGAGCAATTTGTAAAGGAGCCTTTCCATGCCCTTCCCTCTCCTGTCCTCTCCATTGTGAGCCCCTTTCTGCCTTAGCCGTCCCTCCCTTTTAATTTTTTTTTTTTTTACTGAATTTATGGGGGAGACATTGGTTAATAAAATTATACAGGTTTCAGGTGTTCCATTGCTCCCCTTTTCTAAGAAAGGGGGAGAGGTAGAAGAAATGCATTTCAAACAAATAAGAACATATCCAAATTTAATGTGCTTTTCTTACACCTCGAAAAACTTTCTACCCTAAATTCATCTTCCAAATATATTGTTTTGCTCTCTTATTCTAGGAGTAGGTGCCGTACATTCCTGCTAATGTTATCCATCATCTTCATCCACTCACTATCCATCTCCAAATCTAATTCAGAAGTGGCCCCTAGGTTCACAGAACTCTCCACAGAAATATTCTTCCCAGCATTTGTCTGTAGGCAGAAATGTTTCTAAGCCTCAACTCCCTTCTTTTCTCATTCCCGTCTCCCTTTTGTTTACTTTTCTTTTACCCCATTTATAACCTTAGCATTTCCCTGGTCTTATGTATCAAAGCAGATAATGAATGTAGAAATGCTTTGCAGGCTTCTGAGTGCTGTATCTATAGAACTACCTATATTATTATGCTCAGGATCCTTTGCTCTGACGGCCTCACTCCTTTAAGAGCCTGGCTACATTTACAGATATTACTTAAGAAAGGCTCAGAGGACAGCCATATTCCCCAAATCAACTGGAGGGGGTTAGCAGTCATCAAATTAGGTTGCAGATTGTAACCACATCATCATTAAAACTTTGCAGGCCTGTTTTGCATTAATCTTTCCAGTTATTGTCCCCCCAGGATGCAGGCATTTGCAACTGACATTGCCAGTCTTCTCGTCAAGGAGTGGAGTTTATTTTCGCTGCCCCTTGAGTGTGAACTGGCCTTGCGACTGCTTTTGGCTAATAGGATGTGGTGGAGGTGATGGTAGGAGCCAGTTCCTAATCTCGGCCTCGGGAGGACCTGCACTCTCTCCTGCCCCTTTGCCTCTATGCCCATCACATGCTTGTACGATCCTGAGAACAAGCCTGGGCCAGTCTGCGGAGCTCGAAGATCCGCCAGTGGGCATCTGACACTCCACGCGTGAGAGAGCCCAGTGGAGCTGAGACCTATCCAACCGCGGGTATTAGTCAGGGTTCTACAGAGAAACAGAACATATCTCTATCTCTATATCATCTATCTATCATCTATCTCTATCTATCTATCTATCTATCTATCTATCTATCTATCTATCTATCTATCTATCTATCTATCTATCATCTATCTATCTCTATCTATCTATCTATCTATCTATCTATCTATCTATCTATCTATCTATCTATCTATCTATCTATCTATCTATCTATCTCTATCTATCTATCTATCTATCTATCTATCTATCTATCTATCTATCTATCATCTATCTATCTATCTGTCATCTATCTATCTATCTATCTATCTATCTATCTATCTATCTATCTATCATCTATCTATCATCTATCTATCTATCTATCTATCTATCTATCTATCTATCTATCTATCTCTATCTATCTATCTATCTATCTATCTATCTATCTATCTATCTATCATCTATCTATCTATCTATCTATCTATCTATCTATCTATCTATCTGTCATCTATCTATCTATCTATCTATCTATCTATCTATCTATCTATCATCTATCTATCATCTATCTATCATCTATCTATCTATCTATTATCTATCTATCTATCTATCTATCTATCTATCTATCTATCTATCTGTCTGCCTGTCTGTCTGTCTGTCTGTCTATCTATCTCTATCTGTCTATCTATCTATCTATCTATCTATCTATCTATCTATCTATCTATCTATCTATCTATCTATCATCTATCTATCATTTATATCTATCTATCATCTATCCATCCATCAATCTATCTATCCATAAGGCAGAGAGAGAGAGAAATTTTAAGCAGTTGGTTCACATGACTGTGTTGGCTGCCAAGTCTGAATTTCCAACAGCCTGGAAATTCAAGTAAGAGTTGATACTGTGGTCTTGAGGCCAAAAATCTGTAGATGGGAAACTCAAACAAGGTTTCTATGTTGCAGTCTTGAGGCAGAATTCCCTCTTCCTCAGGGGACCTCAGTCTTTGTTTTAAGGCCTTCAGCTGATTGGATGAAGCCCACCCATATTATGGAGGGTAATCTTATATGCATAACCCTTGGATACAGACAATAGTGCGGTGAAGGCCTGGGGAGGGGATGGGACCGGGTTGGAAGGGGTCAGTGGGGGTAAAAAGGGTAACTAACATCTGTAATATTTTCAACAATAAAGATAAATTTTTTAAAAAAAGACTACTGATTCTAAATGTTAATCCCATCTACAAAATACCTTCACAGCAACATCTCACCTGGTGTTTGACCAAATAATTGGATATTATGGCCCAGCCGAGCTGATCCATATAATTAACCACTATTCCATGTACCTGTGAGCAATAATAAAAGTTTAAGTCCCTGAATTTGCTATAGACCACTATTGCGACAAAAATATAACTCTTTTAAACTGAGCCGTAAGACTTGCTTTTTATGAGCTAATTTGATTTTCATGAAAAGGCTGATTCCCACTGACAGGTGGAGCAGGGTTCAGTGTCAAGGCGAACCCCTACCTACATTTATCTACTAAAACTCAGTCACTCTAAACAGAGTCAGGGGACCCAACAGTGCTTGTTCTCTAGCAGGGGGCCTGGCATCAGCAGGGATGTCACTGTGCATTTCCAGCTCAATGTACAATTCAGGAGCTGCCAACCTAGGCTGGTCCTATTTCCTCTTTATTGCCTTTCTGAGCATAAAGAGGGTGATGGCCTTCTCTTAGCAGTGTCTTTTTTTTTTTTTTTTTTTTAATGCTCACCTGAGGCTGTGCTATCATTGATTTTAGAGAGAGAGGAAAGGAGAGAGAAACAGTGATTGGTTGCCTCCCATAGGAGCCCCGACCAGGGATTGAACCCCCAACCTACGTTACGTACCCTGACCAGGAATCAAACCTGTGACCCTTCAGCTTGCAGGACGATGCTCCCACCAACTGAGCCACACCAGCCAGGGCTCTGCAGTGTCATTTTTATCTGCAGAGCCTAATGCTTCCTCAATATCTTTCCTTTTCCTTCTATCACAATTAACTTCTAAGGAGTTATCAGTCATTTTACTCCTTACTATAAACAGCACTGCCTGTATTCCAAGGAATATTTGCATTTTAAAACTTTATCCCAGTGGAGTGAAAGGCTTTGTTTCTTGTAAATAATGTTCAGATCGTGTGAACAGGTGAAGGAGGTGCCTTTATGGAGACAAGGGGCAGGAAGGCCTGTTTTGGACCCCTGAAATCCGTGCTCTACGCATAAGCCGGGAAGGACGACCGCCCTGTAGCAGTCTCAGGCTGTGGTGCAGCGCTCCCATCTGGCGCTATGTTCTGAACAACAGCTCCTTCTTTTGTGTTCCTGAATTGAATTTCTATGGGAATGCTCAAAAGTCAACTTTCTTATGAAGCTTTATCTGATTTTCCCCAGCAGAATACAATACGTCTTCTGAATTACCCTGAGGGCTGCGGTTGCAGTTCCACTTATCGCTGATTACTCTGCCTTGAGTTACTGCTGTATCACCCCCGCTCTTCCTCTGCATGGTGGGCAACTTGAGTAAAGGATCCCAGCCCTTCTTTTTCTCTCTCTATTGAAAATTCTCCACTATACGTTGGTGTTGGGCTGGGCCTCAGGACTGTAGATATAATAGGGACTTGAGTTTAAGGAGCCCAGCTGTCCCTGGGAAGACAGTTTTGTACATAGGAAATGGTAATGCAATGTGGTGGGGGCTATGGTAGATATTGATTTGAGTTTTATCACCTATTATAGCAAGTACTTCATCTCTCTATTGGGACTCTCTATAGGAAAGGAAAGAATTTGCTGTTGTAAAGCTTTTTCTTATTTCTTTCTTTCATCCTAACCAACAACTAACACTTGTAAGTTAACAAAACAACAAACAACCATTTATTCTTTAAGTATAGACTGGAGGTCAGTTGTTATTTTCTGGATAGTTCACCTATCCTCTCTTGTGAAATTGATTTAAAATTCCATCCATGGGCAACTATGCTATTGAGTCTTACCAGCCACAGGATGGTTATGTGACCAAGGCCAGGCCAATCAGAACTTTCTTCTGGGAATTTCTTATTTCTTTTTAAGTGTTTTTATTGACTTTAAAAAGAGAGGAAGAGAGAGGGAGAGAGAGAAACATCTATCAGCTGCCTCTTGGATGCCCCCTACTGGGGATCAAGCCTGTACCCAGGGCATGTGCCCTGATCGGGAATTGAACAAGGGACCTCTTGGTACATGGAATGACACTCAACCAACAGAGTCACGCTGGCCAGGCTTGGACCTTCTTTTGAAATGAATCCAAGGAAATAGACTCCCGAACACCTTGGCAGTAACGACAAGAAGGCACAAGCCCTGGACCTGCCAGTGGCCATGGCCCAGCCTCAGAAGAAACCTACCATGAAATGTTGAAAGTGACAGTCATAAAGAAATGTGGTAAGAAGAGGTGTCCAGTAGGCATCCAATCTTTGGATGAGTTGACTTAGATCAGTTGCCAAATATGCTCCATCGATGGTCTTATAATGAGCCAATGATTTCCCCATTCTGCATAAGGTTTTAAAATTGAGATCCTTGGAAAACAAAAGAATTTACTCTTACAAGGTTTGACTCATCAGTTTTCCTCCCGATCAGCCAATTCGTCACTTTCCAGAAGCCCACTTCACACCTCGAGTGTCAGGGGACTTGCGCTCTTTAATCGAATAGTTGATAGGAATGAGTATTTTATATCTGCTTCAACTGCGTTAGGGCTAAGATTAACTGACATGTTACAAGGGCTATAATACAGAATCATTTGGCTCCTAAGCTGGTTTTGGAACAATAGAATATGAACAGGAGAATTTTTGGATTTGATTTGTGAATCTCAAAACAATTAGGTTTTTCAGCTTAGAAGACAACTTCCTGAGAACAGAGAAGCAGATATATTAATATATTTTATTATCCAGCCACAGAGGAGAGAGAGAGAGCACGCAGGGCATCCTCAGCTAACATAGAAAAGAAGGGAAAAGGAGTGTGGAAAAACCTAACAAATGTATATTTAATGCATATTTAAACAATGAGAAGCACTGCAAGTAAATTTTTCTGGTTTAACTGTTATCTCTTCCTTAGAACCATGAGTAAATTAATAGTAGATTAGGTGTCCTAATTTGAACATTTGATGCAATACATTCTGAATTTATAATCACATAAATGTAGTTTTATTATTATCATCTCCAACCCCACAAAGTTATTAAATTTTTACTGTTTGCTTAGCTTTATTTCAGGTATGGTCGTGCATAAAGAAATATAAGGCATGGCTTTTGCTGCCGTAATTCTTCCCATAGCATCGAGAAGACCAGACATGCACTAAAAAAGATAAAAAGAAGTCGCAAGGCAGATTAAAGTAAGTGCCAGAGAGATCTTAAGCTGCAAAGGTGTTGAAGGGAAGCTCATGGAAATGAAACTTGAAGATTTCAGCTCTGAAGCATGCAGATGTATGGGATGGAGCTGTCCATGGTATACATGGGGACTGATGCTACTAATCTGGCTGGAGCAGAGCAAAGTACTTGGCTAACAAGTTAATGAGGTATTTTGTTGGTCAGGTGGTTTGGGTCCGATTGTTAACTATCTTGAATACCACACTCAGTCATTGGGGGTTTATCAGGTAGCTCTGGCTGGCCCTGGGGAGGTAAACACAACAGGGCATGGGCCCTCCCCTCATGAGGCGTGCAGGCTGGTGGTGTACATAAAGACAATTGAATGAACAACATAATTAGTTAACATGTAATTTAAATCACGATGTATGTATTGATCCGCACATTCATTGGGTAATCGTTATGTGCCAGATCTGGTGTGATGTGGGCACGCTGGATGAGAGCTCTCGGTCCCACAGGCACCGTAGCACTAAGGCACACACAGACTTCAGAGCAGAAGAATGACTGTGCAGGTCCAATCATGAAGTACTTGCTTGGGACTGAAAAATTTAAAAAGGATATTTGAATAATCATGACAGCTAATGCACCCTACTGGGAAGTTGCTCTCACTGAGATAGCTCAGGAGCGGCTCCTGACGTCCCTCTTTCTCACCGCCCTTTCTATGGCATTATAGGGCCCCAGGGTGAATTCATTTCAACTCTGGCCACCTCCAGATGGCCGTCACCCGGTGCCTCGGGGCAAGTCTTCCCCAGAAGGCCTCCCCTTCACTCTTCCCCTTTGATTATGTTTGTATCATCTTTTTATATCATAAATGAAAATTTTCTTCACAGGTAGTATCAAAGTAATTTTCAGGCCAGCCAACATTGAAATAAGCACACTTTTTTTTTCTTCTGTTTGATTTTTGTCCAGTTTTATTGAATAATTGACATACATCGTTGTATAAGTTTCAGTTTCAGGTGCTTAACATGATGCTTTGAGATATATATATATATACTGATTATCACAATAGGTTTAGTTCACATACATCCTCTCATATAGATACAATAAAAAGAAAAAAAATTCCCCTTGTGATGAGAAGTCTTAGGGTCTACTCTCAGTGACGTTCCTATATGTCAGTGCTAGCTATGGTCATCATTAGGGTTACTAGGGTGTAACCCTAATACTATTTATCTTATAAGGGGAAGTTTGTACCCTTTGACCACCTTATTCAACTCCCCCTCCCCCAACCCTCACCTCCAGTAACCATAGATCTGATCTCTTTTTTTCTATGAGTTTGGTGTTTTGGTTGTTTGTTTGTTTTTTAGATGCCACACGTAAGAGAGATAATTTGTCTTTGTCTGACTCACTTCACTTAGCATAATGCCTTCAAGTTCCATCCATGTTGTCACAAATGGTAGGATTTCCTCCTTATTTTTTATGGCTGAATAATATTCTAATATATATAATATAATATAATATAATATAATATAATATAATATAATATATAATAATATAATATAATATAATATAATATAATATATAATATAATTAATATAATATAACATGTTCCCCCATCAATGGGCACTTAGTTTGTTTCCATGTGTTGGCTGTTATGAACAGTGCTGCTATGGACATGGGGGTGCAGATATCTTTTTGAGTTACTGTTTTCATTTTCTTTGAATAAACTCCTAGAAATGTAATTGTTGGATCATATGGTAGTTCTACTTTTAATCTTTTGGAGCACCTTTATACTGTTTGTCATAGTTGACATGCCTATTTGCATTCACTCCCATAGTGCATGAGTGTTCCCTTTTCTCCACAGCCACCCCCACACTTGTATCTTGACTTTTTGATGATGGCCATTCTAAAAGGTGTGATAAATCTCACACTCTTAATTGGTAGAATCCAAATTCAAGGTCTCAATACTTCCTCTGAGTCTATAATCTATGTGACTTACTTAGCATTGTTGGGTCTTTTGGCCTATTTTTGGAAACAAAGTACCCCCCCGTGCAGAAGCTGCGGGGCAGGAGAATGAGCCTGGGGTTTAGAGTTAAACATTGGGATTTCAACCCTCCTGCTGCAGCCCAGGGACCTGTGCTCTCTCAGCTGGCACTCCGGGGGTCAGGGCTGGGCAAAGGAGCTGGGCGTATGGGCTCTCAGCTGCTATAATGGGAACCAGAGGAACTGAAGGCACAGCATAAATGAAGGCGGGCTTAGAGTCAAAGGCAGGGAACCAAAGTGATAAATCTACAGGAGCCTAGCAGGTGAAAATAGGTCCCCATGAAGATCACAGCAGGCATCTTCAAGTCAACAGGACCATAAGGCTCAGAGGGGGAGCAGGAAGAGGTTCCAGAAGAGGTGACTCCACTGTTCTGTAAACAAAGAGACAGATTTCTAACGGGCTGCTAGGGCCTTTCCTGGAGCTTGGGATGGGGCCCCTTCTGAAGACTGTGGGACCTTAGGTCCCCCACTCTGGTCTCTCTCAGACTTTGTATATACAAGATGAAGCTTACACTTCTACCTCCCAGACTGCAATAGAGTTACCTAGCACATAGTAGGTATTAAAGTGAACTCCCGTAAGAAATCCTGCATGGCTTGTCTTCGCACATTTGAGAACCTTCCTGCACATACAGCTGATGAGGCTGATGAGAGTCTCATTGAAAGTCCCCAGGGGCTCAGAACCTCATAATGTCCTGAATCTGTTCGCCACCATTCCTGGTATGCTTTCACTAGTTGGGGACAGGTTCCGTCTTCAAGTCTGCTGTCCTTTCAGGGTTTTTCTTTCTTTCTTAAACTTTTCACCCTCATTAAATTAAACGTCAGTTTTTGGCAAAGCCCTGTACCTGGGGAAATTCTTGAAAAGTCCCACATTGAGCTAAAATAAAACAGTTCTTCTGCAAGTGGTGTGGTAGCAGATCTTGTCTGTATTGAAAGACCTGGAGTCCACCTCATCTCACAGGCCCAGGACGCTTCAGTTTGATGTCTGAAATTATCCTTTCACTGAAAACACCGGGGAGGCTGGATTGTAACTAGTAGGTCTTTTTAAATTTGCTCTACTTCTTAGATAGAAGCAGCTCATTATAAATCCATTTCTTGCCATGCATTTGAAGACAAGGGGGGGTGGAGATCATGCTTCCAAACCAAAGCCTCTCCTTTCCTTTCAGCAGTTTCAGCTTTCTGATGTTCTGTCCTGTATCTCCTCCCGAACCTGCCGGGGCTGTCTCTTAAAGGCCCAGATCCTTTAGGATAACAATGCCACATGCCCTCAGACAAGCCTGCACTCATATCTGTCTCTTTGGCCTTTCTTCTTTTTTCCCCTCTAGTAACCATGATTAAACCATTGCATTGGCTAAGCTGATCTTTTGTTATTTATTGTATTCTCCTAACACCCACACATACCCTGGCAAGTGTACATTACCAATGAATTGTTACTCTAACAATGTGCCACTGGGTCATAAACCCAGCAGCAATTTATACGACTGCTAGGGATTGTGGGGAAATGTGGATCTAGTTTTCTTGCAGGGCGCTGGAGCAATGTTGAGTGTCCACGGGCTCCTGCATCTCTTTGTACCAACTCCTTTGTTCCCCATTGGTGAGAGACCCCAGTTTCTGCTCAAACTTAAATGATGTTTTGTTACTTCTGAGACTCTAGCCGTATATTCCTGGAGCCATAAATACAGTAGGCTGGTTGACAAATTCAACAGAGGGTGGAATTTATTCATTCAAATATTTATTCATTCATTTACTCAAAAGTTTCTCTAGCATTAGCATTTGCCTGACTCAGTGCTGAAGATACACAATGAATAAGTATCGTAGTTTAATAGGAAAATGAAACTGAATTCCAATGTAATGTGAAAATGGGAATACAATAAAAGTTTTACTTGGAGGGCACTGGATATAGCACAATGGTCTGGAAAGGAGCTGTAGGCAGGGGTCAGGAACATTTTCACAGAGGAGATGATTTCTGAATTGTGTTTTGGGAGACGAATGGGAGTTTGGGACATAGCTGGGGGTGATTCGTAATTGAGATGTCTGAGAGCCAGGACCAGGTGTCCAGCAGAGATGCCCAAACTTGTATATGGATATGAGTGGGAATCTTGTTAAGATGTAGATTCTGATTCCGTGGGTCTGATATGGGGCCTGAGAGTCTGTAATTCTATAATTTCTGGTTAAAGGCCCATTCTTGTTTCTTATGTATCTCTTAAGTCTTTTTTCTTCTTTTGGAACTTAAAAAAAAATTATATTAATTTCAGATTTACAGAAAAGTTGCAAAAACAGTACAAAAATACTATATACTTTTGCCCAAGTTCAAGTTTAACAATTGTTTATATTTCTATTTCTTTTATCATTTCTATCTCTACATATTTATATATGATATTTTATTTCTGAACTATTTGGAATTTAGTTGGGGACACTGGGGCCCTTTACCTCTAAATTCTTCAGTGTGTCTTTTCTAAGAAAAGGAATATTCTCCTATATTGATAAAAATCAAGAAATTTAACATTGATCAATACTATTACCTAATATAATCCGTATTCAAAATGTTTCAAGTGTTTCAATCATGTCCTTTACATCAATTTCCCTCCTGGTCCAGGACACCATCCAAGATCATGCATAATACTTGATTTTTGTGTCTCTTGAGTCCCCTATAATCTGGGGCTACCTCTCAGATGTTTTTGTCTTTTTTGACCTTGACAATTTTGAATAGGACAGGCCAGTTATTTTGTAGAACGCCCCTCAATTTGAGATTGTCTGATATCTCCTCATAATTAGATTCCGGTATTATTGGCAGGGACACCTCGGAGGCGATATTGTATCCCGGACCATCTTCTGAATAGCAGAAATCTAATGAACGCCGCCTGCCCGGTAACTGATACCGGCTCCCAGGACCTCCAGCAAGCATGGCCCCTGCCAGGAGCTCTGTGCCACCCAGTGCTTCCTGGGCTAGGCCAGGCTGCGACAGACACGCTTTACCTGGAATTCACTTTGAACCTTTGAACAATAGATCTACCTGAAGCCAGTTCTTTCTGCTTCCAGAGTGGCTTTGCGTTTTGCCCTGCGACTTGGTGTACCCTTTCTCTGGCTTATTTCTATGTGACGTGCAGTCCTGATGACCAGGCCCTGCCTGTGTCTCTTACCTCATCTCTGGACAGTTCGGTCCCGGTAATCTAGGATGTCATCAGGATGAGAGCAGCGGAAAGACTGACTCGATGCTGGACAGGCTGAACTACTTGCGTCCCCCCTCCTCCAGCTTGTGCTCCATTTGTCCACATTCTTTATTTCTGCTGTTTTCCCCCCCAAATGCCCTTTTCAGCCCCCCTCAACTCGCTTTTCTATGAAGCCCTCCCCTGCCCCACATTGCCAACCCATTATTCGTTTGTTTGCATGTTAAAGTTTGGGAAGCTCTGTATAGATTCCAAGATCACGAAGCTTAGTCCTGAACAGGCTATAGCATCGGGCAGATGCGGCTGTGGGACAACCAGAGGCGGAGCTGGGGGCAGCTGGGTGGAAGGCTCCCACCCACGTCTGACCTATGTGTCCCATGCGTCCCAGCTATCAAGCGACTCAACCCCTCTGCCTTTCAGTTTCTTTGTAAGTAGGATGGAAACCATTCTACCACTTACCTTACAGGGTCGGTAGAAGAACCAGTGAGATAACGCAGGCCACCTGCTCACAGACCATCTGGTTCAGTAAGCGCTGGGGTGGGAATCGCAGAAACTCCCACTTGCCGACTCAGGGAACGTGCATTCCACCAGCAGGGGGGCCCAGTCTCAGAGGCTGGACATGGGGCTGGACCTGCAGGTGGCGGCAGAGTGGCCCTCGCTTCACAGATCATGGATATTCAGGGCCTAGTGGGGAAACCAATGCTTCTGAAACTGTGCAAGCTGCAGTTGCAAGGTGATCAAAGCATGCGGGGCACATGCCAGGACGTGAACACTTGCAGGCTGGCTGTCTGCAGGGCACTGCTTTGGGCCAGAAACTCAGGGGCGACATGAATGATATTTCGATAGGATTTGTATGAGACTCACTGATAACCGTGCCAGTCCGTTGCGGGAGTGAGCTCCCCGCAGTGCCTAAGGAGAGGTGCAAAGACAAACAACTCTGATCAAAGCCCGGTTCCTTTGTCACAGGCCTTCTCTCCGCAATGCACCCAAAGGCGTTTTGTTAAATAGCAGCAGCTCCTGAAAGGAAAATGTGTTAATAGGATACAGTTTGCGTGTCATCAGCTCATTTCCAGAATGGGTTTCGCATCAAGACAGACATCAGGACGGAGAGGGAGATGAATTCACTCGCATGCCGGCACTTGATGGGGAAAAGGCGAGAATCCAATGTCTCAGTGGCCCGGATACCAAGACTCTTGACGTGAACGTTTTTAGCTCCATTTAGCGCTTTCAAACTAATGGGGTTATAAAATCATTCTGCAAGAATGACACCATTAGTGGATACAGTTCTGTTCTGCCTTCAAGCCTGAAAGGCCCTCAATTAGCAAATATTTACTGAGTGTCTACTGGACGCCAACACTGAGGCGTGGAAGGGGCTGGGACATTTATGTGAAGCGGGTTCCTCGGTGGTCCTTAGGAACAACAGTGGCGACCACTTGGGACAGGTCTGTTATTTCAGATCATTATCTAATTTCACCCAAGGTAGACAGTGCTATTCCTCATTTTACAAGTGAGAAAACTGAGGCGGGGGAGTACAAGAACTCGGCTGAGGTCGTACAACAGAGGGCTGAGCTGGCTTTCCCTTCTGTATGTATTTTCACTATATGCCATGGCGCCTTGAGAGAGAAGGTACCGCACATAGAACAGGTGCCAAAGGATTCAAACCAGCGCGTGGTAAGGGTAAAAACAATGAGGGTCATGCTAGCCTTTCAGTTGGGAGTCAGCCCATTTAACAGATGCAGAAACCGAGACGGACAAATGTGCTCACTGACCCACGAGGGTTTATAATTGAAAGGAGAGGCCTCGGGGGCCTTCCTGCCCAGCGCTGCCCGATGCACATTCACCCTGGGCACCACTTCACTTGCCCTGCAGGATAAGCTCTCTGCTCTCTGTGTCTGTGTCCCACAGAGATGGCATCTAGAGTATTTAGTGTGACTTCCCTCAGCTACAGCTTGGAGGAGGCCAATGTCATCACTCATGCTAGGTGGCCTACCTCCTGCCAGGGTTTCTCGAGGTGCTGGAAGCAAAGCAGCTAAACGTTGCCAGAGAAAGACGGTCTGCATCATGCTAAAGCGGACGGGAACCCTTAGAGATGGGGAGCAGACTGCTGGGGATTGACGGGTGCCGGCCGCCTGCGCAGAGAGGAGAGCCGGCCTCCTATTGCTCTCGCCTCCCTGCTCCTGGGCTGGCCAGCTGGGCTGTTTGGGGGGCATTGAAGGAGGGTGTTGGGGTTCATTCAACGAGAGGCATGGCTCTGAGATGGAACAGTTCGGTCCAGAAGGGTCAGGAGAGGCAGGTCCAGGGGCTGTGGTGGAGACATACTGCTGTCCAATGAATTTCTCACTGAGCACCCTGCTCCCATTCCCTTGGAGAAAGAGAAGGGGGAAGGAAAAAAAAAACAGCTTAATACCAGGCAAAGAGAGTTAATCTGCGTCCAGAGCATTTTGAAATAATAAAATCAGAGCAGGCTCACTGGATACCATCCATTTCCATTTCACGCTCTCAGAGCCCAAGACAGGCCGATGAATTTGGCTGGCAGAGGTCTTTCTTTCTTTGGCCAGCTATCCAACTTTGTTTTTCATTTTGGAATATTGGGAAGGAATCTAAAAGCTTGGAAAATAGCCCTTAGGAAAATAGTACCAGAAATCTGCATCCTTGCTCGGGCCTTGGGCGAAGCAGTTCAGGAAGCCTCAGTGCCCCCTCTTCCTCCCGTCTTTATTCTACTCGTCCAGGTGGGAGGGCAGGGCACATGCCCAAGGGCACTGGGACACAGAGCTCCCCGCTCTGATCATCCCAGTGAGCCAGGACAGACAGACCGTCCAGGGAAGCACAGTGCGTGTAAGCCGCTCAAGCCATCGCAGGCACAGCTTGCCCTGGTCACCAGGCCGGCTGTCCGGAGTCTGCCACATCTTGACTCAGGCCAGTTTGCTGATCTTCTGGGACCGAGGGACAAGACGGGTCAGTGATGACCTGGTTGCTTCTCAGGATCCAGCCCACTTTGGTTCCAAGGAGAAATGGAATAAAAAGGGAGAAAAAATGACATCTAAATCCTCCTTAATCAAGGCATTTGAAAGGACCTGACATGCAGTCATCGCGCTCCAAATTTATTACTACAACAGAGCGTGGGTAATGCTAATGGAATAGCAATCGTGGGAACACAGTGCACTATTTATGGAAATGAAGCTCGTCTGCAAGCCACAAGGAGACTGCAGTGGGCCCGAGGCTGGGGAGGGGCTGCTGTGCTTGAGGGTTTGCTGTTGTCCCATCGTCATCAGCAGGCCCAGAGCAAAGAGCACTAACAGCGGTGTTGGGAGAAGGACCCTCCTCCAGACTTCCAGTGACTGCGATGGGCCAAGATTTACACATTTTGTTTTATTTGATACTCAATAATTTCACCATCCCAATTTTGCACATGACACAATTCATGCTTCCAGGTGCTAAATATTTTTACCCAAAGCCACAGAACTTGCAGCTAGACAGAAATTTGAGTTCTGGCCTGTCCATGTTCAAACCTTATCCATTTATCTTTATAAGTAAAGATTATACAACTTCAGTTCAAGACGTTGGGGTCTCCTTTCAATAACTGAATGTAAGATTTCTTGTGAAATCTTCCTTTCTCCTGCTTGTGTGCTGTCGACTGGGGATGGGAATCCTGTCCCCTGTACACGCTTGGTTTCTTTCTACATGAATGACGTGGTTAATTAGTTAATTAATTAAACAAGTAAACACATGTTTATTGAGTACCTACTATTTGCCAAGCAACGTGCTACACGCTGGCATTATCATGTAAAAGATGACAAATAAATTTCTATTCTAGTAAAAGGAATAACAGATTTTTAAAGGGCATTAAGAATGTAGAATCAAAATAGGTAATTAGAGCTTATGAGTAGTACCACTTGAATAAAAATAAAACAGGGCACTGCTCTGAAGAGTGGAAATAGAAACAGGGAGAACATCTTTAAATTTATCTGCCTGTGCAACCAAGTCAAGGCTCCAGGATAAGAAGCAGCCCCGCAGTCGCAGTGCATGGGACAAGAGACGCCAAGCAGAAGGCACAATGCGTGCAAAGGCCCTGAGGTGGGAAGGAGCTTGTCACGTTTATGCTGTGAAAGAAGCTGGGAAGAGTAAGACAGAGGAAAGGTGGGCACTCCATGGGCAGAAGGCAGAGATCAGGCCCAGCTTGTTCGCTGAGCTATGGGGTCTGGAGTGATTTGTGCTACGTGCAATAGGAAGCAATTAAAGGATTTCCAATGAGAACCTGATATGAGCTGATTTAGTGTCTATAATTATGTTTTTAATAGAAAAACATGTCTGTGGTCCAAAATTTTAAAAATTAAGAGTTTTGGTAAAAATACCTCCTTGTAATTCAGTTCCCCTACCAGGTTGTATGTTCTTCTGAATATATTCTATACATAGTCAAGACATACATATATATATGTATTTATAAAATATACTATATATAAAAATTAGCACACATAGATACCATTCTGTAGCTTGCCCTTTTTTCTCACTTTATGCTATATCTTGGAGATGGACATATACTGAGACCAAAACAATGTCATTTTTTTTTTTTTTTTTTTTTAACAGCTGTGGACTAATCAGCATAACAGAGGCTTCAGAACAGACTTAGGACCCAGCCTGCTGAGTCTAAGTCCTGTCTGTGTGACCTTGGGCCACTTACTTAACATCTCAGCATCTAGAAAGTTGATATGGTGAGAGCACCCACCTCATGGGACTGGCACCAGGACTGAAAGGGTTAGTATATATAAAGTGTCTAGAACAGTAAGTAAGTGGTAAGTGTGGTATAATGCCCCTGTGGTCATGGACATACCAGCCCTCCGTTGATGGTCATTGGGGTCATTTCCAATGGTTGCTCTTATAAATGTGACAATAACTATTTTTCTATGTATGCTATTTCACTCAGGTTTATTTCTGTCTAATAAATATGTAGGAATAAAATTGTTGGGTTAAGGAGAGGTATCTTTGTAATTTTGATAGATATGTCAATTTATTCTTTACAGAATATTTTCAACTTACAAGTTCACCTACAATGTATATCATCAAACTTTTGGATATTTGCCAACCAGATAGGTAAATAATACAGGTATTGGCATTAATTTACAATCTATTTTCTTTAATTTGATTGAGTCTGAGCATACTTTTTTATATTATTTCATTTCTTTTTTGTAAACCTGCTCAAGTTCTTTGCCATTTGCTTTCATGTTGTTGATCTTTCCCTGTGCAGCTGTGGGTTCTAGAGAAAATGGTTAGAATCGTGGTTTTGCCTCTTAGTAGCTCTGTGATTCTGGGCAGGCTAATTAATGACTCCATGCCTCAGTTTCTCTGGCTAACATAGTGTCTATGCTTTATGATTGTTGTAGGGTTGAAGTGAATTATGAGATACTAAATCTACAAATGGTTGATGACCAGACAATATATAAAAACAGAGCTGCCCACAGTCGGCAGTGACCAGTCCAGGAAACCAAACCACAGCCCTGTACCTATCAGCCCTAAATGGTGGAGACGGAGTCAATCACTACAGGATTCCTCGGTCTTGCCCTGTTTCCAGCCCACTCCTCTCCCCGCATCCGAGTCTCTGCCAAGTACAGAGATGGTGACCGACTCCCCTGCCATAGCAAGCTTGGAAAAAATTGCTTTCTGCCATTTCAGTGGCCTTCATTTATTTCCACAACTAGCCTATGTGAGATGTTTCTAAGAGAGTTCGGTATGTAACTCCCTTAGCGTAGTAAATGTTCAATACCCAGTTGTTGTCCTCTGTCTGTGATGATGTGATGCTGAGCAATTGCCCCCCGGTTTGTCTCTCTTCCTAGAATGCTTCGTGACAGAAGATGCTGCTGCTAATGCATTTCTGACCTTCCAGATCGAGAGCCTAAAGAGAGCCCTGCGCCGAGTGCGAGCATGTGGATTAACTGCGGATGGGATGGTGCCGGAGCCTGGGAGTTCAGGGGGCGGCGGTTACACTGTGGTTTAAAGCTGTCTGTCCCTTTGTGAGCCACGGGGAGAATTAGAGTCGGGGCCAGTGGCTCCATTTACAATCAAATAGGGACAAGATATAAATGAAAAAAGTCACAAGGTAGAAAGGCATTGTGAATCCAGATGTGTGACCTCTGGGCTCTGGCAAATATAAAAACTGTCTTCAGTTTTCTCCCAAGAAATGTGAAGATAATACTAACTGCACAGAGGTGTTGTCAGGAGGAGATGAGACCACTGAGCAAAAAAAGCTCCTAATGGGGTAGTGGGCCATGGCCCCTGTTCGGTAAGTATTTCTTAATTCATCTGCACTTATATGATACTTCATTAAACACACACACACACACACACACACACACACACACACACTCAATAACTACAATAAGGTAGGCAAGGCCAGGATTGTCCTTCCCATTTAATAGATTCGAAAACCAAGGCTCTAAGCCATAAAGGGAGTTACTTAAAGGCATAAGGCTAATGGTAGCAGATGGAGTCAAATGTCAAGCTCAGTCTTTTGATTTCAAATTCTATGCTTGGCCTACTACGGGATGCAGCCTCACAGCTTCTCTTTGCATACTTGCACCTCTTTGAGAAGGTAAAAAACGTGAAAGTTTTCTGGGTTCCCAAGATCCCCCTGGAGACAATCTAAAGGCCAATGTGCCCAAAGGTATGTGCCTGTGCGTCTCTAATGTCCCTTCCAAGGGTCAGGGTCAGTCAAGCAGGGAGAGGTCTGCAGAGCCCATCTGTGCCCACCACTCTTTGCTCCCTGCTCGTTTAATTCATTTTGGCTCATTGTTGCTGTCCCCCTCAGGCCCTTGGCCACTGCAAGAAACAGCAGCTGTGGCCATCTAGTTCATGTCACTAATTAAATGGGATTTATGTTTCAAATTTGGAAATGGATACCTCCTTGCCAGGGCACAGCAGCTACTGAAACCAAGCAATTGAGCTCATTGAGCTTCAAAAGAAACCTGGATGTGTATAATCGCACATCCCTCACTGCATTCCAATCAGCATTTATTGATCATGTGCTAGGTGCCAGAGATATAGAGACTTGCCACGTCACCCCCCATAAATGTTTCTTGAGCACCACAAAGTGTAAGGCCATGTGCTGTGCATGGAAAATGTAAGGAGAGATGGCTGAGGAATTCAGAATACAGAGAAAATGGTATCCCGGCCAGAAGTGAGCCCATTGCCATGTGAGCCCACCGCAGTGCCAGGAAGACCAGGGGAAGCCAGCCTTCAGGGGAAATGCCGAGACCCTCACCCTTCATCCACTTGTTAAGAACTTTAATAGAGCCCGGCTGGTGTGGCTCAGCGGCTGAGCGTCGACCTAGGATCCAGGAGATCTTGGTTCTATTCCCGGTCAGGGCACATGCCCGGGTTGCGGGCTCGATCCCCAGTCGGGGGCGTGCAGGAGGCAGCCGATCAATGACTCTCATCATTGATGTTTCTATCCCTCTCTGTCCCTCTCCCTTCCTTTCTCTGGAATCAATAAAGACATATTAAAAAGAAAGAACTTTAATAGAAACGCAGCCTATGTCATTTTAATGGACCCCCAAACTGTCCTGTTTTCACTTGCCTTTGACCCCCGCTGGGCTGCAGAGACCTCAGAGACTGGAATCCTGCACCCTGCTCTCTCAGCACCACATCCCTCACTTACGCTGGACCCCAGGCTATTTTTTGGTTATTTCCCAGTTATTCTCCCTGTGGCTTATCGGAACCACCCATCTTAGCCCTTGATCATATGTCACCATGTGTCTCCTCATTTAAACGCTAACTGGTGAAGACACCCACTTCTTCGGGGTGTCCGCACTCTGCGACGAGGCTCATTGTGTCCACTTGACCTGTGGGGTGAGTGGTGATCGAGGGGCTTGGGAATCGCCTCCTCCCCTCCCATCCTCAGTGGGCGTAGTGCTGCTCCCTGCTGCCTGCTTTTGTGAATATCTTCGGGGCTTTAGCATCCTGTGGGAGTGAACCCTTTACCGGGGAGTTGAAAGCACTTGACTCAGCAGGATTCAGTGAGCTTCAAAGCCTGGGTGGGCTCAGCAGGGGGCGTCCTTTTAGTTCTGCTCTGGTCAGAATTAACCACAATGTCCTTTCACTAAGTGGCCCTTAAAAGCATCATTTTGGAAAGGAGGGGGGAATATAAAGAAGAAATAAGTCTAAAGTTTTCTTCAGAGGCTACATAATTCTGATATTACAGAGCACTTTTCTAAAACGATGGGACTCAAGGACAAGGAAAGGGGGTAGGCTAAGTAATTGTCATTAGTCAGGGTTTTCTGGAGCACAGAGCCACCCAATGTAATTATTTATTTATATAAGCATATAAATATATATTAGACATAATTGAGTATGAGGAACTGGCTCCTGCGATCCAGGAGGCTGAGAAGTCCTGCAACCTGCCATCTACCTGCAAGCTGGAGACTTGGAGAAACTGGTGGCGAAATTCCGGCCCAAGCCCGGAGGCCTGAGAGCCAGGGACGCTGATGGTGTGTGAACAGCAGTCCAAGGAACGGAAGAGGGGAGATGAGACTCCCCAGCTCAGCGCCGAGGCAGGGAACACGGAGCCAACTCCTCGGTCCTCGCCTTTGGCTCTCTTCAGGCCCCGGATGGGTCAGATAATGTCCCACCCACCCTGGGAAGGAGGACCTGCTTCCCAGGATCCACGGATGCGTGAGCTCGCCCATCTAAAAACATCCTCACAGATGCACCCCGAAACATCTAATCTGGATAGCCCCTGGCCCAGGCAGGCCGATTAACTATCACAGTAATTATTATAGTTCTTAATACTGTCCTTGAAGAAGAAAACCTGGTCATATATTCTTGTTCTTATCTGTGTGACTTTGGGTAGGTGACTCAGCGTCTCTGAGCCTCAGTTCTTGCTGTGATCTAGTAAGTGGAAATAAGGACTGCAGCTATTACGTAGGTTTACTGAGAGGATTCAATGAGATGGGCCATAGAAAGACCCCAAGAATGGGCCTGACACAGTCACCTTTAATTAATGTTAGTTGCTCATGTCATCACCATCATCATCGTCGCTGTCATCACCTCCTTTCATTTCATGAATATTTGTTTAGGCTTCATTATGTGTTAGTCACTGCATTTGATTCCATCAGGAATGTGGCTCCTACCCTCAGGGAAGCTCAGATCTAAAAGGGAAGCCAAGACACATCCGAAATGACATTAATATGAGATAGAAAATGAGGGTGCAGCAAGAAACAGGCGTGAAGAGCACGGAGAGACCAGAGTAGGAAGAGATGAAGGGCAGCTGGCAGCAGGGTAAGAGGTGGGCTTTTCAGGGAAAGTTTGGTGGGGAAGGAGTGTTTGGTCTTTGTCTTGTTGGAGAGACAGAGTTTGAAGTAGCAAAGGAAAAAATCATTCCTGGGGGGAGAAAACAGCATGATTCAAGAGATGGGAACCTACCACAAATTGAAGGAAAATCCAAGCATTCCATCTGGATCGAGGATAGGGTGTCTGAGGAGGAATATGTAGTGAGACAGAATAGAGAGGCAGATCGGGAACACACCCTGGAAGGACCATAAGAGTCTTTAACAGTCAAACTGTCATCAAAGACCCTCAGCGTTTTATGCAGGGACTGAGTGCTCGGAGCCCAAGGATGCCCGGGGTCGTCCACTCTCCTCTCTGGCTTCTGGGGAGAGCCATCCCTAAGGCCCTCCATGTGAGGTCAGGGCTGTCCCCTTGCTAAAGGTCTGCAGGGGAGGCAAACCCACTTGGCTCTCGGTCCCTTACTTGACTTCTCAGGGACGGCTGGAGGGTCATCATCCAGCCTTCTTCGCTGGAAGAGTCATACGCCAGTGTGGCCTCCAAAAACCTTGCTTCTCTGTTCTCTTCCCCTCTTGCTTGCTTTTATTTATTTTTTTAAATGTATTTTTATTGATTTCAGGGAGAGGAAGAGAGAGGGAGAGGGAGATAGAAACATCAATGGTGAGAGAGTCATTGATCGGCGGCCTCCTGCACGTCCCCAACTGGGGATCGATCGAGGCCACAACCCGGGCATGTGCCCTGACCGGGAATCGAACTGAGATCCCCTGGATCCCAGGTCGATGCTCACCGCAGAGCCACGCACGCCGGGCTGCAGGCTATACTTTTTCAACAACTTTACCCAGGGCAGTAATTATGTTTGATTTTTTTACCATTATTATATCTAGTACCCAGAGTGTGTCTGTCTAATAATAATTGAATAGATGGATCCTGGTCCAGCCCAGCCTCCATAGCAGCAGATGGCAGTGTGGTGCAATGGTTAGCGTGTTGCCCTTGGGACAGTGGTTATTGGTTCAAAACCCCAACTTTACTACTCCTTACCATGTGCATTTGAGCTATATTTAACCTCTCAGAGCCCCATGAAATAAAAGTACCTCAGCCTTTTGTATCTACCACCCAGAATTTTAGTCTTGAGGGTCTAACGATGTAATTCCATTCAAGAACTATTTTCCAAGCTTTTGATCTAAACAGGATCAGATCCCATCATGGGCAATGATTACAAGTGGTTGAACCTGTGAAGAAAACTATTTTTATACAAATAAAAGTCAAGGGGCTGTTATACACAAGGCACCTTCAGTTTAATATCAAGAAACACTCACCTCCAATACCTGACTGAGTCTCCGACAGGATTTTTCTTTTTTTTTTGCTCCTGGTTGAAAAATCGAGCACATTCTTTTTCTCATGACATTTCATCTAAATCAAGTTGTCAGGAAGGTGTAATTTTTTCTAGGTGTGCGTATGAAAATAGATAGGCTGCTTTTTCCTTGGGGTCATTAGCACTTCCCTATTTTCTGGATCCCTGGTTTGCTGAAAGCAACAATGGATGGCATTCACAACCAGAATGGCTGGGTGGACATGCTCCCTGGACTATTGCAGTTTTGTCCCTTAGATTCCCTTACTGTGCTTATAACTTTATCTCAGGCACACAGCACAATTTTCCTCCTGAACGTGCCTGCATGATTGTTTTCAAGGTTGAAGACATATCCAAAGTCAGTGCTAAACACAAAGTCAGAAATTATATACAATATAGGTCAAAATTTCAAAATTAGAAGATAACTTGGTAATAATTTAATTCAATTCTCTCATTGTACGAATTAGGAAACTCAGATCTACCCATCCATTCATCAATGTATTTATTTATTCAACATTTAAACCCATTTTAATGAGCTCCTACTATAAGGCAAGCACAGGGGAAAAAATCTTGCATAAATTGGGGGGCTCAATTCTCAGAAATCATGATAATATTTGATTTTCCTTATAACAAAAACAATAACAACTATTTATTGAGTAGTCCGTGTCTCAGAAGAGTGCTTTTTCATGTGCTCTTTGATTTGATTTTTATAAATATATGAAATTGGTACTATTATTATTTGTTTTACAAATGAAATGGAGAGAGATTGCTCAACATGCCAAAGATCACATAATTATTAAAAGAGTTAGCATTGCAACCCAGGACTATCTCCAAAACAACATTTTCTACATTACACACTGAAGTCCAATGGTTCAGAAAAGTGGCTGATTGCCCACAAAAGCACAGAACAGCTTACAAGAGTTGGTGTTATCTGAATCAAATTGCTTTGTGTATAAATGTGAATATGTATGTTTATGCTTGTAGTTTCCTTAAACATTATAATTGTCAATCAGTTGAGAATTTGGCACTTGCTACTCATGTTAAGAAAGTCAATAATCTGGCCTGGCGGGTGTGGCTCACTCAGTTGGTTGGGTGTGGTCCTGTGCACTGAAAGGTTGCTGGTCTGATTCCTGGTCAGGGCACATGCCCAGACTGTAGACTCAGTCCCCAGTAGGAGGTGTGCAAGAGGTAGCTGATCGATGTTTCTCACATCAATGTTTCTCTCTCTCTCCCTCTCCCTTCCTCTCTTTCTAAAAATCAATGAAAAATATTTTAAAAAGAAAGTCAGTAATCTTACTTTTCCTCTATATAACCAGTTAAAGTATTCAAAGTGCTCTTTTGAGTGTGAGAGGAGCGAGGAGTAAAGTTTGAAACATAGTGAGGCAATAATCCAATTTCTAAATATTTCCATAGAGAAATCATGCAGGAGTAAAACATTCTTTGAGGACTGATAGAGGGCACATGGGGTGCTGTCCTTGAAAAATGGTTACCCTGAAAATTGCTGCCCCCTCCATATCTGGGCAATCACAAGGCAAATCATTAATCTATCAATTCACAATCACCTAAGAAAGCATATTTTATCAGAAAATAAATCACCCAGAGCACTGGTTCTCAAACTTGAATGTGCATATGGATCATCCAGATTTTGTTAAATGCAGGTTTTTATTCGGGAGGTTTGAGCTGGGCCTTGCAACTTTGCATTTCTAAGGAGCTGCCAGTTGTTGCTGATGCTGTTTTGTCCATGGACCACACTGGGACAAATGAGGCTTTGAGACCAAGATGCTTTCCTGCTCTGACTCTTACTTGAAGTAGACAGCAGTCCTTCTTAATCTCTATAAGGCTTTCTTAAATTGTGTAAATGATTTTTTAAACTATGGTCTTAAAATGTATGATGGTGATTTTCAGTTGGATGAATGATTCTTTCTAAGACCACATCATAAAGGTAGTTGTTGTCAACTTGTAAGCAGACCAGAGGTGAATTTCAAATGGCATTTCAGAAAGGCCCTAGATGACATATTATTGTAGGTCCCAAGTACAGAGTGGGGAAAATGTAAAATAACCCAAACAAATACCTCATCGCAAAGAAAAAGAAAATTCAAAAGGACCTTGACAAGACATTCAGATGACCTTGACAAGTTATTCAAATCTAAATATGAGATGTGTTCAGACTGGGTAATGTCAGAGAAAAGATCTAAAGGACACACTGAATCTCAACCTGCAGGTGAATCATCAGTGAGATGCTGCAGTGGGATGGAAATCAGAGTACTAAGATATTGTAAAAGCTTAAAGCCATCTTTCCACAAGAGCTTTCCTTATGTTATTAGGATTTTACATATTACATTTCAAAGAAGACACAGGAAAATTGGAGGAGATTTAAAAAGTAGTAACCTCATATATCTTTGCATCAGAGGGATTCTCTCCATCCCTGGAGAGTCCTTGACTCTACCTTCTTTCTTCAGATGGTTTATACCCTCCTCTTGTCATTTACAACACTACATAAAACTGAGCTGCAGAAAAACACCCTCCAACAGCAGCCACGGTTAGTTAGGTTTGTTGGCTCATCTCTAAAGTACACACATCTGAAACTTACGTTTTATAAATTAGTAAGTTTCCTACTATGATGTTGCAAAGAGTTTAAGACGTCATATGTTGAGTCTATTGAAAAATAGCATTCCTATTTGTAAAATTTCCTCATTACAAGAGAAATTTACAAAATTGGCTATTGTCTCCAATAGCAGAATCCCGGGAGCATATAAATCCCTTTCTGTCAACTAATTGACACCTGATATTCATTTAGGATATTGGAGCAGAAATACATCAGTGAATAGAGGTCCATTGGACATCATGGAATTTGTGTGGAGAGCCAAAACTGATAAAAGACTTTGGATCCCTTCTAGTGCTTCTTGTTTTCAATTTGTCTTGGTTTGGATTGGAGTTGTTGTTGGGATGTTCCATCTGAGCAGTGAATGGCCTCGTAGGTAAGAGCTTAATGGTTGAGTTGATATGACTTGACTGTAGGAAACTCCCACATAGCCGGAGGTTCCCTGGGGTTCTGTACTTGACTAGAAATTCCCTCCATGGAAAAAATTAGCTGGGGAGCAGGTGAACCAGTCATCCAAGAAGCATATTCATTTGCTAAAGAAAATCTATCCATCCATTCATCCATCTATCTGCCAGTCCACCTATCCATTCATTTTCATCAGTCACCTGAAGAAAAAAATGTCTTCTGGATTTTTGTTCTACAGCAGGAAAAATAAATGTTTCCATCTACATAAGTTTAACACCTCACTTTCTCCCTTCCCGCTCAGCCAAGAAGGAAGGAGCATGATTCTTTCCTAGAAGGAAACACAAGCACCATGGATAGATCTACCCATGGGCTCCACATCACTGCTATATTAGGCTCGGAAGTAGTCTAGAAAACCAGCTGGATCAGAGTTCCAAGTGTTTTCAGTTCCTGAAATACTGGATATGGGGAGAGAGTGGATGACTAGACAAATTCACACTTTTAGTTAATCTTCAGCAAGTCGGCTACTCTGCTTGCACGTTTCTTTCCCAGTGTAGTTTTCTCAAAATCCATGGGAACCTCCCTATTCTTTCCTTCATTTTATTATAAGGATGTTGAGGTACAGAGAAGCTATAAATTGCCCAAGATCATATAATAATTGAACTTACATACTCATATGGTCTCATTTATTTCTTCCTTCCTCCCTCCATCCCTGTCTCCCTTCCTTCCTTCCAAGTACTAATTGAGTTCTGTTATATGACAGACTGTCTTAATTGCTTGAGTGAAAATATAAGTAAGACATGTACCTTGCCCTTTGGAAACTTAGAGTCTAGTGCTAGAGAGGAGCATCATTGTACTATCTCAGGTGTTACTGTAGAAGTGTGTGGATATTACACTGGGAGTTCAGAGGAGGGGGTAGCTAATTGTTTCATCTGTGCTAAGGGGAATCAGGAAGCATTTTAGAGAAAGACTGATGTTTTTGTTGAATCTTTAAAGGTGAGTTACTATTTATAGAATAAAGGTAAACAAGCAAGTGGGGTTAAGAGGAAAGTTGGGGGCAGGAAACTAAATGCTAGAAAAGGCTTGAAGTACAGTTTATTATAGAAATTGTTGGTGATTTTACATTGTTAGAGGTTAGGAGGGGGAGGTAGGCCAAGTTCAGCCAAGGGGGAGTCTTGGGGGTTCTGTTGTGTATTTTAGATTTCAGGGCAGTGTTTCTAAAACTTGAATAATGGATATTCCACTTTTAAAAGAAAAAAAATTACCATTATTCTGATTATTCTTCATTGTGTTGTGAAAATTTCCTGAAACCCAGAGACTAAAGAAAGAGGCTGACAATTCCAGAATTACTCAATGGTGATCATTTGAAAGCTTTCCATCTAAGATCAGGAACAAGACAATGTTGTCCACTGTTATTTACCTTAATACTGGAAGTCCTAGCCTAAGCAATCAGGCACGAGAAAGAAATAAAAGGCATCCAAATTGGAAACGAAGAAGAAAAATTGTCACTTTTGGCAGGTGACATAATTCTTTATACAGGAAACCCTAAAGGCTCCACAGAAAAACTATTAGAAACAATAAACAAATACAGTAAAGTTACAGGATATAAAATCAATGTACAAAATCCTTTGCATTCCTACATATTATCAGTGAAATTTCAGAGAAAGAAATGAAAAATAAAACAATTCCTTTTACAACTGCGAACAAAAATAATAAAACATCTAGGAATAAACTAACAAAGAATGTGAAAGACCTATACACTGAAAAGTATAAGACATTAATACAAGAAATTGTAGAAGACACAAAGAAATGGAAATATATTCCATGTTCATGGAGTGGAAGAATTGACATCATTAAAATGGCCATATTACCTATAGCAATTTATAGATTTCATGCACTTCCCCATTAAAATCCCAATGGCATTTTTTAAAGAATTAAAACAAAAAGCTTATCAGATTTGTATAGAATCATGAAAATCCCAGAATAGCTAAAGCAATCCTGATAAAAAATAACAAAGGGGAAGTTATCACACTCCCTGACTTCAAGTTATACCACAAAGTTACAATAATCAAAACAACATGGTACAGCCAGAAAAACAGACATGCAGAGCAATGGAACAGAACGGAGGGCCCAGAAATAAACCCACATGTTTATGGGCAAAATATGTTTAACAAAGGAGCCAAAACATACAGTCTTCCATAGTGACTGTACCCGTTTACATTCCCTCCAGCAGTGGATGAGGGTTCCCTTTTCTCCACAGCCTCTCCAATACTTACTGTTACTTGTCTTGTTGATAACAGCCATTCGAACAGGCGTGAGGCGGTCTCTAGTGTAGCTTTGATTTGCATTTTCCTAATAGCTAATGCAGTTAAGCATCTTTTCACATAGGTTTTAAAAAAATAAGGGTAGAGTTACCATATGACTAAGCGACCCCTCTTTTGTGTACCTACCTGAAAATTTTGAAAATTTATTTGTAAAGATATATGCACCCCTATGTTCATGGCAGCATTATGGATGGTGGCCTAGGCATGGGAACAACTGACGTATCTTTCGATAGATGGTTGAATAAAGAAGATGTGGTACATATATACAACGGAATACTACTCAGGAAAGGTGAAACGCTGTCATTTGTGACAACAGGAGTGGATCTTGAGAATATCACGCTAAGCAAAATAAATCAGATGGAAAATGTCAGGAACCATATTATTTTGCTCATATGTGGAATATAAAACGGAAATTAACAAATAAACAAACAAGACTAACAAAAACTCACAGACGTAGACAACAATATGACGGTTCCCAGAGGGGGAAAGGGAGAGGGAGAGGCAGTAAAGGACAGGGTCAATCAGATGTTGACAAGAGATTTGATTTTGGGTGGAAAACATAATGCAATATACAGGTGACGTATTATAGAATTGTATACTTGAAACGTATATAATTTTATTAACCAATGTCACCCCCAATAAATTTAATCAAAAAATAAAGTGTGAAATTCAAAATATACTGAAGTTAGTGTTACAACAGGAGTGACATTTTGAAAAATGCATTTAATCACAGCTAAGTAAACTCACACATTTATGCACTCATAAGTACTCATAAGTACTTTTGATGTTGTATGTATATTTAGTGCTAATATATGGGCTCTTAATACTTCTTTGGTGACTGAAGGAAACATTTTCATATAGAGAACAGAATTGTGAAATGTTTGCTCAGTATGTTCTTTATGATTTGTAGTTTAAAAGAGTTTCTAGAATCACTTTAAAAACAAATCATAGGATAAATAGTTGCATTTGACATTAACATTTACCTTTGCAAATAAAAAAAACAAGTCTATTAAGGGAATTCATGGACAGAAGCAGTGTCTTGGGCTGCAGCAGGATGGTGGCTCTCCCCATCCAAGGGAATGGGGCTTATGATAAGTGGCCAAGTGGCATGTGATAGCACAGGTGTCCCCTAGCTGAGCGGCACATGCTGTTAAGTGCGGCATAATCTGAGGCGGTAAACTTAATGGGCCCACATATGTATGCAAGAACATTCCCTTCTGGCAATATGGGCCCGCCCCTACCAGGTTGAACCGGTGGTCAGCTTGCTTCCTAAGATGGCATAGGTCACACTAAGAACCGGGAGACGTTTCTCCTAACAATTCCCTCCTCCCTACTCTGATCTCTACACTTCTTTGCCTGACTGTGGGGCCCAGGAGGCTTCCTTCATAGGCCGCACCAGCCAGATTCCCTTCACCTCTGGCTTCTAAGTGACTGGGCCAAGGGGGAGGCTCTGAGGCGATCAGAGAGTGGTGGGCAGAGAAAGCAGATCAAGCCAAGTTGATTCTCAATGTTGACTGAAATATCTTTATTATGATATAGCTTTAAATGTACAAACATAAGAAGGAATGCAGTTCTTACAGCTCTAGTAAGCTTAAAAAAATCCAAAGAAGTGTATAACCAAATACACATGGAACAAAAAGCCAATGGAATAAAAACTTACAACATAGTTGAATCGGTGCACCAGGCTGTTCGCCTGAACCGCGGTCTGTGTGGCTGCTGTCTGCCACGTGCAGGCTCCGAGGTGTTTGTCACACTTCTGTCATCGAGCGCAGTGCGATGACTTAAGTCTCACACCCTCTCTCTCTGTTCGAGCTACTGGGAATCTTTATTCATACAGTGGACGCTGAGGTCATTTGACCTTCACTTTGAAAGAAAGTACAATTTATGTGTTCAGTCGGCCTCTGTTCTTTCCTCATTAACTTTCAGTATCAGAGAAGTACAACTTGTCACCGTTACAATTGTAAACACAAACTCAAGCACAAGCACTTTAATTGCTTGACAATATTCTCCGACGAGGTGAGCATTCTGATGACCCAGAATATGTTTGTGTTTGTTTTTATATTAGCAGAAACATAAGAGTCCATTAAACAATATCTCCAATATTAATGGTTGATGTCTGAAGAACTTCAGATGTCTGGTACTGGGGTTCCAATGGGGAGTCACAGAGATCAGTAAACAGGTGCGACAAGGTCAGATATGCATGTGGCATGGAGGGGAGGAAGCAGTGGAATTAGGTAGAAAAACACTCAGGGCTCCTTCTAGGGCACCTCAGCTAGAGTTTTAAAATGTGCTTGAGGGAAAACAGTAAGATTTCATTCCCTCTCCCTGCCACCCTGCCCCTCGTTAATCGGGGCACCCCCTCACCTCCTTCCTGGGTCAGGGGGAATACTGCGGATTAGGGAAGGAGGAACTCGAGGACTGACAACTTGGCAATATTGCCGAATAAGTATGACTTTATCTCTTAAAAATGGGAAATTACAGACCGAAAGGCAATGAGAGAGGGAGAGAGAGAGAGAGGCGGCAGGAAAATCACTCCCAGGGATTAGCAAGCTGCACCTTTGAGGATCCCATTCTCTTATCTATAAATAGGGAGGCCGGTGTAATAGGGGATCTCTAAGGTGCAGCTGCAGCACCATCACCCAGTCTCAGTTAAAAAAGTAAAAGATGATGGAGGTTTTGTGTGCGAGCAGGTGTGCCTATCAAGAGGTTCTCCCTACGTTAACCTTTGAATTGGCTCCCAAACAGATTGGAGGGACTCAGAAATCTCAGTCTCCTTGGCTGGCTGTGCTGCAGCTCCTCTCCCATGCCCACCTCTTCTTGGCTGCACAGCGAAAGCACTTTCCAAGGAGGTGAGGGATTCAGCTGGTAGAGGAGGTGACAATGCACTGGGTCCTGAAACAGCTCTGTACGTAGCCAAGTGTCCTCAGTATCCCCTTCATGGGGTGGCCCAGGAGGAAGGGATGCTCTAGGGGAACCCCAGTGCTCTTAATTGCCCACTGTTGGGGTGACCGTGTTGCAAAGGGGAACTCATCAATCACCCTGCTTTCCATTTCTAGAAAGGAGAGAACATTTGATGACTCTCCCAACCACAGAAATGTGGGGGAAACCACTTGCAATCCTCTGTGCTTTCCCGCCCTCCCCACAGGAGAGTAGCCAAGCCAAACATCTAGGGCTGGAGGTCTGTGTGCTCGTTTTTGCCAGTGGGTGGAGTTGCACACCCAGAAGGCAGGGACCAGTCTGCAGCATCCTTCCCTGTGACTGTGGTCTTCTCAGATTAGGTGGAAGAGGGCCTTTCATTTCTTATCTGTTCAAGGCAGGCACACTTGGACAAGTAGGATGCTGCATTTTGACTTTCAGCAAATAAGAAAGAGCTGTGTTGTGAAATGGAGATTACTCAAAGCCTTGCATTTTGGGGGCTAAGGGGTAACTTCTCAGATTAATAAGGGGGGTGGCTATTCAGGTCTCAGAGTGCTGGTCATCTGTGTATGTCTCTATTGGCCAGGTCTCCGGAGGGGACAAGGTAAGGGGTAGGGTCAGGAGACTCCAAAGTCCCAGCATATGTCACTGGCCCTCTTTATGGATCTATCCTCACTCAACTCCCCTTCTGTCATGTGCCGTTGCTACCTTATGGGGCTGGGTACACCTCCACGCTCTGCATGCGGTGGCCTTGGTGCACTGTCTGAGCTCCCATCGCCTCAGCCATCGATGCTACTCTGTGCTAACAGGCGCCAGGGAGCACCTTGCTCCGCAGAGCTTGGTCTGGCTGAGCATGGCTAGCTACGTCTTCTGGGAAAAAAGAAATCTATTATTGCCTAGCCCGATCTGCTCCCAGATGGAGAGCTAGCAATTACCATTCACCGGGTGGCCCTAAGCTTTCTCTCTGCTTTTAGGGGCAGCAGCAACTGACTGAAGTGTTAAGCTCATTAAATCCCACGTGGTACAGGCGTGCCATGGGTCTTTTTCCACCTGCGTTCAGGAGGTAAACATCTCCCAGTCTAGTACTCAGGTAGGATTCACCAGCTCCAGGGCCCTGCACACACACGTGTTTTCCTGGACTCTTGCACATCCTGACCTCTGTTGCCGATAAGGCTATGTGGTCAGTGTTCCAGCCATGATCATGGCCCTGTGCCTGCCAGTAGGATGGGGTAACCTGTGCTTTTCCCAATTATCAAACCCTCCCGAGGGGCTGGTGAGTCAGAGGGTGAATTCTGTTGCTCACATTTTAAAACGGTTTCCTTTTCACCTAACCTGGCTCATATACTCAAACAAACCCAGGGCGTCTATAATGTCCCTGGTGGCATCTGCCAGGAGCAGCCAGCCCTCTTCCTTACATTCATCTGTGTGCTAAACTGGAGACTGTTGAGAGCAGTAATCGCCAGGGTCTTCATGGAGCCCCTATTCAGGTTACTTTTGTTTGTTTTTCTAAACTTTCTCCTACCCCTTTCTCAAAAACAATTATTAAAATGATAAATGTGTTCCTCTAGCTTTTCCTGTCTGAAAACCCATGTCTTTGCCTATCATCTTATCATCTGTTTATTGATCCACCCATCTATTGATCTAGCTATCTTTACATCACACACACATACACAACTAAAAACAGCTGTCCGGGTTTCAAAGCTTGTATCTCATTTTAGGAGTCTAGGCCTCTGGAAAGTGAGGGCCGGCTCTCCCTCCAACTATTTGTTTCTCGAATGTCAGCCCTCCTCCCACATGAGGACTGGTCAAATTGGGAGCAATGCTGAGCTACCCGAGCACTCTGCCCGCCCTGGGGCTGGGTGCCAGGCTGGCCACCTTGCCTGGCTCCTCTCTCCACTCCTCAGGGCTCCAGGACAGAGCTGTTGTCGCTCTTTGCATTGTGCGGCAGGCACAAAGGCCTAGAGGAACCTCCCTGAGTAGCAGAGTTGAGAAGTGGTTGGGCCAAGTTCAGCCCTAGAGGTCAACCTCCAGGGCCATGCTCTCCAGCACGATTGAGTGCTCGCTGCCTCCTCATGACTGCAACTCCTGGGGGAGGGGAGCCTAGTATCCTTACTGTATTTTACTATATTTCACTTCTTGTTCCTAGAGCAGGGAGCTGAGTGTCGCATTTTGAGTCACTCTAAGCTTAGTAGTTGAGCCTGGAATGAAAACTTACCGGTGACAAATAGTTTCTCAAGTGTTAGGAGAAAAACAAAGCAGAAATTAAAACAAAAATGAAGAAAGCCTTCGAATCTATGCTTACTTGCAAGAAGAGCATTGACTTGAACCTAGATCACAAGCATCCTGTTTTTCCCCTTTTACAGATGTAAAAGGAAAATTGCCACATATGTTCATTATGAATTCATGAGGAGGGCCTGGAACAGATGGTGTGGACTTAAAATGACATCCATCTCAAGCAATGCTTGTCTGTACGGGGCTGCTGCTGCCCTCGAGGGCCCTGGGTGGGGGGCGCTGGGAGGGCCTGTGCTGGCCCAGCTTGCCTGGGGGCTGGGCAGAAGTTTCCTGGGCAAGGGGCCCTATTCAGCTGAATCTTGGGGCAGAGTTGGGGCTGGTCCCTGTACCTGTAGCGGCCTTCCTGTGTCGTAAGACTATCATAGTGGCCAAAGGGATAGGAGCCTGAGAGTTTATTTAGTCAGAATTAGCTCAGGCAGGGTCACGGAGGAGCCAGGCAGGACCTGTGGGGCCTCTTCCATCTGCCCGGGGGGCCTTCCGCTGGCCCTGCAGGGCTCGGCCCAGCTGCTCCTGGGGACCCATCCTTTCTCTCAGTGAGAATGCTCTGCTCTTCCCCCTATGCCCGGGGCTGGGAGCGAAGGGGGCACCGACCTCAGTGATCTGATATGTTAGCTATGCTAATAGTAGGGAGTGAAGTGTTGTGTCGTCGCGTGTGTTACGCCGCTCAATCCACGCAGGTTCTAAAACATGGATAATCATGTGCATTTTGAACTTCATTCTAAGTGGGAGACACCAGATTGGAATCGAGGCCCATTTGATTGCAAAGCCCATGAGTTGTCTAATGTAGTCTATTGCTGGAGTTAAGTTTTGTTAAAGATTCAATCTGTAATTCTTTTCTCCAAGAATGTGAATGACTCTCTTCAGGAGATTCTTAAAAGTGAAAACTGAGATTAGACAGGTGGCTGGCAAATGGTGGGACCTCAGTTTTGAGCAATGAGCATTCCTGTGGCTGGAGACGATCCAGATGATAATCCTCAAAGCGCATCCAGACGCTGGGCTTCACTTCAGGACGAGCGGGTTAGCTCCTCACGCCCCCTTCTCGCCTCTGCCTCCCTCAACGCGCCAGGGCGCGGGCCCAAGGGCCAGAGAAGCCGCGGGAGGCCAAGCCAACCGCACGGCAGGGACTGCGGGTATAATGTATGTATACACGCTCACGCGCACTCATACACTCGCACACACACTCACATGCTCACACACACTCACTCACACACTCATACACACACATACACTCACACACACACTCTCACACACACATTCACACACTCACATACACTCCTACACTTGCACACACACTCATACTCTCACACACTCATACACTCATACACACACACTCACTCATACATACACTCTCACACACACATTCACACATTCACACACTCACATACACTCATACACTTGCACACACACTCACATGCTCACACACACACAGTCATACTCACACACACACTCATACACACACACACTCATACACACATTCACACACACACATTCACTCACACACATTCACACACTCACACACTCACACACACACACACACACACACAGTCACTCATGGTTTCCTGATGAATGGGCAATTTTTATTTTCTGCTAACTTTCTCTTTGACTGATGTCCCATGTGAATTTTAATTTTTCCTTCTGTGACTTGGGGACATTTTTGCTAATTTGATGAAGCACCCTCTGATTTAGTCCGTGGACATGGATTGATGGAGCAGTTTATATGGCTGTTGGAGAAAGAACCTCCTTTCGTGTTAATATTGGCTGCAGCTTCTTTGCTAAGAGCTGCATTTTATGCTGTGCTAATAGGAGAGCCCAACCCGCTCACCTTGACTGGGAACTGGATGGAACGTCAAGAAAGCTGGTTCTGGGATGATGCCTGGGGATTGCTCAGGGAGGCTCAGGGGCTGGCCAGGGGGGACTTGAACCCCGGTGAACTCTCCAAGAGCCCCGAGGTTGTCATCTCCTCCTTGTGACAATTGCCTCAAGTCAGAGACTAGAACCCTTCATAATTGATTTTTCTCCAGTGACAAAACTTCCTGTTCTTGCACTAAGTTTTCCCCCATGAAACTTGTGAGTCTTCTAGCTGGAAATGGAAGAGACGGGAAGTGATAATCTAGAAAATGATGGCAACCTGTTCCGGTTGTCCTTCCAAGCTTCATTTACATGCTGCTTCTTATTATAGTGCTTGTACTTAGGGGACAGTGTCACACTTCTGCGGCGGGCGACTAGTTACTGTCGCAGTGGCACTTCCATTATAAAACCCTGTTTTCAGGTGCTCATGACAGCCTTGGGGGAAAATCACTCTCTGGGCTGAAATTTCTCATAGGCCTTCTCACCTCCTAGGTGACAATCTTGCTTTAAAGTCTGGCAGGAAGCTCTGCATCTGTGACTGTGGAAAGCCTGTCAAATGACCCGTGGAAGTGGGGTTAGAGATTTCAGAGGAGGGAGATCTGAGAGATGAAGCACCCTCATCTATGTGATATTTGGGAGCTGGGACCCCTTGATCACTTTGTGGGCTCAGTCCGGGAGTGATAAGGTGATTTTGCAGGTCGCCTCATGTCCCTGATTCCTGGGTGTTGGAGGAAGTTAAAAAATTCTAGAGGTGGGCAAGTGAAGTAATCTGCAGGGAAAACTTGGGTTTGACCTCATGCATCTTGGTGCCTAAGTCAAAGTAGACACAAGTCTATTGGCTGTGGTCTGGCCTCACCATCACTGTCACCCCCTCTGTGCTGTTTTCATCCAGCTCTCTCAGCCCAGAATCCCTTTCCTGTCCTGTTCTACCAGAGCCCCAAGCTTTCTATAAAATCCAGCTCACATGCCACCTTCTTGGGAAGCCCTCCACCCGCTAAAGCCCTCTCACTCTGCATGCTTACAGCATGTTCCTTGCACCGCAGAGGTGGCACCCATTTCAATCTCTCTCTATTCCCCCCCTTCTCCCTTCCTTTAGCTTGCAAGCTCCCCAAGCATAGGGGCTCTTGAACTTCTGAGATCCTTGCCATACCTCCTTCGATTGGGTGCTTGGTAAGTGTTGCCAAATCTTTTCAGTATCACCGCTTACTGAGCATCGGACGTGTGCCTAGAACTCTCTAATGTGATAGTGCTCTTGGAGATTTTGACAAAGAAAAATCTAAATGGATAGGATTCTTGCTCTCTGCAAGTGTGAAAAAAAATTAAATTAAGCTAGCCGGCCAATGTGGGACCTGACCCTAGAGTTTCAGCATCCGAGACGTCATAGGCAAAGCCTTGTGAGTGGAGGGCTGGGCTTGGGGAAGGCCTGTGGGGTATCTCTCTGCTCACTAAGGTCATGGGCAGCTTTTTAAAAAGCTATCATTAGAGATTAATCCAAACCATTTTCTACCATGGTTTTCAAATTGTTCTTTTTTAAATGTGTTCTTTAAAGATTTTTTCCCCTTTATTTTATTTTACTTTGTTTTTCCCATCACCATTTATTGCCCCCATACCTTCCTCTGCTTCCACCTTCCTCCACCCCCCACCCCCAGTCACTACACTGTTGGCCATTGTTCTTAAAATAAATCAACTTGCTATTCAACCGATGGCAAAAGTTAGTCTTTTTACCAACAATATACCTCAGGAGGGCTAATTTTCTTCTTTAAATGGGCCGGCCCTGTGCCCTCATTCTTGTAAGATTATTGGAAAGTACTGATAACTCTAAATACAAAGGAGTCTCAAAGTGAGGTTTAAAATACCTTCCCTCCCCCATTTTCAGCATCTCTATTATTAATGCCTCCTCACAATTGATTGTAGCTGTCCTGTCTCCTCTTGCGTGTCTGCTGCATTGAACTTGAGGTTTGTTCTGCTGAGGAGACCCGGCAGGATGTGGGAGAGGGATCAGAGCCCGCACTTGCTCCTCAGTTCTGCCGGCTGCGGGTCTCCGGAGAGTGGCACCGGCAGCTGGCGCACAGCTGAGCCATTGTAAGGCCGCCTCTGCGCCACTGTGGCGTGTCACCCTATTACCGAGCAAGCTCTCTCTTTGGGTAGAGGGCCCCTCCGGTCAATTTTCAAATGGATTTGGATGTTGGAAGATCTCCTCGGCTCCTGTGATGAAATCCGACTCGGGGTTTAAAAGCAGGCGCCCCATTCCCCACGTCGGGATAATTAGCTAAAGCTTAGCCCACTTCATCCTGAATCCCCGTTGACCTAGTTTAGGTGCAGCCTTTCAGGAGCTGCGATCCGAAGGTGGAAGCGGAGTCGGCCGCAGCCCCTCGCCCCCTCCCGTGCCTTGCTCCCACCCTGTGTTTCCCCCTTCAATGCCCAAGTATCCCAGCTCGAAGTTCAACTGAGCTCAATGCTCCTTTTTTAGAAAGAGCCCCAGGTGCTCGCTCCCCAGTAGGACTGGCACAGAGCGCGGGGCCCAGGGAACCAGAAGGGCCCGGGCTCACCTTGAAGGCGCCGCAGGCTCCTATTCGCACGACCTTGACCGTGTTGGGTGCACACTCTGAGTAGTAAGAGAAAAATGTTCCTTTCGCCAGTGGTGCTAAGCGCTACGGTGCTGAAAAGCTGCCTCTCTCCTCCTTTCTCTGCCCTTCACCTCTCCCTCTCCCTCTCCCTCTCTGTCTCTCTTTCTGTCTCTGTCTCTGTCTCTCCCTCTCTCTATCACACACACACACAGGTGCACGCACATGATCGAGGGAGGAGAAGGGAAAGAAATAACAAAGGAATCTGGCAAGAATGCCTGAGCACTCAGAGGATACAATGCCCCTCAGCTCTGCTCTCTATTTTCTCCTTAACTCCAGCAAGGAAACAAAGGCTAGAAGGTCCTATTAATTAAGCAATTTCAAAATAGGGTGAAATGGCCTTTAAAGGGGCCCACAGAATGGCTCTTTGAGCACAGAAGTTTTACCACTCCAGGGCAAGCGCACTTTGTTTTCCTTCCTTCCCACTTTTCTGACCTCTGCCGTTATCTCTAGATTTATCAGCAACGCTAGATGGCTTTTCACACCAGTGAGCACCATCCAAAATATAACAATCAGAGAAAATAAATCAATGTCCACAAACAACCGGCCGATTTTGGCAAGTCCTATGTATTCATAAAAGCGCCCGTTCACTGGGGACTCTCTTGTCTCGCATCCACAATGCCCTTGATGCGGATGCCAGCGCGGTGGGCGCCAGGTGGCAGCCAAGATGGGAAGACACGCATTGTTCCGTCGGGGCGCTTTGTTCCCCTAGCGCCCCCGCTTGCCCTCCTCTTACCCTCAGAGGCGCACTTCATTCTAGCAATTCTATAGGATTGTTATCCTAACTAATTGAAGAGGGAAATTAAAGTTGAGCCGGCCACTTTGGGGGAAGGATGTGAGGGGAGGGGTTTGTAAACGCGGGACTCTGGTCCTGCCCATAGGCTCGCTGCTCTAAGAGCTTCCAACGCCTTCCTCTGACCCTGCGCATCCCCGACCCGCAGAGGTCACTGTCACACAGGGGCAGAGACCACCTTAGCAGGAAGACTCCCAGCTTTCGCTCTGCATTCTGTCGAGCGCTAATTGCATCTTTTCCCCAAAGGGACTCTGTGTTTCCTAGCTGACCCTACAGGTATTTTGCCTCAGATCCCCTCTTCTTTCCCAGCTTCCTTTGCATCCAGGAGGCTTTCTCTTGCTCTCTCTCTGAAAGCCTGTTTATGTCTGGGGTTCAGGGGGTATTCCGAGTGCTTTGTTTTTCCGTTAGGGACGGGAGAGAGGCAAAGTGGAGAAAGACCCAGCGAGAGATTAGAGGCCTTAGCCGAGGGTGGGGGGAGAGGGTACAGCAAAAGCCCTCTTTACCCGTAAATAACAGCTCCTAGGCTTGAAAACACACAGTAAACAATTCCACTGACAATAATTAATTAACAACAATAGTTTGCACTGGGAGCTCGGCTTTCATCAGGCAACCTCAAAGCCCTTCACACGCCACACTTAATTAAGGCTCTCGGCCCCCCGTCGGAAGTACACAGGTATTAATAGCTCCCTGTCTCTAGCAGTGGATCATCCAGGGGCTAGTGACTGGGAAATTGCTGCCCAGTGGGGAGGGAAGGAGCCTTGAGGTAGGCTACCAGGGTCCATGTTTGTGTTTCTGGAAGTGGTGGGCGGTGACCTAGCTGGGTGACCAGTGGCCTAGCTGGGTGACCAGTGTGTAGCCTTGGCAATTAGTTGCCGAGCCGACACAAAGCTGCTGTGAGGGTCGTGCACTCCTCTGGCTCTCACCTAGGCCGACTGGCAGCCTCTTATCTGGCCAGAGCGCACGGAGAGCCTCAGCTTCCTGACCTCAGAGCAGGCCGGGGGTGAGCTCTCCTGCCCAGATAGTATTTAATTTGTGTTGGCTTGAGGAGTGGGTCACCTTGCTCTTTACCTCTGTTCTCCTGGCCTCATGTTCGCCAGACTTACTTGCGCTGCTGGCTTGTCATGGGGGTTGATGGAGAGGGATCTGGGAGGAACAGAGAAGCTGCTCAAGTCTGTCTGGGTGGCTCTGCCGCCTCCCTTCCTGCTCATGCTCCTGTTGGCCCTCGGCTGGCAGCTGCTGCCGAGCTCCCCCCTGGGCCCCCCAGATGGAAGGAGGAAAGATTAGCTCGCTCTCCCTGCATCTCGTGCCAGGCCTGTGTGGTAGATTAGGTTGGCAGAGAGACCCAAATAGCTTCATCTTCGGGAGCAGGAAGCTCTTTCTCAAGGTCACTGTGCAACATGCATATGTTTCTGAATTTTTCTGGGAAGCCACCTCCTGGGTCCACTCAGCTCCTCAGTTCTGGACAGCGAGTGATTCCTAAATTTTTCTAATGTTGACATTGTTTTTTATGTCAAACATTTTTCAGCACACGCTCCTTGCCAATTCCTCCCAATCAATGTTTACATCATTATTAATCCTTTTAATGCTTATTTTGTTGGGAAATTCATCATGACAAATTGTTATTAGAAATTCAGCAATGATCTTATAGAGATATACATTTTATGTATAACAACATAAAATATATTGAAAATAAAATCAGTGTAGGTTGTTTGCAAACCCCTTCCTAGGATGCTTAGTCTGATTACGTAAGAAGGTCAGGAAACATGGGACATTAACAGCTGCAATGAGAACACACAAGAGCACTTGCAACACAGTCTGGGGCAGGGGGCGATTTTCAGCAGAGACAACAGGTTGTATTCAGGCGATATGTTGGTTATGAAAGGGCACTGCTTCTGCGCAGCACCTATGGGTGAAAATGTAGACACTGAGCCTGGAGAGTAAAGTAAGGGGCAGATGTTAAAGAGTGACACATACCTAGTTAAAAGTTTGGATTTTAACTCGAGATAGCGGAGAACTTTAATCAGAATTATTTTGGGGAGAGATGAAGGGATTTCCTCTGAAACTGGAAGTAATCACCTGGGGGCGAGAGTCCAGGTAGTATCCGTACGGGAAGCTCTTGCAACAGGTGCAGCAGGTGGTTTGTCGGAGTAAGAAGAGCTGAGCTAGGAAATGGCTCTGAATTAGAAGAGGGGAGTTATGGGTGGATGAGGGTGGGGAGCGTGAGACTGACTTGGGGTGACTTATAGGTTTCCATCTTGAAAGACCGGGATCTAGTGTGCCAAAGATCAGTGTTGAAAATCAGCTGGAAGAGAAGGTCTGATAGAGAGATCAGGAGCTCACACCTGGACATGTTCACTGAGGTGCCTGTCAGGGCCTCAGGTGGACGTGTCTGCTTGGTCTGGTGGGGATTTATGCCCAGACCTTGCAAGAAAGGTAAGAACTGGAGGTTTGCATTTGGTAATTATAAAGGTATGGGGGCAACTGTAGTGATGGGAATGAGAATGGATGCCCAAGATAAATCCCCATTAAGGGAACATTTGGGGGTCACACTGAAGCGACTTGGCATTTGAGAAGATTGAAAGGGAAAACCAGAGGACTGTGAGGAAGGTCAGGGATGCATAAGACCCTGGAGGTTGAGAGAGGGTGGTTGGTGGGCAGGGCAGCCTGAGCTGCAACACAGGATGAAGATGGAACATGAAGACTGCATTGCGTTGGTAATCAGGGGACCACTGGTGGACCTGGGAAGGACCACCCTCTCCCCTATAGGGACCACCATCTCCCCTATAAACTTTGTGAGGCTGCTCTGGGGTGCTGATCATGATGCATGTGAAAGCAATGGACTGTGAGATGCTAGAAAAATGTCAAGTATGTGTTCTCTGCCTGCATCTCTTCTCCTGCCCCTTTTCACCTCTCTCACACTCACAGACACTATTTTCAGCTGCCAATTACTTCTTGAAAATGAGGCCACCTGTATTGCTTAATTTCTCCCCCCATTCCATGCTGCTTTGTATTTTCTTTGTTCATGCTGTTCCGTCTGCCAAGAGAACTTCACCAAGCTCATCTTGTGCCTTATTAGCTCCTCTGTATCCTTTGGGATTTGTGTTGAACATCTCCTCCTCCAGGAAGCCTTCCTTTATTCTCAGCAATGGAAACCACTCCCAGGGCTTCTCCCACCACATACCCAAGGCTGGGTAAATGCTCCTCCCCTAGTCTTCTACAGCACCCTGTGCATCTCTGTATCATCACATGATTATTTATATTATATTTTTATAGATATCCACTTATTATCCATGATCTGAGCTCTGTTTATGAGCAGGAGCCCCATCTCATTGTCTAAGAATTCCCACCTTCTAGCTCAGTGCCTGACACTTAATAGATCCTCGATAAATAGTTGTTGAACATGAGTGAGCAAATACGACGCAGACACCTAGGTGTTGTTTTCCTTTTCTGGAAGTCAGAGCACTCAGCCTCTTGAGTAACAGCCTTCGACCACTCACCTAGGAAGCCGAGCAGTTGGCGGGGAGCTGTGACCAGGCCAGCTGACAGCATTAATTAAAACATCCAGCCCACGTGTATGCAAATCCAGAAACAGCCTGTCAGGGAAGATAACTTCTGATCCATCTCATCCCCGGAGCTTTTCCTGAGCCCAGCTGTTTAGAAGCAAATCTGCAGTGTGGCCACTCAATACAATGACTTCTGTTTGGTAAGTGTGGGTGGGCGTGTGGGTGGGCACGTGTGTGTGTGGGGCCAGGACAGCCGGGGCAGGAGCTAATGGAAAGTCTAATTGCAGAGGCTTTGGGAATGAAAAAACATGGTGGGAAAACTTCCAGGGACCTCACCAAGCTTGGGGTTAGGGGGCACAAGCAAGGGAAGAAATACCTGATTGTTATACTTCCCTTAGACCACCTGACTTCGATGTTCAATGCAGCGTCGAGCCACAAACATTAATTCATAGGCGCGGCCCTTAGACAAATTATGTCAGCAGCTCCTGGCCTTCTGGAGCTGGGGCTGAGCTCCTTCCAGGCACTAAGTTTAACGCAGAGCAAGATAGATGCTTATTTGACACAGCGAGTTGTCTGCTAAGAATCTGAAATGATGTTCAGAGGAAACATGTGACCGAGATGGAGAAGCAGATCTGGGCTCTTGCCCCAGTTCTGTTGCCAACTGGCTGTTGGACTCTGTGCAAATTGCTTGGCTTCTCTGGGCCTTCATTCCCTCATCCTTAAAATAAAGGATTCTGGACTAATAGATCTCGAGAAGCCCTCCTTACACTATGACTATAAAATGCTCCCCTTTTGATGCTGTCAGTGAGGATCAGCTAAGACCATGTTCATTCTGAGCTGGTGAACCCGACCTTAACACATCGGGGGGGCCACCTCCCAGTTTGGACCACTCTCTTCTCTTCTGATTCAGCCCCTGTTTTGTCAAGTGCACTGGTTCCGATGTGTTGCTTATTTGGAGGAGGCCCCATTACCTTCCCTCTCCTGGCTTTTAAGATCCCCCTTTTGTGGTCTGGCTTTTGGCGATGCTGCTGGGCAGCTGTGAGTATCCAGTCAGGTGACTGCCTTGTCCTGTCACGAAATACGTGCAGGGAAGAAAAAGAGAAAATGGAAATTCGGTCCACTATGCCAATGTGCCCTCGCGGAGCTCACACGGCTCTCTGCAGCTGCACACAGGCGGGCCAGGATCTCCATCGCAGGGCCTCCTGCAAGTGCCTGCAATAATATTCCATCACAGTGTCAGACATGGAGGGGCCCACCTTTCCACGCTGCTCTGCACCGCTGCCCGCAGGTGGCTCAGCCAATGGGGACCGGCTCTGCTCCATGTGTCGCTGGCCCAGGTGGCACTCCGTTCTTATTAGCTGCAGAGCGGGTGGCTCGAGTTTTCAGGGAGCTGGAAAGAATCGCAACGCCTCCTGCTCACGGAGGGACAGGCACTGAATCAGTAACTCTCTAAGCAGGGCCTTCATTTTATTCGCGTTTCATTTCAGACTCTCAATTGCTGTCACTCTAACAGTTCAGCCTCATCATTTGCATTCAGGGGAGTTAGCAGGAGATCGGCAAATAATGGGAATCCACAGATTTTATTTAATAGCCTCAATTTATTTAGCAAGCGTTTATTAGATGCCTACTATGTGCCAGCCATTCCTGCTAGATGCCAGCCGTACAAAACTGAATCAACCATAGACTCTGGCACAGGGGATTCTGAATCTAGTGAGAGAGCATCTAAGAGAGAATCTGTCATCAGAGACATGGGTGGCGGAGGGAGGTGCCATTGAAGCAGGTGGAGATAGTGGCCAACTTTTCTGGGGAAATAGGGCAAGTTTCTTATCAGAGGACTTTTTAAAAATAGAAAGTGGGGAAGGTGGTAGGAGGGACGTGAGGATCTCCTTAGCAAAGCACACACAGATGTAAAAGGATAGCGCTTGGGTACCGGCGAGAAGCTCATCACGGCTGCAGCAGGGCATGTGAGGTGGGGGTGGAGAGGAGGCCTGTAGCATTGTTGGCAGGGCTCCTCCACATGCTGGTTTACCCTGCCAGGTGACAGCAGGAAGGGAAGGCCAGGACCACTGAGATTGTATGTGCCAGCACTGTGCGGGGCATTCTATACACGTGATCTCCTGTGACCCTCAAGTGCCTGGGCTCAGGTCCTTTCTGGGTACTCCTGTCCTGCACCCTAGGACAAATTGCCAAGCAAGGCCAAACTTTTCAAAATCACGGTGAAGGGGCGTAATACTATCTTCCTGGCGGAGCTGGTACAAATGCAAAATGCAGGAACAGGACATCCCTTCTGTTTCTGTCAGCATGGGCATTCCCCTGGCTGGTGAAATGGGGCCTCCTCAAAGTTTGAGTTCTGACCAACCAGCTCCTCTCCTTGGAGGTCTGCTTGGCGAGAGCTGAGCAGAGACAGACGCTGAGGAGAGAAAAGAGTGTTCCTTCCTTAATCCTTAAAACCACAGGTCTGTGAGTGATGACCTACGGGTCCAGCATGAGACATGCCAGGGAGACTGGGTGGTGTGCAAGATGCTGAGGTTCAGGGTAAGACTCAATCTGCTATACTAAATCCAATTTTACTACACGACCTATTCTTTTCTCTTATTTAACATAATTCTCGCAAAAGCCCCATGAGGTTGGCGTTACTGATCCCCTTTTATAGGTGAGAAAGTTGAGCTGCAAAGTGATTAAGCAGAAGTTTTAGGGCCATTCAGCTCATAAGTTAAAAAGTAAGGGTTCCAGCCCTGCCAGTGTGGCTCAGTGGCTAGAGAGTTGGCTGAGCACCAAAGGGTCATGGGTTTGATTCCCGATCAAGGGGTGTGAACCTCAGTTGCAGGTTCCATGCCAGGCTTGGTTGAGGAGCATGTAGGAGGCAACCAATTGAAAGCTCTCCCTCCCTCCCTCCCTCCCTCCCTCCCTCCCTCCCTCCCTCCCTCCCTCCCTCCCTCCCTCCCTCCTTCCCTCTCTCTCTAAAAGTCAATAGATGAACAGTAAGGATTCCAGCTGCCCAGGCTCCTGCGCCTGGTGCGTGGAAGGCCTGTCTTGTGACATCTTCCTGTTCCCATGGGAGGAAGGGAAATGGTCCATCATCAGGACTGGGAACAGCACACAGACTGACGAGAGGCGATAACTCTATAAACAGCCACAGGGCGAGGTAACTCAGCAAAAATATAATGAAGCCTCTTCTCCGAGGCCACGGGGCAGCCCTGCTCGGCCAACCTCTCTGACAAGAGCTCGCTGATAACCGCGTATTAGGGCACAGAATCACAGGCAGTAATTACCAGACAGGGGTTTAGTCTGCAAGGTGAGATGAGAGAGATAGGAGCTGGGGTGCTGGCTCCCTCTCCCAGGGATAACGCCTGTGGACAGAGGGAGGCGGGCCCTGTGCTTCTAGAGGAGGGCATGAGACCTGGAATTCTGGAGCCCCTGTGGCCTGAGAGTAGAGAAATCTCAAACAACTCCCTCTGTACTGAAACTGGCAGACTCAACATGGGTTTATAAAGCGACCAAGGCCGGATTTTAGAGAAATTCGGTGTAATCGCTCTGTTGCCTCATTAGCACAGGGCCGTCCCGAGGGCCCCAGCCCCAAATGCCAACTCACCCCACCAGGAGACCCCACCTTGGATACCTGATGGACCATTTTCATTCGGACTGTTTTTTTTTCACGTCTCAGTTTGTCTCTTACTGTCTGAACTTCCCTGTATTTTGTGCCATGGCTGCTGCTGCTCTTCTGCGCCTGTGAAGTCCTTTCTTCCCCTAAGTGAGGCCATGTGGTCAGTGAGGAGCTGCAGCATGTCCCGGTGCATGACACGCACAAATCCGCATCCCATCTCCCCACCTCGCTTTCCAGGAGGCTGTGGACTGATTGCACGGGGAAGATATGCTGGTTTAGGAGGAGGCCTTCGTGCTGGGCTCTGGGGCCACGTAGCAGAGTTTCAGAATGGGTACTTCCAGACCCCTTCAGCCCCTGCATTGGCATCAGGGAGGCACCCTGGTGGCAGGTGGCACTAAGCCTGGGGGTGGAGGCTTTGGGTTCTGAACATCTGCTGCAACAGCACAGCCAAAGTGCCCCAGAAACCTCTAGAGCCCCTACCTGGGCAGGGGTTGGTCTCCCCTGGAGAGGACCAGGTATTCCCTTGAGCCTAAAGACAGCACCCACCTACTGTCCCCCCAACAACACATCCATTCCGACCTCAGGCCCCGCGGACACAAGCAAGGCACCTGGCTGGCCAACTCCCCGCCCTCTCCGCCTTCCTGTTCCAGCTGTAATTGGGAAAATGCCTTCCTGTCCTAAAGATGCATGGGCACAGAAGATGAATGGCACTGCGAGTTAAATCCACTATTACTATTCTACTCGAGCCTGATGTTTATTTTCCGCGGAAACTAAATAATGGATCTAAAATGTTTGCTATTACTTTAAGGAGCTGCTGATGTGTCATAGAAATCTTTGAAAACATTCTCTTTAGATTCACGATCCTACTTCAAATATAACCATTTTCTCCCCTTCTCATCCTCCTACCTTATTTGTTTGCAAAATCTTTGCAAAGGGAAAAGAGCCTGGTTTGTGTCAGAATCAGTACTTCCAGACCCCTTTAGGCCCAGGAACAGCTCTGCATATGTGGAGCTAGAGTCACCGGGTTTGAGCTCAGCCCTTGTCAGTATGTCAGGGCGTGGACCATGGCCACAGGTCCCATTCCTAATTCCTGGGACTTGGGTGCTCTCCTAGCACCTATTTCTTTCCTTAGTATCCTCCCCCGACTCATGAGCAAAGAGTGGAGAAGGGAAGCAACTGAGCCAAGGTCACATAGGAATTCGATGACAGAGTTAAAATTCATATCGCTTCTTATCATTTCATTCTTATGATTTCTGAGTCTTAGTGCTTTGGGTTTAACTATTAGACCATGAAATAAAGGATTGATGGGCCAAAGGGAAAATCGCTGTGGTCAGGCTCTGACCTGCAGGAACACAGGTGAGAGGACACCAAAGGGGGCTGAGCAGACACATGGCTCAGGGTCTACTCCAGGGTGCATGCTCAGCCCATCCGTTCCTACCTCAGCACTATGGTGTCCCTGCCCCCATCCTGTCAGTCCCTGGATTTGGGCTGCAGCAGGGGGAGAGGGGGAAGGGAGGCAGAGGGACACCACATTAGAAGGATGCTCTGGAAGCACCTGGAAATAAAGATTGTTTCCAGCCACGAATTGACAGTTGCCCCTTGGTTGTGGTGAGCGAGGGCCTCTTGCTGGCCCAGCCCTAGTCAGCAGTCAGGTCCCTGAGCAGGCTCTGGCTCAGGCCAGGTATATTTGGAGGAGCCTGGAATGTCTGAGCTGGGACTTCCCCTGGAGGAAATAACACTCACAGAACAACCACAACCTTATTTTGGGGACCAGGCATTTTCATCTGGAATAAAAATTGGTGAGCTGTGGGCCATGTGTGACACTAGCTGCAAATTGATCGGCTTGCTTTAAATTAAATTTAAAATGCTTTGTGTGGGGCATGCACTTCCCAGTTTGCCCCAGTCACCGGTTTCCTTTTATGCTGCACCCAGCTGAGTTTAAATTGTATATTGTCGCCCTTTATATTACGGGCCTTATTGCCATTGGAGTTTTCTCACTCCCTTACTATTATTTGTGAGTCCACACAAGGAATGAAGGGGAAGGCCCTGTTGTCATCCCTCCTTTTATAGGTGGACAAGCCGAGGCTACCAGAGAATGTTGCTTTGGCTGAAGTTTCATAGCTAGTAAGAGTCAGAGGCAGGCCTCCAGCTCCTCACTCACAGGCTGGAGAGCATTTACTGTCTCAGCCCACAGGGAATACAGTCTCTGGAAGCCACTGCCCACCCCAGCCCGATGTCCACTCCCTCCCTGCCTGACCCTCTTAGATACACACATATACACACAGGCAGGCACACATCCCACCCTCACGCGTGCACGCCCAGGCTGTGTTGGTGTGATTGCCCCGGGAGATACTCTCGTGCATTTCTCCTCCTCTCCCTCTGGCCTAGAGCTGGCTCAGACACTGAGGGGGGAGACTTGCACCCCCTAAGGATTAGTAATGTCGAGCATCTTTTTTATATACCTGTTGGCCATTTTTATGTTGCCTTTTGGAGAAATGTCTACTCAATTCCTTTGCCCATTTTTAAATTGAGTTACTTAAGTTTTTGCTATTGAGTTGTAGGAACGCCTTCAAATTCGAGAAACAGAAGAGAATGCTGGTTGTCAGGGGCGGGGTGCAGAGAAATGGGGTTGCGGCTCCATGGGTATAAAGTTTCAGTTACATAAGATGAACAAGTTCCAGAGACCTGCTGTACAGCATTGTGCCTATAGTTAAAAATACTGATTTTACACTTAAAAATTTGTCAAGAGTGAGATCTCGAGTTAAGTTTTCTGGGGAAGATGGGCACAGTGGAAAGACTTAGCGCAGAATTAACACTGCATTTGTTTTTCAGGCCCTCAGATGAGGCGGCAGAAACCTAGAATTGCTTGAGTTGGAATCTATACACCTTTACCCTTTTTAATCTTGTTACCAAAGATTGGACCAGCCCTACTGTCGAAAACTTTTCCTGAAAGAAATCAAGGTTGCAAGCACAGGGAGTTAAACAGTAGCTTAATTTGCATTTAACTCCAGGCGATGGCAAATTCCAGGGACTTTATTTCTGGGTTCAAATCCTCCTCGGTTTCAAAATGCACATGGGTCTTCTCCTGGGAGCCTGCCTCGCTGGGGTCTGTGAACCACTGAAGTCCCCTGGCAGCGGGAAAACGCAGCTCTGGCTGGGGAAAGGCTGGCTTTGCCTTCCACTGAGCCAAAAGCCCTTGGGCCCAAATTCCTTTCTGCACAAATGTGAACAGTGAGCTGTCATCCTGACCCTCAGGCTAATGTAGCTCAAAGGTCTAACCTTTCTTATCACCCCTACATAGTATTTTCATGATGAAAAAAGGTGTGTTTACTTCCCTTAGAGAATCATTTCTGCCCCCATATTGAAGCCCCCGGGGTCATTTTGAGGATGACAGCGAAGCATGGGGAGGTTTAGTGGCCACTGGATGAGGCCTGCCGGGTACTGGGGAAGGTTCACAGGCAACTGGGTCAGACCCAGAAGAGGGTGTTACCCTCTCTTGCTGTCCCTGTGGGTGGATTCGTTTTGCAGGCCTTATGCACAGTGACATTCGAAAGGAACATCGCTGCACAGCAAAGTCCAAGGCACAGGCCGGATCTGCTGACAAATCACACAGGCAAACCAGCCCTGGTTTCCTCTCCTCCTGGCTGGGGTATTGGATCAGTCCCGCCCTCCTTGGTGCTTGGTGATTCCTGCACGGGAGGGTGGGAGCAGCTCTGTGCCCCCCGCATCTCCGCCTGGCAGGGCTGCTGGCTCCTCAGGGGTTTCCGCTGCCTGGGCCCAGCACAGGAGCTAAATGAGGGTGTGGACTGGGGACCAGGAGGGCAGGGGAGGGAGGAAATGGTACTGGAAAGTGACGAAAAATGGGCATGTGAAAGGACTGAGTTTTCCTGACAAGAGGTGAAAGCGAAGGTCAGGAATTGGTGCCAAGGAGCTGACCTAAGGATGGGGCCCATTTGGAAGATAAACCAGGGCCAGGAATAAAAATGTGTGTTAATTTGTGAATTGGAGCCGTAAATAAGTTCTGATTGAACAGAATGGTGATTGGGCAGGAGGTTGGATGAATGTGCTTATTTGGAGCCTAGACTAGGGTCTGATGGGCAGCATGATATAGCCGTAGCTGCCCCTCACATGACATGGCTCCCACCTCTTCTCCCTCTGGGCCCCTTCCACCCTGCCCCAGCCTCACAGAACCCCTCCCCACCCAGCCACCACCAGCCCTTCCCATCCTCTGCTTCTCTTCCTAGAACACTCGAGCTCTAACCTCATGACTTGGCTAATAACCACCTCTTCATTTCAGGCACTGGTCTAAATGCCACTTCCTCCGGGAAGCCTTCCCTGACCACCATACCCTCCTCATTTCTGCCTAGATGCTTCCTTCACTTGCCCTCATGGTTCCTGTGCTGTATCCCAGCACTTTCACACCTCTTTACAGTCACTTATTCATTGTTATCCTCCCCCAACATACTATGAGACTATAAGGGCCAGGAAAGCAAGGGAACCGTGTCTATATTGATCCCGGCCCCTCCAATACCTAGCAAAGCGCTTTCCATCAGTCAACCGTAAATACATTTTTGTTTATTCTTATGAGGCACTTTCTTTCCCCTGTCCTGAAGAAGGTGTCGAACAATTTCTAACCAGAAAGATCAACTTTAACACTATAATCGATCATTTCTTGTCCTAAGATGTTAGTCTTGTCTCCTCAAGAGACATAAGCCCTTGGAAGATAGAAGCTGTTCTGCTGCACCTTCCTCCCTCCCTGTGTAGGCTATTTCTTTCCATAAAGTTCAGCCTGGTGCTGGACGTACAGTAGATGCTCAATAAACAGTGCTACTTGGCTGCAGAAGTTAGTTATCAGATAGACGGTATTATCTCTGCTTTAAGAGAGAAAACAAATTGCTTCAAATGTGTCTGAGTGTTTGGAGTTAGACAAGGGTCCTTCTGAAAATGGGAAAATGGGACGTTAATAGGTCTTTCCCTCTTTCTTTCCCTACAGAAGATGAAGCACGCTTCTCATTCAGCTGGAGATGCGTCTGCAGCACAGAGCCCTTGGGACTCGAGAGGGATTATCTGGCCACTGGAGGGCTCTTCCACTTTCCCATGTAATGCAATTGAAACCTGTTCAGAATGACTAAATAATTAATGCCACATTGTACAAAGTGTGCTCCCTACTTCCTATCAGAGATTTTTTTTTAAATGCAGGATTTCAAAGAGACCAGACTTTAATTTACTGTGTGTTTTGCCTCTTCAACAAAAACATGAGATGAATAATTTCCCCACATCATGGCTTTACATTTCCCCATAAATAGGGCATCTGTTAACGTGGATCACTGTGTGTGCAATGCTAACACGATTAGGCTCAAACACTCACCCAAAAAGCAAATTTTTGAAAAGAAATTACTCAGGAAAAAAATGAGTTTGAGTATCAAGGGAGAAAAAATATCAAGAAAAACCTCTAAGGGCAAGAAATTAGGGGTAAGGTTGGCATTTTGGAGCCAGAGGAAGCACACTGTTTGGTCAACAATATCTAATGTGGGCCTACTGTGTGTCAAGCACGATGCTAGCTGGATACTGGGCCTACAAACAACAGCTGACAATAGTAACAATGGCAGCCTCGCCCACTAAGGGCCAGGGCTTTGTCTTGCTGACCACTAATCCTGGGAGCCTGGATGAGAGCCTGACCCGCAGAGGGTCTGTAATAACGTTAAGTGCATAGGTAATGTTTACTGAATACCTCACCTACACCTTAGATTGTTTTAAGAACTTCACAGGAGTTCTCATTTTTATTTTATTATTTTTTAAACATGTTTTTATTGATTTTTAGGGAGAGGGATAGAGAGAGAAGGAACATCGGTGAGAGAGAAACATCATCGATCGGCTGCCTCCTGCACGCCCCCTCCTGGGAGATGATCATGCAACTCGGGCCTGTGCCCTGACAGGGAATCGAACCAGTGATCTCTTGGTTCATGGGTCAACCACTGAGCCACACCGGCTGGGCCACATGTTCTCATTTTTAATTCAGACAATAGTATTGTAAGGTCAGTAGCAGTACAACCCTTATTTACAGACGAGGAAACTGAGGTTCGGTGAGATCAGCTAAGTTGTCTGAGATGACTGGAGATAAAATGAAAACCCAAACCTGTCTGACATCAAGTGTGAGATAAAAAATGTACTTCTGGTCATTAAGCTATACTCTATAAAGATGATATTCCTGCAGCCTGGGCGGTCACACCTAGGGCCAGAAATAAAGGTGCAAGCAAGTAGCCAAAACAAAAGTAGCATAACTGGAGACAGATACTCTTGGCTGCATCAATGGCCTGCCCGGAGAATTCTGGAAAAGCTCCACGTAGGAGTTAAAATTTGATCTGGTCCATGAAGATGATGTGAAGCAGAGCTACAGCTGATCCCCAAAAGACACGTCACGTGGGTGAGATAGAGGCCTTCATTGCCATGGGTCATTTGAGATAATTTATTATTAGACAACAGCCTGTCTTACTCTGACTGCTGCACCGTGATAAGAAGGCTTCTTTCAAAGTGTAATAAAGTATAATGATATATCCTTTTAACTTTTCTGAAATTAAATATACTTACTGAAAAGAGCACATGGGGGGAAGTCTATAGTTCAGTGAATTTTCACAAACTCAACACAGAACAAGGAACAGAATTTTACCTGCATCCCAGTAACCACGCTAATGGCCCTGCATTAGGTTCTGAGGGCTGCCCAGGCAAGTTACTAGCCCTTGGGTGGTTTAAAACACCAGAAATGTGTTCCTTCCCAGGTCTGGAGGCCGGGAGCCTGAGGCCAAGGTGCAGGCGTGTCAGCCTAGCCGCCCTCTGGAGGCCCCGTCCCAATACTTGGCTTGGTTGCTGTGTAGCCGCGTCACTCCGACCTCTGTCTCCATCCTTGCACGGCCTTCGCCCCTGTGGGTCTCAAATCTCCTCTCCTTCCTCTTATAAGGACATCGGCCACCCTAATTCAGGATGATCTCATCCTGAGACCCTATCTCCAGAAGCCCTATTTCAGGATAAACTCCCATTCACAAGTATCAGGGGCAAGCACTGGCTCATACTTTTTTGGGGAGGCACAACTGAACCTACTACGGTCCCACCTTCTCCAAGGACAAAGCCGCCCTGGCTTTTAACTACTTCACCTGTTTTTCTGCTTCACATAAAAGGAATCATACAGTTTTTACTAATTGTGTTTCACTTTTTCTTAAAATTATATTTGTGAGATTCATTCATATTATTGCACATAGCTCTAGAAAATTTATTATTACTGCTGTACAGTATTTCCTTGTGTAAATATAACATAATTTATTCATTAAATCATTATGGGCGGTTAGGTAGTTTTCACTTTAGTGCTTTTACAAATAATTCTGCCCTGGACATCTTTGTACATTTTTCAGGTGAGCTCGTGCATGGATTTATGCTGGGCATATATCCAGGAGAGAAATTGCTAGGCCATGGGTCACACACACAATCAGCATTAGTGAAACGGCTGATTTTCCAATGCGGTTGGACGAACACTGGTTGAAACGCAGGAGGGGCACAATCTGATTACATATTTGAAAGATCACTGGTTGGAGGATCACAACGGCGCAGAAGTTTAGCTTCAAGACGACATTCACACAGGAAGGGAGTAGGAGGAAAATCTAAAAGAAAGCCCAGATCAGAGTTTGGAGGGTTTTAAGTCTTAGCTTAGGAGTTTGGGCTTCTTTTGTTGGGAAGGATGCCATTTTTTAAACATAGGAGAATGACATTATTAGATTTATTCTGCAGGAAGACGGATGGGAGCCAGTTAGAAGAAGATATTAAACCTGGAGGGAGATCCTGAGTGTATGAAACCAGGGGTATGGTGGGAGGGCTGAGGAGGGGACAGGTGGGGGAGCTGTGAGCAGAGCCCCCAGACTCTGGCAGTTCCCAGAGCTTGGTGTGCGGGCCAAAGGGCCAGCTGATGATGTTGTCCAGATTCCCAGCATCTCCAGGACACAGCAGGGCGATGGACCCTGGAGTGGACTTAACTGGCCATTTTCATGCCAACACTCTGGATGGGCTGTGCTTTGATTAGAATGAATGCTGTCTTGGCTGAACTTATCAAAGGGTTTTGCTCTGGGGCAACGAAGAGCTCTTATCACCAACATGTGCATCTGTCAGCATTAGACAGAGAGCCCCGAGGCCACCTGGAAATGTGCTGTCACCTCTGAGTTTCTAAACACGGGGAAGGAGAGAGAAAAGGGAATGTAGGCTCATTCAACCGACATTTAAAAACCCACTGTGAACACAAAATCCCAGCAAAGTGCTAATTTGCTCACAGAGGGTGTCAAGGGAATTAGGGAGGTCTGGAGGTGAGGCACTTGATCTGACCAGGGGTGTCAGGGAAGATGATGGTGGCTGGAGAACATTTCAGCTGGGTTTTGCAAGTCGAGTAGGAGTTCTTGCAAGAAAAAGGGGCTGGGGAACTGAGGCTGGAAATGGAGTTGGATGAGGTCAGAAAGGAAGAAGGTCATTTCCAGGAGAGGAAATAGTACCTGCAAAGATACCAAAGAATGAAAAAATAACAGCTAAAAGCTATTGTGCTTTCTGTGTACCAAGCCCTGTGCTGAGAATCGAATCTAGGCCTGTTCCCAGAGCCTCTCTACAGCCCCTCAAAGCAGGTGGAGTTATTATTTTAATTTCGCAGATGAAAAAACTGAGGCTTATATAGATCAATCTACTCAACCCAAGGACACGCAGCTCCTAGGAGACAGAATGGGAACTCTGATTGTAGGGCTCAGGCCCCTAATTGCTGTGGGTTCCCCGACCCCCAAGAAAGAGGCTGGCAATGGTGTGGACTCTCACACAGGTAGATCGCATCTTGCTCACAGCGAATTCACGACAGATAAAGCTTCATCCTGAGCCACTGGCAGCGGGTCATTTTCCAAAATTCCCTTCCAGCCCATGCCCAGAGAAACAGGAGTGACACATAGAGATTTTGAAAATGCTGGCGACACTTACCTCTGCTGGTACAGCGGAATAAAAATAGCCCCTCCTGAGCCCCCCATTTAACCCCTTCTCTTCAGCTCATCATCCCTCAATTTTGCCTCTGCTCTATTTTTTTTCCTCTTTGAAGATGCATCAGGTCTCAAGTTCAACTTGATCCAACTGCTAGATGTATTATTCATTTCTAGGCTTTAATGATGTGATAAGGTTTCTGGAAATAGGAAAAGGCTCATTAAACTGTCATTTGAATATAGATCACCCCTAAATTCTAAGGAAGACAAAGTCTGCCAGCTGGGGATGCATTTGCCTTCCCAACACAGCTCTTTACAAACTGGGAAGGCAGAAAGAAAGCATTTCAAAGACAAGATCCTCCAGATTAGCATGTATTCTTGATTTATCCTGTAATTAATGATAACTCGCAAACAGAATGAGCGATTCAGGAGACAGAACGAATGCTGGCCAAATGCAGGCGGAATCTGGGATGTCAAACCCGGGGAAGTATGTGTTCTGTCCTGGTCTGCGATCAGTGGTTTGATAGGCAGGCTCCATTCGAGGCCGGGGAACATGTGAGAATTTTAATTTGACTCACATGGCTTAGAACGCGGTGTCACCCCTAGCTGCAGAAATTGATTCGAGGATACAGCCTGCCTGCAGTTTTCCCTCTCTGCTTGCTTATAGGTTTGAGAAGATGCTAGAAAATGCAGGAGTACAAGGGAGGAATTCAGGGCCAGATTCTGGCACAACTAGAAATGGGCTCAGCTATTTTTCCACCTCTGAAAACAGGGGAACTGAAAATAGTATGAGTTAACCTGTATTAAAAACTTATGTTGCCCAGCCGGTGTGGCTAAGTGGTTGAGCACGGACCCATGAACCAGGAGGTTGGTTCAATGCCCGGTCAGGGCACATGCCCTGACTGAGAGCTCCATTCCCAGTAGGCATTCGATCGATGCTTCTCTCTCATCATTGATGTTTCTATCTCTCTCCCTCTCCCTTGTACTCTCTGAAATCAATTAAAAAAAAAACACCACAACAACTTACCCAGACCCTGGTCCAATCACTCAACACATATGTTCTTGTTTGTTTTTTTTACCACAATTTTATGAGATAGGCCAGCATTGCCCTTAGACTCTGAAAAGAAAGGCCTCTACCTGGACTCCCTGCTTTTGCAGGCCTATTTTGGTGTCCTTCCCTAGAAGGTAAGAAGGTGTTCCATGGGGACTGGAGGACATACCCACCAGGCACCTGGGACCCTAGACTTTCCTTACCTAATATCCTCGAGCCACATAGATGTTCTGAGCAGGCTCTTTCTTACCTGGTCTGTCCTTGCTGCAGACTGTTCATAATGTGACCCTGGGTCTCCAGCTGAGGGCTGGCCCTCTGTGTGGCTTGTGGACAGATAGAGCGTTTCACGTGAACTGGGCCATCTCAAACTTACTTCCATGTGACTTTTGTTGTGGGATGGAGCCAGGGCTAGAATGAGAAGCGGAGGGTGAGCCATAAGCAGAGCCTGGGGCAGGTTTTCTCCTGCACCATCACATTTCAGCAAGGAACCCATGGAGTCTACAGATTTTAGACTCAAACCTTGTGCTTCCAGGTCATTATAGATGGATAGAACATGTTTCATTCAGTGATTTGTTAGCTTAATTTTTACTTTTGAATATTTGACATGTGCTATATAGCAGTCATTTATACTCTTGCTCCAGACTTTAAAATGGTTAGGAGTGGGCTCCAAGTAGGGATATTAATATCTATATTTTATGTATAGAAAAATGGAAAGCTTAGTTACTTGCTAGTAAGTGCTGAAGTCAGAATTTGAATTCTGGCAGTCTTACTGCAGGATCAATCTTCTCAAACAGTACCTGATATTTCTGCTTATGGGGGCACCTCATGGAAGTGCCTGTTCAGATCAGTTAATATCCTGATGGGGTTAGAAGCATTAGACAAATATGGACAAATGTCTTCTCCTGCCATATTCTAAGAGAAGTGCAATGGGACCCTTGGGGCCTCTGATACGTGCAGTGGTGGAAGGGGTTTGGGGATATCCAGAGATAGTGGAGACAAGAAAAGTTATTTGAACCACATTGTCAGTGCCCATGTCAAAAATGTTTACCCTGAATTTAATTATGGAAAAAAACCAACAGCAACAGACAAATCTAGCCAATCCAGGATGGAGAATGTGATGGATTCCTAAAATGGCCCTCCTGATCCTGCCTTCTGGCCTGCAGGTCTCATGTGGTTTCCCACCTGGAATGTCTGGGCCTGTGGGTGATGGGAGAGTCATGCCCTTGACTATGTCATACATATGACAAAGGTGAAAGAATCCTGCTGATATAATCAAAGTCCCTAATCAAAACCAGATTTACAGCTAATTTATAAAACAACCTGAACAACCAACGGAAGACTAGCTAAAGAGAAATCTTATAACCAAGGATTTACAGAATAAGCCACATTAAGACTGGTAGGAAGGATGGAGCCCTGAAAAAAGCTGGCCCCGCTTCCATGCTCAGTGGCTGAGAAACCAGAGGGATAGCTTAGCTTCAGAGGTCCCTCCTGAGGAGCGAGGGGTCTCAACCCCACACCAGGCCCCCCAGCCTGGAACACCAGAGTCAGGAAGAGGAGCCCACATAACATCTGGCTGTGAAAATCAGCAGGAATTTCATCAGCCAGAGAGAGATGGGAGTCTGCTGGAAACCCGCGTCTGTTAGAAATGCAGGTGCCCTCTTAAAGGGCTTGTGCACAATATCTCGTTGGTAGGCTGAGTGAAGGGGTGAAGAGATTAAGAAGCATGGACTGGTAGTTACAAAGTAGTCACAAGGGTGTAAAAGTACAGCATGGGGACTATCGTCAATAGTGTTGTAATACTATGTATGGTGTCAGGTGTACTTGAAATATCGGGCGATCACTTTGTAAATGGTTGTCTATACAAAATAATATTGAATTCCAACTGGAATTGAAAAGTAAAATAACTACATTGAAATGATAAAAAAAAAAAAAATACAATGGGAAAGTGATATAACCCAAGACATGTAACATTCCTGATGAGGCCTAATTTATTGGACAGATCAGACTCCTTTGCCAATGACAGCATCTATTTGTTCCCATCTACACCCCGGTAACAAACGCCAGGTAGTTAGAGCAGTCTGTCTCCTTAAGGAAGCAGGGTCTCTGTTTAAATTCGATAGAAATGGCCTGGGCAACAGGAGAACTTGCCTATATTATTTAAATTATTCTCTAGATTTCTCACGTGTAAATCTTTTTAAACCAATTGTAAGGCATTTAATAGGGAGGGTTTGGTGCTATATTTTCTCTCTTTATTAAAACACTGAAACCTGCCAACTTTCCTTGCAGCTAATTCTAAAAAAGAATACCTCCTTCGTGTGTGTGATAAGGGGTGTGTGTGTGGGGGGGGGGGGTGAGAGCCCACTGCCTCTGTCCCTACCATGCAATGACTAATGTGTCAGAATCTCATATTACTTTGTAATTCAGGGGAAGGATATATTTCTGTTGTGCCACCCGAGTTATTTTCTGTTGCTATTCAGAAAAGAATGGGGGGAAAAAAGTGCTTAAATTTTACATAAATAGTCTAAAATGTAAATTCCACGAGGGCAGGGGACAAGGCCTGTTTTGTTCGTAGTTGACTTACCAGTCAGCACGGAGCACAGGTCTGCTGCAGGGTGGATGCTCAATAATGACTGAATTGGTATAAAAAAGAGGTTTAGGATATTTCCATAGGATATTTTTTCTGCATCTCCTTCCTGGTCCAATACTTCACGGGGCTCATGGCAGGTACCTGCAAAATAAACACCTCTTGATTTTCCCTGACAGCTTAGGTTGTCAATGCCTTCCCAGGGCTCCCATTCCTCCAGTTAAGCTCTCTTTTCGGGAAAAATATCTCCCCAGCAGTTTCAGTGGCCACATAGTTTATCTGTAGGCAGCTTTTAGAAACAGCTAAAGTAAACAAGGGACTCTGGGACCTGAAAGAATCATTTGGATTGCCCAGCTCGTAGGTGATCCCAGAGATCTGAGCCCTGCAGGGTCCTCGGGGATGGAGACCGTCCCATCTCAGTTCCCCGTGGCGCTTCCAGAGTTAAAGCTTTAAGCATTTATCCCTTTACCTTTTCTGACTCAGATAACTCAGAAATGGTTGGATTAAGAATGTCAAACTTGGCCTTTAGGTAATCCTCAGCGCAGAAGGCAGCAGAGTTAAATTTGAAGAAAAAAAAAGTGGTTAAAAGATAACCTTCTGACGCAGCCCGAGGATCCAGAGTTCTTATTTTAGGGAACATGGAGACCTTTCAAATCCCTTTTCATCAATTAAGAGTCTCAGTATTTTCTGCATGTTCGCCATGACCTGTCTTCAGGGGCTGCAGGATGACGCTTGCAGAGAGACACCTCGAAGACCCTCCCACATCGGGCATCTCACGGCTGCGAGATCTCTCCCGGTTTTCAGCTCTGGGTCTTTGCTCAGCAGTCTGGGTTCAGATCCTGCTCCTGCCACGTGCAAGCTGTGGAACTCGGACAAATTACTTAACCTCTTGCAATCTGTTTCTTACCTGTCACACTGAGGCCTTAGCAGTGTCTGTCTTCCAGAGCTATTGTCACGAGTTTGCCCTAACAATTCTTCCTAGCGGGCATGGTGCATAGTAATGCTTATCAAACATCATCCCTCTGGTCACAGTCATCTCCTTAGCAGCACTCACCCCATCTCCCCTCCTCCCAGCACCGCAGGCGGCATAGCAGGGCCCGCTCCTGCCCTGGCAGTAACGTGAGGGCTCACCCCACTGCTCCTCCCTCCCAGCCTGATTAAGGCTCTTGCCAGCTATGGCCTGAGTCAGAGCACCGGCTCTGAGGCTGCCTCCTCCCCAAATCCCTCCTGCTCGCCACTTCCTTTCGCTTTGACTCTGGTTGCTCTGCTAGATGAGTCCTTATTGCCGGGGCCAGTTTGGAAGCTCTCCTGACTATTGGCTCCAATATCAGACCCTGGACTTCTCTAACATTTTATACAGGGTTGGAGAACAAAAGGAGCGTTACAGTTGTTCTTACGGAAAAAGACATGCTGGGTATGATTATTACAATCACTTTATTAACTCAAAAGAGCATCACAGAGCAACTGTAAACCTTCTTTTGCCAACCCCGTATCTCATTTCTCTCTTTCAGGAACTTGGTGACTCAGACACAGGCTTATTCATGTTTAATGGAGAATGCTATATTGGGGACCAGACAAATCTTAGTTCTGTCTGTGCGACTTTGAGGAAGTGACTTAAGCTCTCTGAGACTCAATATTAGAAGTGTTTTGGATCTTTAGACATTTGATGATGTTTTTATGACCAGAAATATAACTCGTATTTATGTCAATTAGTGAATGGTAAAATTGGTTTCCTTATACGTCATTTTGCTTAAAGTCGCAGTTTCCAAGAACCTGTCGATGCCATTAAGTTAGGACTTGCTGTACTTTTGCCTCCCTGACAAAGAGTAGGGCCCTGTACATGGGGAAATGACAAACCAGATATTGCAGTCAAACTTCCAGGGCCTCTGAGCACACATTCCTTGTTGCAGTAGTCTTCTCCGTGTCCAAATATATTTTGCTATCTCGATAAATTTGTCACCCCCCAAATCTTCAGAACTGTGGGAGAGAAAGATGGGTGAGGACCATAAATGTTCATTCTTAGAAGCCCACCCCTGACATTAAAACCTGGCCTTCTAGCCCTAGCCTGTTTGGCTCAGTGTTTAGAGCGTCGGCCCACAGACTGAAGGGTCCTGGGTTTGATTCCGGCCAAGGGCACCTACCTCAGTTGCAAGCTCGATCCCTGGCCCTGGGCAGGGAGTGCAGGAGGCAACCACTCAATGTCTCTCTCACATCAATGTTTCTCTCTCTCTCTCTCTCTCCCTTCCTCTCTCTCTGATGGAAAAAATATCCTCAGGTGAAGGTGAAAAAATAAAAATAAAAAATTAAAACCTGGCCTTCCAGGCACCTTAAGACCCACCTCCACCTGCTGGATTCCTGTCAGGCTCAGCCACTGAAGAGCCTCTGGTGACATGTATGTTGCCTGAGGCAGGTTCTCAAGGAGTCACCAGGTAAGGATAACACAGCTTAATACAGATTCAAACTCGGCACCAGTGTGGGGTCTGAGGCCATGCAGCAAAAGTCTCAAGGTACACTAAGGCCAGCTGCCACCTGCCTTGGGCTTACCCTTCCTGTCCTTAGCAGTGGGGCAGGTCTCGTGGAGTCATCAGGGTGGAACCAGTAGAGTTCATCAGGCAGAGCCCACAGCCACGCAGAGGCTGGGTAGGGTGGGGCCTCAGGGAGTCGCCAGGAGGGTGTGATACAGATCCCCAGGTTAATGCTGTGGGGAGGCGGCAGGCCCAACACAGGGATGGATGGCGGTTCTGTTCTGGCATGTGGTGCAGAAATAAAGGCCCTCACAACTCGGCCACTCCTTGTGTGTCTCTGGCACCCTCTGAGCTTGTCCAGAATACTCAAAGTTTTTAAGACAGATTGCAATGTGAGCCCAGGCTGGTTTCTGTGGGCAGAGCCTGAGGCCATTCATGAGATGGTTATGGGGGGTCCCCCAGGAATCATCAGGGTGGGGCTGGTATAGCTTCCCAGGCTAATGCCATGTGTGGGGAGTGGTTGACACAGGAAAGATGACATCCATGGGCAGTGTGGGAAAGAGGCTCAACACAGGGGCACTGGCAGCTGTCCCTCCAGCTTTCTTCCTAAAGCCACACAACCCTGTCTTTCCCTGTATGACTCCAGCACCCTTTGAGCTGCCATCCCTCTGCCAGAGTCCAGGGGAAGTGTCTGCAAGAGAGACTTTGATTTAAGAGGACACCTGGGTTTTCAACAGTCTTCTGCCTCACCTGGGAGGATGGGATCCCTGCTTATTTTCACAGCCAGATGTTATGTGTGCTCCTTTTCCTGGCACTGGTGCTCCAGGCTAGGGATCCTGGTGTAGAGTTGAGACCCCTTGCTACTCAGGGGGACCTCTGCAGCTGAGAAATCCCTCTGGATCTCACCTGCCACATGTGGGCTCAGGGGCAGCCCTTTCACATCTCTTCCCTTCCAACCAATCTCTGCATGGCTTCTCCCGTAAGTCCTTGGCAATCATACTTCTGTTCAGCTAGTCTTCAGATGGTTATCCAGGTTGATTGCTCTATAATTTAGTTGTAATTTTGATGGGTCGTGGGAGGAGGTGAGTGCAATGCTTACGTACTTTACATCTTGGATCTCTTCTCTCAGTGTAATATATATATATATATATATTACATATATATATTACATATATATATGTTTTTATTGATTTTTTAGAGGGAGAGAGAGACATTGATGAGCGAGAGAAGAAACATCTATAAGCTGTCTCCTGCAAGCCCCTTACTGGGAATCGAGCCCCTAACCTGGGCATAAACTGGTGACACTCAACCACTGAGCCACACCAGATGGGCTCAATGGAGTTTTTGTTTAAAGAGATAAAAGCCATCATCTGCTCCTTCACTACTTTTGCTTCTCTTGTTGAAATGAACACACCTACTTTCCGCTTTGGAATATGACTTTTATTCAGAAAAGAGAGTTTCAGAAGGGCCATTAGATTAACTTTCTTTCTTTTTTTTCTTTTTAAATAAAAGGCTAGAACTCAGGAGCAGCCATATGGATGGGATGCATAGTGCAGAGAGCTTCGTTGCCCTCTCCAAGCCACACTCCCGGAATCTCCATGGGGTCACCACCTGGAATCTCCTTTCTTATTTTATCTCTAAGTTCCTTTCAATTAACTAAAATAACTAACCAAAAGCCTATAAGTCATGATAACAGACCCGGGTTGTAACCCAGTGAACAAAACCGTCCCAGGTAGATGGTGTCTGCCCTCGCAGAGCTCTCATGCTAGCGAGTGAGCCAAGAACATGAGAACCAACACGTGAGTTAAAGCATCGCAAGCTGTGAAAAGTCTCTAAAGTCAAGGACAAGCAGTAGGGCAGCAACGAGGGAGAGGACAGGGAAGGGGTCTGCTTAAAGCAGAGCGTGAGGGGAGGCTTAGGGATGAAGGCCGGCTAGCAAAGCGGACAGCAGGGCAGCATTTGTGCCATCAGCAAAAAGGGAACAGAGCCTGGCGTTTTCTAAGGCCCCCGAGGAGCCCAGTGTGCCCGTTGGCTGGTGAACAGAGGTGTGGCCGGTGAACAGAGGTGTGGCCAGACGTGGGACAGAGGAGCAAGGGCTAGACCCTGCTGGACTTGAAAGACCACGGTAAGAAGTTTGGGCTTTATTCTAAGCAGAATAGACAGTGATGTGAGGGTTTTAAGCAGAACTGGGACATTACACAACTTGGAAATTGGCAGGCTCGCTCTGGCTTCTGCTGGGGAATAGATTAGAGGCCCGGGGTGGAGAACAGGCCCTGGTGGGGAAGCCATTGCCTTGGCCCGGGCAGGGGAGGAGTGAGCGGGCCTGATGAGGGCATGGCCGTGGCCATGGAGCACGTGGGCACCCTGAAGAGAGGGTGGATTCGCTGCCCCATCAGTGGAGCGTGATGAGGGGACAGGAGGACTCAAGGATAAGTTTCCCCCCCACTTGGTACATGAGTGGCTGAAAGGCTCGTTTGTGACCGCGGGGAGAAGAGTGGAGGGAAAACAGATTCGGAGGCTTCATGTTCAGAGGATGAGAGACGTTATGCGTGGCCGCCTCTGTTTTCCCAATAAGAGGTGACATCCATGATCAAATTTTTGTTGCAGAAAAAGTGATTTTCGTAAACAATTAACTTCCCTCCTAGCCCCCTAAATATTTTTTGGTGTACAAGCTTTCATTGACCATTTCTTCCGTTTTTTCCCCTCTGAGCATTTTTACTGCCTCCTGCCCCCACTTAGCACTTCTACCATCTTTTCCTGCTCTTTGTGTCACTTAGCTCCAAGGATGCAAGAATCTGAGTGCAGCAGACAAGCTCAGAGTCTTCCCCAGATACTGATTCTACCGAAATCCAGACCCAGGGGAATGATGAAAGGGAGGTAGAGTGTCTTCAGTTTCTTTTATTGTTACTGCCAGTCTCTCATTTTAGGGCACCCTGATTGCTTTAGGGGAATGTGCAGCAGTGCTTTCTTCCCTTGTCAGCTTAATGACCCTATTATGTTAATGTCTTTTTCATTCATAATATGAACTCTTCCTCCCATATCTCTCAGACCAGTGGCCTAACCCTCCAAATACAATCCATGGAGGACTTCACCGTGCACCAGGTGAGTTTGTACATGTACATGCCTAACATGAGGCTATAGGAGGAGATGCGATTCTGAAAATAAACACCATCACATTATTACACGGACTTTCCTACCATTATTTGCAAAACCTGAGATACACTAGTTAGAAGGATGAGGGAGCTCCATTTTTGGCAGTTTGTATTTAGGGTGAAAATGTCTGATATAATGACAAGTGGAGATAAAACCTGGCTGAGGGGCAACAGGATGGACCAGTCTGATTCACCCAGTGATTCCTTAATTCTTTCACAGCTTGAAAGTTCATCGAGTGTGTGCTCAATGACCTTACCTAGGCTCTTGGCATTGGACATTTGAAAGAAATAAAGAACTAATTACAGTAGGAGAAGGGCAGGTAGAACTAAATTCAGTGTCCTGGGGACTCTGATTTAGGAAGGATGACTGTGCAGCTGCGAGTGAGGGTGTAGGTGGGGCAGTGCAGTTAATGGGCAGGAAAGGTCCTCACAGAGGAGGTGATATTTAAGTCTAGGCTCAGTAATATAAAGTGGCCGCTGCATAGGGCATATAGGTGAGGAGGAGAGTGGAGAGTGGAAAGAAAGAAGAGGTGAGTAGGAGAGATGAGGCAGAAAAAGCATGCAGGAGCTATTTATCTGGAGAGGGGCTCTGCTTTGTGTTTTATTATTTATGTTTATTTTTTTAAATATATTTTTACTGATTATTGATTTCAGAGAGAGGAAGGGAGAGAGAGAGATAGAAACATCAATGAGGAGAGTCATTGATTTGCTGCCTCCAGCACACACCCTTACTGGAGATCAAACATGAAACCTGGGCATGTGCTGTGACCTCCTGGTCAACGCTCAACCACTGAGGCACACCAGCTGGGCTCTGCTGTACATTTTATAAACAAGTTCTTTAAATATCTTGTAAATCTACGTTTGCAGTGCTTGACCACTCTGGATATTCTATTTCTATGCATATCTATTTCCCTCTTTGATCTGCATGGATATTCTTTTTAAAAAAGATGATCCGTGGTGCCCAGCCGTGTGGCTCAGTGATGAAACATCAACCTAGGGTCCAGGAGATCTCAGTTCAGTTCCTGGTCAGGGCCCATGCCCACATCGCAGGCTTGATCCCTAGTAGGCAAAGTGCAGGAGACACCTGATCCATGAATCTCTCATCAATGATTTCTCTTTCTGAAATCAATAAAGACATATTTAAAAGAAAAAAACAAAAAAGATGATCCATGTTATTTAATGGACCTGGGATCACTCCTTCGGACCGAAGTGGTTCTCTTTACCGGGGCTGACTTCTAGCCCTGGCACTGTCCCTACTTGCTCAGCACCACGTACCGTGTGTGGGACTTCTGTGAGGTGCGGTGGTGACAGGGAAACTGAGAGAGATGCAATGGCCCAGAAGAGTCAGAAATCCACGTTAGGCCTCCAGCTCCTTAAAATCAAATTGGTAGGAGGAAACGTACTAACTGAAGTGACTTGAGAGCCCTTCAAAAATAACCTTCAGGCAATGGCTAGCCCCTCCTGCCCAAGCTGAGCGCCTGAGTGGTAAGTGGCAAAAGCGAGAAGTTGCCGTCTACGTCGGCACGGTTGCTTCGGGAGGCCTTGCCCCAGCTGGCTTTCGGTGCATGCTGTGTTTGGGGGCTGGTGTTAAAAAGGGTGGCAGAGAGGGCGGCTAAAGGAAGAGGCCGATGCCAAGGGACCCAGTGCGGCCGAAACCTACACAGGGCTCCTCACACGTGGAGCGGCTGACACAGCCGAGGGACCGGTGCCCGCGTGTTTGCCTGACTCAGAATCAACATTCACAGAGGGATTGAAATAAAAAATGAAAAGACTTAGTTTCCTTGGCAAACCAATAACAGGCTTTGGGATTTTGCTTTAAACAGTTTGAATAATCCTATTAGCAGCTCAGAAAAACGGGGTTATTTTAATGGCAGAGTACGTATATCTATATATTTTCCATCCGCCGTGTGATGGAGATTATCCGCACTCTCTGAAGCCGACCCTTTTTGTGGGGTTTGGCCCTGTCACAGATTTGGAGACGAGCAGAGGGAGCGAGGGGCAGAGTCTGCTGGGCACTGCCTACTTTGCCCACCTGCCAAATGGCAGGTACCCGAGGTCCCTTAGCCCGGCCAAGCCCAGCAGGGGCCACGCGGTGCAGGGCCCGGCTCGAACTGCAGTCAGAGGACCTCAGCTTACGTCGCAGCTCTGCCTATGACATTCCACCCACGGAATGGGAAGCACGGTAACATCCAAGTCACGGGTTGTCTTAAAAATTAAACAAGACTGTGTATGTGGGAGCACCAGCCCAAGCGCCAGGCCACCAGCTCTGGGTGTTGTTGACACTTGTCTGGTTGTCTCTTGTCTGAGAGCCTAGTTTGTAGCTGTTCTTTTTGCCAAATCAGCTGCCTTGACTGGGAGCAGGTAGGATTAGTTTTCTGGTCCTCGTGCAGCCTTGCTGGGTGGTAGAAAGTATAAAAGAAAACACCCTATGTTCTCCCCAGTGTGAGGCTCTGACCAGTGATTCTTATGGAACTAGCCCCACTGTCCAGCAACATCATGCCTGTATGAGGATACCTCTAAATGTTGTGAATGTGAGTTGTATGATTCTTAAGGAAAGGATATTGCTACATGGTTGGGTTTTCTTAGCAGTCCTCTGTATGTTACCTGCACACCCCTTTCCCTCAATTCCTAGAGTTGTATGATCCCCTAAAAGACAAAAGCATAGACGCTTACGTGAGAGATAGGCCTGAATTTCACCCAAAGCCCCCCTATCTCCCTGATGTGGCTGCTTGCAGGGATCAGACAAGCATGCTGCCAGAAACATTCCTTCTATGTGGTGTCATGACTCGTGCTCCAGGGTAAGGAAGGAGACTTGGCAGATGCCAGACAGTGCCTGAGCCAACAGGAGAGGCCCACATCAGAAATGCTAATCGAAGGCCCAACTGGAACCTCCAGCAGGAATTTGCAGAGAAAAAAAGTCATTGCCACAACAATCTTGTTTGATTCTAACACATAACAAGTCCTTTATGTGTTTCTTAGATGTACTTCACTGACTGATTTTTAAAAATTTCCCACTATGAATATTTCTGTTGGTAAAAGAGGCAAAGACAGCTTTGGGAAATATTCATTCATAGTCAAGAAAATCTGTTGAGAGACATATGTAGACACTTTATTGCTGGAGAAATTAGAGTAAAGGGAAGGAAAAACTATAACTTCTCTTTCAGTGAACCATCAGGTAAGACCAGTGTACGCTGGGCAGGGGTGTAGGAAGACAGGGGGTGTGCAGACAGGGCCGTGGGCACAGCAGGTGTGGGCCACATGAACAGAGGGAGGGCAGAGAGAGAGTGACAGCCGGGCAGGAGAGAAGGAAGGAGGGAAGGTGTGGCCACAATGAGGCGGGGGGAAGGAGACCCATGAAGAGATAGCAGCGAGCCACGAGGAAGGTGCTGGAAGTCACAAGGGGCTCTCCCGCTGAGGGAGGGCTGTTGCCTGCTGAAACGTGAACTGGGTAACTATCTTAGTTCATAGTTTTCAAATGTGTTAACCTTTATTTTATTTTTTAATGTTTTTATTGATTTCAGGGAGAGAGGGAGGGAGAGGGAGACGAAGATAGAAACATCAATGATCAGAGTCATTAATCTGCTGCCTCCGGCACGCCCCCCACTGGGGTTCGAGCCTGCAACCCGGGCCTGTGCCCAGCCGGGAATCAAGCCGTGACCTCCTGGTTCATAGGTCTGTGCTCAGTCACCGAGCCACGCCTGCAGGACAACTATGTTCATCTTGGAATCAAGTCCCCTGTAAATTGGATAACTATAGCGACCCAACGGAGTGTAAATTGTTCCTGGTGGGCAGCAGACAGTGGTGGTGGCCAGAGGGCCAAGGAAATCAACGGAAAGGTCAGAGGAGGCCCTTGAAGCAGAGGTCCCCTCCCCGGGCTGAGGAGATCACCAGTGTCTTCCTGGCACCCTCTGGGCGGTAGTGTCTAAATCTGTGGTCTGTCCAGAAGGGGACCATCCAGGCAGGGTGGATTGGGGTGGGGTGTGTTGCCAGACTAAAGGGGGTCCATTTGCCTGGGGGCATCAGAGACCATTAAGGCACAAACAGGAGCTTACAGCAAAGAGAGCGAGGGTTTATCTTTAGGAAGTGGCCCAGGCCCAGGGACAGGGGAGCTGTTTCTTAGAGAACTGGCTCTCTGATGACTGTGAGGGGATGGGTTACACAGAGGAAAAACCACTGATTATGGTGATTAAAGGACTTAGGGTCCTGGTCAGGGTTGTGGTCTCTAGAGATTGGTCGGGGCTCAGGTAGGGGGTAGCTGATCAGTGTGCATCTGGTCCTGATGTCGGCCAGGGAGTGGCTTCATCTGGTGTCCAGGCTTTTCTGGATACGAAGCTGAAACACAACTGATGTCATCTCCAGTTTGACGGAAACTCTGCCTCTGTGGGCAACAGACCTGAAGCTTGGTTCCTAAGATTATCTGATGTGGACCAGAACCTCATGGCCCTGGGGGCTTAACATTTAAGGGAGTGGGTGTGCAAGGGAGGAGGCAGGTGGGGCAGGGTCCTGGATGAGGCCAGCTGGAGAAAAAAGGAAAGAAAGGAGAAAGGTCGTATTAAAGAAATGAAGTTTCTCCGCGGTTGCGGGTGGGGGTAGAGCTGCGCCGAGGGAGGAACGCTCCCTGCTCCCGCAGGTCGCAGGTCGGGTCGGCCTCAGGGCTCAGCCACGCTCCACAGCACAGTGTAACGGCCGAATGAACAAGAGCATGTGTTATTTCCACCCCGGCGGAAAACAACCAGCGTGGGGAACAGCCTAGGATTCCACGAGCAACAGCCTGCGAGCTGCAGGCCGCAGCCTTGATGGTATTGATGGAGTGCACCTGTCCCTCTTTATTTTAAACCTTGACTTTGATTGCTGGCAACTTTACAGGATTATGGGTTTAATTGGATGCCTGTGTTTTACTCGATGGCAGTGAACTTTACGGCTGAGGAGTTTGTGGGGCCAAGGTTTCCCTCGGTCACTGCTTCCCAGCCTGGAGGGGGGGATTCACCAGCCAACCCAGGGGAGCTCTGGGCTCGAGTGCGAGGGAGGCGCCCTGGGGGCTGTCCGCACACTGGGTCACCGGGAGAGAAGACAGAGCGACAGGGACAGGAGCCGGGAGCTCAAGCTGCACTCAGGAGACCCCTCGCTCTCTGGCCTCATCTGATGCTAAAAGGAACTGGTAACAGGCATTCTGGAGAAATTATTGATATTTAGTTAGGCCCCTACGTGCTTGCAATACACAGGACTAACTGGTAGGATGGCTGCTGGGTGGAAACACACAGCGATTGTAAAGTGTTCAGGGAAGGCCCCTACGAGAGGCTGAGGGGTTTGGGAAGTTAGAGAAATACAGGGAAAGTCGTCCAACCTTTGACCCTAGGCGGTTGATGGACTCACCATCTGCTGTTTAATAACATATAAATTTAAGTTATAGTTTCTGTTTTCGAAGTCTGACAGCTCCTTATAACTCACTTGGTCTTCAGAGCAGCTATTCATTCATGTATTTACTTAACCATTTAACAAATTACTTATTGAGCACCTGATATGAGTCATCCCCTAGGCTTTGGAGTAGGGGGAGAGAGGGATTCTTATTTTCTTTAATTTTGAGGTTGAGGAAACTAAAGCCCAGAAAATGTGCTTTACTCAGGTCGAACTCAGATACCTTATTCTAAGTGCAGAATGAACCCGGTCAGCCGGTTGGTGGGTCAGGGAGTCAGAGCTGAGGAGATAAATGAGGAAATCTCCAATTAGTAAGAAAGTTCTTGCACTTCTATTTGACTGCCCAGAAAACCAAGTGTTCATTCTCTAGTTTTAGTTGGTTTGGGACTTAATTCAAGTGGCCTCCAAGAAAGTGAGAGATTACAGAAGCCTCTTGGTCAGATTGTTCCAACCAAGGATAACAAAACCTGCCTGAAGAGAGGCCATCTGGGTTACGAACATGCATCGCCTGTTTACGAAGTTCTTTGGGGGGGCCCAGAGTGAAGTTGGTAGCAAAGGTCCATCCTTATAAAGCAATTTGACAAGATAAAATCAGAAGAACCTAAAATGTCGCTCTGTGCTAGGTACTTGCTTACATTATCTCATTTGATTCTTGAAACACCCATTTTATAGATGAGAACATTGAAGCTTAGGGAAGTTATATAATTTGTTCAAGGCATATAGCTTCCAAACTGGCAGAACTAGGATTTGAAGGTGCCCATGCCTTAAATCACTACCCTCTCCCGGAGAGTATTAAGAGGCACTCTGATAGGCACCTTTGTGTTGTAAATGCCCTGACTGCACACTGTTTTAAAAAGAACTTAGCCTTGGCTGAATGACTCAGTTGGCTGGAGCTTCAGCTTCGTCCCGTGTACCCAAGGGTTGTGGGTTCGATCCCAGTAGGGGCCTGTGGGGAAGGCAACTGATCCATGTTCCTCTCTCTCCCTCTCCCTTCCTCTCTCTCTAGAATCAATAAAAGCATATTCTCAGGTGAGGGTTGAAATAAAAATAATAATAAAAAAATGAAAAGAACTTAAACTCCTCACACAGTGCCTATCAAATAAATGAGTAAACTCAGGATAGAAGAAAAGATAGCGCTGAAAAGTCGGAGTGTCTAGAGCATGGAAGAACTTGCCATCAGAGAGGATGGACCTGATTCGGTGGCAGACAACAGCTTTTCAAAAGGCTCTTGAGCATCCTTCGTGTGAAAATCCAGTTCTTTCATAAGGAAAGCATTCCAGGGACCGACGTACCGGAGATTGTGGCCTGGTACGCCTGCTGCCCCCAGGTTCCCAATGTCCCCTCTCCATCCATCCTGCGGAAAAAGTCCAATCTTGTCTTTCAGGCCTGGAAACAGGGCCACTGTCCAGAGATGCTGTGCCATGCCTGCCAAAGTCTAGTCCCTGTCGAAGCTTAGTCCGGTTCCCGGCTGTGCTTCGGCCGGTTCGTGCTGTTGCATCCAGTACCCGGGCTCAGCTTGGGCCTACTGGAAGCCTCCTGGCAGAGCGGCGTGGCTGCCAGGGCCACATGGTTGCTATGGAGAGAATGTGACAGAGAGAGAGAGAGAAAGGAGAGAGAGAAAGACTTCGTTAGGCTGATTATATTATCTTGGGCTTGGGAAGGACCATGCACTTTTTCAAACTAACCAATCAACTTCCCAATCTTTCCCTGGCCTTGTTGGATCCTCTCCCTAACCGATCCATTTTCTAGATCATCTGGAGTTCCGTGTCCCACATCCACTCTGATTCCCTTTCCAGGCGTCTGTGGCTGTCATTTTGGCTCCTATTGCACATGCTCCCAGCAGGGGGATTTCTCCTGCTGCTTTTGTGATCCCCTGGGGAGCGCGTGAAGCTGTGGCTTCCTGCTGGAAGAAGCAGGCTCAGTGTCCGATTCAGCTCCCCAGCCCTTTAGGCTCAACCATGCCCGACCCCTTTGCTTCCTTCCTTTATTCATATCTGGCTCCCTCCGCTAACAAGCAGAGGCCCCGTCTGAGGAGAGCTGCCTTGTATGACTATCGACGCCTGGTCGGGGGGCTAGTGACCTAATTCAGCAGCAGAGGATTGTGGAGGCAAAGCTAGTGGACCTGGCAACAAGCAGGACTAGGCTAGCTTTGGTAAGAGGGTCACGTTTGGGGGGGCCCAGGTTTAGATGCTGAGTCAAATGCCCGTGCGATTGATGGAGATACCTGGGAACATTTGGAAATGACAGATCAGGAGACAATAGGCAGGGGCTGAACATACACATTTACATATAAATGCACAGAAAGGTGGCAGTTTGAAGGAGGTTAAGAAAAGGGGAAAGGGAAGGGATCTTATGGGACCAGGCGACAATAAAAAAGAGAGGAAAGTGAGAGAGCAGGGATTGCCACGTAGGATAGAGATTCATAATGCAGTTGATCATCAGATGCTTAAGAGAAGTCGGAAAGGGGGTAAGACACAGTGATTGGCTTTAGTGATGCAGAGGTCACTGGTGTCCTTGGAGAACCACCATGAGACGCTGGTGAGGGAAGCCACTTTGCAGAGTTAATTAGTGAGGGGATGGCTAGGTTATAAATACAGGGCAGTGGGGGCCGGGGGGGACACCCCTCTGTAAAGGGGATAGGGTAGCAGCTTAAAGGTCGTAAGGAGGGAGAGCCAGAGAGCAGGAGGGCATTTTCTTTTGCGGGTGATGAGAGATAGAACTCTGTTTGTAAATAGAGCAAAAAGGGCCAGAGAAGAGAAAATGATTAAAGCTAAAAGACAGAAGATGCAGAGAGTTTGGGTGGAGCAAGATCTGTGAGACAGGAGGAAGTGTTTGGAAAAGAGCCTAAGCGGTGAACTTGGTCTTGAGAAGAAGCCTAGATACAGACTGACAGCTGTCAAAGGGGACTGGGGTGGGGGCCTGGGTAAAAAAAGGTGAAAAGATTAAGCAAAAAAAATATATATGTATGACATCTAGACACAGATAACAGTACGGTGATAGCTAGAGGGAAAGGGGGTGGGGAGAGGTGGAAGTGCGCAATAGGGGGGACAAGTGGGGGTGGACAGAGACTTGACTTTGTGACAAGTCTCTTGACAATGCAGCATGCAGATGATGTTTTACTGAGTTGCACACTTGAAACCTGTATGGTTTTATTAACCAGGCTCACTCCAATACATTCAATAAAAATAAAATAAATAAAAGTGGATACGTTTCTAATTAAACAGAAAAAAGAAAGAAAGAAAGAAGCTGGGGGCTGCTTCTGCTATAAGAGCTTTGAATGAGAGGGTGAGCGAACGAAGGCCTTCTAGGCTCCTGGCGCATTACGTAAGTATTCTCGGGGTCTTCTGCTGGAGGGTGGGTGGGTGGGGTGGGATAGGAAATAGATTTCAAGCTACTCCCAGGAGAAATGAAATGTGGGGTTGATATGAGATAAGCAGGAGATGAGATTTCGGATGCGATGAAAAGGCCAACTGCGCTGAATTGAAATTACTGTGGTTAAAAAAGATTAAACATGTTTTCATAAAATTCTTCAGTTGCATGTCACAGCCTGGGAGAGTGAGTAGGAAAAACAAAAGCAATGTCCTAAATTTGAGAGCTGTCAAGGAGAAACATGGCAAAGAGAGCAAGGCATTTGGGGGGGGAAATGACTCAGCACGGATAGCGTTAGGGTGAGAGGGGAGAAGGGTCATCCGCACAAATGTTGGCACGTAGGATCAGGGGACAATCGCAGAAGTATAATGCCATTCACACACTGAAGTCGAGAAAGATGCTGAGTGTCCTGGAGCTGTGTGGATAATGAAGACAATATGACATAGGCTTCAAAGACGAGCAGATGTCTGGGGACAGTGAGGGGACCCTGGTTTGGATGCTGCAGTGTGCCCAGGAAGACCCGTTCTTCTGGCTCTGGGTGTCAGGGATGGGCGTGCAGAAGTGGAGCTTACTAGGGGACTTCTAGGGGAGAGAATGATGCATGGAGGTTGCAAGCAGGAGCTTTGGGTCACGCTACTTGGTATCTACCCTCCCTGGGTGATCGTGGGTAAACCACCCAACGATCTCATGCCTTAGCTTTTTCATCTCTAAAACGATCATAATGCATCTCATGGGATTGCTGTAAATATTCATGAAATAATTACTAAAAAGAAATAGCATAAACCCACTGTGTAGTAAATACAATAAAAATTAGCTTTTGGGTTGTTGTTTTTATTTAAAATTTTTTTTTTTATTCTTATTGGAAAGAATGTACAAGAAGTGGTATTATCAGGGAGAATAGTAGGTTTCAGTTTACATGGCCATATGGGGAGAAATATTTTTTTAAAATATCAAAACTGTGCCCGGCTGGTGTGGTTCAGTGGTTGAGCATCGACCTACGAACCAGATCACAGGTTCGATTCCCGGTCAGGGCACATGTCTGAGTTGCAGGCTCGATCCCCAGTCAGGGGTGCGCAGGAGGCAGCCGATCAATGACTCTCTCATCATTGTTATTTCTATCTCTCTCTCTCCCTCTCCCTTCCTCTCTGAAATCAATAGGAACATATTTTTAAAAATATCACAATGTAAGAGATTTTGTCTACAATAGAATTGTGGTTCTAATGGGCAGAGAGTTGACTGGGGGTGGTGAACACACATTAGAATATACGGATGACGTGCTATAGAATTGTGCACCTGAAACCTGTATAATTTTGCTCACCGGTGTCACCCCAAAACATTTAATACAAAGGAAAAGAAAAGAAAATAATCGTGGTTCCAAGGTTCACCTGGCTCCCCTCAGGGGAGCAGTGGCCTTGAGGAGGTGAGGAAGCAGCTGGTCGGGATGTGATCCAGGGCAGGGAAAGGAGGGAGGGGCTGGGGCTGGAACATCAAGAGTGAATTATACAGTAAAGAGAGCCTGGGGTTGGGATTCAGAATAGAGGCAGAATGCTTTTTTGATCAAAGCTTTTTTTAATGTTCCTTTTTTTGGGGGCTTGATTTGCCCTACAATGAGTTGGAGAAATGCTTTGCTTTCTGTGGCTAGAAAATAATAACCCATAGCTCGCTTTGGAAGTTTTAAGTTTTGAGTGCAGAGTCTCTTGCTCTTATTTACCAATATACATTAAATGTAACGAAGGTTGTCTTTTTTGTTTTACTAACCTTAGTAATTTCTTAAAGTCTTTAAAAATTATGCCATTAATTTGAAAGAAAACTTATGAAAGTGTTAGTTATTACAGTCCTAATGCCTTCTCCTGCCTTGTAAAATGACAGGCCTCTGTTCACTGGGAAAGGGGCGGCCACGAGTAAGTGCTGCTGGAGGAAGACAGAGGCGGAGGAGGGGCCTTTCACAGGGAGGGTTGTAAGAAGAGACTTGTGAGAGATCAAAGAGATATGTGAGTGATAAATTTAGGTTTTCGGGCAGAACAGAACTTTGGAGGAACAAAAAAATGTTTAAAAACACTTTTAAAATAAACTTCTATTATAAAAATTTTAAAACTTACAGAAAAGTAAAAAAATATTTTAATAACATATTCACTATCTAGGTTTGCCAATTGCTAATGTTTTGCTGAATTTGCTTGGTCTGTCTATCTGGCTGTCTTTGTACAGATTTGGGGGGATCTATTTAAAAGTAAGCTAAAGATATTGCACCCATCCGTAAGGTCTTCAGCATGCCTCTCCAAAAAGCATTGAAGACTGTTGCAGCCACTATTTTTGCGAAACAAATCACACCAAAACAGCCACCTTTTTAACGCACTCACAGCTTCCATGGGTCAGGAATGAATGGAGGGATGGCTGGCGCCGGCTCTACAATGCCTGGGATTTCAGCTGGGAGCAGCCAGAAGGCTGGGGCTGGAATTATCTGGCGGCGGGTGCAGATAACCCCGGGCATGACTTAAAGTCTGGTTTGAGTTGAGCCTGTGAACTGTGCACTCACATGCGGAGCCTCCAAGTGGCTTGGGTGCCTCACAGCATGACATTTGGGTTCTGAGAGGGAGAGTTTCAAAAAAGGAAGGGCCTTTCCAGGGGAACCAGGCGGAACTCCAGAGGCCTTTCTGATGTAGCCTTGGGAGCCTTGCAGCAGCGTTTCCACTGAAGCCTGTTGGCCAAAGCAGGTAGAAACACGCCTATATCCCTCCTCTCCATGGAGTGAGTGTCAGGCTTTGCAGCTACTTCTAAGAGCCACCACAAAGATAATCTCCTACATAACACAATGTTATTAAGCCGACAAAAATAACTTCTCAGGATCATCTAATACCCACTAACCCCCAATTATCTCAAAAATGTCTTTAGGAGCTGATCTTTTATTCAAAACTAGGATCCAATCAAGGACAATGCATTACATTTCTTACCTTATATCTTGGTTTAAGGAGGGTTTAAGAAGTCTTCTGGCATAATATGTAATTTAACAGCATTCCCCATTTGCCCAATTACTGACTTTAAAAAATCCAAGTAATTCTTTAATGCTTTCAGAGGCAAATTTGCAGTCTGCCTTTGTTTGTTTTGGGTGCAGTTAAGTATGTTGAGACTGGCTTCAGATCAGACTGATTGTATCTGGATCATTTAATTATTCATTCATTTAATAGTAACTTTCTGAGGCCATGCGATATTCCAGGCACTGTGCTAGACGCTAGGCATATAAACACGAGTAAGACAAAATAGTGTGGAAACAGAACCAAACAAAATCCCCACACTCAATCAGCTCTGGGTTCGGCAGGGTAGACAGACACTCAATAGACAGTTCTAAGAGAGTGGGATGCTGGGTACAACAGAGGAAGTTTGGGGGGAGCCAAGAGAGCAGGGATAGGAGGGTCTCACCTCCAGGACTCAGTTCAGAGTCTAATAGGGACATAGAATGTCTGCAGATAAATCATGAGACAGGTGCTATAATACAGAAAAATAGCATATGGTGAAGAAAGTGCATATAAAAATATTCAATGACCCATTTTCCACAAAATAAAAGTTAAAATGTGCTAGCACATTCTATTGTATTTCTCCTTCCTCCACTCCTTTCTGATTTACCTCCCCATGTCCACAGTGTGTTCCTAAGGGTCTTGGTCCTCTTGCCTTGCTCTCTGGCCTAGGCCATTGGCCCAATGGAATCATTTTGTATATATTTTATTTCACTCGCTTTAGACTTAGCCCCCATTACATATTTAGATTTTTTTTTTTCTGGGCCCAGACACAAAGCCTGCAAATGCTACTCCCCATCTATCTGCCTGCCTCCCCTTGGGCTTTTCTTGTTGGAAAGCTGATGGGCTCCCACTGACTCTCCCATTTTGGACAACATCACTGCTTCCCTGGGGAAGCCATGAAGTCTGGCTCATTTGCATGAATCTCTGCAGTGGTTCTTCTGACCCCAGGCCTGTTAGAAGTACTCATTAGATCCTCTTTAATTAAATATGTAACACACATCATGCCATCAAGCATAGGAAAAAAAATAATTACAAACCTAACAACAGCTCTGCTCCTAATTAAAAGCAGGCAGTCTTTGCCGGAGAGCGAGCTGGGGACAGTGCTTTTATCCTGGGCACAGCCGTGGAACCCCTGGTGCCAACGCCCGGGGGCAAGGGCATGAGGCTTTGGATGTGCCAAGGGGGCTGAGCTTTGTTGGGTGACACAATCTCTCTCCCTTCCCAGTAGGTGAGATCTAATTTCAGCTCCTGATCTGTGATTCAAGGTACTGACGAGTTTCATTTTCTTTCATCCCACTTTCAAATGCTCTTTGACTCCATCCCATGTAGTAGTATTGCAGGTAAACAGAATGTGAACACAGTGGGTTGGTCTCACCCAGCAAAAGCCTTATGAGAGCTTAAAGAAAACGAGCCACATGCATCTGTTTGTGCATATGTGACTCCAGTAGAAAGCGAAGGAACAGGTTGGCATGGGGCACAAGGGGTAGGCTTCCAGAGAGTCTTTCCTGTATGTGGAGCTGAAGGTTGAAATGAGCATCTGTAAGTAAGAGACTTCATCACCAACCTCGTAACCTTGGTTCCTAGATACCCCTGGAATTTTCCTCCACCCCTCTCCTCTCCTAATCTCATCTCCACTCCACCCTTGGCAATTCTCTTCCTTCTAGTGAAACTCAGAACCTCTCCATTCCTACACTTGAACTGCCGTTTGTATTATATTTGAATCTAGAAACTGCTTCCCCACGATCAGCGAAATCAAAATACCTCTTATTCATCTTTGCAATAATGGTGGCTCCTGAATTTTTATATGGGAGGGATTACCTCCTTAGAAGGGCAGAAGGGGCAGGAATGGTGGCTGGGAAGGAACTTATCCTGACTCTGCATGTGCTTGGCAAGCCCACTTTTTACTGATGTGTTTGTTGATTTGTTTCTTTGTGTGTTTGCAGTAGCCTTAGGGATGCTGGAAACTCTACCTTAGGCTTGGCTCTCAGATTAAGTAGAGATTATGAATCCTTTATAAGAGTCACTTGGAGTGGAAAGAAAGATTCTTCTTTAGTCCTGTTGTTCTCTTTAATTTTTGGCTTCAGTCCTCAGTCCATGTTATGTCCTAATGGCCATCAGGGAGGGCAAGATATTCAGAGGAGTCATTTGCCAGGTTTGTGGCCATCTGTAACCTTTCTGTTTCTAACACCTTGGTAGCAACTTCCATGTTTCTGTCTTCAGAAAGATGATGATCTGAGTCACCATCATCTCCTGTAACTTAGTGTAATCGTCTCCTAACCGGTCTTCATGTTTCTATATTTGCCTCCCCTTTGTCCCCAAAGTCTCCTCTAACTCACAAGCCAGAGTTGTCCCTTAAAAATCCATGTCAGATCATGTTATTCCTCTGCTTAAAACCCTAGAATGACTTCTTACTGCTGTCAGAGTAGAACCCCAAGTCTCCAGAGTTGCTGACAGACCCCCCATGATCCGCCTTCTCCACACCCCCTTCCCTTTCTGACAGTGTCACTACACCCTCCACTTGGCTTACTCTGCTCCAGCCACAGTGACTTCTTCATTGGTTCTTAAAGACATCGGGCATCCTTCCTGCACAGAACCTTTGCTCTCTTCCTTCCCCAAATCTAAATGCTCTTGCCCCGTAGCTAGCTAATTTTATTGCCTCCTTCAAGTCTGCTCAAATTCCACCTGCTCAGCAAGGCCTGTCCTCACTCCTATTTTAATACCTGCTCTCGCCTGACCCTCTACCCCAGGGAGTTCTTGCCCTTTACTCTTTACCAAAGTCCTTGCAATCATATAACATAGGACGTTAGTAACTTACTATATTTAGTTTTTATCTTCTTGCCAGAGTGCTACTCACACAACTTTGTTTTTTTGTTGTTGTTTGTGTTTGTTTTAATTCACAGATGTGCCCCAAACACTTAGAAGAGTCCAGGTACTTTGTTTAATGAATTGGATGAGTGGATAATAGAGAATTCTAAGAAACATGTACTGAAGTGAACTTGATTTTTCTGGCAAAATAAGAGGCAGTGTTCCCTGCTGAAAGTAAGGGAGATGTTGAGAAGCTGAGATTTGAAAAGATTTTGGAACTACCTCTGAAGAAAGGAGATATAGAGTCATCTAGATAGAAATAAAGATATTGTTGACTATCAGTGAGGGTCAAGCTCTGATTTAAAAGATACAAATGTAGCCCTGCTGGTGGGGGTCAGTTGGTTGGGAGTCATCCTGTGCACTGAAATGTTGCTGGTTAGATTCCTGGTCAGGGCACATTCCTGATTTGCGGGCTTGACCTCCAGCAGGGGGAGTGCAAGAGGCAGCCGATCAATGTTTCACTCTCCCTCTCCCTTCCTCTCTCTCTAAAAATCAATAAAGAAAATCTAAAAAAAATTAATTAAAGAAATAAAAGATACAAATGTATTATGGTGCCAATATGCATGGCGATATTACTGTCTTTACAAATGCTTACTATCTAGTCTTGAGAAGGCTAAATGGTGGCCTCCCCAGGAGATATGTCCACATTCTAATTCCTGGAATAGGCAAATATTACCTTATATGACAAAAGAGTGAATATTACATTTATAACAAACAATGTGATTAACAATCTTGAGAAGAAAAACTTACCCCAGATTATTTGGGTTGGCCAAAAATTCAATCCCATGTATCCTTATAACAGAGAAACAAAACAAGTTTTGAGACAGACACACAGAGGGAAGAACAAAAACAGAAACAGAAACAAAAAACACACATACAGACAAGGCAATGTGAAAATGGAGGGAGAGGTTGGAGTGATGCAGCTGTAAGTCAAGGAATGTCAAGGATTGCCAGCAACTACCAGAAGCTGGGAGAGAGGCTCTGCCCCAGAGCCCCTGGGGGAGTGTGGCCCTGCCAACAGCTGGATTTCAGACTTCTGATCTTCAGAACCGTGAGACAATGTGTATCTGTTGTTTTAAGCCACCCTTTGTGAGAATTTGTTATTACATCCCTAGGGAAAAGATAGAGATTTTGGTACTGAGAAGACACAGGGTGCTTCTGCAACAAATACCCAAAACTGTGAAAGTGGCTTTGGATCTAGACAGCGAATAAGGGCTGGAAGAGTTCTGAGGTGCATGACAGAAGAAGTCTAGATTGCTTTAAGAGATGGTTGGTAGAAAGATAGTAATTCTGATGAGCACTTACAAAGAAGTGAGGAGCACAGTAGAAAAGTTTCTACACTTAGGGAGCATTATATATATATGTGTGTGTGTGTGTGTGTGTAGGCAGAAAATTTGTTGAATTACATTCTGCACTTGTGTAAAAAGCAGAATTTGTAAAGGATGAACCTAGATTTTTAATTGAGAACATTTCCAAGGAAAATGTTGAAGGTGAGGCCTAGCCTTGTTTGGTTTGGTTTTGTGTTGCTGTTGTTGCTTATAGTAAAATGTGAAAGAAAGGGGATACATTGAAAAAAAAACCCGTTAATCTAAATGAAATCAAAATTTGATGCTTTGGGAATTTCTCAGCCTACCCAAATTGAAGATGATGAAATGAAGAGATTTACTGTTATAAAAGTGTGCTCTGGAGAGGACATTGGTGTACCTGGCCCTTCGTTTGCTGAAGAGATTAAGTATGTGTCTGATGGATCCACTCAACCATCTCAGAAGAAACCAAGACTAGTGATGGGATTATACAGGGAAGAGCTATGAAGGATCCTCTTGTTTAATGATGTGAACCTCACGGCATACATGAAAAATTCACAAGATTTTTGAAAATGTTATACAAGTAGAAGCACTGCCAACTGACCCAGCAAGGACAGAGGCCTGATAACCCGAAAGAAAGCTGTTGGACTCCAACATTGTACACACAGGAAACTGATGAAATTCTTATACAAACAGTAGTATTTACCCAAGATTGAGGGATAACAAAATAAGTGTAAGAGAACTTCACAAAGAGGAGCACTAAGACACTGATAAAAGTACAAATAAAAGGAGTTCCTGAAAGTCTAATCAAGGAAGAAGGCAGGCAGTTCCATGAGTACACAATGGGTGAGAAGGGTCAGTTGGCTGGAGGATCACTTCTCAATGACATCAAAAAGTGTGTCAACTTGGAGAGAGACTGTGGGAGAAATATAGGACATTGGGGTCAAATAGAAAATTTATTAGATTTGAAATATGTAGAGTCAACAGTTTTTAGTGGAAATGAGATCCAGTGGGTGGTCATACTGTGGATAGCTGTAGCGTAGTAGAGGTGAAAATCATTCAACTGGTTACAGCTGAGTAGCTGAGAGACTAGTATGAGGTAAATGGGTAAGACCATATTTATGTCACGGTTCATAGAATCAGGAGTGAAATCTCTCTCTCTCAGAATTCTGTCCCTCCAAAGACTTGGAGCTGTAGCCAAGACAGGTTCAGTCTCACCCTCTGTATATTAAGATGTTTAGCAGAAGAGAGGAGTGAAGGAGATGCTCAGGAAAAGCCAAGATAAGAGGGAAAGAGAGAAAATATAATGTAGGCAATCTTTTTTAAAGCCTGGCCATGCTTAGACCCATTGACTTTTAATATGCCCCTACAACCTTATATCTCTATTTAAATGATGATACCTGGCACCGTTTTGTGACTTAAAAAACAACAATGACAACTCTATTAAATACATTTTTTCCATCTTTATTGCCTCAGAATCACTCTCCCTTTTTATTTTTTAAATCTCTATTGACATTAACTAAGTTTGGATGTTAATGCTCCTCCTGCCATGCTGAAATGAAAATGCGTTACCTTATTATTTTTAATTCAGTTTCATTTTAATCATATAAAGCCTAATAGAGTTACCATAAAACTCATTGTTGCAAATAGCTTGATCTTTAGAATGAATGGCAAGCCATTTTCTTTTTTACCATATTACTTAAAAAATTCAATTGTAAATGTATTTTTAACCTTTTATTTTGAAGTGTATCATACATACAGAAAAGTCTACATAAAACATACACATAGTTATATGCAATTTAAGAGGTATTTCTGCAGCAAAACCCATTCACTACCAGCCAAGTTAAGAATAATTCATTGCTGGTTCCCAAGGGGCCATTCCTGTGGCCCTCAAACCCAAATACATCCTGGTGCCTTTCCCTATTAATTTCTTAATTTTTATGATAATCACTCTTTTCATTTTCTTTTTAGTCCCATCTGTGTATGTATTCTAAGCAACATATTGATTTTTAAGATTTTGAAATTTATAGGCACTACATTGAATATACTTTTCAGAACTGATTTTCTCTCTCAATATTATGTGTACTCTTCATCCCTGTTGATACATGTAATAGGTCATTCATTTTTCTCCAAGCACCATCTCTCCCATAAAGGCTTTCCAGTCCTTCTACCAAATCTGATATGCACTTTGATAGAACATTTAATTTTACTCTTATATTTCAGGAGTTCCTATATCTTGGCTTGTTATATAATTTTGTATCTCTCTTATACATATTAGGCCTTGTCTCAGGTTTCTTTGTATCCTCAATAGGACTAGATCTACTGATCATGCATAATTTATGTTTAAAAATGCTAATTAAATGCATCATGTTGAGACCTGCAGTATATATTTGGATGGAGAACCCAATATTATATACTCTCCAAAGTCTGGGCAGCTTAATACTGAATACATCCCATCTATTCCTCATCTACTAAACCACTGTGCTTGAGCCGCCTCATGTTTGACTTCAACTACATTTTCAGTAGCATTTTTTCATCTTTTAAAAGCTGTGTTTTGTATCTGCTGACCTGCACCTGGCTAATATTAAAATCTTTGCTCAAAAGAAAACAAGGGTAAATAAAATTTAAGTGAGTGAAGGATTAAGCAGGGTTAGGGCTCTAATTCTATGCATGTTGGACCAAACAAATATAATGGGAACAAAAGGGGGATCCAATCATAAAAGCGTAAAGAGTGAGAGTCAATTCTGGAGAGCACAGGTGGATATGTGACCTGTGTCGTCTGGCGTCCCTGCTACAAGGAGCACAATAGTTTCCATGGCTTAAAGTCCCGGACCCCCAGGATGGCAGCCATTCTGAAACATTTGTTCTGGAAGATGCCTGTGCTTCATGTGAGCCAGAGAATGTGTATGTGGGCAAGCCAAAGTGAATTCCCCTAAGCTCAAAGCATGCAGAGAAAAGCACAACTTCCTTCTGAGGAGGAAATGAAGTGTTTTATTTCTTTATTTATTAGCTTTGTTACTAACTATACCCTGTGCCAGAGGCCCCAAGGCAGAGAAGCTTATTGTAAAATAATAGAGATAATTAAATCTTAGATTATGAAACAGCAATTAATGCAGCAAACTAGTATCTGATGCACCGGGGATATCGACACTAAAGAGGTGGGTTCTGCATGATGCCCCCAGGCCAAACACCACTCCTAGTTCTCTTCCTTTCTCCCTTCCTCACCCATTAATAGTTGTCAAAAATTGTTGTTGTTGGGCACTTCACATATTTTTTTTCCTACAAAGTAAAATTAAAGCTTGATTGTATAAACTACAGAGAAAATTGCTCCTGGATAAAGGTTTGGATATTGATCCATGGAGAACTTCAAGAGCATATATAGTTGCACTCTAAGACACCTTTGTAAAATAGGTTAATTTTGTCCTCAGAGATCTTTCACCCCATTAGTGCTATGGTTCTCCACTTGGGGGCTTCGACCTCATAGCTCTCAGTGTTCACATCCTACTCCCAATTATGTGTGTGGGATTCCATGAAGAACACCCCATGCCTTATCTAGGCGCTCTCTTGAACCCCTACTTTTCTCTGAAACTTTAACTGCTTTGGGTTAGGTATTTGTATTTTCCCCCCAATAAATATATTTGCAAGTATATATTTCCCATGAGAATAATAATGTAGGGATTAAAAACAGGATTTAGCATAGAAAACTTGGGTTTGAGTCCTGGCTTTCTTATCTAAGCCACTGTAGGAAACTGAGAGAACTTAGATATATTTTATGGTTTCACTAAGAAAACAAAAGAATAAATAACTTATTTATTGGCTCTCAAGAGTTTGCTCTCACAAGAAAGAGAAGGTAAATCCCACAAAAGACAATAAAGCAGCCATTTTCAGAGACAGAGATACTGAGGTCTGAAACCATATGGATACTTGTCCAAAAAAAGTAATTACAGAGTTGAGCAAATAGTGAGTTACTAGCCACCCCACCATCAGGGTAGCACTGCAGCAAGAGATATGGATTTTACAGAGATTTTTAAAGCATCCTAGAAATCCTCACTGATTTACAAGCCACACAATTCTTTAACATTTGACATTACAAGGGGACTATGAACTTATATGGTATCATTAAGGTACAGCTCTGTAGAAGATGAGGAAATTGGGCACAGAGACTACATAGCTTGCTGAAAAGCACATAGCTGGTAAATGGTGGAACTTGGAATTACATGCAAAGTCCTCTGATTTAAAATCAGCTCCACAAAAAGAACCACAGTTTCTTGACTTTGTATTGACTCGATTTAACATGGACTCAGTTTGACAGTTAGACATTATTCACATCAGACTCTAGACTCCTGGAAAAATACGTTAAATGAAATTTTAAGCAATAATGAGATTCATTTAGATGAGAATATAATTCTGCATCATCTTCACAAGTACTTGCAAGTGGGCAGGGGGATTCCAACTCTAAGGTCTTCTACTTGAATATCACTTACCAATGTTCAACTATTTTCATTATCAATGAACTTATCTGCCCTGTACCTTTCAGTTTGTACTTCTACCACTGGGCACTAATTATAACAACTACAAAAAGTCTATCTAAGAGATTGGGGTATTTTCCAATAGAGGACTAAGCTGGAATGTTTGCAGAAGCACCAGCATCCTGTGCTATGCAGAGGAATAGAGGCAAGTATAGGAAATCACATTAGGGACCCTAGAGAAGATGTGTGACAATGAGCCTGCAGAAATGGCCAGTGTACACACACATGACGTGCGGATCGCAAAGCATGCTGCACTTACATCACCCAACACTCAGGCAGCTACTTATCTCACGTTTCGCAAGGGAAAACATAGGGTTAAAAGAGAAATAACAAGTGTCTTTATTAAATTGGAATACCTGACTCGATACTGAATACTTAGGCTTTAAAAAATACACTTATTTCTTATCTTCCTTGTGGTAAAAGCATCCAATGGGCATCAGAACAATTTTGGAAGAAGAATCAGCAAGTATGTTGCAGAAGTGAGAAGAGCAAAGTGTTTGAAATCAGAGAAATTTAGGGTGAAGGTGGACCCACCCCTTACTAATTATGAGAACTCAGTCTTACTAACTGAGAAAGGGTCCAGGGTGCTTCCTCCATCATGGCTGTGATGAAGATTAGATGTAATGAACATAAAAAACACTAAGTCCAGTGCCTCCAAAAAACTCAATTACTTGTAACTGTAGCTGTTATTTTTAGTGCTACTAGGAGGAGGCGAAGAGAAATAATCTGCCAACTACACTAATGAGAAGGTTTTCTGCACCGTGGCTCATTGTAAAAGAATGCTGTCCTGTGGGGAGAGGACTGAAGACATCACGGAAACACCTGGAAAGCGTGGAAACACACTCACCAACATGACCAAAGTTAAAAGATAAACATGGTGGGAAAGGTCGAGGAAGGCCCAGATCAAGGTGTGCCTCGGGGTGGGAGGGGCAGGCAGTGAGAAAACAATGAATGTAGTGGGAACACTATCTATCTATCTATCTATCTATCTATCTATCTATCTATCTATCTATCTATCTATCTATCATCTATCTATCTATCTATCTATCTATCTATCTATCATCATCATCTATCATCTATCTATCATCTATCTATCTATCATCTATCTATCATCTCATCAAAGTACCACTGAGGTTTAGTGGGGTTTGAACACGGCTACAATGGACTAATAGAAGGGATACGAATCGAATAGAAATGGCACGAGAAGAGCACACTATGGAGACAGACACATCAGTAGAAATCTTCACGTTAAGGTTGTAGCATAACAGCAGGTACCTTACTGTAAGCTAGAAGCAGAGCTAAACAGAAGTGTGCTTATGGCACAGGGATGCCAAAACCGCTCTCAACCATTTAGATGCACCTTAAACACAGCGCAGAACTCCTCGGAGGGGAGGCAGCCACCTAATGGGATGTTTTGACTATCTAGGCAGCACTTGAAAACCAGCATCTTCTAGAAGCAAATTGTCTTGTTAAAGCTGTGACATGACTCGCCTTAATTTTATATTTCAAGTGGTAGAGAAAGTCACAAGGAGAAAATCATTGCACTGATTAAGCCCTGACCACTGATGCACAGCCGGTCACTGTCATGAGAGGGGCAGGGACCTTGGCAACAGTCATCTGTGATACTCCTGAAAGCCTAGAAACACACAGACTTCACTTCAGAACAGCAAAGTTAAAAATAACCAGAAGGTGTGCGTGGGTGTGTGATCCCCAGGAAAGAGACTTGAAAGGTAACACAGCTTAAGAGAGAGGGGATGGTAAGAAAACTCGGAAAAGGGCCATAGAACCAGAAATTATTCTAATGTTAAAGAAAAAGGGTATAAATCTAAAAAGACCTAATAGAGCTGAAAGTGGAGTTCATATTTTAAAAGGACATGTATTAAATATTGAAGGGGGGTATAAACATCAAGAGAATACAGCAGAGCAGCCACACCAGGCTGTAGGGGGAACATCAGGCGGCCTAACTGTGAAAAGAAGACAAAGATGTGCGAGAGATACTTTAGAACCTGCAAAGGGATTTAAAAGCGGGGCGCAGAGCAAGGTGAGCAGGGGAGGTGCCCCAGCCTGGGTCCCCCAGCATGCGGAGCTCGAGACAAGGCTTGAGTGCTGGTGATAATTGAGCAGTGACCTCAGGGAGCAGGCTTGAGGGCTGGGGGGCCGCAGGGAGGGTTAGCCAGAGCCCCCTGCAGGGCGCACTAGAGAGGGTCAGTGCCTGGGTGCCATGGGCAGGTGTCACGTCCCTATGCCCCACCAGTCCCCATCCTTCAGTGGCTGAGGATGACGCCGGTGTCTATTCCCCTGCCCTTCCAGGTTGTCACCCTTGAGGGCCAAGCTGGCTACGGGCCCTCAGAGCAGAGCTGGGCAGCAAGAGAGGGGAGGCGCAGAGGTGCAGGGGTTTCGGTTGGTGACAACCCTCTTGGGACAGGTTGCAAGTAGATGGGGCCCAGGGGACTTAGAGGTGCTTCATAGGGAAGGCGGGCGGCCTGAGGGAGGAAGGCTGGGTCATGCACACAGAGGGCAGAAGAGCAAAGCACAAGGACGAAATCACGAAACTGGGAGGACAAGCCGAGCATAACTAAAGGAGAACTGAAGCCAGTAAAACGACCTGGCTGCTGGCCCTACTTCCTTCACTGTGACATTCCTGAAGACATGATAAATGACATGCACTAAAACTAAAATTATAAGAAAAATTATAAAAGGCAAAGTAAATCCGTATGTGTAGAAAGTACAGTACTTATGGGAGCATTTCCATTTATGTTTAAAAAAGGGGGGCATGTGTTGTATATATGTGCGCATAACCAGCTCCTATGTCTCTGACCGTGACCTTGGGGAAAATATTTAGTTCCCTCAATGCCTCGGTGTCCAGCTCCTGTCCGCGTAGGTGCTCCCACTCCAGGCTCAGTGCCCTGTCCGTGTCCCCAGGACCTAAGAATGTGCTTGGCATAAGGAGGTGGTTATAACACTTGCTAAATGAATAAATGAGAAATTGATTGATAGACGATTGTTACAGGAAATATTAAAATATATCTCGAAGACAATTTTAATGTTATAATAAATTTTAATTCATGGATATATTGAATTTTGTATGTTACACCCAGAGCATATATCTTATTTTCAAGTTTCAATAAACAATTATAAAAATTGATTAGATTCTAGGTCAACAATAAAATTCTCCAATCAGAAACTGGGCAGAAAAATGTTGTCCTGTCATAATATAGCAAACTGTAAATTAATAACCAACGCTTAAAAAACAAATAAAAACAAAACCCAGCAATTTGGTAATTTAAATCATTCTTTAAAAAACCTATTAGGACAAAAAAGAAATAAAAATTACGATAAGAGGCTATTTAGAAAAATAATAGAAATAAAAATGTTACTTATTATTGCAGTGCAGTGCAGCCAAAGTCATTCTCTGAGGCAATAATCTTGAATGTTTGTGTTATTAAAATAATCATAAAATAAAGGAATTTAGCAATCAACTCAATAAGTTAGAAAAGCAACCACAAATAAACCTAAGCTAAAAGAGAACAAATAATAAATATAAAGAGAGATTTTTAATGAATTTAAACCAAAATAATATAATTGCTCAGTAAATCCAAGAACTGTTTTTTTAAATACAACACATTAGTACCAATGAAAATGACAAAACCCAAAATCCACCAAGACAAAAGAGAAAATAATTATAATAATAATTTTTAAAATAAGGACATAATAAGAGTGATTATTTTTAATTTAAGAAAATGTGATACACAAGTTATGCTAAATAACTTAACAATTATATTAAATGGATGGAATCCTAGGGAAAAATTATCAATGGTCAAAACTAAGTTAAAGAAAAGTAGAAAATTTAATTCGAGCAATAATATAAAATCAATGATCAAAGAGTCTTCAAAGACAGACTCACGGCTCGGTAATTTTACTGTTAGAATTTAAAGAGGAGCTAATTCCATGCTCTAGCGTTGAGGACCGAATTTACCCCTTTCATTTTCTTACCCTTGAAAGCCACAAAAAGACCTGTGTAAGAAACATCCCACACATCAGGAAAGCAAACAACAAACCCCCAAACCCATAAATGAATTCACTGAGAAATTCTGATGCAAAACATTTAAACTTTTAACAAATCAAATTTAAGGTATCTTTAAGTAACACCTTCCATGACCAAGTAGGATTTGTCCTGAGAGTGAAAGGCTGGTATATTATCAGGAAAGAAATGACTGTAATAAGCCATATCTCTCAGTCAAATAAAAAGACAATCATCTCAAAAGATGCTGTAAAAGGTTTGATAGCAATCAATATGAGTCTTTTTTTTTTTTTAAAGCAGGCACACATATAAGGAAATTAGGTTTAGATGAAAAGGGTATCTGTCTGAACCCTACAGCAACATCATGCTTGATGGCAGAACACTGGAGGCAATCTCATTAAAACAACAACAAAAAACATGACTTATCATGATTCATGTCCACTATCTTCTTTACTTTTTAACTCAATTCTTTAAATAAAAAAGTAGGAGAAACAGAGACAAAGAAAAGGAAGGAAAACTTAGTAATACCAACTGACCTGATAAAGAACTCACTGTATGAACTGTGTTCCTGTTACTTGGTGTAAGCAATATATATCCCAGGAAAATTAAAAACAAACAAACAAACAAAACATTGGTAGAAATAATCCAGAATCAACTGTGATATCCTTTGAAGAATGGAGGCATGTCAGAGATAACCAGTCTTACTATTTAAATATGAACAAAAAAGGTGGCTTCTAAATCAGGACTAGGGTCATTGACAGTTATGCCTAGAAAATTTAAAAATACACAGTAATAATATAAGTGTTTAACAGAGAAGACCATTGGAATTAAAATGTGAATTGAATTTGAACTTTAAAAGGTTACTAAGAATTTTTAGGCTGTTAAAAAATTTAGTCATATCAATTTTAGTTCATTTTTTAGAAATTCAGATGGAAAGGGTGGTTGATAAAGTAATACTTCAGACTGAGTCCATTTTCAAAGGCAGCTAACTTTTGGCAACATTTATTTGACATTGTTTAGAATGATATGGCGAGTGTGGGCCGGGGTGGTGCGTTGGCTTCGCGATGGTTCCCCGCGGCCTCCGATCAGGCTGCTCAGGGAGCGCAGCGCCAAACAGTGTAGGTTTGGGAGCCTGGTGGCCTGAATTACCGGGCCAGTTTCACTCTTACATTTGTCAACCTAGACAAGTTGCTTAATCTTTGCCCATCTTTCAAAGTTACGTTACATGAAGAAAATAAAGATTAAAGTTCATCTACAGAAAATACCTGAGACAGCCCAGCCAGGCGTGGCTCAGCGGTTGAGCGTCGGCCTAGGATCCAGGCGATGGGGGTTCGATTCCCTGGCAGGGCACATGCCCAGGTTGCGGGCTCGATCAATGACTCCCTCATCATTGATGTTTCTATCTCTCTCTCCCCCTCCTTTCCTCTCTCTGAAATCAATAAAGATATATTTAAAAAAAAAAAAGAAAAGAAAATACCCAAGACAGTGTCTGGCATATAGCACAGCGCCCGGGAAGCTTCCGTTGACCTAGTGGCTACTTGAGGCGCCTTGAATGGAAGACCTCAGCTGCATGTGTATTAACTGTATCTTCTCATTTTCTGTATTCTTGACGCTCTGGCATCTGGGGCCTCCCTGAGTGGGAGGCTGCTCCTCCCAGGGTCAGCTAATTCCTGGACACAGCAGACACTCCCCAGAGAGGGCACTCTCCAAATGCAAACCAGCTACTCCAGACCCATAGCTCTCCCTGCTTTTTAAAAAATTACAGCCCTGCCATCTAGCGCACTGGTATCCTGCCCAAACCACACCACAGCCAGGCCCTGGACAAATAGAGGCCACCACCCTGTCCCAGAGCACACTGAAGTCATTCAGACTAGCCAGTCCTAAGCCTGTCCACCCTGCTGACCCTGCCTTGCCCATTCCTTCCCGTAGAAAGCACAACAAAGGCCCACATCCAAGCTTCCCCTTGCTCCTGATGGACCCCCGTGCCTCCCCGTGTGGCCCAGCCCAACATGCTGTGCCTCCTGCTTGCCGGGACCTATGAATATAAACTTGTTCCTTCATGACGGTTATTTCCTTCATGACAGTCATTTTCATGTCTGCCTGTCTTACCCAGTGTGATTAAAACAATAACTGGTGCATTTTAAAACAGCCTGTCATAAGACTGCTGCTTCTTACCTTTTTATTATGCTTATTTTTAATATCACATAAAATGTTTAAAAAGAATCTTAGGTTTAGATAAATCAGAGCTAGAATAAATTAAATTCTGAATAAGAATTGACAGTCTACAAGATCTTCACAGGTTAGACTTATGAAAACAAATAATACAGAGTAGAATTTAAAAAATATATATGTGATATACATAAGATATATGAAAGATATATATAGATATACATATATAAAAGCTATATATATTTTTTTCCCCTGTACTTTAGAAGTGATGCATTAAGTGCAGAATGGAAGAAATATGGCCTCACAGCAATCCATCAGCTAAAAAAATGCACAAATCTGTACACATCTATGCATTTGGGTGGCTTCGACTCAGTGTTGGGATGAGGCCGGTGGTGTGACATGGCTCCTAAGAAGGCAGGCGAATGCAGATTTGGGCTGAGCTAACAGCTTGACTTTCAGCACAGCGCAGAGCCTACCCTCCCTGCTCTGTGTGCTGGTTAGACACTGTCAGGCCAGCTGCTTTCTTCTGTACAAGTCTAGAAACTAAGAAACTAGTTGGAGAACTAGAATAGTGAAGGGTGCAAAATCATGCTGAAGGAACTGTAAAAGAGAAAGGAACATAATTACCTTTAAGTAGCCGACATGTTCTCATGTACAAGAGGAAATGGACCTTCCTTTTCTTTATTGGGTAGAACCTTGTTTAATAAATGGACATTCAAAAGAGGAATGCTCACCTCAGTAATGTTAAGGGGGCAGGTGGGAAGGAATTAACATTTCATTTATCGAATGTACAAGATATGCAGGGCAGTGCACTGTCCTATACTCACATATACCTGGTTTTCTAATATTTAGTGTTCTCCCAATATACTACTGTTGTTCTTTGAGTGAACGTCTATGAAATATTTTGAAAGGATCCCCATGGGGGCTGAGATTGGATAGCCTCTCACCCCTCTTCAAATACTAGCAGTTTATGACCCGTTAGCTAGCAGTCAGACGTTAGGGATGAGGCTGGGGTAGGGCTGGGATAGCTCTCCAGGCGCCTCATTCCAATATAACCATAATTATACAGAACGCAAGGTAGAACAGGGCATAGTTTCTTTCTCTAGCAAATTAAAACCCTGTTCCCCGTTATATCTCATATAGATAAAAATTTTATCTGCTCATCTTTTGAGAAAGGATCCCAGCGTATATTTAAAAGAAGCTTACCTCGAATTCAGTCCCATTCTCATGGGTAAAGTTGGCCGTCTGAGGCTGGACATAACATCAAACATGCATCCAAAAGTTAGAGAGAGCACCGTTGATGAGCTGAAACAACTTTAAAGGTCCGAAATATGTAACAGGGAGGTGTTCTTGACTTTGCGGCCTGCTTTAATTGTATGTCACATAGGAAAAACTACTTTCAAATGTGTTTCTATCTAAAAACAATAGGAGGGACAGGACCATGGCTTTCTGTCCAGCAGAACACCTTGCTCGTGTGTGAACAAAGAGGTTCTAAGAACATGAGACAATGGGAAAAGTCCCTGTGATGAAAAGGCAGTTCAACAGCTTTGCATGAAAGTTAACACTTATTTGCAGGAGCAAAAGACAAGGGGAAGGGGATAGTGCTGAGAACAGGAGAAAAGGCCCAACAGCTTGGGAGAAGCCGGGGTGTATGTTCCAGGTAGAAATGTTGGACAACGAGAATTTCCTAGCGGTAGGGGTGGCTGGAGGAATGTTACTGAGATTAGTTCGAAAATAATTTCTGTGTGTTGTTGCAGTGTAATAGCTGTTTTCCACACAAAAGTGTTTCCTAGAACAGAGTTTTAAGGCATAGAGGGGCTGTATCGGTACACGAGTTAGCTCTGAACAAGACAATAGTCATGGGAGGGGAGATGCAGGTTCAGGGGGAATGGTTAATTAAAAATACAGCTAACCATGAGAAGGTACATTTAAGATGTGTGCAAAAATCTTAGAGAGGATATTGAGCTTCTTATTAAAGACGAGAATAGAGGTTGAGGTTAATTTTAAGTCTCAAAGGACAGGCAGACCTCAGCTGGCATCTGGATTGAATGTGTAATTGCCTCAATTCTCTTCCTCACTGTGCTTCTTGGAGACACATCTTAAAAACAAGCTTGTGACATAATTACAAACATGTTCCTGTTGTTCACAGGACCCACGCTTTTTATTTTTTTCATTGAAAGGCCTGAACTATTTGAAGTTGAACGTACAAAAGGTAATATGCTTTTTGGACAGACATGCTTTTTCTTCCAAATTAACTCACTAGATTTGACCCTTATATACCATGGGGTAGTTTGGAACTAGTTTCATAAATTGGAAAGACATTCATTTTTAATATGGTCCCTTTAGTGAAAAGCTAGAGTGGTCCAAAATTTACTGTTGTAAAACGCCAAAGCAAAATCCATGCGATGGCACTGCCCCAAAGATTTCCTTCAGGCTTCTGGGTGGTAGTTAAAGGCTCACGTTGCTGAACTGAAACCCCATGGGAGGGTGGCCACAGACCTTCCCTGGGCCGGGCTCTCGGATTCCTTCTGTGCTGAAGCTTTCATCTGGCAATTCAGCAGCTAAGCTACATATCGGTCAAGTTTTTTTCTTTATTGATCCAGTACCATGGCCTAGAAATACATGTACAAATTAAAGGAGAGATGGCGTTGACACCCTAACAGTTCTCGAATAGTTTCTGCTTTACTAGATCCTGAACTATTTTCTCCCTCAAGTTACTTGAATGTGAGCCGAGGTGTGAACAAAGCAGGGCTGAGAATCGTTAATTAAGCCTGTTCTCCTTCTACCCACGATGATGCAAAATTCATTTCTTTTTCTCAGTCTGATGGTTATCCAGTGCCCTCAAGCCAGGCCTCCACAGCAGTGGGTTCAAACTTCAGTAAAATGAAACAAAAACACACACCAGAACAAGCCACTTAGCCTGTTTCCATGAGGGTATTGCGTTGTCTTGCAGTGGTCAAGTCCTGGGGGAAGAAGCTGGAACGGCAAAGGAGGGGAGGCCTTTTTGTAATCTGTTTTCTTGGATGTAAAATGTCATATACTTCATCCCACGGGGCCACTATCCACATGTCACTACTGAAAACAAATGGAGCAAGGGCCCCTGGAGAGATGCCTGTTTCAATGTCTTTCATGTCCCCTGCTCATCTGTAATTCCCCCAGACATGGTCTTTCCAACCCCATGGATGCGACAGCAGGTGACAGTGGACAGGAAATGCCTTTTGAGGAGACCTCCGGAACCCTGAACCTTGAGAATATGCCACCCTACCTCGCTGACAGACTTTCCAAGGAGTCAGTTATAGATGGTACAGGGATGTGCCCTAAAAGACAGAAAGAAAATCCCGACCTGAGAGGTGATGCTTGTTTTTCCCCCGTGGCTGTGGCTGGGGATGAGGCCTCTGAGTTTGCTGTCCACGCTGATTACCTCGATGCAGCGTGGGGACACTGGTCACAGCTGGAGATCAGCCTTGCCTACTACGACCCTCTTTTCATTGTTTTCCCCCTGAAGACGCAAATCATCTCAAAAATCATGCCTCTCCCAAAGTCTCCCTGGCTCTGGTGGTGTCCAGACACAGTTACATGTGATCACTTACTGGCTCTGCACTGGGGCAATGCTTGGGTAGGTATTTTGTCCCAAGAAGAACTGAGGCAATTCTTTATGATCCAGATGTCTGTTGAGGCCATACGGTCCTAGAGAATCAGGCTGGCACAGCTTTTCACACTCGGTGATTGATCTCCTGGAGCATCTTGACTCTGCGTTTTTGCTTTTTTGTCTCTCATGTGTTCCTTTTGTCTGAAGTTTGACTGCCATCGACACCAGCCTATGAAAAGAAACCCACCAGCCTCCTTCGGGGGTTACTGTGGTTTCTCCCCCACCTCTCCGGTTAAATTTCCCAGCTTGCCAACCCCCCTCACACACACATTGCTCAGACAGCACCCGTGACTCCTCCGAAAACCCATACGATTTAGGTGCTCGCAGTCCTCCCTTCTTCATACTCTATCCAGTTCCATTTCTTTTTTTCTTACTCTATCGATTTACACTTTTTAAAAATTTTTCAGCCTCTTTGCTCTTTGTTTTCTCACTTCAATCCTGAATTTCTGATCGGCATTTCCATGCAATCCCTGCCTCAAGTTCAATCTTCCTCAACCAAGTCCCTCGTCTTTTTCAGCCTCTGTTCCAGTGTCACCTAGAACTGCCACCCCGAGTCTCCACTGCTCAGTCTCTAACTGCTGTTCAACTCAATCGCTGCCTTTTCAACAAGGCCCTAGGTCTTTCCACTTATGCATAGTCTAGTCCCTCCCTCCTATAAAAACCTGTAGAATTCTCTTATTATTTGTCATCATGTGCACCAAAGCCAGCTCTGTCTTATTGGTATTCCATATAACACCTTACAGTTCACAAAATTGGCACCTGCCATCTCATGGACTGTCTTTCTCACCCTTTTCTGAATTTCTTTGAGGGTCAGAGATCTTGGATAATTTGCAATTGTACCTGTTAAATTTTCTAACACACTGTACTGCGTGCAGTAGGTATGCCATAAATCACTGTGGGTTGCTAGAAGTCTTAAACTTGAACTCCTTAGTCTACCCAATCCAACATTTCTCTTGAGTGGCTCAATACTTCAGTTACTCCACTTCCAAACAGTTCTTTATCTTGTTACTCATGCCCCCAAATATGAGTTTTGGGTGACAAGCATCAGGACTAAAAACACTGACAAAGTTTCCAGATACTGGTGAAATATTTTAAAGGGGTTGACTATAAAAGTAATACTAATTACACTCATTTAAAGCAACTGCATACCATGCCACCCAATCATAATGATTCATAACAGTAATGCATGTTAAATTAACTTTGTTATCAATTTTACTTTGTATGATTTTCTTGATTGTAGTACTAAAATATTCATGTGTATTTAATTGTCATGATTGTTTTAATTTTCTCATGGTTGTCTATTCAGAATTTTAAAAGAAATTGATGAAACTGTGCTTAGCATGATCTTCAGTGTTGTTGGTTTTACCAGAAGCATAAATAAGAGTTGCAGTCATTAAAGAGATTATAATGTCATTTAAAAAATAATAAATGTACTTTGTTATTATTATTAAAAATAAAAATAACAAATAAATTACAAAATTAATTCTCTCTGTGAACAGATCTGTGAATTTTAATACATGCATAGATTTGTGTGGCCACCAACACAACCAGGATACAAAACAGGTCTGTCAATCAAGAAAAATTCCTTTGCCCTGGCCAGTGTGGCTCAGTTGATTGGGCATCTTACGGTGCATGGAAAGGTTGCCGGATAGGTTCCTGGTCAGGGTCAGGACACCTGCCTGGGTTGCAGGCTCCTTCCCCAGGAGGCAGCCAATCGATGATCCGCTCTCACATCGATGTTTCTCTCTCTCCCTCTCCCTTCCCCTCTTTCTAAAAATCAATAAAAATATTAAAAAGAAAGAAAAGAAAAATTCCCTGTGCTGCCCTTTATAGTCAAATCCTCCTTCCACCTTTAGCTCGTAGTAACCACTTATGTATCTTATATGACATTTTTCGAAATGTCATCCAAATAGGCTCATGCAACCCTTGGAGACCGGTTTCTTCACTTGACCCATCACATTGTGTGTGCCTCCCAGCAGCTCCCTTTTATTTCCGAGCAGCTTTCCTTTACATGGATGTATGTCAGGTTGTTTCTTCACCCATCGGAGGACATCTGAGCTGATTCCAGTTTCTAACAGTTGTGAATGAGCTGCCATAAACTTCTGTGTACAGGTTCTTGCATGAACATACATCTTAATTTTTCTAGAGCAATACATAGGAGTGCAATTTCTGGGTATAAGAAACTGCCAAACTGTTTTTCCACTGTGGCTTTGCACCATTTTGCACCCCCAGGAGCGAAGTATGAGAGTCTAGTTGTTCCATATCCTCTCCAGTACTGGATATTGTCAGTTTTTAAAAAATGTGATCTATTCTAATAAGCGTGCATGATGGTTTTAGTTTCCTCATGTCTAATGGCAACCTACCCCACCATTCCTTTAACATTATTTCTGCAAACGACGACCTATTGACCAACATGTGACTGCAGATAGTCTGTTTGCTTAAGAATTCTAGGAACTGACCTCAGAAGAAGCTGAGACCCACCTTCACACATTCCTGCTCCTGGACATTTGCCGCACTTCAGCCAGTGATTTGAACAGACTGTGTTGACCTGCCTGTAGTTAATGGTGAACTCTCAGCCCTCTCCTTTCCATTACTTCACTTTGTCTTTTTTTCTCTCTCTCTCCCTCCTCCCTCCTTACAAACTCCCCTACCCCTGTCCAGTTGTTAAGATGGTCTTTGCGATGAGAGTCCACCACCTTCTCAAGCTTCCAGCTCCTGAATGAATCTACTGTCCTTCCACCAGCTCCTGTCTCCTGGTTATTGGCCTTCCAGGGGCAGGCAGCCAAACCTGGCTTCGGGGTAGTAATGATGGTGACTACCTACCTAGTCATGTTCTCGTTTGCCATCCATAAACCATCCTTGGTGAAGTGTCTAATCAAATCTTACCCATTTCTTTTTAAAATAGGTTGTTTTCTTATTGTTAAGTCTTGAGAGTTCTTTATACATTCCAGATACAAATACTTTCTAAAATATGGGAATTGCAAATATTTTTTGTCTTTTCGTTTTCTTAACAGAGTCTTTTGCAAAACTAAGAACTTTTTTCTTTGCTAAAATTTAATGCATGTTTTCATGTCTGGATTGTACCCTTGGATTATATTTTAGAATTCCTTGCCAAACGCAAAAAGCATGAAGATTCTCTCCTGTTTTCTTCTAAAAGATTTATAGTTCTACAAAATTATGGTCCATTTTAGGTTACTTATTGTAAGAAGTATAACGTATAGGTTTAAGTTCTTTTTCTTCTTAACACATGAATATCTAATTGCTCAGACATCCTTTCTTGTAAAGACTATTTTTTCTCATTGAATTGTTTTTATATCTTTCTCAAAAATTAATTTTTAACATCTATGCGAGTATATATCTGGGCTCTAATCTGTTCAGTTGATCTGTGTCTATCAATACCATGCTGTCATATTTACTGTAGCTTTATAGTGGTCCCTAAAATTGGGCAGTTGTCCTCTAACTTTGCTCATCTTTTTCAAAATTATTTGGCTATTCTAGTTTTTTTGCCTCTCTATATGATCACAAGAGTATGCTTGTCTTTACAAAAAAATCCTGCTGAGATTTTGATTGGAATTGTGTTGAATGTGAAAAAAGAATGAAGACAGGTAATATATAAAATAGAGTCATTTTAACCAAACTGCTAAAATTATTAACATTACGAAGTTTAAGGCATAAGGGAAAAAACACCATCTTTTTTCTAACTAGCCTGGGAATTTAAACTTTTTTGAACTTTTCAGTCTTGCCTCAATGTGTGGATATACATCTGGACCACCAGGTGACCTTATAATTAGCCCCTGAAGACTCATGTGTCCAGGACTTCTGATCACCCCCTGGAGACCTCACAGGTCTGACATCTATTATACAGACCGCTGGGACTAACCAGGCCTTCTGGCACCCATCTCTGACTACTGGGCATCCATCATCCTAATTACCTGACAGCTGGCTGATAACTGTCCTGGACCAATGCTAAGGCTAAGAATGCACGACTGATGTTTCTCAAGAATGTGCTTTTCCATGGTGTGAATGTCCCACAGCTTTCTTATCCACTCATCTACTGATGGGCACTTGGGCTGTTTCCAGATCTTAGTTATTATAAGTAGTGCTGCTATGAACATAGAGGTGCATATATTCTTTCTGATTAGTGTTTCAAGATTGTTAAGATATATTCCTAGAAGTGAGATCACTGGGGGAAAAGGGGGACATCTGTAATATTTTGAACATTTTTTAAAATTACTTTTCACTGTAGGACCTTGTAACTTTTCTCTTCTTTGGAACACTTCTGGATTTTTGCCTAGCTTTGTTTCTAGTTTGCAAACCCCAATACCTTTGAATAAATCTCTATTATTTATTTCTAGCAGTCTCCAGACTTTTTTTGAGCTCATTTAATAAATGTATAGATCCATTTAAGAAGAATATACATCTTTACTATATACATCTTTAAAGAATATACATCTTTACTCTTCAATCCATCAACACGCTATGGCTCATCTCTTGTTTATGTCTTCTACCATTGGGATTCTAAGTTTACCTCTCTCTATATATCATTTCCCAGTAATTGCTCAAGGGATAAAACATTCCTATTTAACTTTTTATAGCCTAATTAGAATTAATATTTTACCACTTCAAATGAAATGCAGAAAACTTGCTACCATGTAGTCTGTTTACCCTCCCTTTCTTGTGTTGTAGTTGTCAAAAAAATTGAAAATCTCTTCAGAAAATACTATAATTTTTGTTTCTAACTATAATATGTATTTAAAAAATTTTAAGAGTATAAAATTAGTCTATTATATATTTTCAGGTAATTACATTTCTGTTGCCTTTTCTCATTCCTAAAGTGCCAAGTGTCCTTCTAGTGACAGAACTCTTCCTCTTGAACTTCCTTTAGCCTTCCTTTGAGAGCTTATCAGCTGTTGATTCATATTCTTGGTTTTCTTTTGTCCTAGGATTTCTTTATTTTGTCTTTATTACTAAAAACAGAAATAGAATAATTGGATACAGAACTATGGGTTGAGAGCTCTTTGCTTTCAGCACTTTAAATAAGCAGCTCCATTATTTTCTGACCTCCATGATTTCTCATGAGAAATTTGCAGTCATTTGAATTGACTGCAATCAATACAAGGTGTTCTCTGTATGTGATGTGTTGTTTCTCTCTGGTTGCTTTCAACAGGGTTTTTTTTGTGTTTTTTTTTTTCCTTAGCACTTTGATTGTGATATGTCTGGGCATGTATTTCTCTAAGGTACCCTATTTGAGATTGTGCTGAGCCTTTTGATCGGCCAGTTTAATTCATCCCCAGTGTGATGGTAATAAGTGAGGTCTTCGGGAGGTGATGAGGTCACAAGGGTGGGACCTCATAAAAGAGACCCCAGAAAACTCCCTTAACCCTTCTGCCACGTGAGGACACAGCAAAAAGGCAGATGTCTATGAACCAGGAAGTGGGCTCTCACCAGACACTAAATCTGTGGCACCTTGACCTTGGACTTCCCAGCCTCCAAAACTATGAGAAATTATTTCTGTTGTTTATATGCTCACCACCCTATGGTATTTTATTATAGCAGCCTGAATGGACTAGGACAATTACCTTCTCTCTTCTTATTGCTTTGTACTTTCAAGTTAAGTTTAGACTCAGATTATGTATTTCTATAAAATAACCTATGGGGGTGTTAATTAGAATTGTACTTAATGGATAGATTAATTTGGTAGAATTGATATATATTCAATATTGCCTGTCAGACCTTGAACATAGTATATGCTTGTATTTATTTAAGTATTCCTAAATTTCTTTCAGTAATCATTCATATTTTTCTGTGAAAGATATTAAATCTATTTTATTATATATATCTCTATGTTTTCTGATTGTGTGGTAAGTAAATATTTTTTAAAAGGTTTAATATTACATTTCCAAAAGAAGTACATTTAAAATAAATATATGAATAAGTGTTGAAAATAAATGGATAGAGAAGATACCATAAGTAAATATGGGCCCAAAATGCTCTGAGCTAGAATTTAAGGTAATAATATCGTGAAGAACAAGTGATGAGCCCTGGCCGGTGTGGTTCAGTGGTTAGAGTTTTAGCCCGCAGATAGGAGGATCAAGGGTTCTTCACGGTCAAGGGCACACACCTGGGTTGCAGGTTTGATCCCTGCCCACCCAAGTAGGGGTATGGGCTGTAGGCAACCAATAGGTCTCTCTCTCTCTCTCTCTTTCTCTCCCCCTTTCCTCTCTCCCTTCCACTCTCTCTAAGAATCAATGTTAAAAGATTCTTGGGGGGGATTAACAAAAAACCCAAAAAACCCAAAGTAATGCCATCACATTCTTATAAAATTAACAATAAAAAAGTAAGGGATATTCACCATAAGCACATGTGGACCTATATCTATAGTCCCTAGGTATATTAAACAGCAGCTACAGGAACTGAAATGTAAAATTGATTGCACAGAGACAAAATGGAAGCAGACTTATTAAACACATAAACAATTCATTCATTAACTCACACTATATATGGAATTCTATACCCAACAGGGAGGAAGGATACCTTTTTTTCAAGGACACATGTAATATTTATAAAAATAGATAATGTATTAGACCTTAAAAGAAGTCTTAGGACTTTCAAATGTTCATGCATACAAACTATCTTCTGTAACCATAATGCGATAAAATTAAAATCTAGCAACAAAAGAAGGAGCTATGGAAACCTCTGAGTTTGGACTTCAGCTTCTGGGTAAAATAGAGTAACAGGAACTGAATTTACTGTCCCACCTGAAATAACTAAAGGCATTTAAAAAAATTAAATAAAATGGTTCTCAAGACATTGGATATCTGTCAAAAAAGACAGCAATGCCTTAGAGATGGAAATCAGTAAAGTGAACACTCTGATTGTCCCAGCTTATGGCCTGAGAAAGGTTTCTTGGATGTGATAGATATATAGAGAGAACCCCAGAAGAGCCCAGGTGTCTCCCTGGGTTGGGGAAATGGAGCCGGGAATTCAAAATCTCCAAATTTGGTGAAATAATAAACCCATTGTTTCAAAATGCTCCATAAACCCTAAACACAAGAAACATAAAGGAAACTACAGTAAAATATATTAAAATCCCATTGCTTAAAATTGGTGACAATTAGAAAATCTTAAAAATGGTGAGAAAAGAACACATTATATACCGAGTAACAAAGAAAAAGCTAGCAGATTTCTCATGGGAAGCAATGCAAGCCCGACAGTGGAACAACACTTTCAAAGTACTAAAAACAAACAAACAAAATTCCGTCAACTTAGAATTCTTGAGCCTATGACACTATCTTTCAAAAATTAAGGTGAAGTAAAGATTTTTCAGATATACAAAAGCTGTAAGGATTCATTACCAGTACACTTGTGTTATGAGAAATGTTAAAGGAAGGAAAATGATAGTAGGTGGAAATCTGGAACTATGAGAATGAATGAAGAACATTGAAAATTGTAATTACGTGGGTAAATATAAAAATTTTTTCTTATTTAAGTCAAAAGATGATTGACTGCTTAAAGGAAATATAATAGCAATGTGTTGTGAAGTTTATAACATATGTCAAAAGAAAATTTATGAAAACTGTAGCGTAAAGGTGGAGTGAGGGGAAAGGGAAGTAAATTGTTGTAAACTTCTTACATAAAGAAGTATGATATTACTTGGTTGTAGACTCTGATAAGTTAAAATGTATATCAGAACCCTAAATATAATACAATTAAGAGTTGTAGCCAATAAGCCAACAAAAATGGAATCACAAAAGAATATTTAAATTAATATAAAACAAGGCTGAAAAAAGGCATAAAAGAGCAAAGAACAGAATAGACAAATATACAATAAATAGCAAGATGATAGATTTAAACACAACCATCCATATTATATTAAATGTAAATGTCTTAAAATCCCAATTAAAAGGTAAATATTGTCATATGGATAAAAAAAACAAGACTTAACTATATGTTACCAACAAGAAATCCACTTTAAATATAAAGACACAAGTTAAAACTATGGAAAAGGCAACCATGGTAAGTAACTAAAGGAAGCTGGATTGGCTATATTAATATTCAGTGAAGTGGATTTTACAACAGAGATTGTGACCAAAGATGAAGGGAGCCATTTCATAAAGAGGTTGACTCAGTGGAGCACATATTCCTAAACATTTTTTCACCCAGTAGCAGTTGTAAAATACAGAAAGCAAAACTGATAAGAGAGATGGACAAATGAGCAATTATAGTTTGGGATTTCAATTCTCTCTCAATAATTGCCCGGGAAAAAAAAAGCAAATAAGAAAGACAGGCTGCCCGACTATAAAATATTTAAACTACTCTATCAACCAACTCGACCGAATTGAATTTATAGAACAATTCTCCCAACAACAGAATACACATTCTTCTTATTGTACACAGACCATTTACTAAGGTAGACCATACTTTAGGCTTGGAGTCAACAAATTATGGCTCACAGGCCAAAAATGGCCCTTTGTCTATTTTTGTAAATAAGGTTTTATGAGAACACAGATATGCAAATTTTTACTACCATAGAAAATGTATGGCATGAAGTGTAAATTCTTTACTATCTGACCTTTTACAGAGAAAGTTTGTTGACCCCTGCTTTAGGCCACAAAACTCATCTTAATATAAAGAACACAAACCACCAAAACAAATTGACAAATTGGGCTTCATTAAAATTAAGAACTTGTGCCCTTTATTTATTTCTTTACTTTTAATTTTTAGTTTATTTTTTCTATCACCTTTTATCCCCCCTGTGCCCTCTCCCACCTCTACCCAACCCCCTTCACCCCACAATCTCCACACCGCTGTCCATGTCCATGAGTTAGCTCTCTCTCTCCCTCTCTTTCTCTCTCTCTCTCTCTTTTCTTTTAGGCTCAATCCCTCTATTCTTTCCCACCCTGTCCCCCCACCCCCCAAACTGTCTGCCTGCTTTCTGTGAGACCCACTTGGGTGAGAGGGAGTGCCCATGAAAACTAGAAAGTGATGCCTGGAATAGGTTTCCTACAAAAAGTATTTTAAAATATGTCTGAAAAAATATTGAAAACATGTATATCCCTATCTGCTTTGCTGTGCTGTAGGCTGGCTTTTAAGAAATGGGGTGCAATCGGGGAGCACGCCGAGATGCTGCACGGTCGCTCAGCCGGCGCACGTGTGAGTGACATTCAGGCTGTGCCCTGGGCGCAGGCGGAGTTTACGAACATCACACTGATGTATGCGCCTATTTTGTCTTTGCTAATCCATCTGGTATATCATGTTTTATTTTTTTAACATATATTTTGATAGTTTACTACCTTGTCGATTTTTGTTTTGAACAAAATATTTTCGCCCTTTCATTTGGATTTTTTGCTATTACAGAATAAAATCCCACATGAATCCCATTTTCATTACTCCTCACGGTGATTAAGGAACCCCTGGTACCCCTTCCTGTTGTCTGCTTTCATTCATTTGCACCTTATGTCTTATGATCTCTCATTGGTGTTACAGCAATATATTTTTATTTTTAATAAATTCTGTGTCCCAGAGTTCGGGAAATGCTGACTTAGTCAAATAACTCCCCGTGTGACTGTTTGATTAATGCTTCTATCTCTCTCAAGAAAATAACTTTTCAAACAGGCACCATGACTGTTTTTTGCTTACTGTTGAATCTCTACACCCAGCTCAGGGTCTGACACAAGCATTGGGAAAAAAAAGTGTATTAATATCCAAACAATCAGGAAATAGTAATTTGTGGCATGAGGTTAACAAGGATTCCCATTATACACCAAGCCTTTTAGTAGATTACACAAAACGTTCTTTCATTTCCGCCGGTGAGTTTTTACCATTAGTTCTGGGTTGTGCCAATTTCAGCCAGCAATCTGTCTGTTCTACGTGGAATTCCATATTTCCACTAATTGAATATATTTATTTTCTGCCTTATTCTTTATGGGAGAATTTTGCTTTGCAGAAAAAGAAATATTTAGTTTGCCTGATATTTAGTAGCTTGTGAAATTTGAAGTTCACTATTAATGTAACTTGCTTCTATATTTTTAAATGTCATATTATCTTTTTAAAGCATTTCAACTTGTATTTAAATTGAACACGTTGTTAAACATTGTTATAGAGACGTTAAATTGCCCCACAACTTATGAGTGTAGATAAATAAGCTTTGAGGACATTTACATTTGTAATTCTAGATTATAAATGTTCTAATTTGCCATTTTATTGTAGATAAAATGAGTCACTAAGTTCAGCCCGCACTCAAGGAGGGGGGAATTAGTCTCTGTCTTTTGAGGGATAGACTGTAAAAGAACTTAGACGTATTTTAAAACCACCCCGTAGAACTACATACAAAAATCAATATCTTAAACAAAAGAAGATACTTCATTACTAAAATAAGCACAGAATACTATATGAATGGGATAGTCAGATAACAAGAGAACTAAATATTAAGAGGAAAAAAATCACTAATACGATTACCAGAATAAATACATACTGGGTTTACGGTTCTTCATACAGTAAAATAAAATGCATGAAAAAGTTTTGGGGATGGCCTGGCAAAACAGAGTATGAGTGGCGAGATTTGTTCCAGAACACTTTATAAAGGCTGCATATAATTTTGCTGGCCTATTTATGAGTTACAAATATACATTATTGTGTGGGGCACATTTTCCATTGTGCGCTCTCCTGGGAGCCCACTTGAACTGTGGTTCATCTGTGACTCCCCCCGAGTCCCAGATTTTCCATCCCCCAGGCTGGGGGGAGAGCAAGTCACTTTGCTCTAAGGGGCTGCGCTGGCCTGTACCCAACCCTCGGGGACGCAGAGGAGGTCACAGCCCCTGGTGCAGGGCCTTCCATCCTTAGCTGAGCTGCTGCGGCCTGAGGGGCTAAGCAGGGGCTAGAAACACTGATTAAATAAGGTAGGTCATTTCCATCACCGTTTTCCAGAGGGGAGAGGGGGCACCTCATGTGGGGATGATATGTGCAGACGCAGGACAATTGGCTGTCGCCTAATTCCTGTGCCTTGGCAAATGGCAGCAGAGAGCTGGGAGGAGCTGGAGCTCCAGACGAAGTCAAACAGGTCCCATTTGGGGGTGGAGGCGGCTCATTAAAAACGTCCCCTGGTCCTGCTGTGTATCCACGTGACCTGTATCCAACCCCGAGACAGAGGAGCCACGCATCTCCTGCCTGAGCCTCTCACAGGCCCTGCCAGGGGGACTGAAAAAGTTGGTGACGTGCAGCTCTGCCAACGCCTCTTGACAGAACAGAGCAAAAAAAAAAAGCCTCCTGAACAAATGACGTGTCAGTCAAAGCTCAACCGTGTTAAAGCGAGATACGCTATTTTCTTTTCTTACACTGGAGGTGAACTGGCTTCGAGTGAATTCCTAGGACGCATAATGAGCTCGCATGACTGCTTCTACGGTTCCAGAATGTTCTTTCATCCGGGGCTGTTTTTGTTGTGTGATTTCCACTCCTGTAACGTTGGTGTTATGGCAACGTGGGAAGCCAGCGTGCGGGGAATTGGAAGAGGGGCAGATCTCAGCATTTCTTCTTTCTTTCTTAATGAGCTATAGTCTGTGATGTGTTGGAACAGGCCCCGATTTGAAGGGAAAAACTGACTTTGAGCTACTTACATCTTGACAGGCCCCCCACCCTCAACCCCACTCTGAGCTCCTGTTTGCCTCAAAGGGATGTTTCATAAAAAATTGAGTTGTGTGGCAGTGTGGGTGGGAGGCAGGAAGGGAAAGGAAGATTTAAGCATTAAATAAGACTTTGAAATGTGTCACGGATTTTCAGGGCAGAGAACGTGGCCTTGGAAATCACTGGGATCTTGCAGCTTCTGTGACATTCACATTCCTAGTGCCTCCCGGGTGACTTTTCTTCTTGAGGGTTGGATGGGAGCAGGTCTCTGGTCTCCCACCATTGACTCATTGGGTCCCAGGAGGGACACCCCTCATTCCCAGCTTTGGCTGTGGGTAGAATTTAAGAAACTGTAATTCAGAGACCTTCATATGGCCTCCAGACAATCTCTTCCTTGGTTTGAAACTTTAGAGCTAAATGTTCCCTTATAGGTGATCTAGATCCTTGCTACAGGAAACGCAGCCCAAGGAACAGCAGCCCCACGCTCACCAGGTAGCTTGTTAGAAACACAGGGTTCCCACCCCAGGCCTACGGAGTCAGATGGCAGATCCAGCCTTACCCAGAGCCCCTGGTGATTCACACGCACAGTGAAGTCTGAGCAGCGGTGCTCTGGATCGAAGCCCCCCTTCTCTAGATCAGGCCCTGATCTGGGGCCTTATTCGTTAGTGTTGCACAACTAGTCAGACCCCACCGGTCTGCTTCCTCCAGCCACTCTGCTCTCCCTTCCCGTGTCACTGCTTCTCTTGATCAAGGGTTATTTATATTTGTGTTCACCAGTAAAAAAGTAAATGCCCCTCATTCATGTAAAAGTAAACTGTGTCTATGTTTCAATTATCTCTGATATAGCTTGTGGAAAATACCTAGCCCAGCACCTGAGTATATTGTAGCTGCCCAACTGACACTATGATCATATTGGTAAGATTATTAATGCTAATTGTTATTATTGTTGTTAATTTTGTGTGTGCAGTAAAAGTAACAGAAAACCGTGAAACTTTTCCATGGAGATTGTCTTATCCACCCAGTTAGATTTTAGAGCAGACCAGGAAACCAGAGGCTGGCACGGTGGGACCCTGGTTATTTTCACTTAAATTCCTGCCAGAGGAGAGGAGGTGCTTAGCAGGCGACACGTCCACCAGCCTTCACAGCTCCTTGTAATCGTGAAAGGATTGTCTCTCCCTGCTCCCCTGGCACTGGTGAAGAGGATGTGGGGTCATTAAAGACCCTAGGTGTCTTCTGGGGGACTCTCCTCTGCCAATTGCAGGCTCAGCTTTTCTGCATAATTGGGAGACATTCGTCTCCTGGCCTGGGACCTCTTTTATCTTCATTCTTTCCTTCTTGTACCCCTGCCCTCTCTTCCTTTCTCTTCCCGTGACATTTGTTGAACACCTACTATATGCTAGGTTCCACAATACTACCGGTAAAATGCTTGATGCTTAATTTCTTCTCTCAAAAAGATCTTATTGTAGCAAGAAAAACAGATATATAGCCTATATATATAAATATATATATATTTATATATATACACTTATATATACATAGAGCTACTTATAATACCGCAATATTGTGATTTAGAAAAAATACATATTTGGTCTTTCAAATGACAATATCTCTCTCATATATTTTTGGTTTTCCTCCAAACTTCCTGGCTCACAGCTCCCAAAACACTTGGAATTTCCCAAGTGTTGAGAGTAATAAAGGTGTCTTTTACTGTCTTAATGAGGTGACTTTTGGGAGCACCTCAGGATGTATGGCTGGTGGGCAGTGGAACAAGCCATGCGATTAGAGGGTTGAGACTTTCAGTTCCACCCCCTGACCTCTGGGGAAGGGAGAGAGGCTGGAGGTTGAGTTCAGTCACCAATAGCTAATTATTTAATCAATAATGCCTCTGTAATGAAGCTTCCATCAAAGCCCAAAGAATGGGGCTTGGAGAGCTTCTGGGTGGGTGAACGCGTGGGGATTCGGGGATAATGGGGCTCCTGGAGAGGGCACGGCTGCTCCCCGTCTCTTCTCACACACCTCGCCCGGTGCATCTCTTCCACGTGGTGGCTCCTGAGTTATCTCCTTTTATAATAAACCGGTGACCTAGTAAGTGAAATGTTTTGTTGGGTTCCGTGAGCTGCTTTAGCCAATTAACCAAACCCAAGTTGTTAAGCCCTTGAGCCAGAGCTTCTGTAGAAGGAACAGGTGAGCTACATAGAAACAGCTCCCTTTCTCCTCCCTGTGTCTCCCCGAAGGGCAGAGAATGAGCTGCCTGCCCCCCAACCTAGCCTTGGGGTTCCTAGGGTCACATTGGACAGTTTCTTTGTTCGCCTGTACTTGAATACAAGAAAAGCTGTGGTGTGAAGGCGATCAAGTCTGTCTTTAATTATATTTGGAAGTTTATCTGCACGCATCCATGTTTACTCCTGGGAGTAAAGTCAGGAACAATGGTATGTTTCTAGCGAATCTCCTCACCTGGGCTCCCAAACCAGAGTTCTTGCCATTCTTCCTTTTACTTACAGGTGAGTGAGAGCTGGGCTGGCCTTTGACAACTGTGACGGCCTCTATGGGTTTTCTTGCTCTCTCTAGACAATTCCACTTCCTGGGATGACAGAGCCAGGGCCCGGTGATAAGCCTGTCAAGTGGCAAAATGCCTATCTATTAAAGAAGATGTTAGGGTTATTTGCTTTAGGGTCAGGCTTCCCCCCCCCCCTCCCCATAAATGCTGTGCGAGGAGGTGGGGATGGTAGGAATTTGGCAGGCACTGCTGTTTGCCGCCGGCGGAGAGACCCAGGGCAGCCCTGCTGGGCTGTGCCAGTGGGTCCCACGCACAGGCATGGATTGCGAGCTGCGTCGGAAGTAGTGTTTGAGTGCAAAGGATTGAACCACTGTTACATCTTGTTCTGAGTGAGAGTTTAAGTAGTAGGGCCATGATTAGTTAGGGCCTGAGTAAGGCTTCCACTTTGAGAGAGAGCAACCTCAGAAGGGAATCTTCCATCTGTGGAAGGCAAGTCATAAAATAAAATCCTTACCCATGTGTAAATAAGCAAAGGTAGAGCGGATCAGAATTGGACAGAGGCCTGAATCACAGGATTTGGGGAAGAACTTTCTAGAACTATACAGAAAAACTAACCAATACATAATAAGATATTCCCATGTAGAAGTCCTACTGGGGCTACTTTAATAAATAGATATGTTTTATGTTATAAATATAGTTTTAAAAGTGATTAGAAAATTTATATTTTAAGTATCATTAATGTGTCTCCTTTAATAAGTGATGGGGGAGGCTATCGCACAGCAGGTAGGCATAGAGTTTTTGAAAGCAGATCAATGTCTTTTCAAATTTTTATCCCTCTATTTATTAGCTATTTAATCTTGGACACTTGATTTAAGCATTCTAACTGCCCATTTATCATCTTTAATGTGAGGATAATAAAATCCAACCAACTGGAGAGTCGTACGGATTAAATGAGATAATGTATCCAAGTGTCTGGCATAGAAAGGTGTGAATGAAATCATTTGTTTTTTTGGCAGATATTCTCCCCACAGAATAAAATATCCTTCCCTTTAGACACATTGGGTGGATGTCAATCTTATTTATTTTTTTAAATTAACATACAGTAAAACTGAATCTTTCGGGGGTATATAGTGTTATGAATATCACCACATTTATAGATTAGTATCACCACAGGAAAAAGAACAGTTCCATCTCCCCCAAAAGGCTCTTTTGTGCAATCTTTTGTAAGCTCCCCATGCACCTAACCCTGGGAAACACTGAAATAGCCTCAAGTACTGTCGATTTGTCTTTTTGAGAATATCATACACATGGAATTATGACCTATGTAACCGTTAGAGACTGGCTTCTTCCAGGCCACAGGATGCCTCTGAGATGCACCCCAGGCGCCGAGTGACATGCCACTGTGTGGGTGTTGTGTCTATCCATTCGATCATTGTATATACTTGGATTGTTTCCAGACTGGGCAATTCTGGACACATCTGCTATAAACATTTGATGTACAGCTTTTTGTGTGACTACGCATTTTCACATCTCTAATTAAAATACTCAGGAACAGGATTTCTGGGTCCCTTGGTAAATATATGTGTAGCTTTATACAAACTGCAGAACTATTTTGCAGAGTGTGTGCACTATTTTGGGTTTCCACTAGCAATGTATGGGAGAGAGCTCCAGCCACTCCGTGTCCTCACCAGCACTTGGCATTATCAGTGTGTTTTGTTTTAGTGACTCTCATAGGTGTGTATCACTGTATATACATAGTCTCAGGTGAAGTGTCTGTTCAAGTTTTTGCTCATTTTTAGTTGGCTTGTTTTTTGCTGTTGGAATTATGTTACGTAGCTCAGTTTGGGAATCGACATGTTTACCGGGTTGTCTTCTAATACATGAGCACTGTATGTCTCTCCATTTATTTAGGTCTTCTTTGATTTCTTTCATCAGCATTTTACAGTGTTTAGCAGAGAGATACAGTACAGGTTTTGTGAGAGTTATAGCCAAGTATTTTGTTTCTTAAAGCTACTGCAAGCAGTGGTTTTTAAAATTACCGTTTCCAACTGTTTATTGCCACTATATATAAATACAATTGATTTTTGTGTGTTGCCTTACGTCCTGTGATTTGCTAAACTCACTTATTATTTCTAGGAGCTTTTTGTAGATTTCTTGAGCTTTTCTACATAGCAAATCATGTCATCTGTGAATAAGGAAAGTTTTCTTTCTTTCCCAGGCTTATCCTGAACTATTCTCTGCCCACAGGTCAGTGGCCACTTTCAGGGTTTATGCTACTAGGCATCCCCACTGGGGGAGAGAGGAGAAAAGGTATGAAACTCTCTGCCCATCTGGTAATACATCAAATATTAGTCTTCCTTCCTAAGCCTCCTGCTATTAGTTACTGTTTAGAGTCCTCTAAAGCTTCTCCATGCATTCTGTCCAGGTTACATGGCTGCATTTGGTGGGAAAGGCAGGGAGGTTACTCCATGTTGCCTGAAACCAAGACCAGAGATTGCATTTGGAGTCTTCCCCAGCCCCAGTAATTAGAGTATATCTGTATTTCTCCATTCACACTCTTTTCTGTCCCTGCTCCTTACCTTCCTCTTCTGACCTTAAGGGTGTGAGCAAGGAGAGTGTCCATGAAACACAGTAAAATCAGGTGGGTATTTTACACATGGTGCTTTAGCTTCCTTAGCACTGGGCTCCAAGAGATTGAATTAAATGAGTCTGGACACAGGGCAAGAGAAAACTTTAACTCAGCTTATGTTCATATAATTTCGAATTAGTAAGTTAATGAGCTCCTTAAGCCACTAAAATTGTCTGGATCAATTTACAACACAGAAAATCAATGAAAATTTTCTTTGGTTGGCCAGTGTGGTTATTGGTAACTCCACAGTATTCGCATCTTAAAATAAGCCTGTGCACGTGTCGCCAGTCTGGGCGATGTGTCGCAGTGAGACCCAGCAGGGGGAACCCAGTCCATGGAAAAACTAAATCAAAGGAAAATGGTGCTATGACGCTCTTGAGACTTTGTTTTGACTGGATTCTCTGGTTTCATTCTTTTTTCTCTCCTTGGAGTCATCAAGCAAACCCGGGCTCTGGGAAAACGCCTTCCCTTACGCACAGGATCTGCTGGTGGCCCGCTGATCTCGCCCCAGGGAAGCTGCTGCGCGGGTTCCTGCCGTTTCCTAAGGGACTTTGGCAGGAAAGTTACCCCGGCTTTAAGGAGCTGCTGTTTTCTGCGCCGCGTTTGGTTTTTCGGGCAGGGCCCCCCTCCTTTCCCCCATCCCAGCCGCAGCTGGAGGCTCTAAGCACTGGTCTGCAACATCGCCATCTGGTGGCCCCAAAGCCACATGGATGAGGGAAGAAGGCCCCCTCTTTTCTAGGGTTTGCTTCCAAGCCGGTCCTGATGTGCTCAGCTGATTGGGGGGAGCTCCTGGCAGAGCTGTGCACCGTTCTAGGCCCCTGCTCAGGCCGCTTCTGCCTCCCTGCGGATCCAGGCCCAGGGCTGTGTGAGGTCGAGAGGAGAGCAAGCGGGAGGTTTGGAAAGCAACGGGGCTTCTGATAAGAAACTAAGAATTATATAGAGAAAATGGTGCTGACACAATGCATCTGATCTGAGCGTAGTCATACAGTTTCCTTCCCTGCTTGGGTAATTTTTGGAGTGTTTAGTTTCTTTAGCACAGACACCCTATTTGGACAGAGAAATCGTTTCACTTTCATGGTTTGGGGTGTCTGGGTCATAGATGAAGAGTAACTTCCACACTAAGCTCCCTCCTCCCAGCCCCTTCCTTCAACGCCGGCTCCTGCCTTAGGCCCAAAGGTGCTTGGCTGTTCCATGGGTTATGTTTTGCTTGTTTTGCCTAAATAAATCTGGAGAGATTTTCTGTTCTCTGGAAGTTTTAATATTCCAGTTGAAAAGGCCAAAGGGACACTAGCTGCCTCAGGAATCCTGATGGAAACATAAGCTCACACGGAACAGGAATCTGGGCTGTTTTATTTCATTGCTGTTGCCATCTCCTCTCTCTCCCTCAAATTGCTCACCTTAGGAATTCCTCTTTCATTTCTCGTGTCCAATTTCTCCTTAATGTGATACGGATATATGTGTGCCCCTGTTTGTGTGTCTATTTCTGCATGTATATGTGTGTGGATGTGGTACGTGAGTGTGTATTATATAGGAGAGACACAATGACAATAAAGGGACCCAATTGTCTTTATGCTGGGTGATTCACTTCTATGCAGTGGAGCAGCAAGGCAATTTATTGCACATGAATTTAAAAACATTTCAGGACAAGTATTAAAGCTACTTTATATATATTTTTGCCCGGCCAGGCGTGGCTCAGCGGTTGAGCGTCGACCTAGGATCTAGACGATCGGGGTTCGATTCCCGTCAGGGCACATGCCCGGGTTGTGGGTTCAGTCAATGACTCTCTCATCATTGATGTTTCTGTCTGTCTCTCTCCCTCTCCATTCCTTTCTCTGAAATCAATAAAGATATATTAAAAAAATAAATAAATAAAGCTACTTTATCTATATTTTTAAAAACTTAAAATCTTGGAAATTGCTAACTAAGCCACCCAAAAACATACATAGAGAGCCAACGATCAGTTGGAACCCAAATGTTAATTCAAATTGGGGACTTTATTATGAACAAACTCATGGAAAGAATATAACTGTCTGGATTTCTGATAATTTCACCAAAAATACTGAAGTAAAAAAGTGAACAAAAAAGTTTCCTCAGTATCTAAAATTTGTGTTACAGAACCAATGTACCAACACTTGAAGTTCAACTCTTAATTCATAAGTGAATTCCCTACGCACACAGCCTGGCTACATAAATGACTGTTAATTTGCCACAGGGTTATCTTTATAAGCTTGGCTATATGGTTTTTTCAAAAGCACATAAAAATGGGAAGTTTGATAGAAGTTCTATTTTAGGCAAGCAACTGACAATATTTGGACAATTTGGGGGGAGTAAAAAATCAACACCACAAAAGTTAAAGTAAGAAGTTAAAGTTTCAATGGCCCTGATCATTTCGTGTAGGAACCAGTAGCCTCATCACGTAATACCTCTAAGGGTTCTACCAGGTCACAGTGCTCCATACAGTATTAACTGAGCCCCAGGATCTACCCTTTGGGACGGCATGGAGGGACCTGGAGAGTATTATGTTAAGCGAAATAAGCCAGGCAGAGAAAGACATGATCACATGATCTCACTCATATGTAGAATCTAAAGAACATAATAAACTGAGGAACAAAATAGATTCAGTGACATAGAAGCATGGATCAGACTGACGAATCTCAGAGGCAAGGTGGGGGTGGGAGGGGGTGGGGGGGGGGTTAACCAGAGGATTTACATGCATATATGCACAACCCATGGACACAGACAATAGTGTGGGGAAGGCCTGGGCAGGGAGTGGGTGCGGAGTAGAAGGGGTCAGTGGGGAAATGCCTATTCAAGACTTTGACCCACATTTCTTTTGAGTAGTCCACATTTTCCTTTTGACAAATAACAGTTTTTAAACATATTTTAGATGCAAGTCCTTTCTTGGATGCTACACATAATTTTTCCTACACCTTTTACACTCTTAACAGTGTCTTTTGGTAAACAAAATTTCTTAGTTTTAACGTAGTATAATGTATCAATTCTATTGTTTATGGTTGATGGCTGTGTGCATTAAAGAAATCTTTGTCTACCACACTATAATAAAAATACCCTTTTATGTTTTCTTCTCAATGTTTTATTGTTCTGTTTCCACCTTTAGAGCTATGTTCCATTTTAAATTATTTTCCATATATAGTAGGAGGTAGGGGGAAAGATTCATTTTTCGTCTGGCTAGTCAATTGACTTAACACATTTTTATTTAAAAATTTTACTGTATTTCCATATAAATTTTAAAGACAACTTGTCCATTTCCAAAAGAAACCTTCTGCTGGAGTTTTTATTGGAATTCCATACAATTTTATAGATCAACTTGATAATTTATATCTTAATTTCAGTCTTCAGTTTTTTGAACTTGGCGTATTTCTTCATTTATTAAGGTCTTCTTTAATTTCAGGAATGTTTTGTAGCTTTTATTGTAGAATCTTGCACATATGTCATTAGACTAATTTGAATGCTTCGGCTTTTATAAATGACATCATTTATTGTAACTTTTTGCTTATATTAGTACAAAAATAGACTTTTGTGTGTTTTTTAATCCAAGTATCTTGATAAAATTTACTATCCATTTTAATAAGTAATCTATGTGCTATTTTCTTCACTTAGTGTGCTTGCAGGGACTGAGCAGTGCTGAATAGAACTGGTGGTGGGTGCACATTTGTCTTCTTCTGACTTTCAGGGGGAAAGCTTACAATACCTCCCCAGTAGAATGATATTTGCTTTTAGTTATTTTTTAATATATCATTTGTTAGAATAGGGAAGCTTCCTTCTACTCTAAATTTGCTAAGTGTTTTTCTTTTTAAAAAAATCATTAATGGTGATTGATTTCTGTCAAGTGATTTCTTTTTTCCCAAGGTTTCTTCCATCTAGGCATCCAGTTGATAAGCACCATTTATGGGAAAACTATCATTTCCCCCACTGCACTAAAGTAGTATTTTTGCCACAAGATTAGTGTACTTTACTGTTTTTGTATGTGTGTGTTTCTAGAATTTATGTTCTTGTTCATTGGCATGTCCATCTATCATTTATCCAGTTCCACACTGTTTTACTTGCTGTAGCTTTATAGTATTGCTGATAGTTGTAGGTTCTCCAATTTTGTTTTTGTGGTTCTTTCTCAAGGATATTATAGCTACTCTCGGTCTTTTGTGTTACCATATAACTTTTAGAAAGAATTTGACAGTTTGCACACAAACAAATATGCTTGGATGGTGATTGCAATGTCATTGGATCTATAGATCAATTTTGCAGAATTAACATATTCAACAGTATTCAATTTTCCATTTGGTATCTCTCTATTTATGTGCCTTCTTTACTTATCAAGTGATTTCAAGGCCCCTTTTCATAAGAGAGATTAGTCTTAATTTCCCTTGAATGCTTTTGTCAAGATTTGTAATCCACTTTTTTTTTTAATGCTTATCGGAGGATATGTTCATTGACTTTAGAGAGAGAGGAAGGGAGAGAGAGAGAAAGAGATGTGGGGGAGAGAGAAACATCCATGTGAAACACTGATCGGTTGCCTCCTATGCACCCTGACTGGGGATCGAACATGCAGCCTGGGTAGGTGCACTGACCAGGGATGGAATCCACAACCTTTTCTTGTACAGGGCGATGCTGAAATAATTTAGGACAATTTACTGATAAAGTTATTAAGGCCTGAGGAAATTTGTTTTTAAATGATTATTTTCTTTTAAAATTACTCTTTTTTAGTATAATAAGAATATTTAGATTTTCTATTTGTTCTTTTTTCAAAACTGGTAACTTGTATTTTTTTCAAGAGTATATTAGCCCAAACAGCCTGCAATTATGCTAAACGACCGTAAAGCTGGACGGCTTCCCACAGCCTTTGTTTTGCGGCTGAGTTTCACGCCGCAGGTCAGGTGTGGCTGCTGAACTCAGCTGGGCTTGGCTCCAGGTTGCAGGTAAAGCTCAGGTCAGCTCCGCAGCCTGATGCAGTCTCCATAGGACCTGTTCCTCTTTAGTAGATGGAAACACACAAGTAACGAAACCAAGCCATGCAAACGCATTTCAACTTCTGCTCACTAACAGTCAGCTCACGTTTCAAATCAAGGCAAAAGGCCAAGCCCCAAATTCAAGTGTAGGATGCATTTATCACGGTGTTAGAGTATGTCAAGACAGGTAAGGGAAAGAAGAGCTGTTTACCACCAAAACATTATTCTTTTCAACAGAAATTTCAAATTTATTACCATAAAGCATTTGCTATCTTAAAATTTGTTAGTGATATTTCCGTTTTCATTCCTGATCTTATCGATCTGTGTCTTTCTTCTGTCTTTATTTACCTTTTCAATCCTATAAGAGTTCTCTCAATTTTTTTATTATTTTCAAACACCAACTTTTAGCTTGTTACTTTTCTCTGCTGTATGTCTTTTAAGTATTTCATTAATATTATGCATTTATTCTTACTACTTTACTTTCCATGGGTTTAACTTACTGCTGGTTTTCTAATTCTTTGATGTCAATTCTTAGATAACTTTTTGGTATAATTATTCCTCTAAGAAAACCTTTGTGATATCTCAAGTTTTGGTACATGATCATTTTATTATAATGTAGTGAAAATATTTTTTATTTGCTTTGTGATTTTTTGACATATAGTTGATTTTAACATGTGGTGCTTAATTTCATATTAAAAATGATCTACCTAGCTTACTCATTTATTTCTAGCTTAAATTCTCTGTGGTCAGGCAATGCATCCTGATTGATCTAAATCCTTTGAAATTTGTTGAGACTTGTGTTATGACCCAGCATTTGGCCAATTTGGGGGAAATTCTCCCACATGAGTTTGAAGGAAATGTATATTCTGGGTCAAGGGTTGGTAGAGGATGACTCACAATTATAATGACCACCTGTTTTTATAAATAAAGTTTTATTGGAACACAGCCATGTCCATTCACTCACATATTGTCTGTGGCTGCTGTCACCTATAATGGCAGAGCTGTAGTTGCAAGAGAGATCATATGGCCTGCAAGTCTAAAGTATTTACTATCTTGTCATTTAAGGAAAAGTTTGCCAATATCTGTTGTCACATATTTTAAAACTACAGACATTTCATGGTGGTGTTCGGGACAGGGGGAGTGTTGGTGCCAGCTTGGGACACTTTTTATTTTTTAATTTTACCCTTATATTTGAGTCACAGTTTTGGAAATGACTTATATTTGTTTTAGCCCTTGCTCTAGTCTGGCAATCTCAATCTTTTAATTGGACTTAATCTAACTTAATGCATTCAATTTAATGAAATTGCTAACAGAGTTAAATGTATGTCCACCATAGTGCTATTTATTTTATCTTTGTTCCATATGGCTTTTTTTCTTTTTTTCCCCTGCTTTTAGACTAATCAAATATTTTTACTTATTTTTCCTTCATTTGACTACATGTATATATTACTATTACTTCAGGTGTAAATGTAGAGATTATAACATGCTTTCCTAGCAGCTTAGTAGAATTTAAAACAATCACTCGATAAAGCATAAACCATATAACATTTCAACTCTCCTAAACCCCTCCTGTTTTTATATTATTGCCTTTAATTATATTATTGCCTTATATTATTGCATTTAATTCTGTATATACCTGTAAACTATTAAAAACTGTATTACTGTTGTTTCTCACCAGCTGCTCCTTTCTGCCTCTGGTTTGTCCCAGCTCCAGGTTTCCCCAGTAACACCCCGGGGACCTTCACTAGAACTTCCCCCCACTGGTAGGTCCCCAAATCCAATCTCCTTCCCAGCACCGTGAAACTAGCACGGCCGGGCCTCTTAGGCTCCTGCCCCAGGCAGCTCCAGAAATTGCTGAAAGTCTTGAAGGCAGTTAGGCTCAGATCTTTATCCCGCCCTTCTCACCGAAGCATCGGGCCCCTCAAGTTTGTGATTTTCCTTTCTTGGGCCCACTAGCTTGTCAGAAGCTGCTCTGTTTTCTCCACCCACTGCGGTGTCCCTCCGCCTGAGCTCTTTCCTTGGCACATCAGACCGTTGCTCTGCACCACAAATCTCCAAACGCAATGAGGTGAACTCTGCTGCAGGACATGGGTTCCATTCTTCCCAAGGTTTCGTCTTTTCTAAAATTATTTTGCCCTCGAAACCTGACTGCCTTACTGATTCTAAGATTTCCTCAGTAGATGCATCTTTTTCTGCTTTTCCAATTGATCTTGGCAAGGACATTGCTCTGCCACAGGGTGTCATCACGGTTGAAGTCAGAAGATGGCTCTTGACTGTGTCATACCTTTTGGATTTATTTATCTTTCATTTCTAGAATTATATTAGATGTTTTAAAAAAATCTACTTGGTCAGACTTTCAGTACTTTGCTTTTTTAAAGCATACGAAGCACACTTATTATCTATTGTTTTATTTTAATTGCCTTTTCTCAGTTGTTTTCAGGCCTGAGTCTGCTGTCTCCTAGTCATAGCTCCATGTTTCTCGTGAGTTTGGGTATTTTTGCTATGAGCTCATGCTCTTTGGAACTTTATATCTGTGGGAACTTTTTGATGCCGGATTTGAAGCTGTGCTCTTTCAGAGAGGATTTTAATTTGCTTCTCACAGGGACCGTGGGATACCACTAACCAGGGCCTCATGTTGCCCTTAGAACAGAGAGGCTAAAAGACATCAAAATTTATTATTTGCCCTCTGGCCCAAAGCTAGCTTCAGTCCTGGTTGTACTCTCTGAATTCTCCTTTTAACTCCAGTTTTGGACTTTTAGGATTTTTTTTGTTTTATTGCTAACTTGATGACACACTAACCATATTTTGAACCTTTTATAGTCAAGTCAAAAACAGATATAGAATATTGCTTGGATATATGGAAATAGTGTAATGTATAAACAATCTTATACTTAGGTCAAGAAATAGGACTTTAGCACTGTCTGCATCTGCTTTGTGTCAATCACAAATCTTTATTTCCTCTCCAAAAAGTCCTGACTTTTATGGCAATCATTTCCTTGCATTTCTACATCATTTAACCACCAAAAGATGCATTCATAGATATTAAATTTAATCATGTCCATTTTTTATTTGATTTATCTTTGAAGTCCTTTATAGTTTACAGGTTTCTCTCTACCACTCTTTCTTTGCCTTACAATTCAACTACTGAAAACAAAAGCCCACAGGATGGGTTTTGCTGATCATCTACTCACAGTGACATTCAGCATGTTCCGCTGGTTTCTGTGGCTTCGGCAGGTTGTTACCTGGACCCAGAGGCTGCATCAGGCGCAGGGTCCCTCTCTTCGGCAGGCCTTCACCAAGTGCCATAGTGTCTGGTCCTTTCTCTGTGTGATATTAGCATCTGTTTTTGCTCAGTGCCTTGATTGGGGGTGTCAATGATATTCTTATTTTACCATTTCCTTTGCTTTTATTAATTGGAAACTTTTTTAAAGGGATACTTTTCATCAACTAGCTGGTTATCTAGTGATACAGTTCACATGAGAAAGGCAAAATAATGCTTAATTTATTTATATACCAGCTTTTACTGCAGTAAACTGCTTTCTCATTTGCCTGAAGGTGCCTAGTTTGCCTGTGTGTATATAAATAATTTTATATATCAAATATGAAGTATAAATATACACACATTAGTGTGTATATAAGGAGAAACTCAGATTTAGATAGATTTGGTAAATTTAAATCCATTGAAAATATTATCCTTAATGAAGCAAAAATCGCTCCATCTTTGGCCATTGAGAACCTCTTCATGTGGCCTCAAAGCCCTTTCAACAGGACCCCATGTGTTCCAGGCTCATTTTGTGCATTTCCTGCCCCAGACTTAGAAGCAGCTATTTTTTCCCCCAAGACATCCTGCTTTCTTTTCGTGGGAAATCATAGTTTAAACTACAATCGGAACAATATAAATGCTCATTTTACTTTGTGGTTCATTTATATAGGCTTTCAAGAGGTATTTAATATACCTTTTACCAGAATTTATTTTTCTGCAGCAGAGTTTTTCAGGTTAGTCTGACTTATCTCAGGAAAATGAAGTCTATCGCCACTGTTTAACTTAGAGTGCCATACTGTATCCCTACAGCACCGATAGTAATCTAAAGCTTAATGTGCATGACTGAATCAGTTTTTAAAGTCAGTTTTCTATTTGTGAACAGTTAGTTTTTTAAAATATTAGATTCGTATAAGCAATACTCCCTGTAACTAACTCCTAATGATTTCCTTAAAGTTTCTCTAGGTGGAATTGCAGCTTCTAATTTTCTGATTACAGTATTTTAATGGCTTTGAAATAGACGTCAAACCTATTTCTGTCTTGCTTTTTTTTCTGTTTTACTCAAGGGTAGAGAGTAGAGAAGGCACTGACCATACTTTTCTCTTTTTTTTTAAATTTATCTTTACTGCTGAAAGTATTACAGATGGCCCCTTCCCCCCCCATTGGCCCCCTCCTCCCCACTCCTGCCCCCTCCCCTGGCCTTGGCAGCACTGTTGTGTGTGTCCCTGGGTTATGCATATATGCGTATACGTTCTTTGGTTAATCTCTTCCCACCCACTGCCCTTCCCTCTGAGAATCCTCAGTCTGTTGCATGCTGACCATGTTTTTTATTGTAAATTAATGTATTGGCTGTCTGGCTTATCAGCATGATGCTGGGCAGTGCCTGGGGAGGCCAAGGGAGGCCTCAACCTGATACAGGGGTCCAGGCTCTTGTCACAGCCCAAGAAAGGATTCCAGAGCATGACAGAAAGATTTACTTAGCAAAGCACAGCAAATTTATTAAAGAGATGGTATGCACTCGAGAAGTGAGAGCAGGTGACTTCAGAGAATGGGAGGCCCCCATAGGGTCTGGGGGGAAAGTTTTTATTAAAGGTGGGAAAGGGGCGGGGCTGGCGTGGTCCTGGGCTTCTGAGGTGGGGGTGACTGCCCAGGTGACTTTTCCTTTTTTGTCCTCTCCGGATAGCGATTTCTTTTTTTGGTCTTTCTGGGACTGTCATGGGGACTGGGAGGGTGGGGGTATCCCAAAACCATAATGCACATTTATTATGAAGACATTAGAATGGCCCTGTTGGTCACTGTTAGGTCTACTGAATCTGGTTGAGGTCAATTTTGTTTGTCTTGATTATAGGAAATCGGGGAGGGGAAAGCAGGGGAGCAGGTGGTGGGTGAAGGTCAGGGCCGAGGGGGAGGCGGAGGCGTGGAGCGCCAGGCCCGTGCCCCTGTTCTAGCTTTCCCGCCTCGAGTGTGTCCGACAGGCACTTGGTGAGTCTATCAGCTGCCCTAGGACCCAAGCAGCAGGCGGCAGGCTGATCAAACGCAGTTCCTGAGCCCTTCACCAAGAAGCAAGCCTTGGACCCGGGTTGGTCCCATTACATGAGGCTCATTCTGAGCTACCCAAGGCACGGACTTCACTCAGCTGGGGCTCGGCCAAGCGATAACCAGGCTGAGATGGCCCTTCAGCGTAAAGGCTGCAGGCGGTTACCAAGGCCAAAACGACACGCTCTCCTCCTCCGCTGTCCCTCTGCCACCAAGGGGCAGCCTGGACTCTGGGTATTACTGCACCCCCTCCACACACATCATTGCAACTTTTTCTCAGTGATCCAGGAACTGTGATGGGAACACAGATTTCAAGCACCTAGTTGCTCCACCCTAAAGAATGAGCACTTCTGCCTGGGGCTCAGGTATCAGTGTGTGCAAGGGTATGTGTGCAAGGGTGTGTGTGCAAGGGTGTGTGTGCAAGGGTGTGTGTGCAAGGGTATGTGTGCAAGGGTGTGTGTGCAAGGGTGTGTGTGCAAGGGTGTGTGCAAGCAGCACCTGGGGTGGGACTCTCTCTGTGTCCTTGGTGTGGAGCCTGGGCCCCGACCTTAGGAAGGCATGGTTTTCTCGGGAAGAGGGGGGCACCACAGACTGGGCGTCTGAGGCCATTTCACAGGGCTGACATCTGAGAGGAGGGGTCAGACATTAACACAGCTGGCAACCCACAGTGTTAAATTGCCCGTAAAAGCGGTTGTTAAAGCCAGAAAAATAAAATGCAGTCCTTCTGCAGACGCTCCGCTGCTGCTTATTCAGGAATTTCACAAAAGCCCAGGCCTGTAATGAGGCCTCTGGCGCTCCTCCGAGTCCCACTCAGCGTGACCTGCGGCCACGTGATTCCTGTACATTGAGGCCTAATTGATGAGGTTTTGATGCTTAAATGGCGCTCTGATTGCCGAGTTTCAAGGAACTGCTGCCAGTTAGGATTCCAAGGTGAGGGGGGATTTTTACACTTCGTTCCCAGAGCTCAGCTAATGACTGTTATGAAATGAAAACTAATTTGGGGAGAAATGGAAAAGGGGAGGGGAGCGCATGCCTCCAGGCCCAATTCTGTAATCTGATAGTCCCTTCCCCAGGGGGGCCAGCGGGACAGAAAGCCCTGGAATACCTTTTGCTCATTCAAGGCCTGAAGCCGAGTCAGCCCTGAGTCAGCCTGTGGATGGTGCATCTGGTTCTGGAAGGCTACCTTAATGGGAAAAGCAAATGCCTCACAAATGAGGTGCTGCGGTCGGTCGCATCTCCATCGATCGTGAAATGCTTCCCTCAAGGTGGATGGGCTGGTTCACATCCTGGCTCAGGCACTTACTAGCTCCAGGCAAATCTACTTCTTCTCTGAGCCTTGTTTTCGGCATCAGAAAATTTGGGCTCGATTGGAGAGTCGCAGCATTATCACGAAGATTAGGGGGATCATAAAGGCCGGAAAGTAGCCTGGCACATGGGGGGAGCGCACACCCTCGCAGTCACCTCTGCACGACTGCTTCCTTTTAGCTGTGACTCAATGGCAGGTGAGCTGGTGGTTCTGTCTGAGTGACAACATCAACCACCAGAACAAACGACTTTCATGCTCACAATATGCCAGGCTCCCTGCTGAACATGGATAATCGCATGTCACCGTCTTAGCATCTGAGATACGCAGTGGAGCAGAGCCCCTCTTCTTAGGCACCCCCTTCCTACCGTTGGCTCCCTCCCATTCTTGTCCCTTGGCTCCTTCCCCAGGCAGTCCAGGCTCTGCGCTTGCTCTCAGGCTGCATTCTCGTAGCTGGGGCGCTCCTGCTCCTGTTGGGCAGGAGGCACCAGGGCTGCTGATGTCCTGGTTATAAATGCAGGTGAGTCAAGACGCTGGGAGGGTCTGAAAGGACTAGGTGCAGGTGTAAGAAGATCCAGGGCTGAGGATAAAAAGTCTGTAGTTTGCAACCGTCAAGATGGCGCAAAGGGAATTTGAGCCTGGAAATATTCCAGAGCTGACATTATTCAGGGAACGGGAGTATTTATGGCACAGGTATCCCCCCTGCTTTTCCCAAGTTCATATTACACTACTTTGCTTTTACAAAAGACCTACTAATGTACCTGTGTTCATTAACCTAAAGAAATCCAAAGAGGATTTTCATTTTTATATGCACGCACACACACACACGCACACACACATACACACAGCAAAAAGGGAAAATGTTTCAGCATTTGTTTTGCAACAGGAGTGCCCCTCACCCCTAAATGGTCCTTCCCACACTCAGCATCTCAGCATCCAGCTGCCAGAGCTTTGAGCTATGCCTGTGAAAATCTGTGCTTTATCTCAGTTAATTTTGTGCATCCATTAGCAAGATGTGGCCTAATGTTGCCGGTGGAAATGGGGTCCTTTCACGGGGTCACCAGAAAAGCATTTCTGAGGACCATGTATAAGAGGCTGAGATGCAGTGATAAGATTTATTGGAATGGAAATGGAAGGCTGCCCCCAGGTTCCTGGTGTCTCATCTCTGTCTGTCCCACTGTAGAAAAACTCCAGCTTTGTTTTCATCGGGCCCAGAAATAGGACCCAGTGTCCAGAAATTCTGTGCCTTGCCAAAGCTTAGTCCAGTTCAGCCTCTGTCCCTGTCCGGCTATGTAGTCTCTGCTCCCGGCTTTGCTTTGAGCCTGAGTTTGGAGTCCATGTGGCTGCGGAGCCAGGGAGAGAGAGGGAGGTGGCCTTTGGTAGGCTGCTCATAATGTCCCAGGCTTGGGAAGGCCCAGGTGCTCTTCCAGACTAGCCCGTTGATTTCCAGTCCTTCCTTCCTGAGATGGTGTGGGCCCTCCTCCTAGCCAAGCCATTTCCGAGATCTTCTGGGGGCCTGTGTCCCTGACCCATCCTGATTCTTTCTCCCAGGCTAGGCCCCACCTTTATGGTTCCATCTTGGCTCCTACTGCACGTGCCTCATAGGAGAAGTACCTTCCCCTCCAGCATCTTTTTCTTTTCGTCTTAATCTTCATCTGAGGATATTTTTTTTATTGATTCCGGACAGAGGAAGGTAGAAGGAGAGAGAAAGAAAGAAACATCAATGTGAGAGAGAAACATCAACTGGTTGCCTCTCCTATGTGCTCTGACTGGGGATCGAACCGGCAACCTGGATGTGTGTGGTGACGGGAAATCAAACTCATGACTCTTTGGTGCGTGGCAGGATGCTTTAACCAACTGAGCCACACCGGCCAGGGCCCTGCACCATCTTGGCTTCTACTAGGCACGTTCCCAGGAGGGAAATTTCTCCTTTATTGTTTATCACCCCTCCTCCCACAGTGGGGCAAGTAGACCAGTTGTACCCTGGGGACACTGGAAAGCTGGTCCTTCCCTCCTACGTGGGGGAGCAGGGGTTTTAATCCGCTTGGTGGGGCCACGCTGCGATCCGCTGGGGAGCCCATGGGTGCTGCAGCTTCCTAGTGAATCAGGCTCAATGTCCGATTCAGCTCCCTAGTTTATTAGCCTAATAATGCCCGATCCCTGTGCTCCTTTCTCTTTGTTAATACCCAGCTACCTCCGCTAACACTAAAGTAATTGCTTCTTCCCTTTGTGCCATTTCTGGCTTACAAAAGGTTTCTTAGGACGCTCAGCTTTTGGATAGCAGGGACACCCCTATTTTCTTAGGCCGGGCCTGTGAGGAGGGAGGCTCCGAGGTGATTCTGGCAAAGGGAAGCTCTGAGACTCCGTCCCCTGGTGGGGCATGACTGTCCTTCCCTGAGTTTTTGTTTTGCTTTTGAGAAAGCTTTCATTCACCATAGGCATGGGAAGAGGGTTTCAGTAATCTTTCTTCTAGGCCACTAATTTTCAAATGGTGAGCCACCAGAATTTTTAAAACATGCAATACCTGACTCTTTAGTCAGGGACACTGATCTCTTTTCCCTTAGACTGCCAAATAAAAATATGAAAACAGCCAACACAACAATAGCCGTCAGGTGTAACTGAGACAAAATTATACCTATTTTTTTGTCAGATGGTCAAAAAAGATATTTTTTGGGTCTGCTACGGAATTTTAATTAGTTTTTATGTGCCGTGAGATGGGAAAGGTTGAAAATTGAAAATCGCTGTCCTAGGCTAAACCTTTCTAGCAGACTGCATATGGCTGACGTGGAGTCACACGGGTCCAACTGCGCAGCACACTCCTGTTCACACCTACAGCCTTAAAAATAAAATTTCATTAAGTAGCCAACAGTCACTTTCTCACTTTCTCATCTATCAACCAGCACTCAGGCTAGTGCCATCTGGATGCTGTCCCTCTAACTGCTGTGGCACTTAGCTTGCCAAGGCCCGGATGACCAATGGCCTGTTAATTGCTAAATCTCGGGATTGCTTTTCCATTTTTATGTTATATGGCCTCGCTGCAGCATGGGGGAATACTAAAAGGACACTTTCTCCCTTGTTTTCTTTTCTGACATGACTCTTTGCTACTTTTCTTCCATCAGACTCTACCCTTTCCACTCACTTGCTCAAATATCCCCACAGTTACAACCCTTTGATTTCATGTTTGTCTATATTTGCCCCTCCCCGGCTGGCCCTCTGATTTCATCTTTGCTTTCCTGCTTTCCATCCCCTTCTTTCTCTTTTTTATTTCTTTCGCTGTGTATTGTGTGAGACTCCCTCAACGCTGTTTTCTAAACGTCTCCTTACATCTCGCTTTCTGCTAGATTATTTTTAAAATAATTTCCAGGGCTTCCTTTTGAAGCTCGCAGTCTTTCTTTACCTGGCATCCTGTTCCTGTTTCACGTTGTCCTGTTTTCTTATTTGAAAGTGGAGAAACTAGAAAACTTCTCTCCCTGCAAGCTCTCTGTTTTTCTTTTATCTCCTGGACCGTGTTTATTTACATCTGTTTTGGTTTCTGTATTTTACATTCTAAACTAGCCTCAGTTGTTTGGGAGCCTTGATTTCCAACTCTTATTTCGGAGCCATCCTTCCAGAGCTCGCTGGCAGCTCCGTGTGCCTGGCTGTGGCTTGTAGATCCTGAGAGATCTGGCTGGGCCAGTTTAAGGGAAGCTGCTTATGTTGATTTTCTTAGATCTTTTCTCTTGCCAGAGTCAGATTCCCTGAGAAGACTCCGCCAGCCTCTTGCTTAGTGGGCGGAGAGCTAATTGCCACCCTTCTTGTAGCTGAATGGACAAGCAGGACAGGGGCTGTCAATGTCCCGCACCCGTCCATGCACTGAAGTCCCCCGTCTTTAGTATTCTGACTCCTGTCCTAACTCTGCCCGACGCCCACACAGGGCTGCTGCTGTTTCTCTCAAAACACAGACCCCCAGTGTTGCAGCAGCGTGAGGCCAAGACCAGCAACAAGCTAACCGGGCTGGTGAGGGGATCTGACTGCTCCTTAAATGGGATTTTAACCAGTCCCCTTTAATTTAGTTCCCTCCCTTCCAACCGGCTTCCCCGTGCACGGCTTCCCCAATGACTGAGCCTTTTGGAGATTCTGGTCTAAACTGCGTTTGCTCTTGGCTTTCCCTCCTCTTTGTTTGGGATTCAGTTTTCTCAAGTCTCAAGAATATTTTCTGCATCGTCCATTTGCTTGACACCACTCACAATTCTGTTACCTGCCTTCTCTAAACGCTGAAGGGGTTTGTTTTTCAAATGCCTTCAGAGTTATTTGAGTGAAATTTCATCAGGAAACAGAAGTAGCTGTAGGTGGCCCAGCTATCATCTTACCCCATCCTCTCTGATTTTTTACCCACCCGAATGAGTCGTACATGCTCACAGAGCTGCACAATTTCTGAGACTCTTCATTTCTGAAGATACCTTTGTTTAGGTCTCATACTGGAATAATGATGGGCTGGAAATAGCTTTTTTTGTTGTTGTTCAAAACCTATTTTACCTCGTTACGTTAGAGATAATCTCCATTGTCTTATTGAAACAAAAGCTGCCAGTGATAAATCTTATTTCCATCTCCTTCTCATTGCTTTGTAGGTCATCATCTCAAAAATCTCTGTAAGCTGTTATGATTCTCTTTATTCCTCGCTGTTCTGGAATTTGCCTGTTTCTCAGTTTGTTCTTGAATGTACGCTAAAACTTCTGAATCAATCCCCCACGTCTCCTAACTTTTCCTGCACTGGGAGGATAATTCCTCCCCTGCGTGTTCCACCTCACTAGTGGGGTCCACAGCGACCCCTCTCTTTCCTTTCCTTCACCATGTCAGCATCGCCTCCCCATTCAGGCCCCTGACTGGCACTTCATGCGTCAGGCCAGGATTCCTGCTCTATCACGCTGACGTAGGAGGAGCATCTCCCTCTACCGACCTCTGAATTGCCTCTTTTGCTAGCATTGCTCTTCCTCACTGATGTTTCATCTTGGGTTTATTTTTCTTTTGACCTGTCTTAAGATGTTGGTCTTCTGGGATGATAGGAAGGTTCAGCTACTGGGTCAATGTCCTAGGAGCATAATATCTCAGATCTTTCTTCTGTGCTTCAACTCAAATATTCAGTGATCTATGTGATATAGTTCCTCATTATCTTAAAGGTGTCTCATATTAAGATTATTCAATCATTAATTCACATAAAAATTAGTCTCTCTTCTTTGAACTCCATTCACCCTTAAACCTGTCGGTCATACATATTGATGAGGTGAAAGCTTTCTCTCACCACGTCCATATTTACATAATGAGTTCTGTGCTTCTCCCCTCTTCTTAATATTACCAGTACCCTGGTACAGTTCTTCAACCTCCTTGGCATTCGCAGATTTCCTGGACACACAGACCCTGAGGTGGAGGTTAGCCATTAGTGTGCAGGTCACTTACCAGGGAGTATTTTGGGGATCAACACTTTGGGGTAAGATGGAAGGAAGCAGGACTGGGCAGAAGGAGAAGCTGGACCCCCCTACACTCCCAACGAAGGCTTCAGTTGACTTCAGAGAAAGCTCTGTAGTTGGGAAGTTCCTTCAGAGTTTGCCCAAGTTAGGGTGGGTGGCTGTACCCCACACCAAACAGTCAGTAGATGTGAGTTGCTTCTGGAAAAGGTGTAACCTTGGCCACAGCGGTTTTCTCAGCCAAGGCAATCCTCAAAGAAGACTGACAAGCTGAGGCCTGTCTTCTAGCAGCACTCCCAGCTGCTGAGGGATGTGGGTGGCACATCAGAGTGTCCACCACACTTATATTTGAGGGTCACTGAAAGCCTTCTAACTGATCTCCCTGAATTCCCAGTCCTCCCCCGCCCACACTCATCCTAATTCATTCTCACTCAACTATTAGAATAAAACTTTATAAAGAAGTTACTTTGTCATATCGTTTCCGTGAATTCCCATTGCCTTCCAATTACAGTTGAAGCCTATCAGCAGTGATATGACTCCTTTATATTTTGTCACTTACGTATTCACAAGCTTTAGTTTTCACCGCATTCATTTTCCAGCCTTGCGCAAACACGTTTTGTTTTCCTGAGCAGCGCACTGTTTGTCACAGCCCTGCGCGTTTCAACTTCCTGTTGTCTTTGGTGCTGATGACCTCCTCACCTGCCTGCCTTCTCTTTTCCTTTTCAATTTCAGCCTGCAAAACACCTCCCCTGGCAAATCTCACCTAACATCCGCATGGGAGCAAATGCTCCCCCCATGCTCAGAGCCCTCTGTGATTACCTCTTTCAGAGCACATGTCACAGTGCTGTTGTTGTCCCTTCCCCCTTTTATCTGATCATTCCTTTGGTACACTGCAGTCTTCTCTTGTCCAGAGACAAAGTGTTTCTAAACTCTGTATCCTTGAGCCTGGTGCAATAACTGTAAAAGGTTTTGGTCACCAATCACGATGTGAGTATGTGGAAGGTTTTGGTCACCAATCACAGTGTGAGTATGTGGAAGGTTTTGGTCACCAATCACAATGTGGGTATGTGGACGTTTTCCCCACCCATCCAACAATTCTCCGGCACCAGGGCATCTTACATTTAACTTGGTTCTGACACTATCTATGTGGAGATAGCATCAGAGTATAGTTTGAAGACTCAGTTCTACAAGACTGCCCAGCCTCCCGCTTCAGGTGTCAACTATAAACACAGATTGGTACCTGTGTTTCTGACCAGCCGCCAACTGGCCACAGGTTGGCAGTTCCCATAACCCCCTCCTTGGACTTCAAGTGCCAGTTGCAAGTCCAAGAAGTTACCTTAGTTCTAACTGATCAGCTATGTATGGTGGCAAGTGGAAAAATGCTGGTTCCCCAGCCTTTCCTCAGTCTGAAACTTCTCTGAACCTTCTCGTTGGAGGTTTTATTACATAGGCATGATTGATTAAATCATTGGCCATTGATAATTGTTTCAACCTCTAGCCCATCTTCCATTCCTGGAAATCAGGGGGTGGGACTGAAAGTTTCACCCCTCTCTTCAAGGTTGGCTCTCCTGGCATCCTTAGGTCCCTTTCTAAAAGTCACCTCATTAACACAGGTGTGGGCTTGTTATGAGTAACAAGATACTCATTTCACCTTTATAGCCCTAAAAATTTTCAGAAACTGAGGACAAGAGACTGAATATTATAACAAAAGATTCTCCCACTGCTCTTATCACTCAGGAAATTCCAAGGGTTTGGGGAGCTGTGAGCCAGGAACTATGGACAAAGAATAAATACATAATGAAAAATATAGTTTGGTCATTTGAATGACCAAATATATATTTCCCATGAATCACAATATTGCAAAGCGTACGCCCCAGGAATAGCTGTTGAGTTAGCACATGGGTAAAAGTGTCATCAAAACAGTGAGCCAGGTAGGTCAACAGGACAAGGTGCACTGTGATATTTCTTTTGAGGTGGTTCAGTTGGGTTTGAATAAACCACCCTGAGCAGACTGGACATTCAGGAAGAGAGACCCAGGCAAAGAATTCAGGGTCTCCCACAGGCAGCACATTCTGGTGAGGAAAGAAAGATACGCTGAAGATTTTGAGCCAGAAATTTTGTTATCTATCCCTCCTTGTTCACATATTGGCAATGTGTCTTGGCAAGTAAATTAACTTCACTGGACCCTTGTAAGCTAACCTGTAACAGTGTGGGGTTGGCTTGCATCATCCTCAAAGTCTACAAAATCAGATTGTTGAATTAATAGATGGAATTAATTACCAAGTGAACGCCTGACTGTTCTCTGGAAAGTTCCACCCTGAACTCAACTCTAAATTGCAGATTCTGGCCTAATCCTGTTCTACAAAGTCAGAGCTCTTATTTCACCTGACAACTCTGGAGCACATTTCTCCCCACCTACCAGCGTGTCCCAGAGTGAGGCCACACACAGCTCTGAATTCCAGGAAGGCTCTTTGCTAGTAGAGAAGACCCAGGACCTGAACTCTGATGGCCAGACCCCCTCAAGTCCCGGGGAAGTAGGCAAAAAGTCTGGAGACCTCATTGTCACCAACAATTCCTTAGGTGACTTGGGGTACTATGGACACTTGAACACTGTCTTCCCCAAAGAAATCTTGCATCTATATGGAAACTGGCATGAACTGGGGACTCAGCAGGAGTCAACTTCCTCCCATAATTAATGGAAGGAGGAAAACTTATAAATCCACATTACTGAAATATTCATTGTTATTTTTCTTATTTAAAAAATACCTTGTTTTATGTTTTATAAATCAACATGTATTTCCAACTTGATGTGCAGGTTGTTGGCACCATATAGAAAATGTGTAGATCACCTCTCCTTCAAATGGCGGTCTCTGTTTTACATTACAGATGGGAAAACGGAGGCCCAAAGAAGTTTTATGTCTTGCCTAGTGTCCCAATGTTTGTTGCAATAGAGATAAGTACATTTCAATTTATTGAAACGAACGGTGCCAACGGGTATGCATTCTTTCCTTAGAATTTTTCTCTTTCTCGGGAAAAACAATCCTTAAATAACTTTGGTCCAGCAGATTGCAAAACATGTTTTTGGCTGCATATTTTGAGTATTACATCAGAATACAATTCTGGTAAAGATAAAAGTTATGGGGAAATAAAATTCTGCTCCTGATTGACTTAACGGTACTTGAGCAATATGTCATGGGGTCCTCTGGCCTCCCATAAGTGCCATTGCCTGTGTGTAAGAGCATCTGTGTCTACTAGGGACCACATACCATGTGGCTGCGCCTGAGCCTGGGTCTCTACATCTCTCTCCTGTACCTGCAAAGCCTCTCTCTGTTGGTCCTGTGTCTTGTTCTGCCAAATGTGTGATGGTGGCCTGAGGATGCTCAAGCCATTAGTACCTGGAGTGCTGAGCTTCTGCTTATGGGCCAAGAACATGGCCACGGTCACTGATCTTTAAAAACAGAGAAGAGAAAACTGGTAATTCTGAATCTGAGGCTTTATTATCTCTGTGTCTCTCCCTATCTCACACACACACACACACACACACACACACACACACACACACACACACCACCATAGTTAAGACTATAATCAGGGCTGGCATCCAAAAAGGGGAATAATAAATGTCATTGTACCTGGCTCATGGAGGCAATATTATCAAATTAATGTTCAGGAGAGGGGATCATGAACCTCAGGTAAATAAAAGTCCCCAGAAAAGACACAGTTATTAAACTGGAGTGTTTGGGAGAAGGGACCACGATGGTAATTCGCACGTCACCCTGATCAGGCTACAGTGGGAGCGTAAGCTTTGGAAGTGTCCTCTGAGATCATGAATAAAAGGTCTGAGATAAGTAGCAATTATAAAAATAATAGCGCATCCTCAATGTAATGCGGCTCCTGTACTGGGGTTGTTTAATAACATCTTCACTGCGTCTCTCCAGTGCACGAAGCCTGCAATTCCCAAATTAGCCATTGAAGGTTTAAGAGAGTTTTCCTAGACACCTTTGTCTGCCTTTATTGGTATGCTAGCCGGATTAATCTTTTATCCTGTCCGTTTTGTAGAAAGAAAATGCTCTGCATTGTATGGATAATAGTCCGATTTGCTACGTGAGGTGAAGTACCCAGGGCAGGCAGCTTTTATACGTTTTAGACAAAGAATTGATGCATTTTTGACGAACGGACAGACCGAGGGGGCTGGGCTTGGGGTAGTGAATTAGTGAGGAAGTAACAAGGTTGTTTCTGCAGCCTCTGGGCTCTGAATTCCTCATCTCTGGTGGTTAGGGTTCCTCTTTACCCCTGGTACTGGAGGGCACCTTTCACATGGGACACTAATTTTCTGCTTTCAGTGGAGACAAAGGGGGGTCAGGGTGTCTTTCTTGCACTGGCCTTTTCTTCAGTAACTTTAATTTGAAATAACCAATCTGCCGCCCTGGCCGGGTGGCTCAGTTGGTTGGAGTGTCATCCTGTACATTAAAAGGCTGTGGGTTTGATTCCTGGTCAGGGCACATGCCTAGGTTACGGGTTCGATCCCTGGGTGGGGCTCCTACTGGAGGCAACCTAGCCACGTATCTCTCTCACATCGATGTTTCTCCCTCCCTCGCTCTTTCTCCCTTACCCTGTCTCTAAAATCAATAAATGTAAACTCAGGTGAGAAGAAAAAATAGTCACTATGCCGAAGTAGATATTTTAGGGTGGTAAGTGCTGGTCCTCACTACCATGCTGCTCAAGGCCTGTGTCTAAAGTGAACTTCGCTGAGGCCAAGTGCCATTTTCCCCGCCTTTGTGCCTTACCCTCGTGTGCCAGCACAGTCCCTGGCACACAGCAGACGTCAGTAAAACTTTAGATAACTTAAGTAAATGAAAAATACCCGGCACCTCTCTTTCTGTTTTCTTTTGTCATTGAGAAATGTCTCAGATGACCTTCATACAGAGATTCCACCTTGTGTAGATAGAGCCCAGTTCAAGTCCAGCGTCTGTTAGAGGTGGGATAAGTGACTTTCCCAAATTTCATAGAAATGCTAAGCGGTGGTGCCTGGGAGAGAACCCAGGCGCCCCGTGGCCCCAGGTCTGCACACCTGAAGTCTAATGGATGTATTTACTCACTAATTCAGCATTGCTTTCCCCTAACTACACATGCTCTGTAAAGGGAGATACTTGTGTACCCATTTGGCTAAAGAAGCAGAGGAACAAAAGAGGACACTCCTGAATCTGGCCTATCTGTTCAAAGAATATATTGAAACTAACTTATAGGGAGAGGGGTGTCTCCAACTAATTTACAACGTTATCTATTTCTAGTGAGGGCAAATGAACCAGAGCAGTAATGAATTCTTGGTGGTTGCTAAAGTCAGCCTGCCGTGGAGAAAGAAAATGCTTTGCTTTGGTGGATTCCTGATGCGTTTGACCGCCCAGAACCAAGATCCGGTAGCCGGAGGGGTGCAGGGGATGAACTAAACCTCAGCCTTGCGTGGTCAGTAACTGTCTCTCGAAAAGGCAGGGGAACAATGTGCTGCCCCCGACACAGGGTCTGAAATGAAGGTTTCGGAGGGTTGTGCCTATAGCCTGAGACACAGGCCTTGATGACTAGAAACTGCCACCACCTCTCTTGCAGATGTCAGGGAGAGGAAGGAGGGAAAGACGGTTCTCCACCTGCCCACGCGTGATCACTGAGTTTCTGCTGAGCCAGGCTACCTGGCCACAGTGTCCCCACGTCTGCAAGGAAATGCCTGAGGGGTGGTTGGTCTCACTGGTCTTCCTGTGAAGAGGAGCAGCTCCTGTGACAGGTGAGATGGAGAGAAGGGATGGAGTACATGCCCCTCAGCACAGTCCTCTCTGCCTCTTTCGAGTGCATCTTGTGGACTTCAAGGCTTTGCATACACCCGTATCACCTAGAGAGCTTCTGAAAAATGCTCAAGTCCAGGCCGCACCCCCGCAGATAAAGTCTCAGCTCTTCTGGGGTGGAGCTCTGAGCATTGATACCTTCCAAGGGCCCTGAGCTGGGCCTGAAAGGCAGCCAGTCCTGAGAAGCAAGGAGCTCAGCTCTTTCCAGGAAAGGCTCCTCCTCTGCTCCACCCACGGTAAGGAATCTGCCCCTGGGGGGGGGGCTGGTATCGGCTCCATTTGTCTCCTCAAAATTTGTATCTACCTGACCCCCGCACCTCAGAATGGGATGCTATTTGGAGATAAGGCCTTTAAAGAGATGGTTATGTTACCCATAAGAGGAGAGTAGGACACAAACACCCACAGAGAGAAGACGGCCACCTGTAAGCCACAGAGAGAGGCCTCAGAAGGAACTGAACATTTCGACGCCTTGATCCTGGCCTTCCAGCCTCCAGAGGTGTGAGAAAATAATTGTCTGTCGTTAAAGCCACCGGGTCTGTGGTACTTGGTTATGGCAGCCCTAGCACACTCATTCAGGGGCTCTCTGTGATGTCTTACGGGAACAGGGGTGTGTCTGTCACTGTAGGGAAGGCATTGGCAGACCCAAGTGTGGTGATGAATTTTAGGAGTTCTTCAGCATGGATTAGCAGCAAGAAAGCTGACTTTTTCTCCATCTCTGACTAATATGCCAGATCTCATTTTGTTCCAAACAAGAAATGTGAGAAATCTGATTAGCTCTCATTGTAAACCCCGGGACAAGGTGTTTGCCGTCTTTGGCTTAGTTTTTTTGCACTGGGAGCCACTTCCCATCATAGCTTGCCCATCTCTGAGTGGGCCAGAGAAGCCGGCTCTAGAAAAGGCTTGGAAACATTTCAGTCTCTGTGCCAAGAAAAGTCCTCCTTATATTTCAGATGTGTAGTGGAAATGGAAGTAGCTTCTGCATGTTTGTATTCCGTTTATGCTAAAAGTCTTTACAACATCTATACATAGATGTATGCAAAATATTTGTATAAAAAGAGAATGTGTTTCTCAGAGTAAGTTAAAATCACAGAGCCTAATAGCATATGTGATGATGTTAAATGCTGCAGAAGCCGAGTCCCACAAAGTTCTTGTCCTGGAGAGATTTCAGGATCCATTATAACCAATCTGTATTTACAAAACCACAGGTTCTTGGAGGAAGTCATCCGTCTGTGTTCTCGGGAGAGTCAATGAAGGCCATCATAATTTTTGCTCAACAGAAAACCCCAATGGAGAGCAGAATAAGCATCAGTGAGGCTCTGTTGTCTACTTTAGAGCCACATAGAAAGTACCAGCTTGGTGGGGTATGTTTCTAGCCACCCAACCGACACAGAAAACCAAGATGATGTCGTCTGCGCCGGGAGATGATTGTAAATAGGCACCAGCTCATTGCATCAGTACCAGCCCCTAATTCCATGCGCGGCTGTGGCTGTGGCTGCTTTAGCTGGGCCTCCCAGCACCAAGTGACTAATCTGCTTTACAGCTGCAGAGTTAATGGGCCAACTGTGTTATCCTGCAGTTGCCTGGAAGCAACAGTGGAGCCTAAATGAATTGCTATAATTTTTAATACACATAGCAGGGCTAACCACCACAAACCCATGTTGGTGACTGACAGACCATATGCAATGATGAGGCCTGATAGTTATCTTGCTCCTCGCAGCTTCTGGAGGCCAGCAGATTTGGTGCAGGGAGATAATCAGGAAGAGAGCAGGTTGAAAGTGAGAAGGTGATTGACTCTCCTCAGGTGCTCAGGTAAGGGAACAAGGATCTGGTATGTACTGACTTTGCTACAGGACAAGGCAACACTCTGTAGCTGATGGTCAGCAAGTGTGGATGGGTCAGATCATTGGGTGGAAAAGCAAAAAAGGATTTAAAGTCAGGACTCAGGATTTGCTGTTGATTATTAATGGTAACTTAGCATATGGCCCTTGTCACTGTCTCCATCTTTGAGGACACTAATCATCACTCATTTAATTCCAGAGAAAGATTGCTTATGCTTAGAAATGAGTGTTCTTTGTCAAAGCTCAACAGAGGATGAATGTCAGGTTTGTTCAACACCATCACCTACATTCATGGTGATTCCTGCAGCTGCAGATGCTGGCTTGCACTGGGCTAAAAATACAGAGCCAAGGTTCATCCTAAGGGGAGGCTGAGTTTGGGAAAATTTTTCACTTCCCTCTTTCATGTCATCTCATCTTCACATGCATCTGTCATTCTTTTTCAGACAAAATTAGAGGGAAGTAAACAACTGTCTAGGAAAGCCCTTAAAACAAGAAGTTACAGATGACAGAATGCTGAGAAGTTTGTATAGGAAGAGGGAAAGCGAAGCCATCTACATTTCCTGGTGATAGGGGTCAGGTTTGCCAGCTTGAAGCATGAACATCAAGAGCAGGCATGGGCACCATGGCCTTACCAATCAGAAGCCCACACCCTGTTCTGGGGCCCTTGATGAGGGAAGAATTAGGATCCCTATTACAGGCTCTGATAGTGCACTGAACTACTCCCTCACGGTAATTAGCAAAATTAACTTTTAAAATATTCATGTGGCCGGATATTCTTTTTGAAATATTAGCCAACTTTGTTTTTCCTTCTAGGCAGCTCTCTTCTCTTTTTCCCCATTCAAGCATTGCCTCTTGGGGGCTGATGAAAAGAGGAATAAAAATGCCTTCCTGGGTTTGATTTTTGAGTGACCCTTAAAAGGATGAATAGTTAAAAAGGGGGGAACATGAGTTTAAGAATGGGGAAGGATATTATGTAAAGGATGAACTATGCAACTGACATGGATAATAGGGAGTAATCTAAGGCGAAGAAAGCGGGATGGAGGAAAAGGTGGGAGTAAGTGGTTAACAGACTAAAATTCTCAATTAGGTTGAAGACCATGAATGATAAGAGAAGGACAGCAGACTTTGAGATAGAGCAATTATGAGCAATGAAAACATCTGGAAGGTAACTATGGGAATGGGTAGTATGATGGGGATAGAAAACATCACTGGAGATGATGAGTTCGAGGGACTAAAAGACCATGATATTGAAGAGGTGGCACAGATGGACATTCATGTCTCCCAGAATCCTGGTGTTGTCCCAGGTGGATATGAAGACCATCAGTCAGGTTCCATATCCATCAGTGACCATGGGGGACGGACAAGTGGACTAGTGCATGCTGTACCAATAAATCTCATCTCTCTGTGAGAGATCTGGTGATTTAAAACTCTCTCCATCAGTTCTCATCACTGCTTCAGGCTCCTTAGAAAACTGTACACTCTGTCTTCATGATCTCAAGATTATACATATTAATCTTAAGCCTTTGTAAGCAACAAGCTGTAAAGCCACCCCCGTCTCTCAGGAATTTGGTTCTTAACTATAGCCCATCAATGTAGTGAGATGAGGTTACCCAAAGCAAGGAACCATTAATGGTCACTCTGATTTACGGAACTATTTCCTCAAATTCTGTTGGGTGAGAGATTTTTAAATCTGTCTTATTATTAGTTCAATATTGATGACTTTTTAAAGGTCAAGTTTCTTTTCTGCTACACTGTTTTTAGTAAATTGTCAATATTATTTCTACTGATTTATTGGTGTAGCAGTTTGTATTTTCCAAAGATGGCCACAGCAGTATCTTGAATCTCACATGCTTTTCTTCCAAAAGGATCTTGACATTCCCCCCATTGAGTGGTGGCGTCTATGTCCCTCCATCTGAACCAAGAAGAACTTTTTGATTGCCACACCCTCCTAATGAATAGAATGTTTCAGAACTAGCTCATGTGGAGAGACCACAGGGAGAAGCCATGTGTAGGTGTTCTGGCTGACAGTTTTCCTGAGGTCCCAGCAAACAGCCAGCATCAACTGCAAGACACGCGACTGAAGGCGCCTCCGAACTATTCCAAGCCCCAACTAACAACTCATTTCAAGTTTTTAAATTTTTAAAGTTGAGGTCCCAGACATCATACAATTGGACAAACCATCTCTGCTATGCCATATTCAAATTCCTTACCCAGAAATTTCAAGCATAATAAAAAAAGTATTCAGTTGGTTTGTTACACAGCAATACATCATCAGAACAACAGAGGACTAACAAAAATTATTAGAGTTAAAGTACCAGAGAGTCAGTGTGTGTGTGCTCACTAAAAAGTAAGCCTCCTCCATACCAAACTCATACCAAGCCAGCAATTAACTTGTCAATTTTCAAAATTGTCAAGGTGTAGGTGGTGTCATTAGGATGCCATGGAGCTAGAGCCAGCATGAATACAGTTCTATATAGATAGAAAACTAAATTCAGAAAGATTATGCTGGATTTAATCAAAATATTATTTTCTATTCCTCTTCAGATTCTTTTATTTACCATCAGCTGCTTTTATGTAGCAAAAGACCTCATGCTTGACTCATGTCAGTTCCCAGGGAGCTTTTAGCATTTGACTGCTTCTACCAATCCCCCTTCCTACCTCTGTATACATTTTATTTTAATATTGGCTTTCTCAGAACCAACAAACCCTGACCTTTATCATGTCAAATTCCTGTGTCACACCACATGTAGCTGAAACTCATTTTGCCATGAAAATCTAAAATATTGCACCAGATCCAGATGGGTTCACTGGTGAGTTCTACCAAACATTTAAGGAAGAAATTGAATCAATTCTCTGTAATTCTTTACAGAAGATAGGAGCATAGAGAGTACATCCTAACTTCTATGAGGACAGCATTACTCTAATCCCCAAACCAAACAAAGACAGGCATATTACAAGAAAAGAATACTACAGACCAGTATCTCTCATGAACATAGTTTCAAAATCCATCAATGAAATATTAGGAAAGTTAATCCAAAAATGTACGCAAATAATTATAAACCACACCTGAGTAGAGCTTATTCAGGGATGAAAGACTGGCTCAACGTGTGAAAATAAATGAATCTAATTTTCCTCACCAACAGGCTATAAAAGAAAAACCACATGATATTAATAAATATAAAAAAAGCAGTTGACAAAATTCAATACCCATTTATAATAAAAACTCTCACTAACCTATGAATAGAGAGGAACTCCCCCAACTTGATAAATAATATTTATAAAAACACTAAAGCTCACATTATATTATATCCCCCTAAGATCAGGTACAAGTCAAAGACATCCCCCCTTGTCATTACTTTCCAGTACTGAGCTGAAAGTTCAAGCCAGGGCAATGAGGCAAGAAAAGGAAATAAGTGTACAGAGTGGGAAGGAAGACGTAAAACTGTTTTTGTGCATAGATGGCATGATTGTTTATGTAGAAAAACCAAAAGAATTAACAATAAAAATAAGCAATGATAGTAAGGTTGAAGAATTCAAGGTTAATTACAAAAGCCAATTGCTTTCTTTTATATCAACAATGCAATCCCAGTCAAAATCCCAGCAAGTTATATTATGAATATCAATAAACTTATCCTGTAGGTTATTTGAAGAGGCAACAGACCCAAAATAGCCAACACGATACTGAAGAACAAATTTGGAGGTCTGATAGTACCTGACTTTAAGGTTCATTATAAAACAACAGCAATTAAGACAATGTGATATTGACAAATAATAAACAAATAGATCAGTGGCACAGAATAGAGAGCCCAGAAATAAATCCACCTAAGTATAGTGAACTGATCTTTGCCAAAGAAGCAAAAGCAATACAACAAAGCAAAGATCGTGTCTTTAACAAATAATTCACATGCAAAAAATAAAAGTGAGAAAGAGGCCTTATATCATTCACAAAAATTAATTCAAAATGTTAATTTTTTGGTACAGCACCAAAAGCATGATCCATGAAAGAAATAATTGATAATCTGGACTTCATTAAAATTTAACAATCCTTTTTTGTAAAGACAAGGTCAAGAGAACGAAAACCTCTGTGAACCTCTTAAAATTGTTCTAAAAATAAAGTTATTGAAAATCAAATATCTTTATCTCATTTTGACCATTTATTTGTTATAAATATTGTTACCCCTTGTGTGTATGTATCTCAGTGCACCTTTGTAGGTAAATGTATGAATCACACACAAGGAGATGTGTGGACTAACTTGTTTTTATCTGCCCTGGAGTATGTCATTGGATATATCGCACAAACTAGTACTATTTGAAATGGATTATAATATCCGGACTCCTTTGGAACACCGTCTCATATCTTATTACCCTCAGAGTTTCAACGACTTTAAAATTGCCTAGCTTAAAGATTTTATACTAACATTTAAATATATATCCTCGTGGCTTGCCCTGAATGGAAACAGAGGAAATGATACAGAGAAAATAATGACAGAACCTGCGCGTACATTCAGGCATTATTTCTTTACAGACTTGACTACTGCCATGAAATGTGGTTTCTGAATGCAGAGCATACACAGGCCCACTTGAAGAATTCTCTCTTGCGCAGTGTTCCCACCTTGAGTGCATATAATGCTGCAGATGTATTTGCCGGTCATATTTTCTCCTCTCAGAATCTGTGCAAAATACATCCGGTGTCACATTTTGTTTTACAAACAAAACACAAGAGAAGTAATCTTTTTCTTCCTCAGAAAGAAATGCATCCCTCCAGTTATGAATGATCTAAAAGACTAGACCAGAAGACAAAGATTTGTATTTTGACCGATATCTCTGTGAGAAAATCTCTAAGAGTTCTTGTCTGTTTGTTTTTAAGGGTAGGGGACTGTCACTAAAAGGAATAAACCCTGGCAGGGGAAATAAATGAATTTTTCAACCTGGTGCTATTTTGCTTTTGGCCCAGAAAAGCAAAACACATTTTCGCGATTAGATTTTTTCTCTTTCCTGTCACACGTACTGCAGGTTATAGAATGCAAATTATGGAAATTTGCCTGTTCTTTGCATTAGACACAAATAAACAAAAAATGCCAACCAAACAAAAGAATATTATTTATAATTTTCTACAATTGCATTTCTTTCCAGCAATGTATAACCATACTGCTTCTCTCATTTTACAGCTTAGGAGGGATGAGAGAAATAATACCCATCCATTTTCCTGAGTGTATTGTAGAGAAAGAGCAGAATTTGGTGGTTGTTTATTAATCAGCTGGCTTCGTAAATGCAGAGTATTTGACTTAAGCTCAATCTCCTCCAACACTAATATCCCTACAGCATGTTATCTATTAAATCCTTTTTCTAGGATTAAAATCTACCCAGTGAAGCCTCTGGTGCTGCAATCATTCAGGATTCTAAGGCTTTCTGGAGGCTTTGTTCTGATGGAAAAGTCATTTTTTTCCAGGTACCATTCTTCTGGGCTCTCCCAGGCTCAACAGCTGTTCCTAGTGTCCCTCTCAGTGCCTCCACTCTAATCCCTGCCTTGAAAAAGAGTATTGTGGTTCCGGCTGCCAAAGGGGCTCGGCTGTCATTAGGAAAGTTGAGGGTCAGTTGAAAACAAGATTAACATTTCAATTTAATATATTTTTTACCACCACCCCCATAGCAACCTGTCTCTGATGTGGTCATAGAAATCACTGTAAAATGAGGATTTACTCCTAAGGAAACTTCTTAGAAAAATCCCTAAAGCTATAATACCTTTATCTAAATAACTTCAAATTACACCATTTATTTTTATATTTGTACTAAATATTTAAAGGCTGCATTTGTATATTTAGGGTTTTTTAAAGGCATTGACATTGAAATGAGTGGGGAAATATGCCATCTTTTTTCTTTTTTTAAAAAAATTCATGTTTTTTAATTTTTTCAATTATAGTTTACATTCTGTATTATTTTCTATTAGTTTCAGATGTACAGAAAAGTGGTTAAAAAATCATGTACTCAGAAAGATGGTGGCGGATGGAGTGGAAGCTACATGGACACTCTCCCAGGACCAAACTGGAATTACAACTAAAACATAGACAAACCATCCTGAATAATCCACTGCAACTGAAGACGGGCTGGAGAGGAGGGAACCAAGGAGGAAAAGCGGAGACCCCAGAGACTGGGATGGAGGCCTGAGAGGGCTGGCCGGGCTCCCACAGACAGCAGCTGAAGGTCCTGAGGGAGATCTCAGCTGAGGGGGTTCCCACTGAGGACTCCGGGGCCTAAACCCCAGGCTGGGCTTCCCAGCCAAGAGCACCAGAACTGAGAAAGGTGCCCACATAGCATCTGGCTGTGAAAAGCAGCCAGGCTTCTGTCTGCCAGGGAGAAATAGCTGGAAATGCAGGCACCCTCCTAAAGAGCCAACGCACAAAGTTTCATGTGCAGCCACTCACCTTGGGCTCCAGCAGGGGGTGGGCAGAGTGGACTGGAGCTGTGTGAGGAGAGTCTAGGGTTGTGGGCTCAAGAGTAGAGCTCAGAGGCCACCTCTGGATTCCTGTGCTGAGTCATTCCCCCATATGGCAGAGGCAGACATTTACCTTCCAAGCAGCTTTTGCCTGAGGGGGAAGCAATTGCCCCACCCTGCTGGAAAACCTCTTGCCCTACCCCATGGAGTTTGTAGAGCCTGAGGCTCATTAAGAAAATCAGATTAATCAACCTGCAGGCAGAGGCAGACCTCAGAGTGCTTTGAGTCTTTACCTGATCTGCTTCTGGACCCAAGCCTTGGAAAAGCTGACTTTGGTGTGCATCTTGGTCCTGTCCAAACGCACCCAGCCCCAAAAGAGGGAACCTCAAGCCCAGGGGGACCGATGAATTTCCTCAGGAAGTTCCATGTGGTGTCCTAATGTTACGTGACCTTGCTAAGTGGGGAGACTATTCCTCAGACCCTCCCCCTGGGATGTTTCCCTTCTTCGAGTCCAGGCCCACTGATGAAAAGCAATTAACACTCCTGGACTCTTGCAAATTTTCAATTAACGAGAATCAACCTTGTCAGGCTCATTAAATAAGTTGCAAATAGGAAGAAGGCAATAGACTGTAAGACAAAGTGGGGAATATGTTCATTGAACATTGTATAAAAAGCATTTAAAGACACTAAATCCCGAAGTCCCAGGGCTCTCCAGGTAACTTATCCTTCCCATGGGGCTGAAAGATAGGGTGGCTAAAGTTTCCTGCAGGAATTCTGTGCTTTGGGAACAAAAGAACAGAGGTCCCAAAATATCCACTGCTAAAAAAATACCTCTTCAATTTAATACATACTTAAGAAGGGAATTATCTTCCCTGAATGAGGCATAAAAAGTGTTTAAACTCAGCCGTGGAGCCTCGGCCCTGATTTATGTTAAGTGGACAATGATTGATATCACGCAGTAGAGGAATACCTGAAAAATTGCCTACCACAGTCACACAAATATCAGAAGAATTCATCATAATTAATGGCATTGCTCAGAGAACCAAAGGAAGGCTGAGGAGTTTGCATTTTTCATAAAGTGCTGACTGTATTATTTGTTTCAGGTCAGAATTACAGCGCCCAGGCTCGCTCAGCGGCAGCAGCTCCCGGGCAGGGGCTGTAAACACGCTCTGGCCTGTTTTCATCTTCAGCCTGAATGCGCGCTGCCTGTTTCTCCAACACGCAATGTGGCAGTTAGCTTGACCTTCCTCCTATGTTTTGGAGCGCCAGAAATCAGCAGGAGCAAAGACATGCCGACCCCAGTGCTCTCCCAATCTCCCGCTGGGGCTGTTCTAAGAAGATCGTCTGAATATCAGAGTAAAGTGACAGCTCAAATGATCACTTTGGATTTCTAGCAGAGCCACCGCTCAGGACCTCCCAGCTTTGCATATCCGGGGAGGTGGTAAACCTTTTTCAGATGCAAACACAACACAAGAAGGGAAGGTGTCTGGCAGATTTTGATTTCTACTATGTGTCATCTGAAATACTTCACATCCAGTCTCTTATTGAACCCTCACAACCACCCTGTGGTGGCTGAATGATCGTTTCTATTTTGCAAAGAAAGAACTGAGGCAAGGGGTCGTTCAGTAAACTCACACTAGGTTACACAGTGGGTAGGTGGTAGAGCTAGGGCTAGATTCAAAGACTGGATCCAGATCCTAGGATCCTTCCATCCTCACATTCTAGAGGATACTATACAACCTCTAGGGACACGGCTATTGTTTCCTTACTCTTGGGCCATCTCACTCACCCGCAATATTTCCACCCTTATTTCTGAACAATGACAGATCTCCATGGACTTAATTTCTGTGCTATATGACTCAAGGCAGTTTTCTGATAAATGTTAAGAACGCCCTTTATTCAAATATCAGAATTTCAGTGGGGTCGTTTGGCCAGAGCAGTGTGGTAAGAATAATTTTGCATCACTGAATCGCACTGTGTGTCTAATATTTGTGTGATACACAATCTGATTTTTTTCAGGTGGGGTCTACTTGCATTGATCCAGTTACACTTTCTCTCTTTAAAGATGGTGTTCAGATAGATACTGGCTGTCTGCCTCTGTGGTTATGGGTGTTGGACGGATGCAATTTTCTATGGCTGTGGTGTCCCTGGGGTTCAGGTTGGGGACCGTCCCAGCCATGGTAAACTCACTAAACCTTAGGAGGTCCTTTGGAAGATGAGCTGCTGGCCTAGGCTGGGGTCTCCCGTGGGAATTTCACTGCAGATGCTGAGGCCTACCCACCTGGTGCTGCTTTTAGCTGGGATTCCTGGGTTATTACATGGCTCTGGTCACAAGAGGTTGTGGAATTAACCACAGCTCTTCCAGGAGGCCGTTCACACATTTCTCACGGGCAGGCCTGACATACTTAGCAGCTAACATCTCTGTGCCTGTGCACATGACCGGAAGGCTGGGGAGACCCATCATTTCTTCACTGCGCAGTTAATTCACCCTCTAAGAATGACAGTTTCCTGACTACTCCGAAGGCCCTGGGGCTGCTTCTCTTTGGATCAGAGCACTTTGGCCATTTGTCCACCAATAATTTATTCTGTTACTTTACTGTCGTCGTTGATTTTCCATTAAACCGTGAGTTCCTCCGGAGTAAGCACAGGCCCATTTTTACTTTGCTTACTGTCTTGCACATGACCTGGCACCCAGCAAACATTGAATAAATGGCTGGGGAGTGAATGGGAAGGGACTAGGCACAGCTGCCTGGGCGCCACTGGCATCAAACCCAGGATCCCGGCCTTGCTGTCGTGGGGCCCTAACCATGGCAGCTAACCAGCCGTGGCCGACAGCCGTCAGCCTAATGCCCAGGAAGAGCAAGTTCCAAGAGCAGCCTCACCGAGGTCAGAGGATGGGCATCCTGCATAAAGACAGAATCCACACTGCGGTAAAGCGCTGCCTTGAGTGTCCTTTGCCAGGCGTACTTCGGTATGACTAATGAGTAGAGATAACTAAATGAGAAAGGGACTTAACTTTTAAGTTTTCTCCCCCCTAAGGGAGTGGTTCTATTATTTCAGAACTGCCTCCACCATCATCCTAACTGCTGTTTTGTTTCTCTTGCAGATATCACACAGCTCCCTTAATGGAGCGTATACTATACGCAGAGAGTTGATAAACCTAATGACCAGGAAAAGCACTGTTGGCTTTTTTTGACTTTGGACTGACTTCCAGAGCCTATAGCCTGAAGAAAGTCAGGCAGAGTTTAGCTTGATCTTCAGCATAACTTGGCCAGCAGTTTCCCTGAAAGTTAGGAAGACTGGTCAAAGGCAATAAAAACTTCAGTGGGAGATGGCATCACACCAAAAGGAGCCCGGGCATCTGGGCTTCTGGAGCTTACCTGAGGAGATCTGAAGAACAGCTACTCCCTGAAAGAATTTGTACTTATTCTATTATCTGATGACAAGAATAGAAATGTGCGTGGGGTGTCGGGAGCATGGAGCAAAAGATGATGTTTACCTACCACTTCAGCCAATTCAGTTTCCCATGGAGCAGGAACAGCTGAGAAAATCCTGCAAAACATAGTGGGAATATTAGATAGACTTCTGACATGGTTTAAAATTCTGACTCTACTTCTTACTGTGTGGCTTTAAGCAAATTATTGACCCTCTTCAAATTTCGTGTAAAATGAAAAAACATTGCCATTGGCATTGGGTTGCAGTAGGAATAAGTGAAACTGCACACAAACTCATACTAAATGCCTACCATGTAATAGGTACTCAATGCATATTTAGTTTCCTAGACCACCTACGGTCTGAAACATGTGCCTTCATATCCTTTACCTCTGGAGTAGCCTCCTACTGGTTTTGTGTATGATTGGCTCCTATCAAATCCTGCAAAGGAAGAGTCTCCTCTCTGAAGTTTTCTTGGCCTTTCAAACAGAATTGCTCTCCTTCCTCAGGTCTACATCCAGCTTTGTCATCAGACTTAAATGATCATATGCATCACCATGTGTTAAAATTATTTATATCTGACCTTATTTGTAGTAAAAGAACCTCTTATTATATGCTCTCTGAGCAAAGGTAAATAGCGAGGGTTGGGTTATCAATGCTCTGAGTCAAGTAGGAGGCAACTTTGTACTCTGATTGTTTAATTCTAAATTTTAAGACAGTAGGATGCCTTTGGTAGGGACCAACATGCTTTATTGGAAGGAGTATATCATAAAAAGATAATGTGATGATCGGGACCAAGGTCAGCCAACCAATGACAGTGCTTTCACTAAACTGAAACTCTAGTAAACTGGTGGCACTTTCACTACTGAAAGGAGCTATTCATTCTTATGAGCCATCAGATTATTTAAAAAAGAGATAAAAAAACTTTCATACTCCATTGGTAGACTAAGAGATACTGTAAAAAAAAAATGTCCTTGAGAAGTAACTCGGCACCAACTCGGCACCAGCTCTGGGTCATTAAGTGAGTCTGAGAGAGGAGTAGGAGGAGCAGGAGTGAGATAAGTGGTTTTCATATATGGAGGGAAACAGGGGGTCCCTCTGGGGTCCTGGGGCTTTGCACAGGAGTGCCACTGTTGTTGCTTTTTAATTTTTTATATATTGTTATTGATTTCAGAGAGGAAGGGAGAGGGAGAGATAGAAACATCAATGATGAGAGAGTCATTGATCAGCCGCCTCCTGCACGCCCCTGACTGGAGATCGAGCCCATAACCTGGACATGTGCCCTGACCGGGAATCGAACTTTGACCTCCTGGTTCATAGGTCAATGCTCAACCACTCGGCCACGCAGGCCAGGCAGGAGTACTGTTGTTTTATGAAGAAATAAACACACCTGTGCCCTGGGTTTGCCAGCAATGCCAAGCTGTTTCACATTTTAAACTCAACTCAGTTATAAAATCAACGGGTCCCTCTGGAATAGAAATGTGTCAGGACCACAAGCCCCTTCTCCAATTAGTATCAACAATCCAATACCAGTGCCTGAGCTAGAGCTTTTGTCAAATATGTGTCGCTGCAGAGCTGGCCAGCCTGGATGGTGGCCTGAGTCTCTTCCTGTTTCCCATCTCATCCTACTGACCAATACACAACCAAAATGTGCTAATAAAAAGTTCTAGATATTTTGAATAGTGTTGTCTTGGAAAGTCTGGAAAAGCAAAGGCAGGCAAAAATCACTTTGTGGATATTTTATGTAAACACACTCACACAACAAAAGGAAAAAAACAAGCCCACTGTGTCATTTTCTGGGCTTTTTTCATTTTAGTATGAAAAAATGTGTGTGTGTGTGTGTGTGTGTGTGTGTGTGTGTGTGTGTGTGTGTGTGAAGGACAACGGTCTTGGTGGTAGTGGTGTCCGGACCTAGAATTATGTACCAGTAGCCTGTGTTTATTTCAGCTTTCAGTTAGAAGAAGCTCAACATTTTTATAAGGCAACTTAATACTGTTTATGTGTTTGTTGCCTCAATGTAACATAGATTTTTTTAAGGTTAAGGTCTAGGACTAGTGTAGTGGTGCATCCCAAATGCTTCTTACAGAGCCTGGAACATGGTAGATCACCAATAAATGATTATTGATTAAGTAAAAGGCAATGGGAGGGTAGTGAGATATTTGAATTATCTGATAATTTGAGTTACTATCAGATAACACAAATCTGATAATTCCTAAAGTTCATTTGTACTCTTAGGAGCAGTATCCGGTGGAAATTTATCCCTAAGCTGCATGATAGTGGTGGCATCCAGACTGGCTCTTACTATATAGCCTTTGCTGAGCCCTCGTGAGAGTGACCACCCAGTGCACTCCCAACTCTTAATTTTGCAAGATTCATAATGTGAATTAACCATCCTCCTTCTGTCAATTTGAATCTTTAAAATTTCCACCAGTTTTTCCTGCCTAAGACTGTCTTCCGCCTTTGGTACCAAGCTTACCCACCAGGGTATATTATTCCATGTTTCCTTCCACATAAGGCATATGAATTCCAGATGGTAGACTTCCCCATTCTCATGTGCATTCAGAGAAAATGCCACCCCACCCCACCCCTTCCCCATTCCTTACTGTGTAAACCAAAGAGGTGACTCCAGAGGTGGACATTTCAATCCAGGTTATGGAAAGAGAATTTATTTATGTAGTTTAATATACCTGCAGTTATTGGCTTATCAATTGCTCTTTGGTTAGATATTGCTAGAAGTGCCTACTTACACTGATTTTAGAATCAGAAAGTCAAAGAGCATGAGGTTGAGGTTCAACCTTCCTCACTAACCAAGTCATTTCGGTTTTATCCTGAGTTGTCTAACACAGTAACCACTAACCATATACGGCTACTAAAATTTTAGGGTAAATAAATTAAAATTAAATCAAATTAAAATTTTAATTCTTCAGTTACATCAGCCACAATTTAAGTACTTGGTGGCCATACGTGGCTAACAGCTGCTATATTGGAGAGAACCAAGAGAACATCTTTGTCATCACAGAAAGTCCTATGCACAGCTGTAGAACCTACATCACTTAGAAAATTTACAAGGAAGTACGTTTGGGAGGCTACCTTAAGTTGTGTGTGTGTGTATGTGTTGCACTTGGAAATAAGAAACAATTATTTTGATCAATTTGCTACTTGTACGTGATGTTCCACGATGTCTGAGACCTCTTCTTATGAATGGGTCTACTTTTGGAATGGTGCATGAATGAAAGAACTATCCAATACAAGGGTTAGAGAACTATCACCAAGTAAAATCATGCTGACTATTACCTTTCTTTCACATCACTCTACATTTTTTTTCTTTCATTTTCTGTTCAGATGTTTGCATTGTTGGGCCTTGAGACTGAAATTCCGTAGAATGTAGAGCTGACAGTCCCTTTGCTGTTCACTGTAATAGAAACAGAAATGGCCCGTCACAGCAGGCATAGATGGGGCAAGGGGGACCTAGGTCATAAACTGTAGTTCCTCTTATGTATGATGAGCAAAACTCTGGTGGGGTCCTGGGGCCAAACGCCTGTATAAAACCAACATGCCCGATGGATGTTTAGCTGCAGAGTCAGCTCAGGATTAACCAAGAGTTGACATTCCTTCTTTCGTCTCTGTTTCCCTGACCCTGCTTTCACTCACCCCCCCCCCCCCCCAAGTTCTCCCATCCCAACCTTTCTCCTCCCGCCTCTAAGCATATATTTACTGAGTGTTCACGAGATGAGAGAAAGAGGAGCCTACAGTCAGGAAAACAGATTACAAAGGTAATTATTCAAGACCATTTTGATATGTGCAATACAGGAGAAGCAAACAAAAAGCCTTAATAACAAGAGACTTGACCTGTCCTAGAAGGTAAGAGATGGAAGAATAATGAACACTGACATTCTGGTTACCCTTCACTAATTAATCCTTCCTACATGGCAGGCTGGGTATCTGTGCTCTGCAGACATGATACTCCTGACATTTCTTTCATGGAGGCTGAGCCTCTCTGAGCCTTCTGGCCAAGATTTCAAGGCTGGTCTCCTGAAGCTGTTCCCAGAGCAAGAGTTAAGAGTTACTGCAGGTGAGCGGAATGGAAGACAGTTGGGGATGGATGAGGGGTGTGGGGGTGCTACTGTGAGCAATTTTCTATAACACAAAAATAAATTTGTTCTACCGAAGGCTCAGGAGGGGAAAGGTGAGGGCACGCACATGCTTCTCTGTTGGCATTTATGTTTTCTTGGCAGCTTTGTTACTCCGGACCCATCAATGTCAACTCATTGATCCTGACCTAGCTTGTTGGCTCTCTCCACTGGATTCAAAAAAAGTGTTGCTACAGTATATCGGCTCCCGTGACAAAATATACTCAGCTGTCCCCATCCCTGCAAGCCTGCCTTGGCCTCTGTGGTTACACTGTGAGTTGGGCTTTTTCTATCTATTCATCTCTTTTGTCTTTCTCTATTATTGATCTTTAGATCACAGTATCTTTGGCTTTCAGCTCCATCCTGTTGAGATTCTGACGGATGGTAAGCTATGAGCTGTTAATAGCTGATGCCTCTAGATTCGGAGTGATTGCTTACTAAAGGTTCAGGGTCTTCCTGCGATGACATTTAAACAATATGATAATGTGTGCAAATATCTGTAACATTGTGTGTGGGGGGGGAACACACAATCGCAGGCGTATGCTTACTCTTTTCTCAAATGGGCTCCTGCAGTGTAACTTTTGGAATGCAGTTGTCCCCTCACAGTGGCTACCAAGGGAATCAGGACTCAAATTAAGGATTATTAAAAAGACATTCGCACTGAAATATGTTATTACTGCAAAAGCTGTTCCTGCTTTAGCAAAATGAAGTTAGTGCAGCAACTGGCATCGACAGATGAGGCTCTAAATGAACGTTCTGCAAAGCAGTCCTGCCTTTGCACCCTCATAGCATGTTCCTCTCCACAGTTCTGTCGCCACAAACTCCGGCAGGCTCCCCGGCTCACAGGCTGCCGGGCGGGCTCAGAAACCAGGAGGCGGCTTGGCTGCGGCCTCCTGCATTCGCCTCAGACCTGGCTGCTCCTTCTTGGCCTTTGGGAAACTGGAACGTCAGCCTCTGGACACTCCATTTGGGAATCTAGCATTATTTCCCTCCGTCCAGCCAGCTATTTGATTTGTGCTGCGCTGCATGTTGGGTTTTCTAGATGAAAAAGACGCGGGCCTGATCTTCAAGGGCAGCATTTTCGCAGCTTTCCCCGCACTCGGCCTTCCTCTTGTATTCTTTAGCTCGCTTCCTCTATCTGTTCACCTCCCTCTAAAAAGCAATCTCCCAAACACACCAGACTCATCATAACGGCTGCTGCCAACATCCTCGATGCTTCTTGACCCTGCTCTCTCCTCTAGTGTTCTTCGCCTTCATCATCCTCGGTCTACGATGGTGTCATCGTGTGTTTCCTGTGTAGCTACACTGACGCCCTAACTGGTCTCTCTGTCTTCAGTCTCGGCTTCCCCGCTCTGCTTCTCAGGATCCATCCACCACAGGTCAGAAGTGAGATGCAAACCTCACCAATCACGTCTTTTACTAAAACTCCATCCAGCCCGACCTGCGTGGCTCAGCAGTGGAGCATCGACCGAGGATCCAGGAGATCGCGGTTTGATTCCCGGTCAGGGCACATGCCCGGGGTGCGGGCTCGATCCCCAGCATGGGGCACGCAGGAGGCAGCCGATCAATGACTCTCATCATTGATGTTTCTCTCTCCCTCTCCCCCTCTTCCTTCCTCTCTCTGAAATCATAAAGATACATAAAAAAAAAAAATTCCATCCACAGTTTAATGGTGGGCATAGAATTCAGTTTGAGCATCTGAACTTGGCATTAACAAGCCCTTTGCTTACTTTTTCAAGCTTTATCTGAATTCATGTTTCCTCTGAAATACATGTAGTTTTTCTATGGAATTCTCCACCACAGCATGACTCGCCCCCCACCCCCATCCCTCTCTTTCTCTCACTATTCATACACATATGCACATGCTGACACACACACACACACTGGCTGGCCAGATGATTTGTCTAAAACTTGTCTGTTGCCTGGAGGAAGGCTCCACCGAACCCCTGGACATCCAGGCTGAGTTGGAGAACCCTTATCTACGCTTTTGTGAAACTACCTCCCATAAAAATCACACTCCACAGGTGGGTTTTTTACAGAAAGCTTTATTGAGATTTGATTCACATTTTATACAATTTATTCATTCAAAGGTACAATACAGCGATTCTTTTAGTATTCACATAGGGCTGTGCAACCATCACCACAATCAATTTTAGAACATTTTTATCAGCCCAAGGATACCTAGTACTCTTTAGTAGTCACTTTGCATTTCCTACCAAACGCCTCAGCTCTAGGCAACTACTTGCAATTCTTATTTCATTAGATTTGCCTATTCTAGATTTCTTTATAGATAGAGTTATACAATATATGTTTTTTTGTGACTGACTTCTTTTAGTTAGCATGCGGTTTTCAAGGTTCATTCATGTTGAAGCATATGCCAGATCTCATTTTTTAAAAATTTCTTTACATTTTGAATATTGTACTGAATTGGTATACAACATTTGGTTTATCGATTCATCAGTTGGCTATTTCGGTTGTTTTCAATATTTGGATACAATGAATAATTCTTCTGTGAATACTCATATGTAAATTTTATGGGGACATATGTTTTCAGCTCTCCTGGGTAAATGCCTAGAAGTGGAATTACTGGGTCCTCTGGAAATTCTGTGTTTAATCTTTTGAGGAACTGCCAGACCATTTTCCACAGTGGCTGCTCCACCTCGCATTCCCACCAGCACTATACAAAGGTTCCCATTTTCCACACCCTGAGAACTCTGAGTTCCTTGCCTTTTAGTAGGATGGTAGCTTTACGCTTTTTGTAGATCTCCTTCACCAAGTTTAAGAAGTTTTCCTCTATTCCTAGTTTACTGAGAGTTCTTATCAGGAACAGGTATTGGGTTTTGTCAAATGCTTAATGATTTTTCTTTTTAGCTTGTGGATGTAATAGATTACACTGATTGATTTTGAATGTTGAATGAGCCTTGTATACCTGGGATAAATACCACTTGGTCATGGTGTATAATTCTTTTTATTAATTTTAGGTTTTGATAGGCTAATATTTTGTTGAGGATTTTGCATCTACGTTTATGAGAGATATTGGTCTACAGTTTTCTAGCCTTGTCATGTATTAGGGCCTCATAGAATGAGCTAGGAAGTGCTCCCTCTGCTCTGTCCTCTGAAAGAGATTGGCGAGACTTGGCATAATTTCTGCCTTATATGTGTGGGAGAATTCACCATTAGCTCATCTTGGCCTTCTGCTTTATGTTTGGGAAAGTTACGAATTATTGATTCAAAGTTTTAAATAGATATAGGCCCATTCATATGATCTATTTTTTTTTTTTATTGTGTGAGTTTTGACAGGTTGTGTCTCATAAGGAATTGCTGCATTCATCTAGATTATCGAATTTGTGGGCATAGTTAAAACTGTGGTCAAATTTGAGGATTTTCATGTGGGTTCAAATTACTTTTTAAGGTTTGTCCTTCTTAGCAAAATTGTGCCTTCGGCGTGAAAAACTTAAGTATTTCTTGTGACATAAGCCTGTTAGCAATAAATTCTCTCAAATTTTGTATATCTGGGAATGTCTTTATTTTGCTTTATTTTTAAGGATTGTTTACCTGGATATAAGATTCTTAGTTGTTAGCGTGCTGAATATGTCATGAACGGCTTGCTAGTTTCCATTGTTTTTGGCAAGAAATAAGACTTTAATAGTATTTCATGTCTTTTGTGGGTGGCAAATTATTTTTGCTTGCTGCTTTTAAGAGTTTTGTCTTTATTTCAGTATTTTTCATATTATGTGTTGGGGTGTAGATATCTTTGCATTTAATTGACATAGAGTTTCTTGAGCTTCCAAGATTTGTAGGTTAATACCTTTTATTTGGGATATCTGCCATTATTTTTAAAACATATTTTGAATATTTTTCTACATCTCTGTCCTCTACTTCTGCTAATGTCATTATAAACATCTTGCACTTACTTTTATCTGAAGCTCTGTTTTCTTCTTCTATTACATATTTTCTATTAATATATCTTCAAGCTTATTGCTTTTACTTTTTTGTCAAGTGCAACATCTGAGCCCCTTTCTGTATTAAGAGCAGTTTCTGTTGCCTGCTTTTTATTTTTTATGTATGGTCACACTTTTCTGTTTCCATGTCCTATAATTATTTTGTTGTAAACTGGACATTGTGGATAATTTAGCAGCTTTTGGTCCTTATCCCCCCTTCCAGGGTTTTCTGTCGTTCGCTTGTTGATTTTTTAGCGGTGCGGCTAGAATATCTGATTAGAGTGTATTCTCGCACAGAGTGTGCAGCCCTGAGGCCACTGCACAGAGAGCGCAGGCCGGGCACGCGCGCCCCTGGGGGTGGCGGGGCTAGCAGGGCCCCCCTTGCCTGCGCCCATGCCCTCTAGAGCTCTCTGCCCTGTTGGGGTTTCATCCAGCTTTACAAACTGCGCTCATTGCTGGGTAATTAATTGTTCTGTTGTTTTTGACAGCGCCAAAAGGGCATAAATTGCTCCTTAATCATTTAAATCTGAGACCCTGTGCGGGGATGGTTTTGGAAGCCAACCTTCTGAGGTTAGCTCTAACCTCAGGTCTCTTAGCTGTTTCTTGCAGTGGTTCTCTCTGGTAAACTAGATCAACTAGGGTTTATCTTACCACTCTCACGTAGCTACCTACCTCCTCTTAAATGCTTAACCCTAAAATCTCCATTGTTTTCAAGACTCAACCTTCCCCGTTCTCTGTTTCAATAGTGTTACTTTGAGAAAAGTTTCAAATTGCTCTCTTCTTATGGCCTGCCCTCCCCCAGGGGGAATCTTTAAGCCCCTGACTTGGAACTGGGGTAGGGACCATGGCCTGCTGCTCTCAGGGATATTCTGCTTTACAGTCCGGGTGCTGATAGAGGCACTAGCTTTGCTCTTGGCTGGACTCTCCGGCATGGAAACTCCTCCTTACAAGCAAGCCCGAGTGAGGTGATGGGGGCTCGTCGTCTTCATGTGGCCAGGCCTCTGCGCAAGCAGCGTGGCTGGGCTGAGAAAGGGGCTCCTGGCCTCTGGGCTGTGCTCACCGGGGCTCAGCCTCTGCCGTGGGAAGCTGCCGTCAGCGAGAGCTGCCCGGGGCCTGTCCCCCCCGGAGGGGACTGCAGCCGGGCCCTGGGGCTGCGGGTGAGTGACGGCCACCTTCTGGGCCACTCCCGCGGAGAGCGGGCCCGTGGGCCTCAGCCGGGCCGGGAGCAGGCTGAGCGCCACGAGCTGTCACTGTTCTTACCATACGCAGTAGCTTTGCTTAAGTAAATGTTTCTTTATTTGCTGCGTGACATTACGATAATTCCCAGAGACTTTAAATGTTGTTTTTCAATAATTTAAGCAATTATGGTTGTTTCACTGGGGAGGACACCCCCGAAGCTCCTCAAACCACTATTGTTGACGTTGTGCTTTTGATGGAGTGCGTGTGTATGGGTGTGTTGCGGGAATCACTGTTGGATGCCGTTATTTCCAGGATTTCTTTTTACGTATGGTAAATGATATTGGTAGCGATTTACAGTACTGATATAAAGTTTCCTTTTAAAGGTAAATTAATTTAAACTGTAAGTTTCTATAACAAAGCTCCTAGTAGTAATGAAAATCATAGCCCTTACCAAAGCAGAGAACATCAAGATATGTTAAATTGGGGAAATAAAAAAGAAAGTAAATGAATGGCCCTAAAAGGAAATCTCTCTTTTTTTTTTTTAAATCCTTGCTCGAGGATATTTTTTCCCCCCATTAATCTTCAGAGAGAGTGGAAGGGACAGAGGAGGGAAAAGAGAGAAACATTGATGTGAGAGAGACACGTAGATTGGTTGCCTCCCACACATGCCTGGAACAGGCCAGGGGATCAAACCTGCAACTGAGTTACGTGCCCTTGACCTGGGAATTGAACTTGTGACTCTGTTGTCAGCGGGCCAGTGCTCTAACCACTGAGCAAAATCGGCCAGGGCCTAAAAGGAAATGTTTTCTCAGCTCTGGCTCTAAACATGGATGAGTTGTAGCCACTCCACTTTTACTTCTCACCACCACTCATGTTCACTCCTAGCACCCAGCATCTGGTTTCTAAAATTCTTTTTTTTTTTTTTTTTAATATATCTTTATTGATTTCAGAGAGAGGAAGGGAGAGGGAGAGAGAGAGAGAGAGAGAGAAACATCAATGACGAGAGTCATTGATCAGCTGCCTCCTGCATGCCCCTGACTGGGGATCAAGCCCAAAACCCCGGCCTGTGCCCTGACTGGGAATCAAACTGCGATCGCCTGGGTCCTAGGTCGATGCTCAACCACTGAGCCATGCTGGCCTGGCTGGTTTCTAATATTCTCCACTGAGAAAGGACAAGGGCTCCCAAGAAAAAAATCAGTACAGTTCCAGAAAAGACTATTATTGACAGAAGGCAAGGACATTTTTAAGACTGCCAAGGGCAGTAATAAAAAACAAAATTTGCTTAAAGGAGCTCTACTGGGAAAGTAATCATTTGAATATTAAAGTAGATAACGATTATGATTAACTGTGAAAGTTTTTAAAGGTTAGAAAGTTTTCATACAAAAGAATGGTACAGTAAAAAAATTTTAATTGTACTGGTTTAATTAGGGAACAAACATTAATACATGTGAGCATTTTATCCATTCTTTTAAGTACACACTTGTAAAGCGCAGATATTTGCTTCCTTACGTCTGTGTGAACAGAGTTTGGTACATCAGATAGTTTTAGACAAATCGGGAGCTGTTCCGATGATTCATGAAAATCTCATCTGTAAAGCTGGCCACCCATATCTTAGTGGTTTATCAGTTAGAAAAGGGTCCTTGGTCAACAACCACAAAGTATGACTTACTACCAAATTTTAGTTTGTTTCAAGATCTTACATGTCAAACAACCTATGCCCCTAAAAACAGTCTAAATGTGCAATTGATTTTGCATCTCCAAGGACAAATCTACCTCCAAGTGACATTTCTAATTAGAATAAAATTCTTATAAGGCCTACATTTGTTTACAATAATGATAACACAGTTAGCAAATGTGCTATGATGCGGAATAACGGCAGATACATATAATAAGGTAGCGAGACAGACAGACAATCCTAAGAAAACAAGATTCCAAGCGAATAGTATTCTAGACAAAAGGTCCCAGCTGGCAAAATACCTAAAGATTGGTGAAAGCCGTGGGCCCTAAAGCTTTGTCATCATAACTAGTGAAGTTAAGACATGGAGAGGAGGCGCAACCTGATGTGATGTGGCTCACGTTTGAGTCACATTTGAACAAAGCAGCTTCAAGTTGCACCCTGACCAAGAATTCATTAATTTATAACCCAGGCCCTGCAATCCTGACTGTTCTGAGATGGTACCATTTATCCTTAATTTCTGGTGAAGTTAGTACAACATTGGGAAAATATCTGAATATGTTTAAAAACAGCCTTAGGAAGGTATCATCTGAGTATAACTCCAGGTAAAGATAAACACAAGTGCATAAATAATAGTAAAATTAACTAAATCCATGCTACCTATAATTTAGAATAGGTTTAGAGTGAGCACAGTGATTTTCCCCCCAGAAAACATAGATAATAACTACTTTAATGTATATTTTACTTGGTGTTTAAGGTATCTGAAGCATTTAAAAGTATCAGTTTTCTGAATTTTAAATGTGGCTTAAATTGTTTAATAAAATTTTGTTAATATTTTGTGTCCATCCATGTCTAAATAATAGATACAGAGATACAGAACCATGGAGCAGCCAGATGAATTTCAGAGGGAAGGCAGGGGTGGGGTGGGGGGAGATTAATCAAAGAACTTAGATGCATATATGGGTGACCTATGGACACAGACAATAGTGTGGAGAAGGCCTGGGGGGGAGGGCCGGAGCAGGGGTGAATGCCAGGTGGAAGGGATCAATGTTGGGGGGGGAAGGGGACACCTGTAATACTTTCAACAATAAAGATAAATATTTAAAAAAGATATGAAGATTCACACAAGTAAAAATAAATTAATTTAATTAAATTTATTAAATATGCATGTATTAAAGTGGGTGATTCCAAGAAAAAAATTAAAGAGTGATAAAGATGCTCCATGGTTAAGGGTTTCAGGCAAAAAAACTGATGTCTGGGAAAACCTGTTTTAGGGTTAAACACATCTATTGGTGTTGCCCCCCAGGTCCACCATTCATTAGCTGTGTGATTTGAAAGACAATTACCTAAACTTTCAATCCCTAATTGTTCTCATCTGAAAAGCTGGAAAACAATACCTGTCTCACCAGAGTAAGGACACCATGATTAGCTTAGTACGTGACCCATGGTGACATTTTCAGTAAGTGGTCAGTATCTGTTTTACCATCCCTTAAAAATGCAGCTATTGTTGAGAATCCATAATAAATTAAGCCAATTCATGCATCTTCACAGTTTACCACGCCTTTTCCTCTTTTTTCTTTCAAGCTCCTTAAAATACTGTGTACATAGTTTTCTCTCACTTCCTCTACATTTATTCACCTCTGAGCCCACCTCAACCTAATTTCTACCCTTATCATTTTACTGAAATATCTCTTACACTTTTCAGGCTTTATTAAAAATCCTCTGTTTGTGGCATTTGACAATACTGACATATCTTCCCATCTAATATCATTTCCTTTCTCTGTCTCCTTGCTAATATCTCTGCTATTCCTCCCCTTCCTCTAACCACTTCTCAGTTCCACTGGCTGAGGCATCTGTACCTGCCAGTCCTAAATAAGGGTCCCATTGCCTGACTTTTTCTCCTTCAGCCCACCCTTATTAGGGAGTCTCATCCGACCCAATACCATGATGATTCTAAAATCTCTATTCTGGCCTTGACCTCTCACAAGTCCTAGTACTCTATAGCCAAGTAGCAAATAATCCAATATATAAGCGGGCCTAGGTCAACAAATTAAAACCCAAATATGTTATTTTGTCTATTTTTCTTAACTTAGTTAGAGATAACACCGTTTATCTCATTCAAAAGTAAAACCTGAGTTTTTTTCTCTGATTTTTCTCCTTACATTATGAGTGCCCACTATGTGCCAACCGCTGTGCTAACCGCTCAGAATGATTAGGGTGCATGTGCGTCTGTGTGTTTGTGTGCCTGTGTGTGTGTGTGTATGATAGAAAGAGAGAGAGAGCATCTCTGTTCTCATGAATTTTGCAATCCAAGAATAAATGCTCACTGTGCCCTGGCCAGTGTGGCTCAGTTGGTTGGAGCGCTGGCAAGGTGGTAGGTTTGATTCCTCGTCAGGGCACATGCCCAGGTTTTGGTCTTGATCGCCAGTACAGGTTTGACTCCTGCTTTGGGCACAAACAGGAAGCAACTAAGAAAGTCATGGAGCCCGGCTGGTGTAGGTCAGTGGTGCAGCATCGATCCATGAACCAAGAGGCCACCAGTTCGATTCCTGGTCGGGGCACATGCCCAGGTTTTGGGCTTGATCCCCAGTAAGGGTTGTGCAGGAGGCAGCCAATTGATGTTTTTCTCTCATTGATGTTTCTACCTCTCTATCCCTCTCTCTTCCTCTCTCTCTAAAACATATTTTTAAAAAAAGTCATGGAAGTTTCCATTAAGAAAGTGTTGATTGAGTTGCGGCTAAAAAAGGTGTAGGAGTTAGCAAAGTGAATGGCATTCCAACCAGAGGGAACAGAATATGCAAAGGCTCTGGGTAGTGAAGGATCATGATGCAGTCCAGGAACAGAAAAGTCAATTTTAGCAAGAGTAAATAGAATATTAAATGAGGCTGGATGTGGAAGCTAGGATTTTGGTCTTTACCCAAAGGTTAAATTTAAGTATTATGAGTTTGGTTATAGATATTTTTATTCATTTATGGTTCTTAAATTTATTGAATAGGACTAGATGCCAACCACTTGCCAAAGCTCTTGGGATATATGAAAAAACACAATAGACAAACTATTGCTGCCCTAGTGGAGCTTGTATACTTGTGAGAGGAGCAGGCAAAAATAACACAGTAAGTAAGTAAATGGTATGTCATGTTGGCAAGTGAAAGTTATGGAAATAAAAATAGAACAGGGTAAGGGGTTGAGGCTCTCAAGATATATTTAAAAATAAAAATGTTCAGAAGGTCAAAATGAATGGAATGAAAAGCACCTTTTGTAAAGACCCAGATAAGTCCTTCACTGTAACAGAAGAGAAAGAGAGGAGGGGTGCAGATGATAGAAGATTTCTTTTGTTTGGGGAGGGGAATATAAAACAATTTCTGTCTGATAACCTATATTTTCTCTTCAAAATAATGGTAGAAGATATTGGAGAAGTGGGAGAAGGGGCTGAATAGAAAAACGATAGACGTGCTAGTCAATGTAGCAAACTCATCTTAGTTTGAAGACCATGGAGTCATAATGAAACCAAGCTTGCCTCTTGGGTGTTGGGTTTTTGCTTCCCCCCCTTTATTTGTTCTCAGCAACTTGGGTGCAGGCATGGTGGACACATTTGCTTGGGCTCCTTCAGGGTTGGGGGTTTGAAAGAGAGATAAAGCAAAACATGTAGGGGAAAATGAGGTTAGCTTTTTATAGGCATTGTTGTTTCAAAGGTGGATTCTGGATTCCAGAGATAAGAATGGAAGATGGAAGAGTGGAGTGGAGGTGCCTATAAGGTTAAAGTGGGGATAATTTGACAAGCAAGGTGGAAGGGGAAGGAAATGTTTTGATTGGAGACATGGCTGGTTGCCTTCGGGAGTTTGGAGCGTGGAGCGGTCCGCCCTATAACCAAGCTCAGAGAAGGTGGGTTAGAGAGGGCACTCAGGGAAGAAGGGGCTCAGGAGGGATTCAGGTGCTCCCTACACCAGCCTGGTGGAATCTGAGGCAACGGGAGTCCATTCTAGCATTTCAGCAGCGTTGAGGTTGTCTATAGAGTAGAGTGGGATGGAATATTTAACAACTGAAATTCATGGGACAGACAGTTTAATTACTGGAGAGGAATAAATTGAAGGTCAATAGTTACTAGTGTTTAGAGAATCGCATAGTCTAAGGGCAGAAATCTCGAAGGAGACGGTTTCATTTTAATAGGAGCAATAAGAAGCCACAGGGAACCAGAGGGAGAGCACCGGCACTTCTTTATCTAGAGTTTAAACACATGCTAGGAAACAATTATCTACCACTTGCAGTAAGTATGAAAATAAGTGCATAAATAATGACAAAATGAAGTAAATCAAAAATAAAATGTATATGTACATGTATATGTATATGTGTGTGTGTGTGTGTGTGTGTGTGTGTATATATATATATATATACACAGTGTCCCCCAAAAATGTATGCACACACTTTGAGTAATTATAAAGGCAGTGTTTATTAATATACATTTCATTGTCACTTAACAGCTCTCTGTTGGTAAAATGTGTATACATTTATGTGTATACATTTATATATACAAAGTGTGTAAATGTGTGTATACACCATATAGCACACACACACTATGCGTGCAGCAGGCCTGAGTAAGCAGGAAGGGGTTACACAAAGCATGTGCTGCTAGTGCAGTGGAGAGCAGACAGGAGGGCACTCACTGTAAGAGCATGCAGCGTGGTAGATTTGACCTCAGTGTTCACTTGGCAATAGGTGGGCATCGGGCCTACATCCAATCAATCACTTATCCTATATCAGAACAATACCAATAGCTAGAAATTCCAAAAAAAATGTTTCTCCAACCTGTATTATCATTTTTATCCTTGATTTCACCCCCACTACCTTAATTATCGTCTCTCTCACTTTTAGATCTTACAATAATTTCCTAATCCATTGCCATGTCTCCCACCACTCCTGATCCCTTTTAATTCACTCCTTACAAAGGTGCCTGAGCAATCTTTGCCTTATGCAGTTTAATCACATAACTGCTCTTCAAAAACACCCATCAGTGGTTTCCTAAGACAACGTTCTTGTTTTGTAGGGTCCTGCTTGTCTTCTAAATCTCTCCTTTCTTCCCCAGGGAAGGTTATTCTCTATCAGAGTAGAACCACGTTTTCCAGAGCATTTTCCCTGTATTTTACACGTCCACGCCCTTGCCCACATACATCCTCTGCCCGGAGCTTCCCTGCCCCTTCTTGTGCCTGTATTTCCTCTCCCACGGACGTGCATCTAAATCAAAGCCTTGCCTGGTCTTAGTTTCCCAGGAGGCGGTCATCAATTTCTCCTTTGCATCTTGTATGTATGTCTGACCAAATTGCTTTGACAAATGCTCCTGGAATTTATTTCTTTTCTTAACAATGTTCTCTGTGGGCCACGGGCTCCGTGAACAATGAGACCTGTGACACAGAAGGCCCTTCACCAAGGCTGCCAAATAGAAATGGGCCTCACGCACCTGCTCTTGCCATGAGCACCTTGCTTTCAAGTAAGTTTTCTCTCCTTGGCTCCACTTGTGAAACATAAATTGACCTCTTAGAATTTTCCCCCTAATGCTCTTGTGGGAAAGCTTCCCTGACCCCCGCCGCCTCCTTAGTTTGGGGGGTCCCACGGCACCGGCTCTGAGAGGTGACGTTGAGCACCTTCCACCGCTGCGCAGCAGGCCGCTCCCTGGAAACCGATGGGGCTCTTTCTGGAAATAAATCTGGCTGCGGCAAAACAAATGGCTGTCTCAGTTGCCATTCATCTCCCTTTCTTTAATAACTTGCATTTATTTTGCCACATCCCTTTTTCCAATTAATATAACGAATGCATTTGCCTTCCAGAAATGGGAGTTGGCAGAATTTTCTAACACAGAGGACAACAAATGTCCCTTAACCAAGCCCCTTTACCTGTTTTAAGATATCATTTGTTTGGGAGTTTTGGTCAACCATTTGGAATCCTGGGTCTTACTTCTCCAAAAGAAATCAATGATCCTAACAAAAAATTTTTAAAGCAAATTTTAATTACTGGACTGGAATAAAATATTCACACTTGTAGTATATTAAAGAAGCTATCAAGATGGTTTTATATTAAGAATTATTAAATGATATGACTACAGAATGAAGTGTAATTTCCCTTCCGGTTCTGGGGGGAAAAATAAAACACAACTGGTTGCTGTCTTAAAAGCATGAGGTAAATAAATCTGGCAAATATATATCAGACAGATTATTAGAAAATGTGGGTCTTTTGTTTTCAAGCATTATTAGAAAATGTGGGTCTTTTGTTTCCTTAAATTGTATTTGCCAATAAAGAGTTAAGAAAAAGAACAAACTAGCATATTTTTGTTGAAATGATAATCTTACCTATTTTTCCCTTGGTTTTAAAATTTTCTGCTTCTTTTTTTTTGAACAAAACTTGCTGGTCAGTAGGCCTCAAGCATCACTTTTTCTCTAGAAAATAAGAAAACTTAGGGTTCAGCAGAAAAAATAAGCTTAAAAATATTGCTCATCTCCTAAAAACCCTGCCTTAGTTTGAATTGCTTTCATACGATAGGTTTAAGTCAATACTGAATCAGAAAAAATACACACACATATACACCCTTGCATGCACTCACCCACACCCACACACACACTACAAACACAGGAGAAAGCAAACAAATAATGACAACAACTACTCATTGTAGTTCCCCCGACTTAACCCAGCTCTGAAAGTCTTCCACAGAACTTGTCACTGGAGTAGCTGCTTTAGAATGTCTATCTTCGGTCATAAAAGAAGCAATCATGCGTTATCTGGGGCACCTACCAGCTCTGGTGATCAACACTTCAGTGAAAGTCAATTTTCACTCCTTATAATAATACTATTTTACATCTAGAAAATAGGGATGTCTAAAGAGTTCAGTTTTCCAAGACCTTCTCCAGTACTCTTATGACCTGGTGTTTTGTTTGTTTGTTTGTTTGTTTTAATATATCTTTATTGATTTCAGAGAGAGGAAGGGGGAGGGAAAGTGGGAGGTAGAAACATCAGTGATGAGAACCATTGATCGGCTGCCTCCTGCACCCCCCTTGCTGGGGATCGAGCCCACACCCCGGGCATGTGCCCTGACTGGGAATCGAACCTCCATCTCCTGGATCCTAGGTCGATGCTCCACCGCTGAGCCACACCATCTGGGCATGACCTGCTTTTTGAGGTGCATCCTGCAGGGACTTCCAGTCCTATCTGAAGATAAGGAAGCCTGGAGTCAGTGAAGGGAGATTTAAGGGCCAGAAGCATGAACACTCTGCCGAGTTATTTCACTGGACTCCCACTTACACGGGGCGGGGCGAGAGGAGGCTCATAGTTGTTCATATGGAAAATAATGCAATAATTAAAATAATACGAGAAGAAACTCTGTGTTTCATGTACTCACAACTGTGAGCCTCCCTGTACTTACTTACCCTATACTTTGCCCCAACCTGTACTTACTTAACAGGTAAGCCCTTCACCCCCAAGCCAGCTCGCAAATAGAATATAATGATGCCTTATGGGCAACAAAACCATCAGGGACTAAAAATGTTGTAGGGGAATTTTAAAGATACTCAAAATATCTAATATCCATACAGTGCTTTTCTATATGCAGAAGGCTTTCATATTCGTTGTTTCAATTCATTCTCACAACTTAGATTATTTTACAGCTGTGAGAAAACTGAAAGTAAGAAAATAGGTTAAAATACTTGCTTATGTTTACAAAATTCATTGTTGTCAGTGGTGGGATTTGAACCCAGGTATTTTGATTTATAGTCTTACTCCAGGGAACTCTTACGGGCAAAATTTATCTCAATAGGTACCAACATAAGTTTTAGTTTACAGTTGTTTTACAAACATTTACAAATATTTATTATGTCTTTCCTGGTATACACAGAGAAAGAGCACTGAATATAATTTTAAAGTTTTTCCCCTTGAGTCTGATGGGCTTAATTAATTTCCATTACTGTACTTTGCTGTATGAATATAATCCTATCTCTGTATTTTAATGTTTCTTTCCTATTTCTCAATAGGAGTTTGTCAGATATCACCTCTCCTGATATGTGTGCTTGCCTCAAGGAGTATTTCCTTTTCTTTCTCATTTTATCTTATAATGTTATGCTTTTAATATACTCTAGGCAGAGAGACTAGATCATTAATCTTATTAAAGGTGTTGGTCATGGTAATGGGCAAAATGATCAGTGAGAGACTAAAATTCCCAAATGTGTCTATGCACAAACACTGCTCGGGGAGTGCACGAAATACCGATTCGTGGCACCTACTCTCCAAGATTGTGACCTGGAAGGTCTGGGATGGAGCTCAGGACTTTAGCCAATGTCTCATGTATTCCCAAGGGAGGCTTTCTCCTGTCTGCAGTTTAATCAACACTAATATAAGAACCAAATATATGTTTCACGCATGAAGTGTAATGATATCAATTCCATTTCTTTGAAAATGTTTCCTAGATCCCGGGAAAGGCAGCAAGGTCCAGTACCTAGAATTTGGAGCCAGTCACACCTGGATTGAAATCCGGTTTTGTTACTTTCAAGTTAAGTGGCCTTGGAGACATTTCTTAACTTCCTTTACCCCCCCATGGCATCATCTGGAAAACACCTCATCACTTCACCTGACATGGTTGCTGTTTCTGACCAAGCCAGATCGCGCCTCTGAAAATATTTTCATATTCCATGTACTTGTCTATAGTTGTTTAGAATTTTAGCTTGTTGTTGCCAGGAGACTTAATGATGGATCAATCAATTATTACTTTTCTGAAGCGCCGGGTTTTCCAGTCGGTGAAGCCAAAATGCTGTTAAACTATAATTCTTGTCTGACTCAGCAACCAAGTAAGGTTCAAGGCTAGTGGGCGCCTGCTCTCAGCACTTCAGGACTCATCGCCAGCCAGGTTTGTTCCAGATCCCTCTAGAATGTCGAAGAAAAACACACAGAGAAAGTAAAGAGGGAGCAAGGAAGAGCCTGCTGCCAGTGAAATGGAAACTGGAAGGTTTTACTGCAGCAGGTTCTTCCTCCAGGTTTAGCACCTGCTCAGTCACCCAACCCTCCCGATTTGAATAAGTGATTAACAGCTCATTAACAGGTCATTAGCTTAATCAGCCCAGTGTAATGAAGAGGACCCAGGTTCACCAATTCCCCTGGATTATCACCAAGTGCAGACTGAAAAGGAAATGAAATATATCTGATAAAAAAATGCTAGTAATTATTCTATTTTTATATCACGGTGGAGTAAAATCGTTTGTGCACGGGGACTCTTCCCTTTGCATCAGAAAACCAAGAGCTGGTCCCTGTATTTGTGACCCTCCTGAGGACAATTCTGGGCCTTCTCAGATTTTCTCATGTGACCGGGTGGGTGCCTGAGTGCTGCTGCATCATTAGACATTTCAGTTCTAAGCCTGCTCTCAGCAGCTTCTTGTGCTCATGTCAGATGTCGGTCTGGCTGCCCAGTGACTGTTCTCTGCACTTCATATAAGTAATTAACCTTTTCCCCTTAGCGGCTAGGCTCTGGCAAAGCCCTGGACACATTACACAAACCAAGCCAGTTAGATGCCTCCTTCCTCAACACAACCCATTGTCCTGAGATGCAAACACACCGAAAATGGTTGTGCTTTCATTTTATTCCAGGAGTGGCTGGAGTCAGTCCCTTCTGGTTGGGCCTTGGTTTCTGCCTGTTTCCAAGCCTGGGCCTCCGGCTTCCTCGCTCTGTGACTCCGTCATCTTTCCCATCCACCAGCTCTCCCTAAGCTATCCTGAGTCCATTTCTGTTGCTTTCCACCGAAGAACTCTAACTGATCCTGTGAATGTTTCTGCTCCTGCTTTCAAACCGGAGGAGAGAGACTGTGATGGGAACCGGTTCTCTCACCTGCATTATTTAGATAGCTCCCTGCCCGAAAGTCTCCCTCCTCTCCGAAACTGTCGCCACCACCCACCCGTTGCCTAGGCCAGAACGCTGGAGGTCATTCTAGATTCTTTTCTCTGTCACCCCCTACGTTTCGCTATCAGCCACCTGATTGTCTCATCTTCAGATTATGCACAGATTGTGTTCATGCGTCTCAATCCTCACTGCCACTCCTGCAGGCCTGCAAAATGTTTTCATGCAGCAGTTCCCGGCCCTGCACATTTTAAGCATAAATTGGATAATCTCATTAGATTATTTAAACATCTTCGATGGCTTCCTATTTCACTTAGAATAAATTCCTGTTTGAACCACGGGCTGTCTGCCTTCTCTCATGGCCCTTCCCTCCCTGCGGCGTTTGAGAGACCCTGCACCCCTGTCAGTCCTTTGGAGAGGGTGAGCTCTTTCCAGCTCAGGTCTCATCACACTGCGGTGCTATTCCCTCTTTGCATGGATCTTTCTTTTTTTTCTTTTCTTTTCAGGTCTTAGTTTAATGTCGCCTCCGCAGAGAACTGATCATCCTCTGCAAATATATTTAGTTTTCCTTTTTAAGGACCCATAAACTTACAATTGCATTCTAATTTGTTTGATCATTTATTTATTATCTATTTTCTCCATTAGTGGCATGAACAAAAATTATACTTTGTTTGCAACAGTCCTAGTCTAATTTTGTTGCACCAGAAAATTATTAAAGGCCACTTTAGAAATGTCCAGGTTTAAAGTTCTAAACTTTAGATTATAAGCATCATAAGCAATGTTTTGTTGTAGTTGCTATTTTTAAAAGCACACTAATGCATACTAAGTTCCTAGAAGAAAAGTCCTCTTGAGCACCTCCCTAGCTCGTGATTAAATTATTACTATCAACAATCTCACAAAAGAAACCTTTTGAATTATTGTAACAAACCTATAATACATCATCTGTATATAATATTATGTGTTCATCACCCCAAGTCAAGTCTCCTTCTATCACCATTTATCTCCCCATACCCTCTGCTACCACCCCCAAATCCTCTTTCCCACACTGTTGTCTGTGTCTATGAGGGTTTTTTTGCTGTTTATTTTTTGCTTAATCCCATAACCTTTTTCATCTGAAGCCCTGATATTTAAAAAAGTCCACGCTATAGTTCCAAAGTTTTAAAAATCTCAGTTCTTAGTTCACTCTCACGCGGATGCTTACCCTCTTGAACTACCTGCAACACTCATGCATTACTTGAGGCCTCATATAAGTATATTTCTGCCCATAAAATTTCTATTATCTAAAATTTACAACTGTAGCAAACCTGATATCACTGCTTAATCCTGATTTCTCTACTTGTCAAAATTCTAGTTGTTACCTTCAAAACTCTTGCAAAGTGCTAAGAAACAAACTAAAACTCCAACACTCACAATTTTGGGCAAAGGTCATGAATAGATATTCATAAAAGATAAATTGCTCATGTCTAGTAAACATAAAGGGTGCTAAATCAAGTACAGATTTAAATGCAGTAAGATACTTACTCATTTCAAATAATATAATAGTGCTTTTTAAAATATATATATATTTCGTTTTGGCCAGGAGCTCCTGAGACCAGCAACCTCATTTTCTGCTATCGAGAATGTAACTTGTATTTTCTTTTTTGTCATATGTGGCAAAATGTAATGAGAATCCTAAAATCACTTTTGATTTAGTAATTTCACTCATATAAACTTATCCCGGGGAAATGATCAGAAATTCAGACAAAGGCTTATATGTAAAGATATTTAACCGGGTGTTATTTATCACAGCAAAACACCGGAAAATAATTAAATGTCCAATAGTAGGGGAATGGCCACATAAATCATTCACATGTAGCAATGTTTCCACAAGAAATAATGTTTGCCAAGACAGAACATCACAGAAAAATATGTGTGATTAAGCGGAAACCATCTAACACCTTTTGTGTATTATTGGTTGGGTGGGAACTTAAACCTCCCTCCTGTGCCCTCCTTGCGGGGCACGACTGTCCCTTAGGGACGCGCTCTGGCCTTTCCCTGCTCCCTCCCTCCTTCCAGCCCTTGGTGGGGTAACTTCAGAGCTGGGGAATTTGGACACTCAGCTCTTCCTCTGCCTTTTCTATTTTCTTATCTTTTTGACTCAGCCAACTCCCATTCTGGATTTTCCTATATAAAAGCTTGAGAGGGCAGCTGTCCAGCATCGCCTGTGCAGGTAAATCTGCCAAATGTTCCTTTCGAATGTGCTGAGTGATTTACATACATCACCTCATTTAATCGTCCCAAAAATTCAGAGCAAATCGCTCTTCCGTTTTCACAGGCGGGGGGGAAACTGAGGTTAAGCAGCTCATTTTCTATCCAGCCTTTGCCAAGCAGAAAACCTGCCGTCGGTGGGGCCTGTGCTCCTCACTGTCAGCACGCTTACTTCCCTGGCAGGAGAGGCGCTCCCCACTGAACACCAGAACCGAAGTAAAACCCTGATTTGGCTTAGAGGAAAGGAATTGACTTCCAAACTCTTTCATTTTGGAATGTCCAGGAACTGCTGGGTAGAAGTTCAAGTGTCAAAAAATTACACAGAGAAACGTCCAGTTCCAGGCAGTGGTTCTGAGAGAGTGAGGAGCCCGAGGTGAGGGGGGTGAGGGGTGAGGGGTGAGGGGTGAGTTACTGCCCTTCCACTCTCTTCCCTGCGCCCTGGGCGCCCACACCAGAGAAGAAGGGCCCTCCAGGAGCCCCCCAGCAGCACGCCATCCTCAGTGAGATGCTCTTCAATGGCACGGGCTGCTTCGGGACCGCCAGCGATTGCCTGTAAACCCCACTAGGCCCCGGAGGCTTCTGTCCCTTTGTTCAGCTCCAATGTGCTGTGAACCAGTAAACCAATTCTTAGAATCATCTCTTGGGAATGGGCTGCCCCAGGAAAATGCAAGTTTGTTCCCATCGGGCACGATGACTTAGAGCAAACACCCGCCCTGTGGTGGGCTCATGCAAACGGGTGTGCCCGATGCCCGAGATGCCCTGTTCCCTGGGCAGCAAGAAGCACCTGGCGCCCTCCTCGGCCATGGCACCGGGGGGGTCAGTGGAACATGATCAGAAACCGAGTCCAGGGATGACGGCACTTCTCTTCATTGCCAAAGGCCTTCTGAACACTGCTCCTTTCACTGAGCTGGACACAGACCCTCAAAAACCCGGCAATAGACTTTTTATCTTAAGAGTTTACAAAAGGTATTCTCAATATGTCTTCATTATCCCACTGAGAAAATAGAGGGGAAGATTGGGAGTAAAGTGGAAGCAGCACCCCCATTCCCTTCCCTCTCTTCGTGTTAGGTACTGTGAGGTCGTGAGCATTAACCCCCACCCTCATCAGCTGGCATCCTTCAGGTGGAGCCTACCATGTGCCCGGGTCCCATTTTAAATGCCAGGTCTCACTGAAGGGGCTTCCTAATGCTTTATTCTCCCCCTTTCATCCCCTAGGCCTGGGACCTCAACTCAGTATAACCCCTAAGAAAATCTCTCAGAGACAGCACTCCCATCCAGAGCCAGGCTCCTGCTTGTAAGCTACTAAACACCCGCTCCTCAGTTATTTGCAAAGTGCAGACGTGGCAACCTAGCATGCAGGCTTGAAAAATCATCTTTGGGCATACTTTACAGCCACCTCTCATTTCCTGCTATTGTCCGACACAAGGTTTTCCAGCAGGGCTAGATTTTTTAATTGTCTCCCAAGCATACTAGCTGTATTCTCTCATATATATATATATATATATATATATATATATATACATACACACACACACACACATATATACACACACACACATATATATACACATATATATATATACACACATATATATATGTATACACACACACACACACACACACAGGTTGTCCCCCCAAAAGTGATAGCTCACTTTTGAAAATGAAATGTATTTTAAATAAACACTGCCTTTAAAATTATTCAAAGTGTGCATATACATTTTTGGGAATATATGTATATTATTATAGAAGAACTGGACAACTATCTCATGGAGCAGTATAATAATTATAAAGATCTTTTCAAGTATGGCAACGTTGAGACTTTGGTAAGAAATGTTTTGTGATTCACAGGACAATTTAAATTACATACAAATACTAATACAAGGTGTTATTCTTCATTATCGTCCAAAATGAAAATAATAATTATAACAATTACTTTCTACTTTAGGAGAGCTGGATGACTGAACAAAAGACTGATGAGGCCAGCTCCTCATGACCCTGGGGAGATATGGAAGGGGCTACAGAAATAGAAAGTTTTCCAAAACACATCAGCCACATTGACTCTGAGTTGCCTGCTGGCTGGCATGAGAACAAACAATAAAATCAGAGCAAAACCTATAGGCACCATTAATGATTTCAAAGTTATGAATATAAAATTGAAAAAAAGAAAACAGTGGCAATAACCAGTGTGGCTTGTTCAACTCTTCCTCTAATTGCAGGTTGTACGTTTGGCAGGCAAATCAGGTATGAGGAGGGAACAGCTGTCTGCATGGGTGGTGTGGAAGCAGGATTTGTTTTCCTGGACGATGGCTTTCCCAAACAAAGAGTTCTTGGCAGGAGATGCTGTTCATCTCGCAGGGAACGTGGGAGGAAAGTTGCTGACCTGACCAAAGAGCTTTAAAATGAAATTTGTAGACGAAAGTGAAAAATGCCCAGATAAAACTGCACAACTGGGTGCCCCTGAGGATAAAAATGACAAAGAAAGAAACATCATGACGCTGGCTCTATTCTGTTATTTTCTGGAGAAAATAAGAGGGCAGAGGATCACGATGCTCTGGCCCCAGATGTCTCTATTCCAGTGCAGGCCCGGCCCTGCCCTGTTCCCTGGGGCTTGCTCCCTGCCAGCTCCCTGCAGCTCTGCTGGCCGCTGGGCTTTGGCTGCACACCCAGACTGTGTGGGCTCCTGATTCAATTCTGATTGGGGTGGAGGGCAAGTAAGATTCCTCAGGCACCTCAGGGTTGAACCAAAGGCATGCTGCGCCTGCTGGGCTCGCCGCCACTGCCAGGCTTCTAAGTGTCTCTGCTCCAGGTTGCCAGCGCTGCCAATGAGGCTGAGCCCTGAAGAGGCGCCTAGTGAGGGTTGGGCATCGGCACAGATCTCAGCTCTGCCAGGGCCGACCTGCTCTTTTGATGGGAGTTTCTGCCTTGATTTCCTGCTTTTGAATATCCTTGGTTGAGTCACCTAATACTTCAGCCTTTTTATAACGAGGGACATGTCCTAAACTCTAGAACTAGCAGCTCAATCAATATCGTGCAGGTGCTATTAAGATGAAAAGATTTGGGGTTGGAAAAACTCATGGTACTCACTGATCTCTCTGTCAATATTCTTATTTATAAAGTGTGGATTGTTGCACTGCTGTAAGTCTTAAAGAAGTTAGTGCACGTAATAACAGTTCAGTGCTTAAGTCATAGTAAGGACCTGATACTAAATAACTTTTATTCCTTTTATTATAATTTTCATCATTATTATGATCCACACAAGGCACTGCCTGGTGTCTTTCTCTGGGTTGATCAGATGCTGAGAACCTGGACACTTAGGTATAGATCTCTTGTTGCTTTTCAAGGCCCCAACAGGGATATTGATTTGACACTTAAATTTGTTCACCAGGTGCCCTTCCTGCCATATGGGATGTTCAGCACTGCTGTCCATTAGGTTCATTCCTATTTTAACATCCTGCAGAGGGCTGCAGCCCAAGCTTTTAACCGGGTTAGGAGACACACGGCATTTCCCCACACCGAGCCTCATCTTCTGCTCTGCTGGCCTCGTTATATCAGCTCACAAGCATGGAAAAAACAAAATCGGTGGGATGTGTTCCCAAAAGACAAAGGATACCATTGCATATGCTCCCCTGGGGTTTTAATTGGGTGATATTAATGAATGGAATGTGGCAAGAAAAAAATACTCATTTAAAAAGGAAAACAGATATCATGGTAAGGGTGTCAGTGATGTATCTTCAAACACTTGAAGACTTGCCATGGAAACTTAGCAATATATTTATCTTGTGTTATTTCGGCCAGCAGATCGAAGACCAATGAATAGAAATTACAGGCAGGCTGATGTCAACCAATTAAAGATGAGCTTTCTAAAAATTAGAGTTGATGAGCGATAGGATGAAATGGCTCAAAATCTTTGCCTCTCTTCAGGATTCAAACAATAACAGCTCCGTTAAATAATTATCATGCTAACCATTAATTATTCCCCCTTGAGTTTAGGGTCATTTTAACAGCATGATCTCCACATACTGTACTGCCTTTTGTGCTCAATCCTGGGCTTTCCAGACTCTAGAAACACAGTTATTTCTAAAGCTGAAAGCATTTTTAGTGAAAGTGAAAGCTATAGACACAAAAATAAAGCTTGATTCTGACAGAGGCTTTTAACACATCGGCCAAAAAGTTAGCAGAATATCCCACACCCCTAATAGAAACCATGGCTTCTACAAAACCTCCACAAAGTACCCTTATTCCTCTCACTATTTGGGGTGTGAATTCCTTTCTAATTTCAGGGCACAACTGAGACTGGTCTAGTTAAGGGAATAGTTAACAGATGGTTTGGGACTGGAGTCAGATTCGCCCACTTGGCGAGACAGCCGCTGGGGCAGAAGGTCAGTTCAGTACATGGAGCACTGTGCCCTAACTTAACGCTGGGGCAGAGTTTGCTTTCTGGCCCAGGTCACAGGTAACAAGCCCAGCACAAAGCTGGGGTGCCAGAGAGCCTCAGGACTGGCTAAGAGGAGCAGCAACCAGCAATAAGAAAATTCTGGACTGGGCGGTGTTCAGAAGTCAAGGTGGTCAGAAGTCTGTTACCAGGAACCCTTTTATTCTGTATCTCCAGCTGCCAGCCTGTGGTGAGAGGAGGAGTCAGTCCCCCAAAAGGGTATGGAAATAAATCATGGCGAGGATTCAGAGGAATTAGGAAGGAGATGATAACATAGAATCTGCTACAGTGCCAAGGAGGCAAAAAGGCAGTGACCTTTATAGCTACATGCAAGGTGAAGGATAATGGGAGGGAAGGGTTTGGGTTTCAAAAACAAGGTAGAATTCCAGTTTCCAAAATGCAGAGCTGACCACAGGCATCCGCATGTTCTCCCAGGCCCCAGTTTCTCCCTCTCTCAGCTCCCCATCCTGATCATCGAACTCATGAAAAATCCCAGCCAGCACCACCATCCCATATAAACGGGGGGGGGGGAAGGGGGTTGGCAATATTCTGCCACAGCTGAGAGCACAGGCTCTGGAGCCAGACTGCCTGGTTCAAATCCCAGCTCTGCAATTCACTCCTTGTGCGGTCTCAGCAAAGCTACTAACCTCTCTGTAGCCCATTTTCCTCATTTGTGAAATAGTAATAATAATAGTATCTATATCCTAAGGTCGTTTGGGGGGTAAATGAGTTAATATAGGCAAAACTCTGAGATGCTGTCTGACACATAAGTGTTACCTAACAAATTCAACACAAGGGGGAAAGGCTTCTATTCGAGAGCAGTTATATAGTGCAAATGCCCACGTCCTGATTTGGGAACAAAGATGGTGGTGATTATTTGCCAACACCTTGCCATTCACAACTAACTCTCTGAACTCCATCTCCTCTCAGGATCTTCTACATTTACTCTGGGTGGTTGACTGGTTGATGACTGCCTCCCTCTGTAATTTTACTTAATCAAGGAAAGCTTGCCTATGGCGTTTTAAAAGGTTCTCAGGCATGTAACATTCTGCTCTGAAGGGGCCACTAATGAAAGGTTGGAGGACAGTGGGACTTGGAGAACAGCCCAAGCTCTTGATTGTGCGAATGGGGTACAATCTCCTCCAATCACCCTTGAATGTTGATTAATACAGAATAAAAATATAAATATAGTTCCCCTCTTCATGGTTTCACTCTATATCTATATTGTTAGGATGGTTTACCTATGGCCCGTTTTGCTCAATAAGCTTTAGTTAACATCTTCTGTCCAAGCATGTTTTTCTCCATAGTTGGGGGCCATTGACACAAGCAAGCCCGTCTGCAAGCAAAGATGGGACCTGACCATTCTGCTTGACCAAGGCTGACCCACAAAACATCCTGTTATCCTCCAAGACATCCTGTTATTCTGACAACTCTTCATGGCCAGTGGATACAACACTAGCCCCGCATTGTGCCCTATCTTAAGTCCCTATAAAAGAAAGCTTAACCCCACTTTTGGGGCTGGATGCTTCAATAAAATTGTCTAAAACCTCTCACAGTGCTTCTCAGCCTGGGTCCTCTTGGCATCGACATAACATATATCATTTCTATCTCTATCTAACCATCTCTGGCTATGTATATCTATCAAAAGATACATATAGAGAGATTTATTATAAGGAATTAGCTCATACAATGATGGAGACTGAGAAGCTTCTTGATCTTCCCTTTCCAAGCTGGAGGCTCAGTAAAACCAGTGGTGTCATTTGAAGGTCCTGAGAGCTGATGGTGTAAATTCCAGCTCTCTGGTCTGAGAGCCAGAGATGCCAAGGGGAGGAGAAGATCGAAGACTCAGCTCAACAGTCAAGCAGGGAGTGAATTCAATTTTCCTCCACCTTTTTGTTCTGCCCAGTCCCTCTGTGTATTGAATGATGCCCACCCACATCAGAGGACTATTTCCTTTACTCAGTCCACCAATTCCAGGGCTAATCTCTTTCAGAAACTGCTTCACGGACACATCCAGAAATAAATTGCAACCAGCTACCTGGACATCCGTTGGCCTATTCACATTGACACATAAAATTAGCCGTTACTGTCCCCGGTGGTCATGACTGAGCCAATGTAGTAGAGCAGAGAGAGCATGGGCCCAGCATAGGTCCTGAGTCACCCCTGACTGTGTATCCTTGGGTCAGTCACCTCATCTTTCTGAATCACTATTTCTTTTTTTTTTTAAATATATTTTTATTGATTTCAGAGAGAGGAAAAGAGAAGGAGAGAGAGAGAGAAATATCAATAATGAGAGAGTCACTGATCGGCTGTGAGCCCGCAACCCGGGCATGTGCCCTGACTGGGAATCGAACCCCGATCGCCTGGATCCCAGGTCGATGCTCAACCGCTGAGGCATGCCCGGCCGGGCTGAATCACTATTTCTTTATCTATCAGGTGAACTTAGCATTACCGATTTTCTGGAGTTGTGATTATTAAATTACATCCAGTACGTAGGGCAATAGTAAAGTGCCTTCTTATAGACAGTCTTTCATCTCCTTCTTCCATTTAATTATTATAGAAATAGATATAAGAGCACATACAATTCTTCCAAGTGCTTCTGATAGCATGCTTCCTTACTGGGCGTTAGCAAAAGCCTCCTGCAGAGGGAAGGCTTGGTTAAGCAGGGGCAGCGGGTGGCTGGGACGCTCAGTGCCTGAGTGCTCTATCTATCCTTTGGGTCTTCAGGCATTTTCCGAAATGGAGCTGAATACAGTCAGAAAAGGGCCACTTCAGTGATCAAGGAGGTGGAAAGATTGACAATGAGAAGGAACTTGTTAAACATGAAATAGGTTTATGGGAACTGTTGACAAGGCTTTGCAGAGGGAGGCCTACGGGCCTCCTCCAAAGCAATGAAGAGGCAATTTCATAGTGCAAAGAAAACTTAGTGCATAGTCGGGAGCGAGCCTGTAGACGTTACTCCCACAAAAATGTAGGCTAGGATGAACGTGTTAGAAGTTCAACTAGCGTGAGATAGGCTTACTGGTTGGTTATGAAGGGAGATGAGGTTTACAGGGCTCATGTTCAATAATGTAATGTTCCTGTCAGACAATACTGCTGGTGGGTGCCAGGGCTGACAGGAACATTACATTATTAAATATGAGCCCTGTAAACCTCATCTCCCTTGGAGGGCTTTTGTCATGGGCATAGCAAGGGGCAAGTGTCTCCAAACAGTCCTAGGCCATTCGTAGCTCTATTCAATCCAAGGAAGTAGTATAGAAGCTCAGAGGGAGGCAATGTAGGGTAGTGTCTAAAAAGGGGGATTCTAAAATCTGATTGCATCAGTTCCTATCAAGGCTCCAGCCCTTATTACAAGTGTGGTTTTGAACAAGTCATCTAAGCTCTCTGCTTCACTTTGGCCACACGTGAAACAAGGATGATGGCAGTGCTTGCCTCATGGATTTGTTGTGAATGTTAAATGTGACGGCTTTCTGGGGGCAGTGTTAAGCTATAACTTCCTGGTGAAACAAGCAGATCTCTGCTCCCAGCTGACCATGTTAACAATGCCTGACTTCCCTTGCTCTCTTCTTTTATTAATATTTAGATAACTACAGTAACATAGCTTCCTTCTTCTTTGCCTCTTCCAATAAAGCAGCGGAGAAAATTAAACACAATTTGCTCTGAATCCTTTGCAGCTAGAGGTGATGTAGTCCTTTAACACAGTTCTGACCTAGCAGATACAAGTCAGAGTCTCCTGGGAGCTCTGAGAAGGCTTTTAGTTATTCTGGTTTAAGAACAGGTATAGTTGCCTCCTCTACTTTTGTCTTTTTTGAATGTGCATGCTATATTTGAAGATGCAAAAATGGTTTTGCTCCAAGGAGGAAAGAATGAAGAAATCAGAGACAATAACCCTGACTCATGGAGATACTGAACCAATGCCAGAAAAACACACACAAATTATTATGTGAGAAAAGTAAATCCCTATTTGCTAAAGACACTAAATTATAGTGTTGTTTGCAGTCAAATGCATTCATAACAGATATAGACATACATATGCATTTTCTTAGGCAAGAAGGCAATGGGTTGGGAAGTATATATATATTGGGGGTGAATTTTTTCCTGGAATAAGGAGTCAGAGGATGGGCAGGAGGAGGTCAACAGTCTTAAGCTCCTTGCAGACATTTTATAACTGTGGCCTTATTTAAGTCTCAACAACCCTCAGCGTTAGGCATTATTCTCACTTTTATAGATGAGAAAAGTCAGGTATGGTTAGGTTGTATCGCTTCCTAAAAATTATACTAGTAAGTGGTAGAGCCTGAATCAGGACCGAGAATTGAATGAATCATAATGAATCCTGTTTTTCCCAGGATATCAGAATAAATGCCTAGAGGTGAAAGAATTAGATCACTGAAATATCTGAACCTAAATGGCCACCTTTATCAGGATTGGGGGATGAGAGAAATCTCTCATCTCAGGCACACATTTTTGCTCTCTACTTTCCTCCAATGAATTCTGGGAACTATGGTGGTTTGTGTCAGTCGGAATAGAAGTAAGTTTTCCTTAGCTTATGTTGCTGTTCTCAGAACCACTTTGCCAACCTTCCTCCTTCCTAAATTCAGGCTGGAAACTACACCTTTCCCAGTCCCTCCAGTACATACACTCTTCTTTGATGAACAGAATTCACAAACTTGGAGGCTTCATACCTAGAAGCCTAATAACAGTCTCAAGGAAGTAATTTTGACAGTTGAGTGATATCAACCAACTGAGAAATGCAAAATGGAACACAAGGAAAAAAACCAAGGGATGCTGTGCTGAAAGGTCGACCAGTTTTATTAAACCCCAGAAAGCATCTCAGGGTGATGGGCATGGGGCTGACACAAAGAGGACTCCTGTTGCTGCTCCAGAACAGTCATCACAGTCCTCTTCTGGCAGCAGGTGCTCAGGAGGAAAAAGATAGCACCCCGAGGTCCTACTTTGAGGGAGAGGCGAGCATGCCATTAGCACTCTATGGGATGGTAGTGGGTGTATGTTGCTGTGACTCGGTAGGGGGTGGAGTTGGAGTTGGTGGACTGGTGAGGAGTGGGGGAGGCGGTGTTCTCTTGATAGTCCCAAATCCAAGCAGTCTGCCAGAGCTAATTGGAGGCTGATGTCATCTCCAGCCCAGGGTCAGCTGGGTCATTGAACTGGCCATGACGCCAGAATGTACCCTTTCCTTTTGGAAAGGCCGCGGCCCACCAGCTCTGCCGCTTCTTGTGTTTCAGTTCCTGGATTCAGTGGGAGGCCTCTGTCCGGCCTCACATCTGAAGGACAGCTGCTTTCTTCTCTACTCCCATCTGGTACCACTTTGTGTCCCATGGATCAGGCTTGGCAGGAACCCAGCTTGGCCCTGAAGATTGATTCTCACTTCAGTTGTCCCAGGATCAGTCTCCAAGAAGTGACTGTGGGAATACAAAACCCAGAGTGGGACTGAGTGCAAAGCTTCAGCATTATAAAACATTTTGAAGGGAGCTCAAAGCTTCTGCCTGTGGCAACCTAACTTGGTCACCCCGGCAGCTCCATAAATAGTATGTGTGGACATCTAAGTCAGCTTCCTGGGCTCCTGCTCAGAGCCCAGCAGTCAACTCCATGAAACTCTGAGTTTTGTCCTGGTATGGAGGCAAACAATCTTCAAGCTGCAAAGGCATCTCTCGTCTAACCTGAGAAACAAAGCGCACCATAGGACACCCAGCTGGAGCGGGAATACCTCCTGATAAGGGGGCTTGAGGAATGCTGGGCAGTGGTAATAATGAGAAGTGGGGCTGGGGCCAGAGCTGCATTGAAGTTTATGTTCTTTATGTAATACATGGAGAAAAATGCATTAGGCATTAGAAATAAGGAGCAGGCGTAGTCTATTGGTTAGAGAGTGTACATGGCTACCAGCATTAAAAAAAAAAAGCAATTGCATAAGAAGACTAGCAGAGGGCATAAAGGAAACTGGAATTCCTTCCTCTTACCTCCTGCTGCACACATTTCCCCTGAGTCCTGCCCACACTTCCTACCTCACTGTCTGCACCATTTGCACCTCAAGTCCTACCCCCCCAGTTCCAGGCATGCATCTCCTATTGGGGATTGTAGCTCTAGAGAGTGGGGGCATTGTAAAGGCAAAAAAAACACTAAAGAAAAGAGCAAACATTAGAGGAGGAAGAGAAAGAAGGAGAAAAGTCTCTTTCCAGGAGGTGCGTCTCTGCCAGGCCATTGTGGACACTTGTAAGTCGGTGCTTCTCAAGTGCGGTCCCAAACCAGCCGTAGCAGCATCACCTGAGGACTTTGTTAGAATGTAAACTCTCAGACTCCACCTCAGACTTCCTGAATCTAAAGCTCCGGGTGGGGCCCAGCAGAAAGTTCCAGAACTTCTCTAATGCCTTTGGTGAAAAGAAACCTGCTATTTCCAGGGCATCTGATCTTCTCTTTGTGATAGCGTTTATTCCCCTTATAACAAGCAGAATGACATTTATTTCTCAGTGATCCCCAGTTTTTCTTTCATTCACTGGAATAGTCTGAACTTATGCTTTAATTCAGCCACTGCAGACATGTCCTGCGTTTGGCTCACTTACCTTCACAGTACCTTTATTATCCCCATTTTAAAGATGCCAAAGACTGAGGCCCAGATAGATGGCTCATCTGGTAAGCACCCACTGACTCAGCTCTTCTCAGTCAATGATCAGAATCTCTTGTCACGCTAGCTGAAGCTGGCAGTCACTACGGGATAAAAAATACCTAGCAAATAAAAATCTTAAAGGGAGAAACAAACACTAATGGAAGAAAATATTCCTGGCAAATATGATGTAAATAAACCTGACGCTCGGTAAGTGTTACTGAGTGGAAATATTAGCTGAATAAAAATGCTAACTATAGACACAGACGTTAACAGCTGAGCATCGCTGGTAATACACAGCAAAAAGTGTCTGCCGAGAGAAAATATATTAACTGCAGGAGAAAGGGAAGGAGCTGGAGTGATTTATAACAAACAGACACCTAATGCGGAGGATGCCTCCTATGGTAATAGATCGTAGTAGCATTTATAGCTCCGGTGTCAAAGCGCCTCGACCTGACTTGGAAGCTTTTTTTTTTTACTCCCTGCTCTCATAAGATGGCCTTACATTCCAGCCACCAGCAGCGTGTATTCATTTATAAAAGAATTATTCCCCACACTGCCCCGGATTGTTTGCCAAATTGCTCTCCTGTAGCTCATACACCTGGCCTCGCACAGGCCCCTGACACTGCAAGTCGCCTCCTGCAGCATCAGGGGGACAGGTCTGCAGACACAGAGGTCCCCAGGCTGGAGCGGTGTGGTGGCCTTTTAAAGGAAAAGTCATTAAAACAAGGACCCTGGATTCTGCAGACAGCTTGCTTGATCACTCTGCTCAAAAGGAACTTTTAAAAAAGTATAAGCTGCCAGGCCCTGTCTGTAAGAGGTAATTGTTATGACACATTCGCTTAATTACGTGAATGAGACGGAGAATTTGCTGCTCTTCACTGTGTCAAACGAAAAGGAGCCCTTCCAAGTGCCCGTCTACGCAAATCCACTCTGTGGTGCGCTGCGGGAAGTGCCAACTGATACGGGCGAGTTGGACGTGTTGTCATTTGTTCTCACGTTTATTTACTTATTCATGTACTTTTTGCAGCAAGTCTGGGATTCTGCCTGTCGATGGTAGATACAGTCTTTCTTCTGAGTATTGTGTTTGTTTCATTGACCTGATTTCCAAACTTTCTCTAGACTTGACCAGGACTTTAAAAGGTTCAGGTAAGTGGATAATACATTATAAAAGAAAATATTGCAATTCTCTCTTACCCTGATACCAACCAACCTCTGACAAATGGGTACCTGACACATAGGCAGGCAATACACAATTATGGAATAATCAGATGAAGTATGTGTCTCAGGTTAGCTATCTTTCACTCACCTTTATGGATACCCCCACCCCCCAACCCATGAAAATACTGAAAACCTGCAAATTTCACCTGTCAGTGTACCAGATTGTGAACTGTGGGACACATAGATGACTCATTCAAAGGAATGTTGGTTTAATAAGCCCTTTGTGCACTCACACCTAGTTCTGCAACTGGATCCAAAGGGGTTAACATCCCCAGAGAGTGTGGAGAGGGGCTAATGTTGTGTGCACAGCTCAGTAAATGATTACTGCTCGGCCTATATGGGATTATGAGACAGCCTCTAGACAGAGAGAAGGAACATGAGGCCTTGGTGCTCATCTGCCAGGGCTAAGGACCCAGCCCTTGGGCAGGTGAGAGCACCCTCCAGGCCTGGGCCTCAGCTTGGGGCCCACATGCTGTCCCAGAGGACCTGCGTCCTGGAGGAGAGATGGTCCCCGTCCTGGTATTATGGATGGGAAGCTGTGAGAGAAAAGCTGTTAGCTGCCTGCAGGGCTCACCCCTAACAGTTATCTCACATACAGTCAAGAAGGGGCAGGACTCTGCTGGTGCATTCCTTATCTTCAGAGGTTTGAGAATTCTGATTTTATTTTTCCGTGGGATAGGAAATTACCTGTGGCAGACATGTATTGGGTGGAGGGAATCTAACGAGCACTCGGAGCCCCCTGCTCTGCCAGGTTCTCTCCTGTCTCCACTTCTCCACGTGGGTGTGTATGTCATCCGTTTTGCCCAAATAGCCTGACCAACTGAAGCTGGGTTTGGGCTGGGTTTGACCTGGGCTGGTTCTGACAGCATTGGCCCCAGGGACCAAGCAGTTGGGTGCAGGTCCTGATTCTTCCATGAACTGGGCACTTGGCTCCTGTGGGAGATTTCTCTCCTCCAGGCTTCAGGCTCCTTGACCATAAAGTGGAATATAATGACACCGGCCTTTTTGACCGCACAGGATTGTTGTCAAGATGAATTGAAAGAATTATGGGGAAAGCTCTTTGAAAGGTATGAGCTATATATAGATCCAACATACATTTTTTAGAAACTGGGATCCTGTGACCTCATATAATCATGAGAAAAACTGGAAAGGTAAAGCTGAGAGGCTGCAGCTTCCCAGCCAGGCTCCTCCCCAGATAGCTCTTCCCCCGCCAGGCTCCTGGTGTAAGATCTGGTGGTCCCTGGAGGAAGAAGGTGACTTCAGAGCCGAAGTTGAGACAGCAGTGCCAGGATCTGGGGACAGAAGAGAGCTGCGAAGTTAAGCTGAATGTTAGTCTCATGACTCTACCAGGATGACCATCTGAACCAAATCAGAACCGATCTCCCCAAACCAAGCTGGTAAGGAGCGTCATGCTGTGTAACAGAGACCACACAGGGCTGCGTCCCTGAGTCCTGACTTTCCCCTGTGTGATGCCTTCTGTGATCCTTGGACAGGTCCACTGAATTTCTCTGACCACCAGTGTCCTCCCCCAAAGAATGGGGGGAGATTTTAGAACCTGCCAGATAGAGTTGTGGGAAGGGACAGACGCAGTGATCTGTGTGAAACCCTAGCACACGCGAGGCTCTCGGTGAGGCGGCCCGGCCAGTGATGTACTCACTCATTCACTTATTCCCTCATTGACCACAACAGCTCAGTCCTGGGCTGGTGCCTTGGCCAGGAGGTCATTAACAGTTAAGGACTTTTTCAATGGGAGAAGGGCCTGGCTCATAAATGCCATTTCCAGCAGTAGTTAAGAGAAGTGAGAACCCATTACAGCATCTTTATGTGTACCTCAAATTATTCTTTATTGTTCACAGAGTATCAGAGGTCCTGGGTTCTCTGCTGGCTCAGATCCCCCGCCCCTTGCTGCCTGGGTGTGGGGAGGGCTCCCCCGGGCCAGGCTCACCAAAGGGAATAAACAATAGGCTTGTTGCCTTTTGCTCCCCGAGGTGCCGTATAATCAGAGCAGGGCTGTGACAGTCAGCGCGCCTCTTCTCTCACGCGTCCCAGCCATAATACAACATTAGAAGCAATTAGAGCTTGTTCTAGGCTGTTTGCAAGATGATTATAGCCATCACAGCGACGTTTCAAAACAGTGAAGTTAAGGATGGCAACCGTCCACGTTTGCAAAGCTGCTGAAGGGGCCGGTGCTCCGAGCCTAGACCCAGAGACAGAGCCCAGCCCATCGCCCCTGCCAACAAGGCTCAGGGCCTAGAAATGTGTCCTTGGTGTGCGGCACCCGAGGCAAGGACTGTCTCCCTTGCAGAGCTGCTCTGCCCTGGAGGCCGGGCACCAGAAGGGTGGGCTGAACCGGGAGCTCAATCGATTTATTCCTTTGTTTCCCCAGCATGTCAAAAAGTCCTCAGGGTGAGAACATCGGAAAGCCCCGGGCACCCGGACAATAGGAGGGCTCTAGCCACAGAGCCTTTCCTTCTGCCCCATCTAGCTCTCCAGGCAAATGCTTGAACACACCGGAGCAGGGAACTCTTTAACCCCAGTCTCCCACAATTGCATTGAAGCCCTCTTTTGTTCAGAGGACGCAGAAAACAGCTGGTAAGCTTGCTGCCTGAACTTGTCCACCTGCCTTTCCTTTTTAAAGCTCTGTAAACACCATTCTTGGGCCTCGGGCAGGGAATCGGGGGACTGCCTTGTACTTTCCCCCTCTTTTCATTCCAACAACTATTTCATGTGCTCCTACTACGTGCCAAGCCACTTTGTAGTTGCTTGGATTTACCAGTGAGTGGAACAAAGACCCCTGCCCTGTGAAACTTTTGTGATAAGTATATAAATAATGTAGTATGGCACGGGGGGATCCGTGCTAAGGAGGAAAGTGGAGCCCAGTAAGGGGATCTGTTATTAAGGAGCTCATATGCTCTGACTTGACTATGACCACTCTTTCCTGGGGTTTCCTTTCTCCTCTCAAAGCCCAGCTCTGGTGTCATCTCTCACAGCTTCCCTGTCACCTGCACAGCCGGGCGTTCCAGGCCTGACCTATTATTCCCAACCTGATTCCGCTGGCTCCTCCTCTACTTCATGAACCCCGTGTTCCAGCTCAAATGAACTCCCCAACATGTGCCTGTTCGTAGACTGCAGCGTTTGTGGGGAAAGGAAGCTAAGACTTATTGAGCCTTGCTCACGGACAGGACTTTGCACGCCTCTTACACCGTTTCCTTCATATTTCATAACAATTCTGTGATGGGTAAGGTGAGGGAACAGAGGTTGACTTGCCTAAAGTCATAGAGGAGAATGTGGCAGAGCCAAGATTCAGATCTCTGTGCATCTGAGTCCAAGTCCGATGCTCTTTTTTCCCAGATCACACAATTTATTATGATTCTGTTCTCCAATTCCAGATGGAAACTACTAGAAGAAAGGCTGTGTGTATTTACCTCTGTGCCACTTCTACTGGCTGGCACACAACTTCACACAAACTAGGTTAAAAATATTATCTAAATTATACTTCTTTGAATAAATTGCATTAAGTTTAATGTGCTTTTAGAAGACTGTTCATTAACTGATCTTTCAGCAGCATCCTGTGTAGATGGCTAGTTCTGCTTGTGACCCTTTGGAGACCTCCTTGTTTCTCTCCTGACCTCTCTGAAGCTCCATGGGCCCACAGCCAGGCCCAACAGAGACCCTTTTCAAGGCAGATAATGGTTGACTTCTCTATCTGTGTCTCTCAGTTGTCTCTTCCTCGCCTTCTCCCTACTTGCCTTATGTTTTCATTTCAGGTCCCCTTAGGGACAGCCATTCCTCTGCTCAAATTTCTTTCTTGCTGACACACATGAGCCTGGCCTCTGGGGTCTTTGGTTCCCTCTGCCTCTGTCTCTCATATGTTGGGGAGTCAGGGTGGCCTCAGGGAAACTGCAGCTTCTCTGGGGTGTTGGTTTCCTTATAAGAAACTGCACATATGGTTTTTAAATTCCTACCAGATCTACCATGTGCAATCCTTGTCGTTTAATGTACTGTAATTAGTAAGTACATATTTTTACACCCTACTGATAGAGGCCCTTTAGAGGCTCTCTCCTGGGTGTTCTTCCTATCCTAAGCGATTGCAGGCCAGGCAGCTTGCTTAATGACTCCTCGAAGCAGCTTTGCTTTCCCTCACAGGCCCTCAGCCATCAGCACACACCTCCCAAGGAGAGGCGAGGCCCATGGATAAAGAAGAGATGGAGATCTTGGTCTTTTCAATGAAGACTCTAGGAAAGAGGAGATTGAAGTAGGGGCACTTGGGGCATTTCTCAAACCCCTCTGCCTCTTAATGTGAAAGGCCTATGGGTTCTCTATGCAGACCTTTGATCATAAAATCTCAGTTCTGTGATTTTAACATCTTTAAACACCCACATAGTACCTCTGACCACTCCCTCGTTCAGTAGCTGCCAAACCACAAAAAACCACCAGAGGCATGTGGTCCCAGTTTCAACCCCTCGGATGGAAATTTTGGTAAAGAGGGGTGAATTGCTAAATAAATAGGATGCATTATAAGTGTTGATAGATTTTCTGTTCTTTCCTGGCATTGTGCTCAGTAGAGGATTACCGCTGTGTGTGTTTAAATGTGACAGCTGTTCCATTCACTCCCTGGTGTGTTGGAGAAACCGTGATAAAGCAGCTAGATGCCTTCAGAATCCTTAAAGTGAAATCCTCCAAGAGAAAAAAAAAATCCCCTCCCAGCCCTCTCTGTCCCCAACTCCTGCTGGTTCCTTACGCGCATTTCCATTTATTGGATTTAATCTTTGATTTTTAATATTCTGGATGAGAAATACCCCTAAACCACCTTTCACCTCTGGTTGCCGGGCATCCCTGAAGCAGTCGGCTTCATTTTTATATCCTGGGTGCAGAGGGAATACAAAGCATTTAGGAACCTTAATTAAGGAACATTTAGGGAGATAGGCTGATGAGGGGCAGGATTTGCAGCGGCTTTCACTGTTGCCTGCCGCGACTTTCTGTTTAATTATTACAAGGGGAGCTGCCAGCAATGCAAGAGCTGAAGGTCTGAGAGTGAACCACAGTGACCTGGATTTCTTTTTCATTAGATTTCATTTAATTCAGGCATTGGAGGCAATTTCTTAGACCCTAGGATAGCTGAATGTTAACCTCCAGGCCACAGGAGTGAGGGGGAAGGAATGTTTTTATCCTGAGCTCTACCAATTCCTGCCCGGATCCCAACACCTCTGACTGTTTAGGGGAAATAGAGAGAACTCAGACCTATTGCGTCCCACTGAGGGCTTAAATGAGCTGAATAATTCACTCAACATTTATCTTCTTTGAACCAAAGAGCCAAAGATAGTCCTCCCCACAAGGTTTAAAGGAGAGGATCTTCCTCTCTCTATACTTCTGACTTTTTAGCTGAAATAATTGTGCTTGTTTCTGATGACCCCTAGGGACCACTGAACTTATGTAGCTCGTGGCTAAGAATTTTGGTTAGGTGCTGATTGGCAAGGTAGGGGTGGGGATGGGAAGACAGATAAGAAGGAGGGGCTGGTTAGGGTTTCTATGTGGGCTGCAGCTAAATCACCATCTCCCTCTGTGTTAACCAACTATGGCCTTCTAGCCTCTTCTGCATCCTGAGCCAATGGTCAAAATTATTAGAGAGATTCTAACAATTCAAGAAGGAGCTTTTTAGGACTAAAAGGCAGAGAATCTGGGTTCTGCTACTCGTCTGGGCCTTAAGCATCACCGGTTTTTCTTTCTCTGTTGGTAAAGGTGTCATATTTTTCTAATGGTATGGGAATCCTAATTCTTATTTCACAGAAAGCTTATAGAATTACATAAAAAATGCCTGTGTATTAACGATTTTTAACCCTTTTCATCTCCTGGCACACACAAACTAATTACTAAAATTCTGTGCCACACCAAAAATGTATTATAATTTTTGCTGATCTGACCAAAAATAGGTATAATTCTTGTTCATTCATACCTGGTGACTATGGCTGTGTTGGTTGTTGTCATTTGTTATTTGACATTCTAAGGGAAAAGAGGTCATTGTCCCTGACTAAATAGTCAGGTACCTCGTGTTTTGAAAATTCTTGCAGGACACTAGTTGAAAATCGCTGCTACATAGCATTCAGACCATAATAGGTTCTCAATAAGTGTTGGCTGCACATAGGGGAAGTAAGAAAGACCACCTTCTGAAGAAAGTCAAAGGATGTCTTACTTTTGCGGGGCTTGTACTCAGCTAAGATAAGAAAATGATTGACATACAAATAAAGTGTATAACTAAAAAAATAAAAAGCTAAGCTGTGACACATGCAAACAGTGAAATGCTTCTCAGTAGTAAAGCGGAGTGAACCACTGATCCATGTAAGAACAGGTGTAGGGCAGCCTTCTTCATAATAAGCAGCCAGCTCCTTACGATAACTTAATGGTAAGCCTCAAGGACTGATTTCAAACTGTCGCCTCCGCATATATATCTAAGGTGACCTGCTCATACAACAACTCTCACTTGATTTTTTATTTCCCTTTGGAAAAGGTAGAACACATTATGCTAAGTGAAGTCAAACAAAAATTCTACATACTATATTGATCAATTTATATGACATTCCACAAAAGATAAAACTTCAGAGATGAAACTCAGATCAGTATTGTTGGGACAGTAAGTGCGGGGAGGTGATTTGCTATAACAAGGCACAGGGAACTTTTTAGGTTTGGGGAATATTCTATATCTTATTTACGATGGTGGTTTTTCTTGAAATGTACAGCTAGAAGGGTGAATAAAGATTGTACCCCAATAAACATATTTTTTTGAAATTTCCTCAAGGTATAATTATCTATTCCCTCCTTTCTAGCTGCTATGACTTGTCCTCATTGTGGGTGCTAAAGGTCCCACAGAGGCATCCTTAGAACCCAGAGCCCATTGCATCCCTAGGGAGCCCCCGAATGGACACGGTGGGCTTTTAAATCAACTACAATTCCATGCAAAAGTTTTCATATTTGTACAAACAAATTTTGCTAAGGAGATGCCTCAGTTTTAAGTAGGAGATTGAAAGTTACTATGGCTCACTGTCCATCTCTCAAGAAGAACCACCAAGTGGCAAGAAAGAAAGGAATGGAGGAAGAACAGAGGGAAAGAAGGAAGGAATAGAGAGAGAAAAAGAGAAACAATGAACCATTATTCCAGAAGAAAAGATACAGTGAATTCATGTTTTGAGCTTCTTCGGATAAATTTCCAGAACCGAAGTCCCAGGGTGGTAAGGCAGTTTCTTTTTTAATTTTTTCTGGAAACCCTATTGTTTTCCGCAGTGGCCACCCCAGTCTGCTTTCCCGCCACCAGTGTGCCAGGGGTCCCTGTCCCCACGCCTCGCCAGCGCTTGCTGTCTGCCGGTTTACCGAGGACAGCCACCCGACAGGTGTGGGGCGATGTCCCATCGCAGTTCTAATTGGGATTTCTCTGACCATTAGTGACTTCGAGCAACTTTTCATATGTCCATCTAACAGGCAAAATAGTTACAGGCTCATACACAGAGAGCAGGCTGACAGCTGTGGGGGGACTTGGGGTGTGTGTGGAGGGATCGAGCCAAAAAGACAAAAAAGAAAAAAAAAACTCCAGGACACGCACAACTATGTGTAGATTCCCCAGGAGTGGGGGAGGGCATAGGGGACCTAAATGGTGATGGAAGGAGACCAGACTTGGGGTGGTGAACACACAGTGTGGTGCACGGGTGATGTGCTGTGGAATCGTGCTCCTGAAACCTGTATAATTTTGTTAACCAGTGTCACTATAATAAATTCAATAAAAAGGAAAAAATGCAAATGAGGGAAAAAAAAAGATAACAGTGAGATATGCTGTATGAGTTTGTCCCTGGTGATGGACCCGGGAGGCAATAGTTTGAAGTTGGTCCCTGAGCGTTTTCATCAAGTGACTATCTTCGCTGGTGGTCCTTAGTGAAGATAATGGTGCTTATGTGCAGGCTGGTTTCTGTGGGCCTATAGTGTCACTCACTCGGGTTCCCAAGCTCCTAGCAGGGAAAAGGGAGCGAGCCTGGCATCAACCCGGCCTAACTGGGGACACTGAATAGGCTCCACGCACAGGGGCTGCGGAGCTTTGGAAACGGGAGCAGGGAAAGAGGTCGCCGGGATGGGTGGGAAGCAATGCCGAGCCCAGCTTAACGGAATCTGTGGTATTGATCCAAGGCGCAAATGCACAGCATTGTAACAGCACTGAGAGCCTCACGCTGAGCACCAGCTCCTGAAAGGCCACAGCTGCTAATTTGCAAAAATCTCAGGGTCTCAAAAGTTATCAAGGCCTTTAGAATATAAATCACTAGGCGCCCCCTTAATAACCACAGCTCACTCCCAAGCCTTCACGGGGTGTTTCTATCTAGAAAAAAGGGCCCCAAGAACACTCTCCTGCTAGTGACGTTTTTGTGTCACAGGCTTCCAGATAGAAAAATCACTTCGTGCCACACACACTGTGAATAATTAGTCAATTTGAGATGCTAATGGTGATGACAAGAGTAATAAGAGGGCTGCCATAAAGGGCCAGCTGTGCCCCGCTATGGGCTCGAGAGAATGGGTCATTTCGGACAAGGCATTTTTTGGCTGGGGTGCGCACCTACAGTTTCTGGCCACAGAGGCTCCATTTGTGTTAATGAAATGCTCAGGAATGTTCCTTTCGAACACAGGCCCTGGCACAGAAATGATGAGGGTGCTGTTTCTACTGAGCCACCTGCAGCTCAATATTGAAGACACATTTGCGAATGATGCATCACAGTCCACCTCCCGGACACCGCCCTCTCAGTGTCATTGGCACCTGTCCCAGCACCTTGATGCTAACCTTATTTCTAAGCCAGCGATTCTGACAAGAGTCTGGGTCTGATACAATCCTAACAGGGCTGAAGAGGACTCCTTGCTCTCTTACTATATTTTTGTAACTGCTGTCCTGTCCTGTATAAACAGATATCACCTAACAGGACAAGTAACATGTAGAGTATGTTGGGGAGCCAGCAACTCACATGGCCAAGGGGGTTTGGACACAACGCTCCTGGCCCCAGGGGCCTAGACATAGATGCAGAGTTTGGGTAACAAAGAGGATGGAGTTAGAGCATCTGTCAATAAAATACAAATTTCACAATTATCCCCAAGGCCGGGCAATGATGAGATGCAACACTGAAGTATCGTAGCAACAACAAGGAAAATTCAAGAAACACTGACTGTTTGAAGAGGTCATAGGGGTCGTTACGTATGCCGAGACTCACTTGCCTGGAAGAACAAGACACTGAGGAGGGAAACTTCCTAGGCGCGAGACACATGAGAGTAGAGACAGGGCCAGAAGGGGGTCTCTGGTGCTGTGCCGCAGGTCGCTCAGCTGGGCACAAGCAGTGGGTGGCGAGTTTCCCGTCTAGTAACTTAAACCATCATGGGAGCAGGAGGCCCTGGAACGACGGCCTTTCCAGGATATCACACCAGGTAAAATGACAAAATATAACCAAAAAACCCCCCACAACCACCCACCTACACTTCTGGTAATTTTCTGTAGAATAACAGGAAACAGCAAATGGTATGGCTACTATATTATACCCTGACAAGAAGGATTTGCCAGTGACACGAAACTGATAGAGATTTGGGAGGAAGGGACTAGAGAACCAACACTGGGCGGAGTCCAAAGAGAATTCTAGATTTTTAAAGGAGGCTATGGAAACATTTAGAATGAAGAAAACAAAAGCAGGTGACACAAGGGATTGCAAGGAATTCTATTAAGTGAAAACAGACATTTTTCCCAGCATTGTTGCATAGGGAACTCTCAGAACGAATGATAAAAATAAAGAAAATAACTAATGAATAGAGAGAGCGGCGTACCTTAAATGTTGGGTTGAATCGCAACTGAACTGGGGCCAATGGCATCTTTCTGGAGGCAAAGAGTGATAAGACAGGCTCAGTTGGCCTTTATGATAAAATTCTGTTATTTCCAATACGGACAGAACTTCACAGCTCTTTGAATTCTCAGATTTTCTCTTCTGGGAGATAAAGAAAGATCTCTGTGCTGAAAATAGCGACCCAACAATTTTAAAAGAGTTTGTGCTCACTTATGTCCTAAGTGAGTGAAAGATTTATGGAAAGAGGATCCTGACTTCTGTAACCTCATTGAAACTTTCCAAAAATTCCTAGACAATGGGAGGAAGGCTGGAAAACGGGCCAATTAGCATATTTGTTAGCAGTTTTCAAAAATAGAACATTTTCTTTGGTGTATCTAGAGAACACTGGAGCTGTGTATCTGGACTTTTGTATTCTCTTGCCCAACTCATGTAGAAGAAAGGTTTTAGCAAGGTATTAAAGGGCCTTATCCTGTTAAATATTTATCAGTGACTTGGATAAACATCGTGTGTGTCGATGCTCTGAGTTACAGAGTTACCTGATGTGTTTGTTGAATGGATAGAGATGGAATCCAAGGAGAGTTAAGCAAGTGCTAGTGGCCTGTCAGTTCTAACAAGATAACACTGAATAGCTGGTGAGCTTAAAATCCCTACAAAACACAATCTCACCGACTCATGATGGGTGAGATAAGGTTTAATAGGAGCAGGTGAAACAAAGAAACTAAAAAAAACTTAGAGGTAGCTGGTATCAAAAGTATAAGACGAATTAGAAGGCTGCTGACTCTGCAAACAAATTCTAATGGAATCTTAGGAAAGAGGAATGAGCGGCCTGCTCCACACTGGGCAGGCTGTGTCTGAAATGTCAGGCTTTTTTTTTGGAGGGAGGTCATGTTTTTAGTAGTACATCATCAGTAAAGAGGGCATATTTTAAAAAAATAATAATGGATATGTTAGAGATACTGTTTCAACTAAGACCCCAAATTGTTTTATGAGTGAGAAATAGTCTCATAAATTGGGAATATTTATATCAGAAAAATGGAATTTCTCTTTAAATATTTGAAAGGCTAACATGAGAAATCTTTTATTTTATTTTATGTTATTTTATTTTATGCTTTATTTTATTTTATATTATATTTTATTCTGTGTAGTCTCAAGAGGCAGAACTCAGGCCACTATAAAAAATAGTAAGAAAATAAATTTCGGGAAATAATTTATTAAGAGACAGACAACTCTGAAGACAGAGAGGCTCTTTCAGTGGCTCAGGGTCCTGCCTCATTGGAAGTGTTCGCACACTTATCGACAACCTGACATGGAAGCTGTGGGCGACATTCAAAGGTCAGACGGACATTCATTAGTATCTTTCCCAGTTCACAGCCCAGGAATCTCCTAGTCAAATTTTAGTGCCTGCCAACTTTTTTTCTCCTGAGTTTCGCTTCTTTCTTCCCCCTCCTCTCCTTCCTATTCAAGATTTTCAGTAGAAAATTTAGATATGTTGCTACTACATAGACTTCTGTTTATGTGGCTAATATTTATTTATATTCACAGTATCAGAAATTTAAAAATCAGAAGTCAAAAATGTATTTATTGATTCATTTAGAAATAAGGATACTAAACCCATTACATATAAAAACATAAATAAAATATTTTATGAAAAATTGATATGTTTTCAACACAAAAAGTAATGAGAAAGTGGAATTTTATATTTTTGTGAAACTCTTTGATACCAGGCTTAACAGAACACGATAGGATTCCCATATCTACTTTTACATTAAATCATAAATATGTACTTGGAAAAATGAAGGAGCAGGGTAATAGTTTTTTTTGGATAATTGTGAATGTTTTTTTTTGATACAACACCAAAATTCAAAAACACCAAAAACTCAATAAATGTTTCATAATCTGTTACACTAAAATTCATGGGTCTGTCTTGCACTTTGAATAAATCTTTTGTTCATGCCTGATTTTATAACATAAGGCACTGCTCATTTAGAAAATATTGGTTTGCTCACTCATGTAGATGTCCCAGATGTTGACAGATTTCATTATAAGACATCAAAAAACTTACATGCATTAGTATTGGGCATGTGTCAAGCTACTAGTGAAAGTTTTCCAAAATTCTTCTTTCTCTGGAATGCTCCAAGTTTATCACTGGCAACAAATACTGTCAACTGGTTTTCTTGAAATGACAGGCTCACTTCATTCATTTAAAAAATAATCTGCCAGAATACTCAACTTTGAATTTTGAATAACCATAGTTTGTCAGTTATTCTTTCTAGGGGGAAAAAAAAAAGTTATTTCATGAAAAAAAGCAGCTAGTTCAGCTTGTAACTCAAGCAATCGCTAAGTTGCATTCCCTCGAGGAAGCTGTCATTCTTTGGTTGTGCAGCACAAGTACACTGTGTACCTCCCATTTTATAAAATACAATATTAAGTAATGAAGAATCGAGATTCAATAAAATTAATACTTTTTACTACTTCTTTAAGATCATTCTTATGTGAAACTGGCTTTCTCTCTCTTTTTTTTTTTACTGCCAGTATAGGATGGTACAAAATGCAATGGCTAGTGATACAGTTTAGTGCCAACACTTTAATGCTAGTTACAATGCCAGCATTGCTTTTGACCTATTGGTGCAAATGTCAACGCAGTGAATGATGCTAATAATGTCGTGGTGGTTTTATGAAAATAGTTTTGATCTCATGAACTCCTTGAGAAGGTCTCAGGCACCCCCAAGGGTCCATAGTCCACCCTTTAAGAATAATTAATATGGTATACGGTGGCTTGGAAATCTTGCATCGGATCATTTTTAAAAGAGTTTCCAGCTTTATTATTCTGAGATTCTAGAGCTGTATCCCCTAAACCTTCTCATATCCCTCTTACTCTGGTCATGGGATTTGTACCTTCCATTTCAAAACACAGTTTTCCAATTCCCAATTACACCCATGTCCTGAGAAGTGTCACCTGTCTGTTAACTTTGGTTTGGGAGGGAAAAGAAGAGAAGGATTGGAAAAATGATATGCAAAGGGGGAGGCTCATGAGTCAGCCGTGAGCAGACTCAGCGGGTGAGCAGAGCAGGCCCTCCTGGAACACGGCTCTGCTCCTGAGGCAACATAGGGTCATTACCCCAGAAAGAGGGCTGTGCGTCAGCAACTCCTAGAGACCTTTAATAAAATTCCCGCGCCGTACACGTGGAGTTTCTGAATTAGTGTGTCTTTGGGCCTGGGGGCTCAGGCGAGCTTAGTTTACAAAAAACTCAGGTGATTCTGAAGTTCATCCTGGTTAAAAATCATTGCTTTGCAGGGTAGGGTGAGCAGAAGTGCAACTAGGTCATCACAGTTGAGCCTGGAGATGTTGAGTTTATCTGTTTGAATATCAGGTAAGGAATGAGTGAGCTCCCTGCCATGGTTTGGGGAGAGGGGTCAGGTCAGGACTTGGAAATAGCCCTGGGGATTGTCAGGGGAGTACATTCAAGAACACAGTTTTGATCGGAATTGATCCCAAATCCCAGGACCTCTTTCTTTGGTTGTGAACCTCTTTATCGAGTATTACTTCACTCTGCAGCAAGATAGAAGTAAATGACAACTAAGGATCTAAAAAGAGAGAGAGAAGGAAAGGGTAGACCACTAGCAGCCCACAGAAACGTGTCTGTGTTGTAATTGCCACTTTCATCAGCCTAACTCGCAGTCACTCGAGGAAGAACACTTGGGGAGGAAAAATCTATTAGAACTGAAGCGGGGACTGGCTGGAAGCGCAGACTGCAGAGTGCGGCGTTATAGCTCCCTTTTTCTCGGTGTTGTAGCACTTAATCTTTCAAAGGCATTGAGGTGGAAATGGATAGGGCTTCCTTTTGATTTTTACGAGTGACATCAAATACCCTGCTCCTGAAAGATCCACCGGCCTAGTTTATTTTGGAGAAGATTTAGGGTGATGGGCTCTAGTGGGCACAGCCCAATAGATCTGAACACAGATAAGCGAGGCCAATCACGGTCTTTGATGAGCCCAATTCATTACCAACCTCTTCAGATCGCCAACAGAGGCCCAGGAAAGCGGTGGGGTTTCGCCCTGGCCAGTTTGGCTCAATGGTTAGAGCGTCGGCTGCCGTGAGGACTGAAAGGTCCTGGGTTCGACTGTGGCCAAGGGCACGAACCTCGGTTGCAGGCTCAATCCCTGGCCCCTGTTGGGACATGTGCAAGGCAACCAATTGATACGTCTCTCTCACATCGATGTCTCTCTGCCTCTGTCTCTCTCTCCCTTTCACTCTCTCTAAAAACAAAAAAGGAAAAAATATCCTCAGGTGAGGATTAACCAAAAAAAAAAAAAAAGTGGTGTTTCTGTTTCTTATAGAATCACACAGTTGGGACAATGGCCACTTGGACTCACATAGAGCTGTCATCTCATGATTGATTTTTGGAGTTTCAACCTCAAAGGAGATCATGCTTCTACTAGAAAGCTTCAAGGTAGCCACCCTGCCACCCAGGAGTGATAGTACGCAGCCTTAATGGGGTCCAAATTATACAGCATATATTCTTCCTGGAATATAAAATGACTGCTCTAGTCAAGCTCTTATTTGTATTAAAACATCTACTTGCCATACATTATTTAAATGGCTTATTAAAACAATTAGAGCAAAACAAACGTCAAACCAAGTCCATTTTGTGACTCACATGACCTAAACTGTGAGCAAATGACACCTGACGTCTATGAAAAGCCTGCTATTTGCCTGGCATCAGTCAAAGCACTTGGCAAGTGGTGGCTTGTTTCAAGATCTCAATAACCCTGTGAGGCAGGTGCTGTTAACGTTACAATTTTTAGGTAAGAAGCCAAATCACAGGTAAATAAAATAGTATCGATAAGTCACAAAGCTCACGAGGGATGGAATTTTCCCCTCACGCCTCCCAGGTGTTTGGCCTATGGAATTCCTACTATTAGCAAAGCTGCCCCACCTCTGCAAGGCCTCTGTTACTCTAGTTGATGGCTGTTATTACTTTTACTACCTATTCTAATGTTACTCTTATATGCTAACCAATTGTGACATGTTTGTGCATGTTTATTTACCCCAGGACGTCCCCATGGTACTAAGTTTCATGAGATATTACGAACAGCATATGACCCCTTAACGAGAATCCTTGGAAGAGCTGAAATGTGAGAACAGTGCTTCTAATACTAAGTTATTGTAAGGAATTTAATTAATAAAACGTACTATACCTGGGGAGGGGGCAGGAGGAGGGTGGAGGGGACCAATGGGGGGACATCTATAACATTTTCAACAATAAAGATTAATTTAAAAATATATACTCTAAGCCTTATGTGTTGAACAGTATATTAGCATTATATTACATCGGCTCTCTGTTGATGAGACAGCTTCACGGTGGTCTCGAGGCACACAGACACCGAGACACTATTTCTTTTTCTTAGTGGGCCTGTGAGACTGACCACGCTCATTCTTTGGCTGCAGTTTCCCAGTTTTCATGGGTCTCCAGCATGTGCATTAAGTCCTACAAAGGACAAGTATTTCTCTCCTTGCTCTTTCCAACGGAACGGCTATCCCCCGCCCAGCACTGACCTCTCTCTCCACCTGATTTCTCAGGCTGTAATCCTCTGGCTTTCTGTTTTGTGGAAATCTACAGGCTGCCAGTAGCTTTTGTCTGCTTTAAAGCCCTTTCTTTAGCAGAGGCACATATTCTCACCAAAATACTTTAGGAAGCCTCTGGAAGGAAACCACCACCACAACAACGTTATAAAATGTTTTAGTCTTTTGCTGGGAGACCCCATGGCCTTCTCTTCTATTTCTAATCTCTTTTCCTTACTTAACCCATTAATTTTGAGGACCTAGGGGTCTTTGTGACCACTCAACCCTTCAACTCCCTGAAACTATACCCTTATATTCCAGACTTGACATCGAATATAAGCTTTTATCTTGCTCTCAGTCTCTTGCTGACACCCCACCTTACCAGATTTCAACTGGCCTGGTGCTGGAGTCTCGTATAGCTCTGTGCCCTCAAGCCCGGGTGTCGGTGCGGCCTAGGGAAGCTTTTCTGTGACTGACCTTTTCAGCTTTAAAATAACTGTGACATAGTGTGGCCACAATGATCTTTCTCTCCTGGGATTTGTGCCTTTGTATATCCCCCCCCCCCCCCCCCCCCGCCCATGGCACAGGGCTGGCCTCCGCAATCAATAGTATAGTGCAGGAGGGATGGTGTGTGACTTCCAAAGCTCGGTCATAAAACCTGCCCTGGCTTCTGATGTGCTCCCTCTTGGTTCACTCACCACTCTGGAGCTGTCATGGAATGGGGACACGGGAGCAGCCCCCGGGGAGACCCATATGGCAAAGAACTGAGGCCTCCTGTCAACGCCTTGCACCAACCTGCGAGTCAAGTATGAGCCACCTTGAAATCCAAGCCTGCAGCCCCGCCGAGCATCTGGTGACTGCCATCTCAGGAGGAGCGCTGAGCTGGAACCACCCATCGAAGCTGCTTCTAAGTTCCGGATGCGCAGACACTGACACACAAATGCTGCAGAAATTGTTTATGCAGCGATAGATGAGTAAAGCATAGAGAGTTCTCCATCAGCAACTGGCTCCTTTCTGCGAGAAACATTTGGTAATTCCTGTGATTAGTTTGCTGTCATCTAAGAAGAATTTTCTACTACTTCTCTCTCTAGGAAAGGGGTTGAATAGTCCTTCCCCACCTTCAAACCCACCTCCCAGGCCTGTAGCCACGGGGCTGATTTGCAGGGGATCCCGAGATTACTTATCTAACAAGCTTCGCTAAGTTGCCCCTCGCTTATTTTAAGTAGTTTAGAGTGGCCACATCCCTTGTAAAACTACAGGTAGTAAGCCTCTGCTGCATAGTGACAAAAACTTTTATAGGGTTGGAGCCAAGAATATCTGGTTTTAAATCCAGTATTGGCCACTTAGTAACCCTGAATATTAAATAATGTGTCCAAGGAGCCAAAGGTCACCTCTGAGCTTTAGTTCCTTATCGGTAAAATGGGGATATTATGTATCATGCAGGGCTGTGTGAAGATGGAATGATATACATTATAAACTAAATTTCACAAAATACAGTGCCATGCAGATAATGGAAATTTAATAAATGATAGCCACCATTAATATTAAAAGAACACCTTGAACAACAGATAAAAGTTAGAAAACTAACTTATTTGAGGTCAAAAACCCCAAAACATGTTTCGGTATCTCTGATTCCGATGCAGTGTGGGCAGGAAGGAGGCCAGCATCTCAAAGGCAGGTGAGGATGGCCTTTCAGGTCTAGGGAACAGCGTGAGCCAAGTTGGAAAGGTGGGACAGGATCACATGTTTGGGGACAAGGTGAGGGCAGAAAGTAGTTTAGATTGGCTCGATCATGGGAGACACCGAGAAAGCAGGAGGTGATATAAGTGGGTGAGGACTGGAAAGCAGCTTGGGAGGTCTCAACCTCAGCAGTAATGATGTTTTGTAGGATCTTTAATAACGTCCCTGGCCTCCGCCCCCTAGATACCACTAGCACCCACTCCCTACCAGCTGGGACAGTCAAAACCATCTCCAGACATTGCTAAATGTCTTTCCTGATGAAGGGCCACTGCCTTGGTCCAACATTCTCCCCTTTGCTGAGAATGTCACTGGAGCCCAGAGAGGTTGTGTGCCTGGGTCGAGGACACACAGCTGGAGGCTGCAGAGCCAGGTGTAGACCCTTCCAGACCTCTGTTCTTATCGAGACACTTGAAAAGCAACCAGATGGCCTTTGACGTATTAAGCAGAAGAACCAAGAAAATTATCATGACAGAGACTTAGGGGCAGGAGCAAAGCATAACATTGGGCTGGGTCTCTGCTGGGGAGGGTCCCAGATGCCATCTTATTTAAGAACCATGAGTGTGGGTATTGAATGAATTAATACCAGGACGGGCCTGGCATAGTGTGTGATGCTGAGAAAGTGACCAGAGGTGATGAGCTCTCTCCTTCCTGTCCTGATAATAGTTTGGGCTTAATTCAGTGGGCCACAGGGAGCTATAGCGTACTTTTTATAGGTCAGCAACATTATCGTAGAGGAAAAGCGACATTCTACCTAAAGCTCATGTCTCTAGCTTCATCCTGAGGAGGTGCCCTATGTCTGGGGGACATATGCCCCCAGGGACTGGAGTGAAGCCTGCTCCTTAAGTGTCCTCAATTACCGTTTCCACCCACCAAGGAGGCTACTTTCTCTAGAGAAGATCGGGCCTTAATGAGCCCAGTGCCAGGACTGATGAAAACGGATGACACTGCAGCCTCGAGCGGTGGCAGGGCAGGGGGAGGTGGCGGAAGCGACAGGCTCCTCTTCACTGTTACCGCCCAACTTTGGATAACACAGCCGCATGCCCAGTGGCCGTCTGGACGCAACCCTTTGGCGGCTGGTCACCCTCCAGCGCCTCCGGGATGGGGTCACCGGGGCCGGAGCGCACTTTCTGAATTGAAGCAGCGGACTGTGAAATAGGAATTACTGACAGCTCTTAAGTATATCCAGAGAACAGCCCCATTCCTTAATACAGAGCCACTAATAGACATCTAGAAGCCTATAAAACAGGCAATTCCTCTACACCACCTTAGTGAAATCAATGTAGTTATATTACCTTCATCATTTTCCCTTTAACGTTTATTACATTTTGCCACAGTAATTTATTTTTTCATATCCATCAGCCGATTAAAGACTTTATTTTGAAGACACACACATCCTTGTGATCCACTTGAAACTGACCTACACGGGGAAGCAGAAGCAATACGGTGGGGATGTTTCTCTCCCTGTCTCAGTCTCTGTCTCAGTCTCTGTCTCTGTCTCTGTCTCTGTCTCTGTCTCTGTCTCTGTCTCTGTCTCTGTCTCTGTCTCAGGCCCTCTCTCTGTCTCTCCCCCTGTCTCTAACACTTCTTCTTCTGGGGAGGTTACAAACAAGAGCATAAACTTACATTTTTTTGCACCATTCCTTTCTAGTTCTCCAGATGATGTCTTAACTCCCGGAGGGTCTCCTCATCAGCTCCTCTCCAGCCGAGTCCTTTCTTGCTTTCTTCCCTCCCTCCCTCTCTTCCCCCTCCAAACCCTTCTCTGCTTCCTTGCCCTGAGTTGCCTGTGAGTTCCTGATTCGATCAATATTCAAGACCCCCAGGCCCACGGGCAGCTGGAGGACCCTGGGGCGCCTCTTCCTGAGTCCTTCCTGCACCCCCTGCACCCCTGCAGCCTCAGCTCAGCTCAGCTCAGTGCACCTCTGCCCTTGGAGCCCCAGCCAGGGCCCACCTGGTAGACGGAGGAGGTGGCTGCTTTAAGTAGACGGTTGAAACCATCTTCCTGCCCGGCCGGTGTGGCTCAGCAGTTGAGCATCGACCTAGGATCCAGGAGATCCCGGTTCGATTCCTGGTCAGGGCACATGCCCGGGTTGGGGGCTCGATCCCCAGCAGGTGAAAATCTGGTATTGGCAGCACTGGGCAGTTTTGTGGGGAAGGTGGTTTCTTTTATATATATTATTTTTTAATATATCTTTATTGATTTCAGAGAGAGGAAGGGAGAGGAAGAGAGAGAGAGAAACATCAATGATGAGAGAGTCATTGATCGGCTGCCTCCTGCACGCCCCCTGCTGAGGATCGAGCCCGCAACCTGGGCCTGTGCCCTGACCGGGAATGGAACTGGGGTCTCCTGGATCCTAGGTTGATGCTCAATCTCTGAGCCACGTCAGCCAGGCAACAGATGCATCTCTTGTTTGCTCTTATAGCACCTTTGTGTGTGTTTCTACCATAATACCTGTGATACCCTTCGGTGATCATTGTGTGTCACCCCTGGACTGCTGGCTTCTGGGAGACAAAGGACAGGCCTCATTGAATGTGGTGTTTCTGGCACACGGGGCACTGCTTGGCCCATCGCTGCTTCTCAATCAAGTTCTGCCAAGAAAATAAATGAATGAACAAATGTTTGCTGACAGTGTTCGGTTCTACCATTTCGGATCAAGAGCCTAGTCCACAGGCCCCTCCTCCAGCTCCTGGACCCACACACCACTCCTGTGTAAAGCACACATTCGCGCTGCCTGTGTGCTAGGCTGTGCCCATCTTCCGCAGGCACCACTCTCCCTCACTCCTGGAGTAAACACTTTGCCTCGTGGCATTTCTCATCAATTTTCTCTGGCATTTGCTTATGTTCCAACTGGGCCACAGTTGTGTGTAAACACCCCTTTGTCATAGGCATTTCTTAGTGACAGTCCTTCGCAAACCTTTCATAAACAATAATTAATTTGTTCCAGAGATTTACTAAGATGAGATGGGCATCTTTAATCCGTTCTTTGCACGCACGTGGATACCTGGAGAGATGTAGTGATTTAAAAGTAACCATGTCTTAGATCAGTGTTCAGGATCGGCAAAGGGATTTAGTGTTTTCTGGACTTATGCTTTAGCCTCCAGGTCCTGCTGCCTCAGATAAATTATATACTTGGTCGGGGAAACCACATTCATACTATTTTGCTTACACAGACAGAAATCCCGTCCATATTCAAGATTTCTCACAGGCAACCTAGATTCTGCCACCCTTATTCTCACTCCTCCAATGTAATATTTTTCAGAGCCCTTTGGCTCTTTTGTCCAGGATTTTACCCCAGGGGAGTTCTTTGTAATTAAGTATGTAACTATAATTTTACTTTGTAATTAAGTCTTGATAACATTCCTCATATGATCTTAACTGTAAGAAAATTAAGTGACAGTAACAGAAAACACACATACATACAAGATCCGTTTCTTAGTTTATCCTGGAACCAAACTCAATCTCAAATCCTAACCCTAACTGGAATCCAAAAAATGCAACACTTCAGAAAGTAAACTAAGTGCAACAAGTTAATACTTTAATGAATATCATGAATTCAGTGACTTTAAGATTAGCCAGTTAACAATATTAACAGTATAATCCTTACCTGCTGTGTAACCATCTTTGGCAATCCACAGGTTTCTAGTCATTTCCTAGTCTCTATATTTATATGCTGATATTCATGCCAGTTGTTAAGGATACGGATACTTGAAAAAAGCAATTAACAACCAGCTGCCTTAAGTCATTTCCTGCATAAAGAAGCATAAATGGATTTGGGTTCCTAAACCCTGGTTCCCAGAAACCTCGTAATATCTCCCACTGTTTCAATGGACTAATACAACTGACATTTACCGAGCGCTCTGTGCGTCAGGCGGAGCTCTATGCATTGTACATGTTTAAACCCCTGTGTCCCTTGTAGCAAACTAAGATGCAGAGCCGTCAACAGCTTGCCCAAGGTCACCGTCATGGGTACTGAAAGATCTTGGATTTGAACCCAAGCAGTCTAGCTATAGAGCCCACATCTCAAAATAAGTTATAAGCATGGCACTTACTTACATCTTCTCTAAAACTTAGAACTTGTGGGCTCTTGGGGCCTTGCTGCTCAGAATGTGGTATATAGAACAATAATATCGGTATCACCGGAGAGCTTGTTAGAATAACAGCATCTTGGTCCCTCTGCAGATCTACTGAGTCCTAATCTCCTCTTTACCAAGTGAGTCACGTGCACGTTAATGTCTGAGAAATTCTGTTTTCGGTCTCCTCTAGTTGCGCAATCCCAGAGGCACACGGAGGAGTCACAAGGAACTAGGGTATTCAGAAGGATTTTAAAAAAAAACTACCACACAGCTATGAGCACTGTTTTCTCTGCATACAACTTCACACTTAGCCCTGAGGGGTTTCATGAATGACTCCAAAGCACCTCATGTTAGCAGAGGGCCTTGGGGAAGATGACCTTCAGTCCCACACTCAGTTTCTGAGCTTCTACGTTTGTGTCTTTGACTGTGTCATTTATGACCAAGGATAAGATTTGCTTAATAATCGGGTTTATGGGGAACACCAGTGTCTATTATTTAAGAATATTTGGCAGAAGTGTATCTACCTAGTAGAGTAGAAGAGCATGTGGGAACTGAGTTGAGTCAACCCAAGGCTCAAACAGTGTGAATTCTGCCTGGGTCTTGGATACAATCCAGAGCCAGCTGCCATTTACTATAGCAAGTGACAATTAAAGCTAGAATGTCTATAGTTTCCCCATCGATGTGCAAATGAAAAAATGCTCCTGGGTCTGTTTTGAGCACTGCCCTTATATTACTCGATTAGCTTTCTCTTTAGACGTGAACACTTTAAAGAGGGAGAAATCTTAAGAGGTCGTCCACTCTGTTCCAAAGTTCTCTAAGTGGCAGGTGGAGATGTGAGGCCAAGTTTATCTGACTTGTGCTCTTTCTTGTCGCCTTTCTACCAAGAGTGAGAAAATTACCTTTTTTCCCCCTGCGAAACTGCTGTTTGTATCTCTTGAACCTCAACCTCGGGCAAGGGCAAGGGCAGTCAGAATGCACAACATAATGGAACAGAGCTCAGAGTTGGGTTGGGATAAACAAGAGAAAAAAGAAACATCGTGACTGGTTTCCTCTGCCTTACATTTAGAATGGGGTTGAATTCCTAATATATATAAATATATATGTTTCCATCTCAGTGTGCTTATTGAAAGTATTAAAATTGGAAGGGATCTTTCTGATCACATATTAGAAATGAACATTATAATAGTTTTAGAGATGGACATCCAGGCAGGTTCTATGTCTTGCCAAGCTAGCTCATGACTGAACCAAGCCTAGAACTCAACTCTTCTCCCTCCCAAACAAGAAACTTTCCATTAACCTGTCTGCCTTTCTGCCTTCAAGTAAATCACAAGTCGCTTCTCTAGTGACCCAATGCCCTGGAAATCAGACCAGGAAAACTTAGTTACACTCGGTTCAAGAGTCCCTTTGAGGAGCTATGTGGCTGACCCCCTTCCCTCCTCTTAGCTTCCCCCATGCCTGCCCACCCGGTCCTTTCCATTTAGCACACTTCTCAGGGTCTTACTGCATTTGTCAGAGTTGTCAGAGAACAGAGAGGTCATCAGTCCAAGGATTTCAAACTGCATGTTTCAGAGGCTGAGCTTTCAAAGGAAATGCTTTAGAGGACACCTTCCTCGGGTACGTGAGTGGGCAAGTCATCACTTCAACCAGAGCAGCTCTGCTTTCAGGGCTATTATACTGTGGTTTATATAAAATACTAGTTAAAAACGTGTTCTAGTGCCTATGGAAGGGGGGCAGGTTAATGGACCCAGTCAGCCCCGTCCCTTTCCAACATTTTTCAGACAAGAATAGCTGAGGCCCCAGCTAGACTTAAGGGACTCATGCAAGGTTACACAGCTCAGTTTCACTGTAGCTATGATGAGAAATAAGCTCAGTGAACATATTTTCTCAACCAAGAAACCAGGGTACAAGGCCTGACAAATCCAAGTGTGCTTATGGGGACAACAGGACAGAATATTTAAAATCGAGCCAGTCCCAGAAAACCCATAATATATGGTCACTCCAGGAAGAAGGTGAGAATATTTCCAGACTCTGAGACCAGCCAGAATGACAGGTGAGTGAACTATGGAATGAAGTCACAGAGGGTGACTGTTACGTCTCTGCTATTTTCTGCATTCTCTGATCTATGATGGGACTTGCCAAATCCTATTGATTTTACTGATGTTTTCTGTATTAAGATTTATTTCCTAATGGCTCCTTAGGACGTCTTGGGCTGGCTAGACCCTCAACTTCTGGAATGCTTTGGGAAAGCTGGGGCCAGGAGAAAATGATTCAGTAACTCACCCGACTTCTGATAAATCCTAGAGGAGAAAGTCCTGTGGGGTGGCAGTGACTAGAGTTTTAATGCCATCACTGTGAGCAGCCATAGATAATATATGTGTCCCTTAAATTTTGTAAGAGCTTCTAGCTGCCACAGCATGAGGTATTCAAGGGACATATTCTCTAAAATAAATGAACAAATACAATGGGGGAAAAAATGTGGTATTGGCACATATTCTTCCAGCCTTGATGGTTCTGTTCAAAATACAGCGCTGCTGGGCATTAAAGATATTACTCATGTAATAACACACAGCGTCCCCAGAGCCCACATCTCAGCCAAGGGATGAGTGTCGGCAGCAGGGGGCCTGTGGTGACACAGCTGTGCTGGTCGGGGGCACGGGCCAGCCAGGGAGTCACCAGTATCATTTTTACTCTGCAGGGTCCAGAGTGGCCGATCTTTCATGCCACGAAGGAGTTACATTTCTCCTTTCTCTCGGTCTTCTTTTGTTTTGTTTATGTTCTTTTAGTTTCTTTTCTTCCCCTAAGAAAAACCTGATTTAAGGGACTGCTACCCTGACGCTCAAGTCAACCTCATTACTTTGAAAGCCTGGCTTTCTCTGGCCAGAAGGAGCAGGTCCAATTTTTCTCAGCTTAACATTTGGGTGAGTCCTGCTTCCTCCAACTTAAGGATGCAATGACATCTCAATAATAATAATAATAATAATAATAATAATATTGAATACATATAAAACTCCATAATTAAAAATCATTTAATTTAATTTAATTTAATTATTTTACTTTATATTTTATTTTATTTTATACTTTATTTTATTATTTTATTTTATTATTTTATTTTATTATTTTATTTTATTATTTTATTTTATTTTATTTTATTTTATTTTATTTTATTTTATTTTATTTTATTTTATTTTATTGTTGAAAATAATTAAAAATCTTGTTCTTGGAGAAGTTAAGCCCATAGGATGAATTTTGGGGCTGGAATCAGAAATTCAGACTTGGCTTCACGGGCACAAGCAGTCACACAAGCCCCTTCTTAGAAAGGCTTCCTACTCCGTGTCATGCTCTGTTGCTGTCATCTTAAAACTCTAAGTTGTGAGCACGGGCCCTGATACTTCGTTGAGCCTGGGAGGGAGAAGTTAAGCCTCCAGTCCCGCAGGGAGCCCGTGCCCGGGCTCGGGACCCTCCGGCTCTGCTCTCTTTTCGTTCCATGGCCGCTGGCTGTGATCTGAACTGCACACGCTCCCACCTAGCGGCTCTTCCGTTGGAGGTGAGGTGCTGCTCCTTTGGGGTCTCAGTTTCCTGATCTGTGTAGTGGGGTCGGCAGTGTGACCGGCCCCATCACTTCGGAAGATGAGGTGCAGCACTGTATCTATAGCGCTTACCTTAGCCGCTGTCGAGGGCTTGATCTCCGCAAATATTTGTTGACTAAAGGATCAGGGATAAAACCATCACATAGGGTCCTGGGATTTCTGTAGCGCTTTGACTGTCCAAAGCCAAAATCTCCTGAAATCTCAGGAGATTAAAATCGACTTCTTTTGTCTTGCTGTCTACTTTATATATTTTTTAATCCCCAAAGGCCTCACCGAATGGTCCAGGAATCAGCAGGTCTAGCTTTTAAAGATTAAGAATGTGGGAGCCAGAGCTGTGATCAAAACTGGCCAGTGGAGAACTCCTGTGATACTCTGGGACCTCGAGGCTGTTTCCACTTTGTCTCCTACGGGCCAGTCCACCAAGGCCACAGAGGGGTCCCTGCATTGATGGGTGGCGCTGGTACTTTTGCAGGTGCATGCCCGTGGCGAGCATTGACTTCAGAGGGGACACATTACTTCAGTTTGTTTCTCTGGATCTGTGTATTGATGATCACATTATGAAGACTATGGTAGTTAATAAAATGTATCATTTAGTCGTGCCTGTGGGTGTTTAGAGATTTGTGACCTAGAGGTTGCAATCTCAAGCAAGCCAAAAAAATAATTTCAAAGCAATCCAGAATCTTTAGAAGAGACTATATAGAGCGTGGTCACAGTTACAAATGCAAGAAAATATACAGATCAGAGCAATACTTCCCAAACCCCGCTCTCTCCCCAGTCACCTCCATCGCTCCCTCCTGCCCCACGCAGACTTTCCCTCAGCTTTAGCCTGAGGGGTCTTCACGCTCTTCCACTTCTCTCTCCTCCTAAGTCCGCAGTAGGAGAAGCCCGGCCTGTTAGCGTGACAGAACGTGACTCTTTTTCAAAGACTGGGAAATGAAAGAACTGAGAGGAAATTTGTTTCAGAGGACAGTGCAAGGAAAGGTCAATGTTAATTTTTTGTCCTATCACATACGATAACAATAACATCTATTAGAATGGTCCCCCAAAGATGAGGCAGTCACTCAAGTTGTGCTTTGCGAATCCCATCCTACTTATCTTCGCCACGGTTTTATAAAGTGGCTTGTTTACCAGGAGAGATACCAGTCAAACTAAACCCAAGACAGGCTGACTGCAGAGCGCATGCTATAGTCTTTCAACTTGCAGCAGTTATTCAGGAAACGTCGCCTGGGTGGCTGCGTATGGAGGGCTTTTTAATGGTCTCTGTGACGTTTGGCAGGGCCCCGAGTACCAGGAGCTTAAAATCAAGTCCCAAAGATTAGGCATGAGCGAAAATGTCTGCACTGTAAGATCATGATTAGTGTCTCATGAATGTTGCTGACAACAAATGCCAAACACAGTGATGTTCTTTTAGGGGAGAAATCCGGGTATGTCATTTGGAATGTCTTTCTCAGAATTACACAGGACAGAATTGCATTCTGGAACCTGGGCTTAAGAGATGTCAGTTGCCACTGTAATGAATCATGTTATGTACCAATGTCATGTCACATCGAAAATAATTAGTCCAATGTTTGCTGTTTTTCTGGCTTGACTTCTGTCTTCCCATAAAATGAAACACATTTCATCAAATATTCTTCTTAAGTCAACTATAACTCCTTCCAACTTTTGGGTCTAATACAAGGTTGACTCATTTCACAGTTTACACCTCTGCAAATACCTGGAAGAAGTTGGGAAAACAGTCGATTAAGTACTCACCAGTTTGCAGTGCCCTGCAGCCCAAGGTAACTGCACTGCACCAAGTTACACCTGTGCTGTGCTGAGTGAGTCTGGACCCAGATCTTAGACTCTGCGCGTTGTGTCTGGTCCACTTTTTCTTAGTTATGGCCTGGTGGGAAGCAGCAGCTAGGCTTTTGGAAGAATTTAAATTCAAATTGAGCCTTAAAGGGTGAGATGTGGACTTAGGTATTTATAAAAAGGCATTTATAGAAAGATGCAGCTTTAGGAGAGAGCTAGATGGGAAGGTCCCCCCCAAAATGGTTAATGATGGATTTAGAGGGGGCATGTGGCAGTGGGGCAAAAATTACAAGTTAGATTGGCAATGTTGGTTAAAATATAAAATGACAGGATATGAACTATTTTGCACTGATTTCTTTTTAGGTATGGGGATATATTAATTTTTAATGTAGGGGACTAATATGATCGGTTTTGGGGAGATAACAGCAATAGAGAGAGCTAAATAATGTTGATAAAGGACCTGAGACTGAGGCTAGGGTCTACTAGTTAAGAGTCTTCTGTAAAGTGTAGGGAAGTGATGTGAGTGTCTGGTTTGGGCCTTTGGTTGCTGCTGACGTGGAAAGGACACCTTGTCTGGTGGCTGCTGCATTAGACTTCAGTGAGATGTGCAGGGACCTCAGCGGCACAGGTTGGCACAGGAGACCCTAATGTAAAAGAAATTTAGTTTGTTAGGTAAAAGAGAGCTCAGGGAGTCAGGGTGGCGATAACAATAACCAGTGGCATCGCTAATAGCTAAGATCTATCCTGTGCGCTCTGCAACATGCAGCTCTCTCTGTGCTAAGTGATGTACCTGGGGTATCTTAATAAGTTTTAAATCAAGTTTATGAATCAGGTATGGTTTTCTCTGTTTTAGATGGAAAGCCAAGACTCTAAGTGGTTAAATAAACTATTGTTACTTAACCCAAGTTCATGCATCTGGCAAGTGGCAGGGCGGGGGCCTGAACCAGGCACACCGAGAGGGGAGCTTGCTCTCTGCCCCTGCACAGCGCGCTCTCCGATAGCCACAGCCAGGGATCATGGTTCCATTGCACCTGCATGGTGGCGAATGCCACTCCTTTCAACATGACCAGCAGTGATGCTTTGGCAGAAATATTGAACACCACCGAGCCTCAGCCTCTCTGTGCATGGTGGGGCAAAAGTTGTTCATATGGAAAATAATAGTATAATTATTAATAATAAATAATACAACACTAAACTCTGTGTTTCGAGTACTCAAAACTAGAAATCTACTTTTGTCTGACCCTGTGCAAGAAGCAGGAATAGTTAATAATCATTTCGTAGAGATATTTTGAAAGTTAAAGTTGATAATGTGTGTGAAATGATCGGCAAGATAAACATTTCGTCTCTCTCTCTTTTTCTAAGATGAGTATTTCAACCAGCAGGATTAAGAAGGGCTTTGGGGTTCCAGGTGGTAAGCAATACCCGAATCCTGGCAACGTGGCTGCGGGCAATCGCTTCATTCAGCACAGGCCTCTGACGGGCCCTCAGGAGTGAGAGGCAGGAGGCCGTGCTGTGTCCAGCTGCCTAAGACAGGACACTGTCCAGGGACATCCAGTGTACCTGGCTGCAAGTTCCTGGATGGCTTCAGTCATAGAACTTTTTAATAAAAGTTCAGTCCCATAGATTCCTGAAGCAACAGAGGAGTGACGTGGGGGAGACTTGGAAACATGCAGGCACGTGGCTACTCAAGTTTAGCCCAAATCAGAATAGATACGGTATTTATGTTGGCAAATTAATTCCAGACCCCTCCAGCTAGTGTCCTGCACACTCTCCTTCCAGGCAGGAGGGGGGGGGAAGCTGTTGAAGGGTGTTGCTGGGCCCTGGACAAAGGGGTCAATCAGTTGAATGGAGGGTGGCCGTGCATGCAGCTTGGAGTTTGAGGTGATCATATACTATCACCTTACCTTTTATTTGCCTGTCTATGTCTCTCTTTCCCAATAGAATGTGAGTTCCATAAACACAGGACATCGTATGTCTTCCTCACTGCTGTATCTTCAGGATGTGGCACAGAGCTGGGTGCTCAGTAAATACCCGCGGAAAGAATGGATGAAAATACTCGGGCATATTTAGGCCACTGTCTTCTGTTAACCCAGAGTACTGCTAATAAAAAAGTTTCAAAGTTGTAAAAACAAACACCTGGATTTAGGTGCAGCCCTATCTTCTCTCTACTTCTCCCCCCACTTGAAGGTTAAATAACTATGTTGTCAAGAACCCCCCACTGAAGCTAGAATTTATTCTATGAGCATAAAAGTAAAGGAGTTTTGGGAGGAGATTGAGCTGGGAAGTAGATTTCTACTTCAGAAAGATAACTTTGGAAACAGTGTGCAGCCCAGATTAGTGAGTATTGGGAGCCTAGGACCCAGTTAGGATGCTCTCACTTGTGATGAGCAGATGTGTAGGTGCCGGGCCAGGCTGGCGGTGGTAGGTGCTCTTAGAGCTAGTGGCTGTGGCAGCAGGTACTATTACCCCCACTTAATAATACTGACGATAGTAATACTAATAATGATAACAGTCATAATACTACACAATACAAATAGCTAACATTTATTGAGTATTTCTTCTTTGCCAGGAACTCTTCCAGGAAGTTTAGGAGAGTGCCTGAGTTATCCAAGTTTGCACAGCTATTAGTGAGTGAAAAAGCTGAAATTCAGACTTAAGTCTTGATCGTAAACCCAGACCCCTTCTGGCCGTGCTACAAACGAAGTCTGAAAGTACAATATATGCACTTAACGCATGCATACCATGTGTACATGTTACTTATGGAAATGCGCTTTGCTTTTAGATGGTGAGTTTTTTAGGCTGTCAACTCCTGGAAGCAGAGCCTGTCTGCTTTTGTTTCCTGCAGCAGCAAACTGCATGCTCTCAGGGAGCCGCGGAGACAGACATCTCGTCCCCGAGTGAGGCCTTCGGAGGCCACGCTCCCTGGCAGGCAGCAGAACCCTTTGGAGAGTTTGCAGAGCCTTCCTTTATCCCTCAAATAGCAGGTTGGAATTTACTCGCTTAGCCTCCACCCCCTCGGCTGAGTAAAGGTCTTCACACTTGTGGGGGAGCAGAGAACAGAGGCGGGGAGAAGGGCTGGAAGGGGTGATGCTGGGCATCGCCTGTGCCCGGGGACCTCTTTAGTGTGTCCTGCAAAGTTAATGCTCTGTGCTCGCTTCCCTGACTTGCTGCTTTCTTTATGCAGCAGCTGCTTTTTCTCCAACGCTGCGTGACGCCCCAGGAATAAAGCAGCTTAGAGGAGAGGGTGGGATCCCCACAAGGCCTTTACATCAGGAGGGGTTCGGGTGAGAAACCAGGCTCCCTTCTCGGCTGGCCCTGCAGGGGCCCGTGGCTGGGGCTGGCTCCCTGTGGCCTTCCTGCCCCCTGCCACCTCTCCCTCACCTCCCTCACCCATTTCTTCTCAACAACACTTCCTTTTGGATGTTCCCAGGCAAATTCGAGCGAAGCCTTGCGTGGAGATTCGCAGGGGTGGGCTCTAGAGCCTTGGGACCATTTCATTTGTGGGGTGGGTGAGTGCACGCCTTGGTCCTGCCTAACAGAAGAGAGAACTGGGAACCCCCAGAGTTCTTGGGGATCGTGGGCACACAGACTTTTCCCCGTAGGATTTTCATTTTAAGCAGACCCTCAGGTTTGGACTTGCCTCAGGGAAGTGTGTGACAGGGCAGAGAGCAGGGAATAAAGAGCCTGTGAATCTCTGTACTTTGGTTTCCAAAGGCCCAAACCATGAAGCAGATCATGCTGGTGTCCGGGAAGCATAGAGTGAGTGTCCCTGAGACAGATAGCTGGGATCATCAGGAGGGGAAAGGGTCCCCTCCCCACCACCCCCAGTGGCAACAACAGAGTCCCCTGGCTTAGGGTGGGGAGAGAGACACAGGAGAAAAGATGAGACAGGGGTTCAGGAGGTCCTGGGGGAGAGGCCCCGGCGGGAAGCATGGCTGGCTGGGCGCCCCCATGCTGTGTGGGAGCAGAGTCCTTGTCTGAAGGCCGCCCTGTAGGCCCGCAGGGGCTCCTCTCAGCTCCCGCCCAGGAAGGAGAGGGCTCCCCTCCATCAGTAAGCAGCACCCCGCGCAGTGACTGTCCAGCAGCCATCTACGGTGTGCCACTTGGCTTGACCGCTGGCCACCTGGCCCACATGGAAAAGTCCCACCATGAATGCTCCAAGGCACTTAGATGTCCCAAGAGGAGGAGGGGGGCCACAGTCTCCTTGCGGAATTGTGGGGAAGGCTCAGAGTGTCCTGCTGCAGAGACCTGGTGACTAATCACCCTGTAATAACCGTCAGCAGCACAGCAATGGCTACTGTCACTATGTGTCCCACCCCTCAAATCTGGACAGAATCTTTGATACAGGATTTGCCTACAGCAGCACTTCCCAACTTTTTCACCTCACGGCACACATTAGCTAATTATTAAAATTCCATGACACACCAAAACATATATATTTTTTTGCCAATCTGACAAAAAATAGGTATAATTTTGGTTCACTCACACCGAACTGCTATTGTTGTTGGCTGTTGTCATTTTTTTATTTGACAATCTCAGGAAAAAGAGGTCAGTGGCCCTGACTAAAGAGTCAGGTACTGCCTGTTTCAAGAATTCTTGCTGCACACGGGTTGAAAATCTCTGGCCTACAATAAAGGAATTGTAAATTGGGACAACCGCAGACACCCAGCATTTATGGTTTGGCCTATTGTCCTGAGGCAGATGCTATTTCCGAACACCACGTAGAAGCAGTTCTATGAATTCCTAAACTGCTCAAGCGAAAATATACATATATTCTCCCGCCACTGACATCTGCCATCATCAGAAAAGTGGCCCGGAGATAGAATTATCTTCCCTAGACTCTAACAGCAAGTGCATTTTTCTAGGTACAAGACGATTTGAGGCAGGGCTTGGATACCTACGCTTCACAGCACAGATTCGGCCTGCAGATGTTTCCTTCCAGGTCGCAGGGCACACAGATAAATAAATGCTGACTATTAAGAAATCAAGAGAGGACATGCAGATATCCAGGTGTTGCTTCTTTGGAAGAGCAGGAAGATCCGGCAGCATTGACCAATATTATCATGTGCTGCTCCCTTGAGTCCTGGCAGCTCTCAGGCTCTCGGCGTCCTCTGGCTCTGACTGCACCTTTGACACTGAGGGTCACCGGCGCCCTCTGGCTCTGACTTGCATCTTTGATGCCGAGGCAAGGCTGGGTGACATCTGTCACTGGAACCATGCTTTTTTGTTCCTCTCACACTCAACCAGCAATTTTCTTTTCTGTTACCATTAAAGTCCCAGAGAACATGGTGATTTTGTCTCAGCAAGAACATCTGCTCCTGGCCTTTAGCAAGTGTTTGGATTTGGAGTTGAATGTTTAGTCATGAGTCCCATGGGCTGGTCATCTCCTCACCTGAGAAATATTTGTGAGTTTGCTTGTGGAAATAATACCTTCAATTGCATTAGGGTGTTTTTTTGCATTTAAATCTCCAAATTGTTCTTCCTAGGAGTCAAAAAGGGTAGTGTGTGTGTGGTGGTGGGGAGTGGGGGGCAGAGACAAGACTCATTAGCCCTGCAGCCTGGAGCTTTTAATGTATCAGAGATTTCCCCAGCGATTCTCACTCTTAAAGTGTGCTGCACCTCCCAGGTTGATCCCCTTTGGGCTGTATTGGTGGCTCTGCATATTGCCCACTCAGAGCTGACTTAAAGATTCTTTACCCCTTTCTCCACATGCATGGAACTATGTGGTTCCTTGTAGATTATGCAGCTCTAAGGAACACATTTCTCTTAGGCTGTCTAGCAACTCTGTGGCTTGGAATTGTGCCTAATGTGTTTGATAATTAATTGTGTGACTTTAGACAAGTTACTTGCCCTGCCAGTGCTTCCCTTTCCTTTTATAAAATAAGACTAGACCTTCCCAAGGCTGGAGTGGCTCAGTTGGTTGCGTATCATCCTGCTCACTGATAGGTTACCAGTTTGATTTCTGGTCAAGGCACATACCCAGGTTGCTGGTTCGATCCCTGGTAGGGGTGCATGTGGGAGGCAACCAATCCATGTTTATTTCTCACATCAATGTTTCTCTCTCTCCCTCTCCCTTCTTCTTTCTCTAAAATCAATAAAAATATATCTAAAAAAAATAAGACTAGACCTAGACTGACCTGTATTTATTCATTCAAATGATATGCATCAAATACCTACTATATCACAGACACTGTCCTAGGAGCTGAGTATATAACAGATGAAAAGACAATGTCGCCACTCTTGGGCATCTTAAAGTTTGGAAGTAAAAACATAGTTTATATCTACTTACCTATTTATTATCTGTAATAACTTGTGATAAAGATCTATATACCTGGAGTATAAAAATATGTTCATATTATTTAAAAAGCAGTGTGATAAGGGTAAGGATAAATGTGCACAAAAATGTGTGTAATCTTTAAAAATGAGCCCTTGCAGCAGACAGGGATGACTTCAGAGTAAAAGTTAACATTGCATGTCAACTGTAATTAAAAAAAAAAAAAAATTAAGTTGAGTTTTGTGAATGTCTTGAAGTATGAACAGAATCCCACAGGGACTCAAGGATTAGGGGGCATCACGTGTGAAGCCTGGAGGGATAAGTCAAAGTGTTTGGGATGTAGGAGCTTGGGAACAGCTGAAGTGGGGCAGGAAATGGGAGAAAACAGGGCTGCAGATTCTCTCAAAGAAGGGTTCATACACTGTGCAGGTGATGCTTAGTGTTTTAGAAAGTCATTCCTTTGGGGGTATTTGCACACTAATACTCATTTATGCATACATTCTTACATTTTCTGGAATATTTTGGTATTGTTCTATTAATAACTAGAGATAGTTTACCCTCTTAAGTTTCACTTCAAAACCAAAACCTTTTAACAGTTGAGCTAACCTGCGAAGCACTAGTAGAAAGCAATGTATAGATTATGGTTGGGTAGTGTTCCTACAAATGTTTGGGTTGTGAAAAAGAAATACTCATCAGAAGCAGAGAGGTACTTCGTTGCAGGTTCGGGAGGAAGGCAACCCAAGGAAACCGAACACAGAAGGCTCTGGTAACCTCCGTCTCACGAGATTAACCAGTAACCATGGAGTATAATTTCAGATAAACTCGCTCCTTAATCTTTTGGAATGATTTTGCTTTAACAGTGCCCTCTCTCTTACTGGGTGAAAACCATAATCAGGGAATCTTCCCAGTTAGGAGCTCAAAGGTGAGAAAAAGAGACAGACTATGTTTCTTTGCAGCTGTACCAGACCAGGGCCCACCCGGGGGCCCTCTCATTTGTCAGCTGTGCTATTGCCAGAAGCTGCCTGGTGGGCTCTGGTCGGCTCTCCGTCTTTATAGCAGTAACCGTGTAGCTCTGAAAACATGGTGCTTGTGGTTCAGCTCTCGGCCCTCTGCTGGCCAGATGTCTCCTCACAGCCTCACAGTGAGGCCATTCCGGGGGAGCGCCTTCACCAAGACGACCATACTGGCTCTTTTAATTTCTTGGCAACTCAGTACTGAAATTTTTTAAAGGGGATTTAAAACCCAACAGTTTTTCCTCTAGGAGATTATAATAATTTTAAGGCGCCACAGATTAAATTGGGGGCCTCCACTGGGTCCCTGGCCTTGGTATTAATTAACAAAGCTTGAAACGAGCTGTGATTAATTGCAAGTCCAGGAGCTCAACGCAGTTTGATGACTATGTTCAGATTTCAGGGAGAAAAACATTCAAACTGTTGCTCGAGGCAGGATCTTCTGCAATAATAACCACCAACGTGTCTTCGCCATACAAACCGCGGGGCGTATCACCCCTGGAGTGAAGTCTGTTGATAACGGTGTCGGGTGAGAATCTGCAGCCATCTGCACGGTGTGAGCCTTCGAGGGCTCCCACCTTCCTTCCTTCTTCCCTCCCTTTCTCTCTCTCTTTCCCCCCCCTCATTTCACCTTTCCAAATAATCAGGCTTGAATAATAAATTAGGTCAGGGTAGGCAGGGGAAGTGAGTACAAGATGTGGAATTGAAAGAAAGGAAGACACATGGACAGTTTAAAAATATAGAGAAATCTATCCTTGGGACCGTTTTTACCTTCATTTTCAGAACCCTTGTAGAGATGGTTGTCCACTGGTGCACAAGGGTGTAGGGGGAAGATCATAGAACTTTGGAGGGGCAAGAGACCACATTGCTTATTTGTCTCCACCCTGGGTTGATGGTAGAGAAAACTGGGGTGTATGTCAGTTCAGCAGGATATGTGCAATGTCCCAGAGATGGTTGGAGGCAGGCCAGGTTATGGAATTCTGACACAGCCAGAAGGGACTGAGAAAGGTGGACATGGACTTCAAAGACTTGAACTGGACCCTGGCCCCATCTCCACCCAGTAGCGGGGCCAGTTTCATGAGTGTATGACTAATGCGGTCACAGGCCCCCCACACAGGAGGGGTCCACACTTGGTTTGATGATCTGCTGTCACCATCTTGAAATTTTTATTTTATTTTATTTTTTAACAAGACACCCTGCATTTTCAAATTATGCCTTGCAAATTATGTAGCCAGTCCCATCCAGCAATATAGGATCGTAAGCACATCACTCAACCCCTCAACTTCTCAGTTTTCTTATATGTAAAGGGATCATATCATGCCTGCATTGGATGGAATAACTAAGTGGGGTAATTAGGGAGGGGAGACTGTAAATGGTGCTATGCAAAAATAAGGCAGACTTGTGAACTCTCCTGAGCTGCAACTGGTCTTACACAGCAATATTGTTCATGTGTTTTTCTGGGAAATTGATGGGCTGCTTTTATGTTTTTACTCAAGGTTCTGCCGTCCCTGATTTAACTTCACGATGCCTTAAAAAGAACCTCTGCACCTCAGACGTAGGGCTCCTCTCTCTTTCAGGACGTACAGCTCTCAAGGGGAAAGAGAAAGGAGACAGCGGTGGCCAGAAGAATGTTTAAGAAACGAGACATAATTGCAGTTTGGGGTGAGGACTTCAGGAGAAAGCCACACAGAGAATGATTTAAGGGTAAGAGTTAATAGCAGTTTTTCTGCCAGGTACTCGAGCGCGAAGGTCAAAAAAGCAAAGCTTCTGGTTATAGCTTTTATTTATCCAAGCATATCTGGGGGGTGAGAGGGTGGCCCTTCATAAAATGGGATGTGGGTGAATGTGCTGGTCTTGGAGGCCTCTGGCCTCTTCCTGCTGCTTTTCCCACCTCTGTGGGGTCCCCCTGCTCAGAGGGGAGAGAGAGCAGAGAGGAGCTCAGGGTGGGAGACCCCAGAGAGCAGCAGTTATGCTGGAGATCCTAGGCCAGCCTCTCGGCCCTGTAGAAACACCAGGGATTCTCATGACACTGGTACGGGGAGCACTGTGATGGAAAAGACGGTAACGATGATAGAGGGGAGATTTAGAAAGACAGGGAGGGTTCCTCTTTGTTAATACATTTCTGTGCCCGCAGTTCAGTAAGCGTGAAGACTTCCCTGAGCATGGTATCAAAGAAAGCTGTTAGCATCCATGCTGGCTACAGACATTAGACCTGTGTTAGAAAGAAACAACATTTTGAATTTGTTCTTGGTGATCTGGTTTCATTATTTCGCATGTACCTGTCCAATTACCCTTTGGGACGGCCTGGATGGACCTGGAGAGCATTATGCTAAGGGAAATCAGCCAGGCAGAGAAAGACAAATACCACATGATCCCACTTATATGTGGAATCTAAAGGACGTAATAAACTGATGAACAAAATAGATCCAGAGACATAGGAGCATGAAACAGACTGAGGGATCTCAGAGGGAAGGGAGGGTGGGGAGGGATTAACCAGAGGATTTATATGCACATATGCACAACCCAAGGACTCAGACAATAGTGCCGTGAAGGCCTGGGGCGGAGGGTGGGTGCGGGAGGAGGGGGCCAATGGGGAAAAAAGGGGACATCGGTAATACTTTCAACAATAAAGATAAATAAATAAAAAAGAGGGAAACTACAGACCCCAAATGGAGCCACTTCTAAGCCCCACCAAGACTTAATACCTAATCTAACTGCAGTTTCGGTCTCTCCCAGAAGTGGAATTTTAAACCAGTCTGGAATTACTTGATCAACACTAGTGAGGTAACGTGCTTGATAAAAACCCTTCACTTCTCCCAGGAATGGTGACCTTGCTTGAAATAACCGGCTCTTATAACCTTGCCCCACACCCACCTTCTGTCTGTAAAAAGCTTATAGGACTCTGAGGTGCTCTCTTCTATTTGTTATATGGGATTCTGCCCCACTCATGAGTTGTTCCACAAAGCCAATTAGATCTTCACATTTACCTCATTTAATTTTTGTTTAACACCTGTAAGAAGCAAACAAGAGAAACAATGTAAGATTTGTTTGAAAATTGTGTGCTAATTGAGGTCATCGTGAGAAGGATTAACATATTTATAATTAGTTCCCCCCCCAACACACAGTAACTGTTATGGATACCTTTACTGTGCAGAACATTTAGGGCTTTATTTGTGATGCCTGAACTGGTGCACTTCTAGCCTTTGATAGTTAGTGTTGCGTAGTTGTCTGTGTAGGACTCACAGGAAGCAGGGAAGTGAGACATCACCTGTGGGGAGGGCACAGGTAACATGTTAGAAAATCAACAGTGTGATGGAAAAAGAAATAGAGCCGGGAATCAAAGGAGGGTGGGCAGGTAGGTCCAGTAAGAGGGTGTCTGAGAAAAAACCGAAAGCCTTGAAGCACAGGAAAGGAAATGGTTAGTAATTCCAGACCAGGAGAGACTTTTTCTTTTCTTTTTTTTTTTTAAGTGTGGCTATCTTCAGCCCCATTAGTGTGGCCAAAGTAAAAAGGTATCAGACAAGAAGAGAGACAGGGGCGCTCAGATACCAGCGCCAGGCAAAACCCATCACACAGGCCTGCGTTTTGTGTCCGTGGAGCCAGCTCTGTGTCCCCGCTTCCCCGGCAGGGTTAGCTCTCCTAAACCTAGCAGGGGAGGGATGAAAGGGACCCGGGTCGGAGGGAAGCCTGCTCTTCAAAAACACCGAAGGACAAGCAGTCCTAAGAGGACAGCCACCGGGAAAAGGCAGAGAAGGCTGAATTATTCTGATTTGCCTTCTCCTGCTAATTAGGACCCTTTGCAGCAGAGCAGACTTTCAGGGAGGAAAACATCTTCTTTCTCTCCTTTCATATGGAATGTAGTTTTCTGAGATGTCATTCAATATTCTGTATCTATCCTTAGAGAAATACTTTTGAGATAAGGCCAGTTTCTGGAAGGGGTGAGGCTCAGAGTCCTGCAATCCCTGGGTTAGAGGGAGGAGTAGATTCTTCCAGGACCTGAGACAGGAAACGCCTCTCAACTTCTTTTCTGGTTCTTCTGAGAAAGTCTGGAGTCCAGAAAGCTCATGAGCTTTTCCGCCCCCTCTTGATCTGAATCTTTCTGGTCTGAGTCTATCTCTACGAAAAAGGTTGCTGTTGATCTGGGCTCTCCACACAAAACCTGTCTGCAGGGGCCTAGTGGGAATTTCAGGCTTGCCCCGGAATTTGGGTGGTGACTTAGTGGCTAGAACCACCTCTACTTTCAAAGTTGGGGTGGAAGTTGCTGAGTTAGTTGCTCCTGGAAAATAAATGTCCTTGGCAGTAAATAAATGCCCTGCATTTCTTGGACGAGTGCACCATCTAGGCCCTGTCTCCAGATACAATAGTCTCCCTCCATCTTTTGTGCATAGTAAGCTCTTACCCACCCTCACTCTTGGTCAGGGAAATAGAAGACAGAGTAGGAGCGAAGGAATAAGCTTGCCTTGGGCATGCATTTGAGCCACACCCGATCTCGAATTTTTTACATCCTCTTGTTTTGTTTTTTGGTTCGATTTTTGGTTCTCTATGTTTCCATTTCTGAATCTCTTACAACTGAGTGTTGACCATTCATTGGAATAGTAAAAGAAAGAGGTAAACAGGTAAATGATCCCCAGTCTGTTGGTTCATAAAGGTCATTAGAAATTCCATGAGTTATTTTTGCTTTTTTAAATATGAGAAATACACAGTATGTTTATTTGGAGGAGGGTATAATGGGTTGACTAAAATGTTTTGGCTCCTTTTTTCTTGGCATTAAACCAGCCCAATTGGTAATTCTGGTTATCTGAAGCTGATCAGAAACTGTGGCTGGCTTTGATGCCACTGTTCTTTATTTCTTTTTCCTTAGCATATCTTTGAACATTACATATTTGCTTATTTATGGTGTTTCTTCTATTTTGTTAGTCTCTCCCTACTAGAATGTGAGCTCCATGAGGCCTGAGCATTTTTCATATTTTGCTCACTGTCGTAACCCAAGCATCAAGAAAAGTACAGGGAGTGCATTATTTTTGTACAAAACAAATGAATGAAGGATTATTTACAAAAACTTTCAATTCAAGTCGATAATTTATTGTAGAGTTCCTACTCTGCTTTGTGTCCTATTCTAGTCACAGAATATCAGGGGTTCTTTAAGTCTACCCACCTACCTAGTTTAACTATACTGGATGACACCACCCAAGGAGGCCATTAATGAATGAAAGCATCTTAATATTAGGAAAGGAGTCTGGGCTGGGAGATTCCAGTTTTTTCACTGACCACCTGGGTATTAATCATGGATAAGGTGTATACTTAGTTTCTGCATCTTTAATGAATAATAATTACTAGGTCTTTGAAAGGCTAAAATAATATAAGCAAGAAGCACCTCATTTGTTGTTTGTCATATAATAAGCATTCAACAAATGTTTATCCCTCTCGTCTTACTTTGATAGGCAATAAAATCAATGGTAGAACAAGCTATAAAGTAATGCATTTTCACAGCAACAGCTCCTAGGGGGTAGGCATTATTTATTTTATGCATTCTTGACAGCTTCTTACTTCCAAGTGCTTAAAGAATATATATCATCAATAAAAACTGCTTTTCAGGCCATTAACCTATCTTATTAGGGCGGGTAAAATATCATTTGATTATTGAATTACTGTAGCTATTTTTCATATGTGTGTATGGTACCCCTCCTTCAACTAAACTATAAGAGCCACCTATGTTCCCCTTTGTGCTTCATAATATATGTTTTGGGTAGAAGCTTTCAATACATTTTGTTCATAGGTTAATGAAGACTCTCACCATTATGTTAAATGTTCCGTGCTTTGCTTTAAGAGAAGCTCCCCTTAATCTCTACCTTCTCAACCCATTAGCCTTGTCTCTGGCCCCCCTCCGGGGAGTTTCCGATGCGGTTCACGCCGTGTAGACACGGGGCCCTTCTCTCCCGAGCCTCTTCCACGCCTGCCTCTCTGGGTACATTGCTGCCATATTTCTGGGAAACTCATTGGGAGCTGGTGCCAAAGGACTGTCAGTGTGTCTGGGCATCCTCCCAAATGTTAGACGCAACTGGAGAAACATTAGGCTCTTCTGGGGATGCAATTGATACAATTGACTAGATGACATTAAGTGAACTGCGCGAGAGTTGATAACTAAACCAGACCTCAGGGTTTCAGCCCAGGCGTAAAAACGAGAACGCAGGAAGGTAACAGCCTACACGCTAGGTTTTTCTCATGGGGTCTGAGCCCCATTTTCAAAAGAATCACTTAGAGAGATTTTAAAATATGGAATCATAGGTCCAGCTCTAGACTTTCTGAGTCCAAATTTCTGTGTTTAAACTAAACAAAAACAACAACAATAAAAAAATCCCCTGGGAAGATTTTGGTGCAGCCAATCCCATCCATTGGCATCAACGATTGTTTTCCACTTACTGTTGGCCAGAGGTCTGACCGCATCAGAGTATCTGTACGGTTGTTTCCTCCAGATGTGCCTGGCATCCTTAATTAAATGGACAACTGGGTGTCTTTGCACACCTTGTTCCTCTTTCTAGACCACCTTTCAGCTCTCTATATGGTGAATTCTCCAGATAGAGTTGACTTATCGCATTTATAAGCCCTCACTTATTGCCACCAGGCTCCACTCATCTTTGATCTCCTATGTGAGGCCTTTCCAGGCTGCCCTGGAGAAGACAATGGTTTCCCCCACCCCATTTTCATTTGTATTTCTCTCCATTTCTTCACTTATCAAAATATGTAAAATTACTTGTTTGCCTGTGTCCGTCCTCACTAAACAGCTCTACAAAGGGAAGGTTAACACCATTTTTATTCATATGTCTCCTCCAGTGTCTAACGCAGTAGTTAGTTTAGTCCCAATGCTTATTATTTAGATGGATGTATGGATGAAGGTATGAATTCTTGGGCGAATGTTTAATGAATTATAATAATAATTATTTTCAGCAGGAGGAAAAGGGCTCCAAGACGAGCACGGGGCTATTATTCATACTGTGGCTTTCTGGCCACTGCTCCTGTCTTCACCCACCCACGCACAGGCGGAGCACAGCGCTGCAGGTGAAAAAGAACAGCAGGGTCAAGAGGAGCGACGCCAATCCAAATTCAGAAAATGTGCCTTCCATCCGCGAGCTGGAGCCGGTTACCTGGGGAACCAGATTTATCTAGGTATCCTCTGTACAGCACATCTCAATGAGGGCGCTTTTAATAACCAAGTGATGTGTAATTGCCTGTGTAAATTATGTGCCTCTTGTCCAGCTCCAGCTCTGGTGCTCTGAGTAAATTATGGAGAAAAACCTCCTCTTAGGATTATTATATGGCTGGTATGATGTGATTGCTGGGCTGTCCAGTGAGTTTTAAAGGGGACTCCATTTATTTATTTTTGGCTTTTGAGTCATTTTTTGAAGAGAAGGCAATAGAGGAAAAACAGTCATTGGACTCTGCAAACTCACGTAACAGAGAAGCAGAAATATCTAATTATCGAGGTCTTTCTAAGACCTCAGAATCACAGACTTCAGATTCCTCATGGTTTAATCATAGGCAAAAGACATGTGAGGGGGTGTTGGCCTCTGCCTGAAAGCCTTCAGTGGTGAGAGCTGGATTGTGCGGTGGAAAAGCAAAGTCTTTGTTTGGTTGGACAAAAGAGTGATAGATCACCGAGTGACTTAGTCAAGAGACTTAAGTCTCCATGGGCCTCAGTTTCTTTGTGGAATGGGAATGAGGCTGTTTGTCTTGCTGGGTTGTGACTATGAAATGAAAAACTATACAACGAGAATAATATTTTGAAAATATGAAGTGTACAGTAATTTCATCATCTTCCCCCTCCCAATCACAAGTCACCTTCCCATACAGTCCTTCTACCTGTAGGATCCTTGAGAGGGGGGAGGATTCATTATAGAGAAAGTCACTCCATCCGGGAAGGGCAGAAAAGAGCGCCCTTCCAGTTCCAAGGGCGCATAGGAGAGACACAAGAGGCAGGTATGTGGGAAACATGGGTTTCAATATTTTAGTCCCTACTCTCAGGAAAATCCTGGAGGAGTGGGGTTAGGAGGGTCGATGGGAGAACTGATGATGGGGGAATAAATGTTTTTTCCTTATGCAGAGTCTAGGAGGCTGGCCACTGCACGTGGTCATCTCATGCTGACCATGCGCATCAGTAGAGTGAGAATGAAAGTGAGGCACATTCGAACAAAGAGATGACATGTGTTAGCTTTTCTGGGCCTCTGTCAGCCTCAGTAGAAGGGATCTATGGGTCTCTGAATGGTCTTCAAGAAAAGGAGAGGTGGCCAATTTTAGAGCTTTTGGGCTTTCCATGGAGATGCCACCTCTAGTTGAGAGAGATGCCTCCATCATCACCTCTCCACTGCAGGGTGTTTAGCCTAAACCCGGGGCAAGGAGAAGCATGTGGCCAATGTCCAAAGGGATCTTCAGGACTAGGAGGAGATGAAGTGGGTCTGGCCAACGAGAGTGGTCTAGCAGGTCCTGATGGGACCACGAGAACAAAACCATGAGGTCGCCAACCCTGTTGCCAAGGCTTGGGTGGATTAGGTAATTTGCTCAGGACTACACATGTGGTAAGTGTTAAAGCCAGAACTCAACTAGGAGTTTTGGTTAGATCTTCTGGGGCATCTGTGTGTCTATCACATATCTAATTATTTGACTTGCTCAGAGGGACATCAGACACTCTGTGTCACTTGGAAATTGAGCAGATTGTTTATGCGTCTCCTTCCTGAGAAGTGGAATCGAGCTGTGGGCAGACTGAAGGCACATCCTTCTGACCAGAAAACTTGTTTTATTTACCACTCACTGTGCCACACTGTACTGAATGGTATACAAGGTTTATTTCTTAAACACAGTCTGTGTTCTCCAAGAACTCAGAAATAAACAGCCATTGTCACAGGCACTTATGGGTGAGGAGCATGCAAAGCACTAAAATAAACCACAAATTGAATAAAATACATGTATTATAGGAAGACAAGTTTATCACATAAAACTATCACGTGTGACGGCTGGAGGGTGAGTGGGCATCACGGAGGTAGGTGAGGAGAGGCCAATGGCAAAGAGCGTGGACTTTGGAGACACAGTTTAAAACTCTCATTGGTGGTATGACCTTGGGGGACTTGACCTTACTACGCCTCGGTTTCCTCATGTGTAAGTAGGAACATTTTGAGCACCTCATAAAACGGTTTTGAAGATGAAATGAAATAGCGCCTGTGAAGCACCTAGCACGAGTTCTAGCAGAGATGTGGTCCCCTGGGAACATCAGCTGTGAGTGGTGGTGGTGTGACTATGACCATCCTTATTCCTGAGCACAGACTGGTGAGAGCTCTGGAAAGGCCATCTGCCCTTTCCTGACCCATACAGAGCAGGACGTTCAAAGGGAGCCTGAACTTTCTTCTAGGCCTTCTCTAAGGAAGGACAGATGTTGAAGCATCCCTTAGACTTTATGCCTAGACTCAGTTCTTAGGCATCTAGATGCCCTCCATTCCCAGTTGCCCCAGCTCACTGTGCTTGCATGGGAGGCTCTTAATCTTGTGCAAGGGGTGGGGCTGAAAAGCTCTTCCAGATATGCAAGTTTCTCTCCTTCCCCATCACAACCTCCCCAGAAATGATCACCTTTATATGATGAATTGCTTTGTTTGAAGTAATTTTAAAATATTTTTCTCGCTTACTTCTGATCCTTTTTAAAAAGGTGCTAATGCAGGACTCAAAGAATTAGCAACAAGGGATAATTTATTATGTCATGTTTTGATACATTAATAATATAATTTTATACCTGATTAAATTGAAAGCAAACTCAATTCAGTCTCATTTTAATTACAGCCATTCTAACTCTCAGATGTCCATGTTTTTTTGTTTGTTTGTTTTCCTCCCCTAATTATCAAGTATTCTAATGTGAATAAATAGATAATTCCCTGGGCTGTTCTTTTCTGTCACCCCTCAGGTTGAAACTGCCTTTCTTCTAAAAGGGCCCTAATAAGGTGAACCACTGTCTGAGGAATTCATTTTCAGTAGTGATATCTTCTCTAAGACCTTTTAATTTTCTTGGTAACTGGCTAAAACCTTGGCTCTTAACCACAGTGCCCTAGATACAATAGGATCACCTGGAATTGTAAAAGTGAGTTGAGATATGTGTGTCAGAGGAGCCTGAGTGCCTTGGGAGGGTCCCTATAAAATTGAATTCAGACCAGAATGGATAGGAGCTGATAAATCACTTAGGATGATAAGAGCTGATTGGAGACTTCTGGGCCCTGTCTTCTTGAATTAATTAATTAGACTTTGTGCCATTTCCTGGTACCTGAGGTCTTTAAGGACTTGGAGTTGAAATCGAGTAATACCACAGAGGCTAGTTTGAATATTTTCCCTTTGCCCTGATATCTTCTGAATTGATAATTATGAATACTAATGGCTTCTATTAACTGAATGTCTTATTTGCAGGAATTTTTGCATATGCTATCCCTAAATCTCATGAAAATTCTTTGAAGTAGATGTTATTAGTCCCATTTTGTAGAAAGGGAAACAAAAAAACCATAAAAGTTCATACAAATTCACTATGATTTTATATCCGATGAGCCACCGAGTTAAAAATCAAACCTGAAACCCGCCTTCCTCTTCTCAACTTGGCCTACATCTCCGTAAAGCAGCATCTCCAAGAGAGGCAGAGTTTGCTGAACTCTCAGAGAGGTTCCCCCGACTCCCGAATCACTCCTGTGACAGCTGTGGTGGAGGGTGGAACAGAAAGACGGGAGTGCAAGCTATTTTCAGAAGCAGCCCCTGTTCCAGATGGTGATGGCTCATCTCCATACAAACTGCCAGGACTCAGGTGGGACCCTCCCCAGGCAGCTGAGCCAGGGGGTAGCCGTTCACCGTGGCAGCTTCTGAATGCAGAGGGCAACCTGCCCTTGAGAAGGCGGGGGGAGGGTGAGCATTTTAGAGCAGTTAGCAAACTCTCTGTAAAAGGCCAGGTAGTAAATATTTAGGCTCTGTGGGCCATATGGTCCCTGTCTCCACTGCTCAAATGTAGTGTTTGAGAGAAAGCAGACACAGACAGCGTGTAAACAAATGGGTGTGCCTGTGTGCCCATGCTACAACAAAACTTTATTTATAGACTTGAAGCTTGAATTTCATGTAATTTTCATGGCAAAACATCTTATTCTTCTGTCCCCCCCTCCCCCCAGCTATTTTAAATGTAAAATCCACTCCCAGTTTACAGCCATTCTTAGCAAGCAGGGTGGGTTGGAGGGTAGGGGGCAGATTTGGCCATAGGATGCAATATGCAGGATCCTGTTTTAGAGATTCATATTATTTTTAACTTATAATTCATAATAACAGCTAATAATTTTAATGACTATTATATAGCAGGGACTGGTATATAATTTTAGGATCTTTTTTAAAAATTATAAAATGATATTCATATAAAAATATATAAATACACACACACACATATATATATGTTAATCAGTATGCATATTTGGCACAATATATTATTAAAATATCAGTTTACGTATACATATGCTATAACTAATAATATTAAAATAAACAAATGTATAACCAACATCAGCTTTAAAAATTACTGATACCTATGAAGCCACTGGCCTTCGCCCTTGCTACACCCTCTCTGTCTCTTAACAAGACATACATTTTGGGTCTCTAAGCATTTTTTCTTTTATGGCATAATATAAGGTAAGTACAGAAAAATGAAACGTATATATAGTTTAACATGTAATTATAAAGTGAATTCCTATCTTTACTGAACAGAGAAATAAAAACAGAACATCACTAGCACCTTTTTCATCTTGCTTCTCCATGAGCGCAATCCCACCCTCTGCTCTCCTAGGTGGAGTGACAATCCTTCCCTGCTTCTCTTTTCAAATCTTACTCCATCTGTCTATGCAGCCCTTAAAAAATTCTATCTATCCATCCATCCATCCATCGCTCTGTCGCTCTATCTATCTAGACTCGCTTTTGCATGCACCCTGACTGGAAATTAAACCAGACCCCCGGTGCACAGGACAACACTCAACCAACTGGGCCACACTGGCCAGGACAAGCCAGTTTGAATTGCCCCTTTCCCCCCATGTGTATGTATCACATGTTCCTGTGTCTTTGCATGTTTCATATTTTTGTTGAAACGGATATTTTAAATAATGTATTGTGCCAAATATGCATACTAATTCTCACCCCCTCCCTTGATATATTATTGCTATTCTAGTTGTTTGGCCGTTTTTAATTTGTTTGCTGACTTGGTGGTGCTCTTTGCGTTAATTCTGTTTCTTCATAGTATGCAGCCTTTGATGTCTTCAGTGAGATTTCCCCCCTTTTTTTATCTTTTAGTTTGCCTACAAAGGGTGTGCCTGTAGTTAACTAACTAAAGGTTGTGCTGAAGCTCTTTTAGACTATTGAGAGTTTTACTCCTTACTATTGAATGGTGTGTGTCTTAGAAGCTGCTACTGCAGTTCGGGGAATTTACATTATGTTACCACATGTCCAACCAGGGACTCATAGTTGTAGGATTCCTTTATAATCACTTTGAAGGGACACAATTTCTCACATCTACCCAGCCTTTCAGACTGCCAGAAGTGTGTCATTTTATTTTTATGCCTGGCTTTCTAGGAGTCTCCCCAGCATCAGAGTAGTTTATTATCTAGTCAATGTTTGGCCTGAGCTTGTGGTTAAGCTGTTTGTGCCAATGAAGCATCCACCCTGTATTGAGGGTCTATGTGAGTCTTGGGAGATATTTAAATCTGTCCCATGTCCTGCTCTGATTGTTCCTGAATGGGTGCACCTTTCCTGAATCCCAGAGTTGACTAAGATCCCAAAAGGGTTCTTCTTGACTGTCTCTTCCTATGATTCTCTATATCAGCAGTTTTCAACCAGTGTAGCACAAGAATGTTTAAAACATGCAATACCTGACTATTTAGTCAGGGGCACCGGCCTCTTTTCCCTTAGATTGCCAAATTAAAAAATGACAACAGCCTAAACAACAATAGCTGTCCGGTGTGAATGAATAAAAATTATACCTATTTTTTTCTCAGATTGACAACAAATAGATTTTTTGGTGTGTCACAGAAGTTTAGTTAAGAGTTGATGTGTGCCATGGGATGACAAAGGTTGAAAATCACTGCTCTATATTAAGCTTCTGGATGCTTTGCTATTTTGCTTGTATCAGAGTTACCAGGCTAAATGCTCTCCACCCAAATCTCCATTGCTGCACAATGCTCTTAGGCATTGAGTATTCTATAGTCTCTTTCTAATACAGGGAGTCCCCTTAGGCAGAACTACAGAATTCTTCATCTTTTTAAAAAATGTATCTTTATTGATTTCAGAGAAAGGAAGGGAGAGGGGAGAGAGAGAGAGAAACACCAATGATGAGAGAGTCGTCACTGATCGGCTGCCTTCTGCATGACCCCTGTTGGGGATTGAGCCTGCAAACCCGGGCATGTGCCCTGACCGGGAATTGAACCTCAATCGCCTGGATCCTAGGTCGATGCTCAACCGATGAGCCACACGCAACCAGGCAGAAGTTTTCATTTTTATGGATGCCTTACCTATGGGAAGAAACCCAGCAATACTGCACCAGAGGTGGAGTGTAGACTTGCTTTCCTTAGAGTGATTCATATTCTACAAATGGGCATTGAATGAGAGTTGTCGCAGCCCCTGGTCTTCTCAGCTCTCCCCTCTTGGCATGGATCAGCCTATGAGTGATGTAGGGTGGGGGTGATTTAGGCCCCAGTATTCTTGGCCTGCAACAATTATCTTAAAGCTTCTTCTCCATGAGTAGGGGACTGGTGAGGGAAGGTGACTGCTCCTCTCTGCCATGACCACTTAGAGTAGAGGTTCTTCAGCATGGAGCTGGGGAGAGGGGATGACAAACCCTGGGATCTGTTCTTTCCGATGTAAAACTATAGCTCTACCCTGGAAGCTGGGAGTAGCGGGAGCCCTCATCTTCTTGACCGTGCTTGCCTGAAGCAGTCACCCAGGGTAGAGTTTCCATAATACAGAACTGGAAATGGGGGTCAAGGAATGGCCAAGGCTCAGATGACATGGACTGTCACTATTCTCTCTGAGATTTAGTATATTTTTGTGAATGATTTTTTTTATTTTTTTTATTTTCTGCATGCTGCTGTTAGTACAATTCTAGAGATTTAAAATACAGTGGTCCCTCCATATCTGTGGGTTTCACCTCCACACATTCAACCACAGTCGGGACTCCAAGGATGTGGATGGCAAACCATATGGATTCTTCTACTCTGCTGTACATAAAGGACTTGAGCACCTGTGGATTTGGGGGGTCCATGGGGGTCCTGGAACCAATCTCCCACAAATACCAAGGGAAAACTGTAATTGTTTTATTTAGTGATTTTCATTTATTTGTTTATCTATTTATTTATTTGCTGAGGAGAGGAGCTGCCAAGCTTCTTACTCTGTCATTCCAGAGTCCTGCCTTCTGACTCCTAGCTTGGACTTAAACTTTATCAAATGTTTTATCTGCATCTAGTCTCTTGAGTTCTAACATTACTTTTTATTTTAAATAGGTTTTAATTTTTATAAGTTCCAATACTCTATTAAAATTCTACATTTTTATACTTATTTAACTATTATCGATTTATTTAGATTATTTATGGTTACTTGAAAGTCTTTTCTGCTAACTTCAATACTTGGCTAACTTGTGAACTTGCTTCTATTTTATCTGTTTTTTTCTGTCTCACACACATATATCAATTACTTGGTCCTATCTGCTCACATGTTTAGTAATTTCATTTTAACTGTTGGATATTGTGTTTTAAAAATTATAGAGGCTTCAGAAGATATTTTCATAAAGATATAGTCTACCCTTTTCTCTGCTGGGCATGTAGAGGGTGCAGATGATCATGGTAATTTAATCAGGGAGTAAGCTTTGATGATACCCAGCCAACTTCTGGTCGGACTCTGCCTGTGAGCTTGCCAGAGCTTTTAATTGCAAGCTTGGCTAGTCTTTGTATTTCCCACTTTAGATAAAGGACTATTACTACCATTGATAACAATAAGTTACTTATAAAAAATGACTCCTTGTCCGTATCTTTGTCCTAGGTACTAAGAGATTAGGTTGAAATCTTAGGATATGAAATATTCCCTCTCCTACTTCATATAGATTTACTCTCTCTTACTTGTTTTGCTGAAAGCCAAAGTGACATTTCAAATTCCATTTAAAGTAGTGCCATTTATTCCTTTCATATGCAAAAGAACGATCGCTAAATAGAAATGCTTATAAGGATCAACAAACCTAGGTTCTAGCTTTTTGTGCCTTTATTAGATTGTCAGGTACTGTGAGCTTGCCAGTGCAGTGCAGTTGCTGATGTTCTGGGATCCAGTAGGTAGTTACAGGCATACCTTGTGCTATTGTGCTTTACTTTATTACACTTCACACATAGTGTTTTGTTTGTTTGTTTTTGTTTTGCTTATCTGCACAATTTTTCAATAGCATTTGCTCACATTATGTCTCTGTGTCACATTTTGGTAATTTTCATTATTTATTATATTTGCTATGATCATTTTTGGTCAGTGATTTTTGATGTTACTCTTGTAATTGCTTTGGGATGCCACAAACGATGCCCACAAAGTGAACTTAGTCAATAAATGTGTTTGTTCTGACTGTTCCACCAACCCACTGACCATTCCATCTCTCTTCTCTTCGAATCTCCATAATCCCTCAGACACATTTTTGAAATTAAGCCAATTAACAACCACAGGATGATCTCTAGGTGTTCAAGGGAAAAGAAGATTAACACTTGTTTCACTTTAAGTTAAAACCTAGGTTAAGTTTAGTGAGGAAGGCTTTGTCAAAAGTTCAGACAGGCTGGAAGCTTTGTCCCTTGCGCCAAGCAGCCATGTTATGAATGCAAAGAAAAAGTTGTTGAAAGTAATGCGAAGTTTTACTTCAGTGAACACACAAATGATAAAAAAGCAAAAGAACTTTTTTGCTGATATGGAGGAAATTTTAATTCTCTGGATACATCAAACCAGCCACAATATTCCCTTAAGGCAAAGCCTAATCCCGAGCAAGGCCCTAAATTTCTTCAATTCTATTAGGCTGAGGGAGGTGAGGAAGCTTCAGAAGAAGAGTCTGAAACTAAAAGAGGCTTAAGGGAAGCTCATGAAGTTTAAGGGAAGAAGCTGTCTCCATAACATGAGAACGTAGGGCGAGCAGCAAGTGCTGATATAGAAGTTGCAGTGAGTTATCCAGAAGATCTAGGTAAGATGATGAAGGTGGCTACACTAAACAACAAATTTTCAATGTAGATGAAATAGCCTTGTATTGGAAGAAGATTCCACCTAGAGCTTTCATAGGTGGAGAAGTCAATGCCTGGTTTCAAAGCTTCAAAGGACAGGCTGATTCTCCTGTTAGGGGCTAATGCAGCTGGGGACTTTAGGTTGAAGTCAATTCTCATTTACCATTCTGAAAATCCTAGGGCTCTTAGGAGTTATGCTACTCAGCTAGTGCTCTACAAATGGAAGAACAAAGACTGAATGAAAACACATCTGTTTACAGCATGGTGGACTGAATGTTTGTTTTAAATTCATCTTTATTGTTGAAAGTATTACAGATGTTCCATTTTTTTCCTCCCATTGACCCCATCCATCTCACTCCCACCCCCTCCCCAGGCCTTCACCCCATCATTGTCTGTGTCCATGGGTTATGCATATATGCACATAACTTCTTTGGTTTATCTCTTCCCACCCTGCACCTTCCTTCCTTCTTCCCTCTGAGATATGACTGTCTCTTGCATGCTTCAATGTCCCTGAATCTATTTAGTTTGTCAGATTCTTTTGTTTATTAGCTTCTTCTTAACAAAGACCCTTCAACATTTCATGTAGTACTGGACTGGTAGTGATGAACTCCTTTAGCTTTTTGTTATCTGGGAAGCTCTTTATCTTACCTTCAGTTCTAAATGATAGCTTTGCTGGGTAGAGTCATCTTGGTTGTAGTTCCATGTTTTTCATCACTTTGAATATTTCTTGACATTTCCTTCTGGCCTGCAAGGTTTCTGTTGAGAAATCAGCTGACAGTCGTATGGGAGCTCCCTTGTAAGTAACTAACTGCTTTTCTCTTGCTGCTTTTAAGATTCTCTCTTTGTCTTTAACCTTTGACATTTTAATTATGATGTGTCTTGGTGTGGGCCTCTTTGGGTTCCTCTTGTTTGGGACTCTCTGTGCTTCCTGGACTTGTATATCTATTTCTTTCACCAGGTAGGGGAAGCTTTCTGTCATTATTTTTTTCAAATAGTTTTTCAATTTTTTGGTCTCTTTCTTCCCTTTCTGGCACCCCATAATACAAATGCTGGGCCTTTTGAAGTTGTCCCAGAGACTTCTTACTATCTTCATATTTCTGGATTCTTTTTCCTTTTTGCTTTTTGGTTGGGTGTTTTTTGTTTCCTCATGTTCCAAATTGCTGATTTGATTCTCAGTGTCCTCTACTCTACTGTTAATTCCCTGTAAATTATTCTTCATTTCAATTTGTGTAGCTTTCATTTCTGATTGGTACTTTAGTATGTCATTGATGATCTCACTAGTTTCCTTAATAGTCTTACTAAGATCCTTGAGCATGTTTATAACCATTATTCTGAATTCTGTATCTAATGGCTTGCTTGGCTCTATTTCATTTAGTTCCTTTTCTAGAGATTTCTTCAGTGTTTTCCTTTGTGACATGTTTCTTTGCCTCCACATTTTGGCTGCTTCCAAGTGTTTGTTTCTATGTATTAGGTAGAGCTGCTATGTCTCCTGGACTTTGTAGAGTGGCTTTGTGTAGTAGGTGTCCTGTAGGGTCCAGTGGCTCAGCCTCCCCAGTCACCTGAGCTGGGCCTTCTGGGTGCTCCCCTGTGTGGGCTGTGTGCACTGTCCTGTTGTAGTTGAGCCTTGGGTGCTGCTGGCATCACTGGGAGGAATTGACCCCCAGGCCAATCAGCTGTGAGAACCAGATGCAGCTATAGCCAAAGAGCTGCTGTGCTGGAGACACCACCTATGGAGCAGGATTTACTTCAGTGGGGCTTTGGTGTTCACAGAGTGCACCCCTTGAGTGTGTCACTCGTGGGTGTGGTAGGGTTGTAATCCAGCGTGGTTGAGTCTGACCACCAGGTGCAGTGTCTCTGGGGCCTCCAGGGAGGTGCAAAGTCAGCCTCTGCCAGCGCCTTGCCCAGGGCCACCCAGCATGAGCTACACAGCAAACCGTAGCTGGCTGTTACTTGTGCTGGGCTTGGAGGCGCCAGGAGAGGCCAAGCTATGAGCCAATGCAGCTGCCGCTAGTGCCAGGCCTGGGGCCAGTTATCAAGACATATGGGGCCCGCTGCTGCTTGTTTGAGATATTTTAGGAAAATCCTAAGCATGAGGCTCCAGAGGCCACTTGCACAGAAAAGCCCCTGGAAATGGCTGGGATGAGCCTGCAGGTGGGGGGGGGGGACCTCCGGGAATCACGGGGCGGGGCCAACGGTGTGAGTCAGGTGCTGGCGATTCAAATATGGCTCCTGCCCCCCTGCCCCCCTCCTGCTCCCCGCTCTGTGGGGGAGGACTTGCCAAAGAAGCAATGGCCTCCGCCAGCCCTTCTGCCTGGGAGGAAGCCGCCCTCCGCCTCTCGCCCAGATCTCAGGCAGGTCAGTTCCTCCCCGAGTGTCCCAGGTCCCTTCAGGCTGCTGCCCGGCGCTGGGCTCAGAGGGTCCATGCGCGGGCCCTTTAAGAGGAAAGCCTGGCCCCCGCCCCCCCCCCCCCCCCCAACCTCCGCGACCCTCAGCGACAGTCCCCGCTGGTTTCACAGCCGGAAGTTGTGGGACGCCTCTTCCGGCCCTGGAGCCCTGGGCTGGGGGCCTGCTGTGGGGCTGGGACCCTCGTTCCTCCGGGAAACCCCCGCCGCCGAGATGCCCTCCCGGGCTTACCTGCGCCACCGGGTGTGGGCCCGCGGCCGCGTCTCTGGGATCCAGCCCCGCCCCGCCCGCGTCTCCACTCCTCTTACTGGTCTCGGTGAGTCTTCAGTCCCCTGGTTGCAGGGCTTCTGCTCAGCAAGATCTCAGGCGGCTGCGTGACGGTGGCTCTGTACCTCCCTTGCGATTTGGAGGCGGTGGCGGGAGGCGGCGGACGCGGCCCCTGCGCCGCCATCTTCCGTCTTGCCTCTCGCGGGACTGTGTTCAGTTCGCCCCCGGCACCCAGGGCTCCGAGCGAAAGCCCCTTCCAAAGTGCTGCTGCTCAGTGACAAGGCCCTTGGTCGCCTAGGAGCCTGAGGGGACGCACAATGAGAGGACTGCTTTCATGCTTGCTAACGCGTCTGTTCTGCAGCCCATGGACCAAGGAAGGATTTAAACTTTCAAATCTTATTATTTAAGAAATACATTTCATAACGCTGCAGGTGACATACACAGGGACTCCTCCGATGGATCTGGGCAAAGTACATTAATTACCTCTGGAAAGGATTCACCCTTCTAGGTGCCATTAAAACTATTTCTGATTCATGGGAAAGAGTTAAAATATCAACGTTAATAGGAGTTTGGATGAAGTTGACTTCAACCCTCATGGATGACTTTGAGGGACCTGTGATATTTTGAACAATAATAAAAAAAAGACATTAATGGAGGAAGTAACTGCAGATATGGTGGAAATAGGAAGAAAACTAGAATTAAAAGTGGAGCCTGAAAATGTGACTGAATTGCTGCAATCTCATGATAAAACTTTAGCAGATGAGGACTTGCTCCTCACAGATGAACAAAGAAAGTGGTTCTTTGAGATGGAATCTACCCCTGGTGAAGGCGCCGTGAAGATTGTTGAATGACAACAAAAGATTCAGAATATTACATAATTTTAGTTGATAAAGCAGCAGCAGGGTTTGAAAGAATTGATTCCAATTTTGACAGAAGTTCTATTGTGGGTAAAATGCTATCAAAAAAGCATCACATGCTACAGAAAAATGGTTCATGAAAGGAAGTCAATCAATACAGCAAACTGTTTTCTTATTTTAAGAAATCGCTGCATCCTTTCCTCTCCTGACCTTCAGCAACCACCACCTTGAAAAGCCAGCAGCCGTCAACATCCGGGCCAGACCCTCCACCAGCAAAAGGATTATAACTCGCTGAAGGCTCAGATGATAGCCTTTTTAAAGCAATAAAGTATTTTGAAATTAAGGTATGTACATTTTTAAAACAATGTTATTCACACATCTATTAGACTACAGGATAGTGTAAATATAACTTTCATATGTACTGAAAAACCAAAAAATTCATGTGACTCACTTTATTGCAATATTTCCTTTATTGCGGTGACCTAGAACCAAGCCCACAATATCACTGAGGAATGCCTAGGTTCCAAGGACGATCCTCTAAGGATGAGATTACATGTATATTTATAGTTCCTGACTCCAGCCATGCCAATATTTTTTTCTCTAAGTTAGCTTAAGGTTTCAGTATAATAGAAGAGTGTCCCTCAAAATGGCCCTTAATCACATTGGCGTGAAAACCTCCATCAGCTGCTCCTACAATTACTAGGCGAAAAGGCAAGGATTCAGTAAACTATTAGCTAAACTTCAGGCAGCACGTCAGCTCTGGGGTTGTGTTGCCATAGTTACGTTGACTGGTCTAATCATTCCACTTGGGAGGTGAGATTAAAATACCCCAAAAATAGAAGGGTCTAGGGGAAAAAATATCATCTTCTGTTTTTATTTATTTGTTTCTTTGCTTGGAAATTCTCGAATTTTTTTTTTTTTTAATCAAAAAGCAGGTCCATTTTTCTAGTTCTAAACACGGAGTGGGTATGCCATTTTATGGGTTTATAATGGGAGGGCGGTAAATTGCGTGCGTGTGTATTTGTTTGTGTTTGTGGGGGACTGTGTGTTAAGCTTTTGAAACAGGCCTACAAACTATTATTCATACATATGCCAATGCCAGAGTAAATACATCTTTATTCCTTAACAATGTAGATCCGTGGAAAAATGCTCGTGATTATTACTCACTTAAAAAATAGGTTTGTGAGGAAACACAATGCAATAACAGAAGCCCAATGCAGTGATGGAGAAGCTCGAAACTCTTAATAAAGTTTTCAAGTTCTATTGACAGCCTACTCACCAAATGCATGTGTGCAGGCGTGGGTGCGCACACACACATACGCATATGTGCGCGCTCACACGGGCGCCCTTCCCCAATCTCTGATACTTTCCATCTGTCAGGAAGGACGCATCTTTCCAATCATTTTTAAAACCATTCTGTTTCTGTGAAGCTTTGAGCTTTTACCCAGCGAAAGCTTGGCAGGAAGCATACGTTTCTTCCTCAAGTTCCCAAACGTGACAGCTGTGCTTCTCTCACATAACTTGGGGAAAATGTTCCCAGTCTCATCAGCTGGCAGGAGGCAGCGGAGGGGCTAATGCAGCGTGTGTCTCGGAGCAGCAGCAATGTGTCAGTTTCTCTCTTCTCCTAGTGCCTCTATCCTGTACCTTTTATTTTTTAATCAGCCCCTATATCTTCAGTCGGCGTCGCTTTTCTATCTGGTACTGTGCCGATTCTTACACAAGATGCATCTTTGTCTTGTTTTCTTGGCTGCATAGCAACTCAGAGTAAGTTAAGGAAAATTAGTCTCTACTTTTCCCCCATATAATCTATACTGTAAGTAAGAGGCTAAAACAAGATCTTGCTTTCATTCTGGAGTAACCTCACAAATTCTGTGCGGTGTTGACACAAAATGCACCCTATGAACAATAATATAAATAATTGCACTTGAATTTTAATGATTGCTTACTAAATGCCAGGCACTATCCTAAGCTCTCTATATTCGCCATAGTCACATCAGTCATTGTATGTATTATTTCTACCATTAAATTAAATTATTAAATTAAGTTATGAAATGAGTATTATCTTTACAGGTGTGAAAACTGAGGCTTACGGAGGTGAAGTGACTAGCCTTGGTCACACATTTAATAAATGTTTGCTTTGCAATGAACGCTCTTTTTCAGGTCTGACAGGAGGACTTGAGCCAACTCTGTATGGAAATAATTTCCTAACTAATTAGAGTTATCCTTGGAGTTGTAGCTGGGCCACCCAATAGAGCAAATTCATAGACAACATTTAACTTTTATTCAAACTACAAAACTTATCCACTCTTCTCCCTTTAGGTGGAATAAGACTTGCAACCAGACACCTGGGTTTTGAAAAAATTCTGTTATTTCCAATGACCACCTCTGTACTCTTTGGAAAACCTTCAATACTCCTTGAATGTTTGTTTCTTTGTATATAAGACTGTGATTAAAATGTCTGCCTGACAGGGTTTCTCTAATGCTTAAATGAGATAATGTATGTGGTAGTGCTATTTTCCTTTTAATACACACAACATACATATATGCATATTCGATATGCATAAATAGGCACTTGCATACACATAAATATATATTTGAGGAGAGGCTGACTCTATCTGAAGTTCCACACAGTTTTCACAGATAGCAGATATATCTAGGAGAATTTGGAAACTTCTCCATACATGCCAATAATTTCAGCTAATGACAAGTAGTCCTCCAGGTGAGAACACCTTGGTGGCTTAGAGACATTATGGTTCGCGACTATTTAACATACATTGTGATAGTGGCCACTATCATTTCAATCATTATCATCATTATTCACTTTGTCATCAAGTAACTACCTGTCAATGTCAGAGGTCTCTTCAGAGACTTCTGAATATAAAGAAATATAAAATAAAACTACTGTAAACAGCAAAGATTAATTTGGGAATATCATGTGCTCTTCTGAGCTTTAAACCCTGTCCTCTACTTAAGGCACTTGGTTGTTCCATGGCTTCTCATCCTGCAGAGCTTGCATATCCCTATACCTTGCTCTTACTATAAAGTTTTGACTTTGGCTGTTAAGGGCCCGTTTGGTCACCCCTTTTCCCCCCATCTGAATTTCGTCTGGTGATGGCCTTAGATCATCATTTAGTATCTATTACACGACTCTGTTATAAGACAGGGATTTGGCATCAAAGTCGCTCTTGTTACTATTTATTTGCAAATATTATCCAAGATTCTCATATTTTTTTATCAAATAAAACCAATTCCAGGATAACTTACCATGTTTTAAAAATCAGAGTATTTCCCACTATTTTCTCCTTTTTGAATATTTATAATCTGTGTAATTTAAATAAGTGTATGATCTTTGGGTAATGGTCATCAACCACACCATTAATGAAATGATATCCTGAAAACCTTGGATACACTAGTATTTGTGATGCAATGTCACAAGATTCTAAGAGCCAGCAGGGTGATGAGAGATTGAGAAATTTGAGGGTAAACAACTCTGAGTTCAAAATGAAGCTTCTCTTTTTTTGTCGATTATGTTCTTACTTTATCATGTGACATGGCTATTATGATATTGAAAGGAGATAAAAACCAACAGGAAATTGTGAAATATTATGGTGGAAATAGTTACTCTAATATTATACGTCATGTTCAGAACACTTATTTTGGAATTAAGTTGAAGAAATCTATTGACCTAACTTCCATGATGTCCAGGGACAGAATCATCATCATCATCATCATCATCATCATCATCATCAATCATCTTATTTAAGCCAAACTGATCTCTTTCTCATTTAAGTTAATCCAAGTCCCCAAAGAGGAAGGGGAGCTGTGTTGCAGGTGAGAGCTTACGCAGAGGCTTCTGCAGGAGCAGACGGGCTTGGCCTTCTCGGGCACTGTGGTCTGCATTCTGAGGTTTGCTGTTGGCTCAGAAGCCAGACACATCCCTCAGCTCTGCCCCACTGCCTTTTTTCTTGGCCAGTCTGTTCTAGTGATATGGAGATGCTTTGGCCAGGGAGTCACGTGGGGATCACAAATACTAAAGTAAGGAAATGGAGCTAATGTAGCACGCCTCATCTTTTGAGTTTAAGCTCTTCGTCGCTGGCCTTTGATATCTGCCAAATGAGACAGAGATTGTAGCTTTTCAACATTAATTAAATATTTATTGAGGAAGGTAGGGGATGGGTGAAAAAGGTGAAGGGAAATTAGAGGTACAAACTTCCAGTTATAAAATAAATAAGTCATGGGGATGTAATGTAGAGCACAGAGAATATAGTCAATAATATTTTAAGAACTTTGTGTGGTGACAAGTGGTTACTAGACTTAGTGTGATGGTCACATTGTAAGATATATAAATGTAGAATCACTATGTCATACACTTGAAACTAATGTAATATTGTATGTTGACTATATTTTAATTTAAAAATTTAAATATTTATTGATCACCTATTATGGATTAGACAGTTTGCTGGGCAATACAGAGCACTAAGGTGATTAGGTAGAGGTAATGGTCTACCATAAATAGTATACACAGATTGTTGATTTTGAGGTAAAATGGTGATAAATAAGAAGAGATCTTTTCCTTCTGGGGTTAACAGAGGAAGTTGCTGTGTAAGATGGAAATGCTGAGTACCTTACACCAATAGGTAATTATTTCACTCTGAGAGTGAGATGAATTGGCATGAAATTACATACTTATTAGGCTATGGTCATTTATGAAGCAAGTGTTTTAATGAGATTAATCTTTAAAATAATAATTCAGTATAAAGTAGAAATGTTAGCTTAGCAAATTTCTTTAGAATCTCCAAAATGTCACAGTTTAAAATTTCTTCAGTCTGGGTTTTATATATACTCAATCATTTTAAGTCTTCTGTCTTATACACACACTTTCAGTCAGGTAATCAACCTTGAGGATAAAAGAAATTCATGGGGACAGGGGGAGATGAGTGTATCATTAAGTAAATATTTACAGAGGTATTAACTAGCTATAACTTAAATCTTGAATATAATTTTTAACTCCGTAATTTCCCTTTACTGGAAATGTTAAAATGATTTGGCCTCTCCATTTCAGCAGGCTGCATTGTTAATATGGAGTCTCAAGGTACCCTCCTATGCTCATTTAATTTTGGGGGGGAAAGGTATAAAATTTCTAAGTTTCTTCTATATCTCAGAAGTTCATCAATATAACTTAGACCCCAAATTGATTTTAACCCTTGAACATTCAGCATTGAGTCACATTTTCAGATTGCCTCTATTTTTTAAGGTTTTTATGAACAGAAAGTTGGTTGGGAAACTTGAAGTCTTGGATCTAATAAGAGTGTAGGGGTCTCTAGGTTTAAAACTCCAGCCAATGCAGAAATTCTCTGGACTGAAAGACAGGTAGGAGAAACAGTGTGTCTTCTGATGCAGACTTCTCTGTGTCACATGACATTCTGTTGTATTTTGGAAAGTTCGTTATGGTGAATTCCATCTATAGGGCTATGTCTATCTCCCTATGATTTTCACCCATTTTTCTGTCATTCTGGCCTTTGGATCTCAGAGAATATATCTTCTCTCTCTCACTATTGCAAATGTTTGAGACCATATAGGCCTTTTGTTTATTACACTAACATCCAGGTTATTGAAAAAAAGTATGTTAAGCAATTAATTCAAAATCTAGTGCATATGACATGTTAAATAATTAGTAGCTATTATTATTCCATAGGCTTCCTTTAAGATATGATGATATGAGTCTCTGAAATGGAACACTATCTTTGTTTTTGTATTACCCATATCTTTTACTGGCTGTTCTGATACTTTAAATTCTGTGAATTTGCTGACTGGAGAGTCTGACCCACCCAGTGTTAGCTGATTCCTAGAGGCTGGGTTGTAAATAATGAGCCTGTGAGCAAGCCTTTCATATGTAAACCAACCACTCCAGAGCTTGTGCCTCCAATCAGCTGCTTTGCTGGGCTCTCACTTTCTAGGCACTATCCACCTGTTCTAATCATCTGGAGCCAGGTACCAGACAGCTAGGGACAGCCACTCTGCCCCAGAGCCCTCGAAAATTATTCAAACCTGCCAATCCCAACTCTTTAAAGGTAACAATGCAATAAAAGTAAAAAAGTTAGCTTATCAAATTTTCTTAGAATTTACCCTGCATTCCTTCTTCTTGTCTGCAGAAACCACAAGAAAGGCTCCTGCCCACTGTTTCTCCACCCCTCTGCCTCCTGACCCAGCCTAGTGTTTCTGCATATGTCCCCAGTGGCATGATGTGCTCCCTTCTCTTGGGATCCATAAGTATAACAAACCATCTTTTCAATGGCCGTTGTCTCCTGATCTGTTGTCCTTATCATACCTAAATAATAATAAAACCTATATTTTAAGACTGGTTCCATCATCTGGGTACCTGTAGTCAGGTCTTAATTGTCTCCTGATTATAGACACTAAGAAAAGGCATTGTTGAGCAATCCATTTGCAAGGCCAACCCTCTCATTAAAGATTCTCGAATTGGTATTTCTGGTCTAAGATCATATCATCCTGAAACAGCTGGTTAGTAATTGCCTCCTCTTCCAACCATGTGATGCTCTAGGCATTATAATGCCCATTTGTGGAAAGGCCCAAGGCTTCACACATCTGGAAGAGATAGTTACCTGTATAATGAGATTGAAGGATCACCTCTGTAGCTAAGAGAATGACCAAGAAGTATTTTTCAGGATGTGTCTCCTTCAGCCCACAGCTTTGCCTTAGGCAAGAAGCCAATGGTCTCAATACAAGCCTGTTAAAAGTCCTTGATGTCTGTTGAAAAGGAAGATACCTTGCATTCAATTCAGGCACTCATTAATTTATTAATGTTTTCAATCAATATTTATTAGGCTCTTATTGGGTAGCAGAAATCATAATAAGTTTTAGAGATACTAGCAATTCATATATAAAAAAGATCCCTAATCTAATAAATAATCAAGAAAGGCCAAAATAAAACCACAACCACCAACCAGGTTGACAAATCTGTAAAAGACTGGCAATATCAATGGTTGATGAGAATGTTTCAGAGGTCCCTAGGTGCCTACTAAGTTAGCCACAGATTTCTAAGCTATCATTCAACGGCCTTCATGGCTATTTCAACTAAACAGTCCTCTAGTCACTTACCAATAGCATATGTATCAGTAAAGATAACTGGATGTACTTCAAGAGTACCCTGCATTTCAAAGAATTGTGCATGCTTTAATCCCATGCCAATCATAATCCACCTCACTGTTCAGAGGTGGATTCTTTGTCACACTGTCAATCAAGTCTTTTTGAGCTTCCAAACATACTGTTATTAGAACTATCATAATAATGGAAAACTGACACACTCTGAGTATTTACTAGGCAGTAGGTACTGTCAGCTTTGTCTCCGTAGTCACAAAATACCTATTTAATGAGAAAAAATTATCAAAATATCAAAAAATGTTCAGTAACACTGCAAAGTTTATAGATCTGGCAAGAAGTAGTGGCAGATTGTAAACAAATATATTCAGACTCTAAGACTTTTTATTGACAGCTCACTGCAATTCCATCTTACGGATAAGGAATCTGAGGCTCAGAGAAGGAAATCCTTGTCCAAAGTACTTCTCTGATTCCAAACTTCGTGATTAAATGCTCCCTTCCTTATATACAGGTGGCGCAAAAGTAGGTTTACAGTTATGAGTATGCGAAGCACAAAGTTTGTTCTTGTAGTATTATTTATTAATTATTGTGTATTTCCCACACGAACAACTGCAAACCTATTTTTTACCCCACCCTGAACATGTATGTTCTGCCATTTAATAGAGTTAAATGCATATCGACCACACCTCACTAGATAGTGGTAAGCTCTTGCTCTCTGGACTGTATTTAACTCCGAAGACTTACCTCACGCTCTTCCCATAGTATATGCTCAACCAATATTTGACAGATAGAATGGGACAAATCATTTAACAAATCTGAGGCTCTATTTTCTCACTTGATAAATGAAAAAAAAAAAAATTGCCTTTTTATTTCAAGGGGATATTGAAGGACCTAGTGAAGTTATGTGCATGAGCATGTTTTAAACACATTGTACCATACAAATGTAAAACACTATGACAGAAATAACTGCAAAGAGACTTAATTTACATCTCCTTTCAAATACCCTTTGTGAAATACCCTGACAGGATACATTTCAAAGGAGGGGTTTTGACACACCAGACTTCGTAAGTCTGGAGAAGGTGGCGTTAAAAGTGTAGCCTTGGTGTTAAATATGAAAGCAACCCTTGAGATCTGGTGATGATCTGAACTCAATTATGTGCAGCTGTAGGAAACCTGCCTCCTGTGTCTCTGTGAATTAAGTTACCCAGAAACTAATTGTGAGTACTACTTATTTTAAATTCTTGCAAAATAAATTTTTCTAAAGAAGAGGAGGCACATTTCTTGAGAATTGATGAGCATTGGTGGAAACAAAAAACCAGAGGAAAAAAAAGAAACTAAAGTAAGAATACAATAAAAATGCTATTAGCCAACTTCCATGAGTGTGTTTTTCTCCTAAATGAACTGTCAGGCATTTGTGGGCTGAAGGCCCATCCATCTGCTCATCTCTCACTTTGTGCTTACAAAAGTCACCTCCTCAGTGTTAAGTCAGTTACTTAACTCAACAGTTTGGTTTTGGGTAACTAATTCAATGTGTGAAGACATCCTAAAAAGCCAAGAGGAAGGCTTCACACTTCTGCACAGCACAGGTAGGATACTTGAGGCATGGCATCTATCTATATGAAAAGAATAGCAAATAATGTAACTGAAAAATTGTCCTTAATGGAAAAGGTCAATACGATTTACTACAATAAAAATTTAAATCCTCAGAATTGAAATAACTACCATAAACGATAAGATGAAAAAATATACATAGCACAAGTGACAGATAAGGGAAATTTTTGAAAATTTAAAATGCCTTTATACATTAAGTAGAAAAGTGATGGGCAAGCCAAAAGGAAAATTGGCAAAGAACATGAATACAGCAATCAGAGGAAAATCAATGAAAATGGTAAATAATCTATGAAAAGAGGATCATTTTTACCTAAGTATGTCCCTCTCTTGCATCTCAGTACAAACATTTTTTTCTCTCTCTCTTGCTCTTACTCTCTTTTTTTTGTGTTCCAAATATGTATTAGTTCATCACCGATGAACATACAATCTGTATAATTTTACTCTTCTACTTATGATGATTAAGGGAATTTCAACAGTTCCTCCTCATACAGTCAATTTAAACTCCCTTCAGAGACTACCTTCCATATGGTGTACATTTTAAATCCATGACATCATTTTCTTTGGGGGCAAAATTATTTAGTTAGGAGAGATTGGAGTGAAAGTTTTCTAATAGGAAAAAATATTGGAAAATGCTGAATGGGGGTAGTTTCATGGCAGTAATACAAGTCATGTTGCAGTCAGCATGATTGGGCACTCCTCTGAACACACAGCATGACCTTGATTTCAATCCAGGGGTCAGTTTCGGGCGCAACATGTCATAATCACTTGCACTATTGAGAATATTTTGTAAACATCATTTAACCAAAAATTAGGGTAGGGTCAGTTCTTTGGTGGAAGTAACAAGGACCATTTACATAATCCTATTTCTATAGTCATATACACACACAGAGAAGGGAGATAAGCCAACCTCAGGAAAGACATCTGCAAAGCTGATGTCAGGACGAAGCTTCACATTTTCATGTTTTCCTCAAATAATCTTCATTCTGCGGATGGTCTGTTTCATTTTCACAGGGCTAGCTGGAAACTGCAATGATTAATACTAAACGGACTCTGTCCCGCAGCCGCCTTGCTCCCAGGGAAGCCGAGGCAGGGCACTGGTTCCTGCTAGACAATCAGAGGGAACAGTGACTGTGAAATTAGTGTCCGAGTGGGCCCTGGCACCATTAAAATTTAGAACAAGGCACCAGCAGACTGTTCCACTTTCCCCATCATGAGCTCTCAGTTTGAGCTGATCGGCTCCATACAAAAAAGAGAGTGTCATAGAGTTAAGCCTAAAATTCAGCTCTTAGTGCAATTTTCTTTTACTGAATTTAATATGGGGTGTATTGTGATAGAGAACAAATTTACATTCCCTTTGTCCCTTAAATGGAAAGGTGAGTTCTCCTCCGTGGCCAAAGCAATGAACCCACAGTCCAATCAAGGGCTTTGGAGTTCCCTGCGCCCCTGCCTTTTGCTGTCTTAGAGACGTGAGGATTTTCCCTTCACTTCTTTATTTCCAGTTTAAGGAGAAAGGGCTTTAAAAATCTCTTGAACCTTCAGATTAACTTTCTGGGCATCAAAGAGTTTTAACAATAGAGATTTTCATTATGACTAAAATTAGAAAATCATGGCAAGTCCTTTTTCCTTGAACTAGCAAGGCTAATCAGGGTAGAGTAATTAACTTAGGACAAAAATAATTTTATCGTTTACCTTAAATTTTCAATAGATAGAAAAAAAGAAAAATAACATTAAGGAATGTGCCACTTGTCTAAGGTGTAAAATAATACCAATACTTTCGTAATCCTTCTGCCTCCTGGTTCCCAACCACCTCCCTCTTAGAGAAAAATCTAGAGATAACCATTTTCCTGAAATCTGAATTTATTATTGACTTATTTTAAATATGTATATTATATATGCATATATGTATATTAGTAAAAACATAATATACATATAGCATAGATAATATATGTAAATATATTATTTGTATAATTATATCAATATGTTATATATTATGTAATATATAAAGTATAGTATATCAATATGTGTGTGGCATGTGCTGTTAAGTTGGCTCTGACTCCTGGTTCATTATTGTGTTTTCCCTATTGTCACGATGTGCCAGAAGTAAGACAGTTCAATTTTGTCAGTTTTTGACTCCAGAAATATTTCAGGCTCAGTTTGTTCTGGGGCCCATTTGTTGGTCTTTCTGGCAGTCCAGGGTACCTGTAGAGCTTTCTTCCAACACTGTATTTGAAATGAATCAATATTTTCTCCTATCAGCCTTCTTCCCTGTCCAATTTTCATACCCATACAAAGCAGTTGGGAATATGAGAGTGTGGACGATCTTAGCCTTGGTCTCTAATGACACACCTTTGCTCTTGGTGATCTGTCCTAATTCTTCCATTGCTGCCCTTCTGAGTCTGAGCCTTCTCTTGACTTTTTGGCTCCAGTCTCTCTCTTGATTACTGAAACAAGATAAGCAAAATTTTTACCAAGTTTTCAGTGTTTTAGTGTCTTTGTTGTTTATATTAAAATGTATTTTTTTTCTGTAGTCATTTATTATCTATCTATCTATCTATCTATCTATCTATCTATCTATCTATCTATCTATCTATCTATCTATCTATCATCTATCTATCATCTATCTATCTATCATCTATCTAATCATCTATCTATCATCTATCATCTATCTGCAGATGTTTTTAAGTGATATAAATGGAGGGAGACATTTTATGGCACTTCAGTGATTTCTTTTTTTAATTCAATCTTACCTGGCTGCAATTTAGCTGCATTGATTCACAGAGCTATAGCTCATTCGTTTTCCTTACTCTATAGTATATTATTGGATAGATATCCACAATTTATTATCTATTCTTTTATTTATGCACATTTGGATTGTTCACCACAGATTTTTGTTACTTCAACTACTGCCATGTCCTTTGCATGGTATATAAAGCTCCTCACCAGCTGCCCCTCATTTGTCCCTTCGGCGATATTTTCCTGGGCTTACCAACCACTTTTGCTTCCCTGTGCCAACGGCTGTTTCACCTCCTTGTTTCTGAACATGCAATTCCCTTTGCCCTATGAAGCCCCCATGCGGCTGGTCTGCCTTGAGAATTCCTTTGCATTCAGATAAAAGGTTATTGAGTCTGATCCTCCTGGCTGAGCACTCGCTTTGACCCTGAGCATCTGTCACAATATCAATGATGGCCATACATAGGAGTCAAGCTCCTTAAAGATATAAACTATTAATACAGAGTTTATCTCTGGATTACTAGAGTCAAGGAGACAAGAAAAGGCTGAATATTCTACATTTCTGACTCTATTGTTTCCATAACACTGCTTAACTTTGTGTTTATAAGAAATATCTTCTTTTAATCACATACCCCATCATTGATACACAAATCACACATTCTATTATGCCCTTTACATGGTGATTTCCAATTTGTAGTCCATGGAACACTTATGCCACTCCCTTGCTACTTCAAAAAAATGTTCCAGAATTAATGGGGATTACAGCACTACTTTCAATAACACACATTAATTCACACAATCAGTGCAGACATGGATACACATGCCTCCCAGATGATATTCAAAGCCTGTAGGAATATCCAGGTCATACTTTGAAAAATCTTATTTTCAATGGACTTGAAATTTAACATGGTGCTTTACGGAGGCTCACACATTACAATGGGCTTTGTTAACGGACATGTTATTAACAGGACATTTTAATGATATCTTTTTTGTTAGGAGTTTCAGCTTTTATAAACTCAACATTCAGTATAAAATAGCAATGACCTATTTTAAATTTTTTATTAATAATCTATTTAGTTTCCAGATTAACATGCTATGCCTAATACAACTCTTGAACATTTTTTTATTAAAAGGTATTTCATGGAAATTTACAAAATTATTTTTAATGACAACAAAATTGTAAACAAATTGAACAGATTGTCAATGCTTAGATACTTTTTTATTAGCTGCCTTATTGAGGCGGATTGCCCTAAAGGTGTGCCTTTGCAGGACAAGCCAATTGAAACATTCTGATCTAGCACAGCTCTAAGAATTCGGAGAAGGTGGAGAAATCAGGCAACTTACCCATCTTTATGCCCCTAAGTCCCGAAGGCAGGAATTGCACCATTGAGCAAACAAGTGACCAAATGCCATAGACGCATGCTGTGAGCAAGATGGGCAGACATCCAATGTCTGTATTCTCATCAGTGTATCTCTTTCTGTTATATATTCAGAGACCAGAACTCCCAATATACATCATGCCAAGGAATGGGGCTGTGAGTGAGGGTAGGCAGTGTTATTTGCACACTAGGATCCTGCATCATTTAAGGTGAAGTGCAAAAAGCAAAGGCAGAGAGAGAGGTAGCCCTAAAAGCAGTGCATACTGGGAAGAGTGGCTTTTATATTTTGCGTGACACGGAGAGCACAGTAAGCATCTGATTCTCTTACGTAGAAGTCATGGGCGCCGTAACAGAAACAGTGGTAGACACACCAGGTAAAGAGTGCTAAGTAGCATAATTTATGGAGGAGTTGTACATGTCTTTCTCATCTACATCTGATAGTAGCTTGACACTAGCATCTAAGAGGTTGTGGAAAGGAGCTAAGAATACTAACTGACCCAAATTTCTGAAAAAATGCAACACCTGAACACTCATAGCAAAATAAAAGCAGCCTGGGACTTTGGAAAACATATTATAGCATAAGGGGATTCGAAGCATGGCGCGGAAAACCCTAAAGAAAAACGTGTCTCAGAAAAGTTGTTTCTAAACAGAATAGTCTCAGTGAAACGAAAATAAGACCCCTACTTGAAGTCTGTAGAAAAGCAAATTTTGACCTTCATGGAATGTGAAGGAGAAGTATGGTAAAATAACATGTTAAGATTAAATCAGAGATTTAAATAAGCTCACTGATGAAAGGAAGGACTGCAAAGAAAAAAAGCAAAATAGCACTTAGGAAATCAGATCAGATATGCCAAAGGAAAACTGGTGAATCCCTCCTAAAATGCAGAGTAAAAGGAAGACAATGGTAGATTATAAATATAGTGATGAGAGAGGAGATGCAATTTAGACATTAGATAATTGTGGGGTGAAAAAACAGCAGAAGAACTAGAAGAGATGCAATAATCAAAGAAGAGAAAGAAGAGAGCGAAAGAATTCCCAAACTGAAAAGAGAGTCCCAAGATACTAGAAAGGAATTGTTCCCTCACTTACAGTCTTCTTAGCTTTTTTTTTCAAATCTTGATGAAAAATTTGGAAGCTCACATGGAATATCATTAACATTACAAACAATAAAACAAAATAAAGCAAACTAAGCTCAGACATCTCTTAATACTGAGACACTAGAAGATGCACATCAGTCTCTAAAGATTTTCAAGATTAAGTGGCTGTTAACCAGGGAATTGTATACCCAGCCAAACTCTCCAATGTGTGCAAAGACAATAGGTCAACATGTGCATATTTTCTAAAGCAATTTCTTAAATATTTATTTCCTTTACATGAGAACAATTTATTTAATATAAGACTTTAAGTATGGATAAGTACTGAATATATGATTACAAAACTGAGATTAAGTTTAAAGTCTATTCTTGAACACAAAATATACAGTAAAGTATGTTAAATTTAGTCAATAACTCAGAATTTAATTCACACAGCATGCAACTTTGAATGAGTGAAAAGCAGGGATGGACCGTCACAAGATATAATGTCATTTATTTATTTGTCATAAATGTGGGAAAAGCTATTATTTTAAGGAGTTTTATTTCTGATTGTTGGGAAATGTCATTAAATGTTATTTCATAAGTTTTAATTTATCCCAGAAGTCATGAAGGAAATAAACAATAAAATTGATTTTTTAATGTTTAAAACAATGCCCAAAGGTCTTATGTTTAGAAAAAAAATATCAAAAAGTAAATGTAGACATCAACAGCAATGAGACAAAAACCTGCACATTCTATGAAAGACAAGAGCTAATTTCTTTAATGTGTAAAAAACTCATATATTCAGGAATAAAACTATTAACAACAATATAGAAAAATGCACAAAGTCCATAGATAGGAGTTTTATAAGGAAAGGAAAAAATGCTGAGAAAATATTTAAATTCTGAGGCAATTTTGTAAGAAAAAAATATTTACTATATTTTTATTAGTTAAAACTGAACTGTCATAGTAGAGAGAGCCTAAATATCATTATTTATGCAGGAAAATCTGATAAGTGAAGAGGTAACAGTTCTAATCAGTGGGAAAAGAGCATATAAATAATGCTGTGCCAATTAATTATTTATCTGGAAAAAAAACCCCACCAACAAGCCATACACCAAATAATTAAATCTCTATTTCAGAAGGAAACCTTAGAACATTTAGAAGAAAATTTAGCATAATAGCTTTTAGCCTTTGAAGTAGTGGGAGATTTCTTAAACAACATGCAAAAAGAACACATCTTAATAAAACATACTTCATGATATATATATATAGAGAGAGAGAACTTTAAAACTTTTGTACAGAAGATAACATACACAAATAAAAAAGCCAAGTTATCCACTAGAACACATTTGAAATGTATAAAACAAATGAAGAATTTATAGTAAGAATACATAATATATAACTCAGACAAAAAAAATTAGAGAGCATATGTGCAAGTGAATCACAAAAAAAAGGAATCTCAATGGCCAATAAAATTTATAAAACTAGTTAAAAATTATGAAAAAGAAAGTTCTCTTTTCTTATAATAAATTAAAATATAAAATATTTAGAAATACCAATGATTTTTTTCACAGAATTGGAACAAATAATCCAAAATTTATATGGAACCACAAAAGACCCCCAAATAGCCTCAGCAATCTTGAGAAAGAAGAGCAAAGTTGAAGGAATCACACTACCTGATATCAAATAATACAAGGATATACTAATCAAAACAACATGGTAGTGGTATTAAAACAGACATAGATTAGTGGAACACAGAAAGAGCCCAGAAATAAACCCACACATATATGGTCAATTAATCTATGACAGTGGAGGAAAGAACATACAATGGGGTAAAGACAATCTATTCAATAAATAGTGTTGGGGAAATTGGACAGATTCATGCAAAAAATGGAACTAGACCACCTTCTTACACCATATACAAGAATAAACTCAAAATGGATTAAAGCCTTAAATGTAAGACTCGAAACCATAAAACTTGTAGAAGAAAACATACAAAGTAAAATCTCTGACATTTTTCTTAGCAATATTTCTTATTTATCTCCCCTCAAGCAAGGGAAACAAATGGGACTACATCAAACTAAAACATTTTGCACAGCAAAGGACACCATCAACAAAACAAAATGATAACCTATGAACTGGAAGAAGATAGTCACTAATGATACATCTGATAACTTGTGCAAAGAATTCATACAACTCAACACCAAAAACAAAACAATCCAATTAAAAATTGGCAAAGGACCTAAATAGGCATTTCTCCAAAGAGGACATACAGATGGCCAATGGACATATGAAAAGATGTTCTATGTCACTAATCATCAGACAGATGCAAATTAAAACCATAATCAGATATCACCTCACACCTGTCAGAATTCCTATCATAAATAAATCAGCAAATAACAAGTATTGGCAAGGATGTGCAGAAAAGGGAACCCTAGTGCACAGTTGGTGGGATGTAGATTGGTGCAATCACCATGGAAATCATTATGGAGGTTTCTAAAAAAATTAAAAATGTAACTGCCTTATGACCCAGCAAATCCACTTCTAACCACTAATTTGAAAGAACATATGCACCCTTAAGTTTATTGCAGCATTATTTACAATAGCCAAGATATGGAAGCAACCCAAGTGCCCGTCAATAAATGAGTAAATTAAAAAAGCTGTGGTACACATATATAATCAAATATTACTCTGCTATAAAAAAAAAAGAAAAAGAAAAAGAAATCTTACCATTTGCAACAGCATAAATGGACCTAGAGGGCATTATGCTAAGTGAAATAAGTTAAACAAAGAAAGCCAAATACCGTATAATTTTACTTATATGTGGACTCCAAAGAGCAAAATAACCAAACAAAACAGAAATAGACTTATAGATGCAGAAAACTGATTGATGGTTGCCGGAGAGGTGGGGGTTTGGGGGTGCATAGGTGAAAAAGGTGAAGGGATTAAGAAGAACAAATTGGTAGTTACAAAATAGTTTCAGAGACATAAAGCACAGCATAGGGAATATAGTCAATAATATTATAGTAACTATGTAAGGTGCAGGTGGGTACTTGAAATATTGGGGGGATCAACCACTATGCTATACATCTGAAGCTAATATAAAATAATATTGAATATAAACTATAATTAAAAAATAAAATCTAAAATAGAAAGAGAAAAAATGGATTTTTTAAAAGAAAGCATTCAAATAAGTAGGAAGTTTATTTTTTAACAAATTCTAGAGCTAAATAGAATGTGAACTATTTCTATCTTTAAAATGTTGCTGTATGTGAGATCTAAAGAGATTTACATGGGGAGGAAATGATTGACATTCTGGTTACTAAGGTAACTAAAGTAAAATTCTTTCTGATTGGGAAAGAGTCATGAGTATCCTTTTTATTTATTCATGTTTTAAAAGTTATAAGCAGAAAGCCATGTTATATGGTAATGTCTCTAAAGCTTGAACATTCATAAATAGAATTGATCATTTTATCAGGTAAAAATAAAACTCAGGATTATGCTTTAGGGGAGGTGCAAAAATAAAGAAATTGTGAGTGGTTGGGAAATGGATGAAGTTGAGAGAGGGTTGAATGCAAAGTCTTTTAGTTATAAAATTATAAACAAATTAGGGGTGGATGGTGATGTGGGGCAAAAGAAAAGATGACAATAATAATTTTCAATGAAAGAAAATTCACAGTTCAATTTCCACACGGATTAGACACACTGGTTAACCAACAACTACATTATTTGAATTTCTGAAAGGTACCAAAGTAGAAGTTCACAGCTGGAACAGCTGGTGATTAGGTCTTACATTCCGGAATGGATCAGGGTATGTGTAAGCCTTTTTAATTTTTTTTATTTTTCGTGTGTGTGTGCATGCGAGTGTATGTGTGTGTGTGAGTGTGTGTGAGAGTATGTGTGCAAGTTTGTGAGTGTGTGAGTGTGTGAATGTGTGCGAGTGTGTGTGTGTGAGTGTGGATGTGTGTCTGTGTGTGAGTGTGAATGTGTGAGTGTGTGTGCAAGTGTACACACACTTGTGTGAGTGTGTGAGAGTGTGTGAGTGTGTGTGAGTGTGTGAGAGTGTGTGTGCGCGTGAGTGTGTGTAGATGTGTGAATGTGTGTGTGCGAATGTGTGAGTGTGAATGTGTGAATGTGAGTGTGTGTGTGCGAGTGTGTGAGTGTGAATGTGAGTGTGTGTGTGTGCGAGTGTGAGTCTGAGTGCATGTGAGTGTGTGTGTGAATGTGTGAGTGTGGATGTGTGAATGTGAGTGTGAGTCTGAGTGCGTGTGAGTGTGAGTGCATGTGAATGTGCGCTGTTTCTCCTCCCCCTCCTCCTGTTCATTCTCATGTCCAAGTACGTCCCCGAGACACGGTGCGGGAAGCTCGGGGTCCGCTCTGGGGACGGAAGGCACTCTCCTTGAAAGGCGCGCCCAGTGAGCCTTGAAGCCGGTGCACCAGCTTTAGTGGGACGTGGGTGCCCAGGGCCTGAGCAGACAAGCAGTCGCACCCCAGGGTCTCACACTCCAGCTGGAGCGGGGACCCAGCCCTGAGTGATGCGCGGCACACAGACCTACAGGGCCCCAGAGCTCCGGTTTGGACTCGGGGACTGTGCGCTTAGAGCTGTTCCATGTGCTGTGGAGCGTTCCTATCAATTCCCAGCGCCACGGGATGCGATTTGGTCTTTGTTTCTTCCCCATGTCTCTCCCTCTCTGTTTCCTCTTTAGCTCATCTTTATGTCAGCTGTTTGGTAAAGGCCTCCAGCCCCTATTTCTGACATTTTCAGGAATACTAGGACAGTATTTGTGTTTGTGGTGTGGCAGGATCCAGTGATTCACTGGGGCCATTTGCACAAATGTGCACAGACACAAAGGTAACAGGAGTAAAACATAAACATTAATTAACTCATTAAGTGTTTTACTGAAAATGTACAATATGTGAGCTACTGTCATAGCGGGCCGTAGGGTACAGAAATATGGAAAAAATTTATCCTTGCCCTAAAAAAATGTAGAAATGAGTGAAAATGAAAACAATTATAATAATATGCATAGTAAATATCATTTTACATAGCAATTAGGAAATATTACAAATAGTAGATTCAGTGACAGTAATTAGTATTGCTCTTACACAAATAGACATTTTATAGCTTTAAAAAACTTTCTTAGTATAAATCAGCATTAATATTCACCAATTTTTTAGATGCTATCCACATATGGAAAAATCCTCGCATTATACTCACGGGCACGCACAGAGATTCCTCATCCATATAAAATGGAGGCCTTGGAGCCGAGACCTCGGCCAGTCTTCTGTGTCTCCCTCCCTCACAGCCGTGGGCTATAGCAAAGAAGCCCTGGGTGTCTTCGGGGCACTTCTCTTTGGGATGACCTTGAGGAGCAGTCAGCTGCCTTCCTTGGTCATGCCTGGAGTATCTTAGGTCCTGCGGCCCCGAGGTTCCAGAGCTGACTGCATTTGTGCTGAGAGGGGGGGTGATTTCATCCACAGATAGGCCCGCAGAAGGAATGGGACACCGAGCAGACAGCGCTAGAAAGGACTCCGCATGATTAATATTTGTGAATTTTGTGGTGGCGCAAGGGGAAGGTTAAGTTACGGTCAGTTGAAGAGTAGAAAGAAATGGGCAGGGAAGAAATATAAGAGGAATTTAGTAAAGGTTACAAAATCATGGTTCTTATAATTTAATATGCATAATAATCACCCAATTGTCTTATTAAAATACAGATTCCTGAGCTCCATCCCAGGGAATATGTCTCTTGAAAGTGGCCCTGGCCGTTCTAGGACAGGTAGTAATGTCTTTAAGGAATATTCGTTCAAGAGACAAATAATGGCAGGCTGACCTCTCAGCCGTCATAACGTCGAAATGGTGTTAGGTAGGCTCAGCACCCACGTCTGCAAGAGGAAGCAGCTTCCAAGTCAGCTTGCATTATCCTGCCCTTACAGCTCCAGAAGTTAGTCCATAGGTGGGACACATAGTTCCTTTTGGTTGGTTTTCTGCAGAAAGACCTGGGACACCTGGGGAGGAGGGATCGTGGGCCATGTTTTGTTTTCCCGCTCCTTCTCACCCACTTGCACAAGAAGACTTTTGGGAAGTTATGCCTAGACTTTCTTTGCATATGCAAAATATCGATTTGTGATTTTGGGGTTAGAATTAATTTCCTCCAGACCTTCATGGCCTGCTGATGCAGAGAGTTCCATTAAGAAGAAAACAGTTTTTAATTCTATTTCCAATTTCTATCATTAAGGTTAAAAAGCCTAAAAAGCGAATAGTTAAGAAAGGGATTAATACACCCAAGTAATTCAATGTACAGGCGATGCAAAATAGTTGTTCCCTGCTCAGAGGAGCTTATACTAGTGGGGAGGCTCTGTCTGAATGAGGGGTTAGGTCCGTCCAAGGAAGCAGGAGAAAAGTAAGAGTCTGGGGCAAACTGAAGACGGAGTGCTTCATGCATTTTCCTGAAGGCAGCACAGGGGATGGGGTACTGCAGAGACAGGAGGAGGCTCTGCTCCTGGTTGAGGCATGAGAGAAACCATAATACAGAGTTTTTTTCTCATCAGAGCACAAGGGGAAGCTAGAATAGCTCTGAGTCACAAGTGCTCAAGATCCTGGAGCAGATATGATTCTTTTAAGGTAAAGTAAACAAGTTAATGAAAGACTTCAAGCTTGAAATGCAAGAACAAAGCCAGAAATAAACTTCCCAAGCAATGTGTTTTCTAAAAATGAGAGTAGCGCCCATGCAATGGAACCCTCTGAAGCTCTGTAATTCTGGGCCAGAGGGAGAGATAGAAGGTGCACTTGTAAGGTATTTGGGGGCAACTTCAAAATTGAAATTACGATGAATTTCAGTGTTTAAGTTTAGCAGGCCAGATTGTACAGAGATTTTTTTTTAAGCAGTCTCTTTTATATTGTATTAATTTTGTTATATTGTTAATTATAGTTTTGATTTTTAAATGAAGGGTAAAACTATATTCCCTTCGTTCCAAGATACAATGGATTTTGAAATGCACCACCAATTTCATAACAGATTTTGGGGAGTGGGGAGCAGAAAGACCTGCAAGATTAAATGTACACACAGATGCATGCATGTACCCTAGATTAAATGCACACACAGATGCATGCATGTACCAAAAGTGTCAAATGTATTTGAGAGAAGCTATTGTATTTCTCCAAGCCAGCCTGGATTGTGCCAGCCTCCCTCTCTATCATCTGTGCTCAGCCACACTGTTGGACAGGCTCAGAGGTCACGTGGTAGCACCTGCCAGAAATGCAGGCAGATAGGCCAGGAGGACTCTGGTAGGCACTTCTAGGTCAGCCTTGCATTTACCAACATGCTCAACAATGACAGAGGTCCCTGCTGCCTAAGCAGAGTCCATTATAAAAACCCCATGCAGAGGAAAAACATCCCTGCCGATTCTGGAACGAGAAACAGAAGTATTTCAAAATAAGCTCATTAGAACATATGGCTTTTCTCCATTCACAGTCCTTGCTAGAAACCCAACTGCCTTAAGAACATTTGCTATTTCTTGTACCTGGAAGAACATTCTACAGTTGGCTTATCCAAGGCGGAAAGGAGTTGCTTGCAAGGCCTGCTTCTGTCAACACAAAAATATCTGGCCTTGTGTAGACGAAATGCAGCTCAGCCAGAAAGCGTCGGGTCTGCCTTGTGGGAAAGCACACCTATGTTTAAAGATTAATTTAGAATCTGCAACACTTTGTTAAAGCCTTACCATTAATCCCTAAGAAGTGTAGGGATTTTACTGTCTGCAGTCAGACTGTGATGTTTTTCCTCCTGACTCTAAAGGCTGTGATCATCAAAGTGGTGAAGGCCCTTAGGGATGGAGCAGGAGGGCCCTCCCTTTATCTAACACTGGGGAGCCCAGCCCAGCCCTGAGTTTTACATTTCAAGGACAAGCATTTCCAGAGGGACTAGTTAGCTGACTTTCCCGTTAAGGGTCATTTTATTTTGAAAATCGGTGCCTCAATTTCAGTTCAGGGTTTTCACCTTCAATTCCTAAGTAAAATTAATCGCTCAATGGCTTCCCTTTAGTACCTGTTTTCAAGGAATCATGTGTGGCAGTGGCAATAAAGACAGAAGCATTACAGTCACACAAACTGTGCGTGGAAATTCTAACAGTAACTGAGAAGGTGTCCCACCCATGCTTTTGATTCCTGCGTTGTGCTATTGGGTGTACAAATTTTAAATTAAATACATATAGAACTCATCTCTAGCTATGATGGCTAGTAAAATCCAAAATGACTCCCGTCTGGAAGACTATACACGGTAAACTCATAATATGTCCTAAGAAGTATAATTTGCTACACTTGTGGTTGTGACTGTTTCCACAATGGCCACTCTCCCTTCAGAGTTTCTGAAGGCTGGGGAGTAAACCTGACAACTGATTCACATTTTTGCTCTTTTAAGATCCATTGCCCTGTGGCCCTCGTTGGGATTTCAGACTCTCGGAAGGCACACCAAGGGTAATACTGCCCTTACAGCCGTCATGAATACTGGACATCTCTGCGGACTGGGAGGAAAGCTAATCCAGAGACCCCAGAGATCCTCTCCTGTCTGTGGCGTGCAGGGCAGAGGACAGTCTGACCAGGGTGGACCAACAATAGCATCAGATGCAGCCCCTGATCGATCGGGAAGTTGGCCAGCCCTCCGCTAATAGATGTTTACTCATGCAGGGAGGGAACGGGGTAATTTTCTCTGTGAAAAACACCAAGCGCCCTCATCAATGTGTCAGGGAGCAGAGCTTTTACAAGGAAATCAGATATAGAATTTGTCCCTTGGATCAGGAATTCGGAGGAATATTTATTAGACCAAGAATCTTCTTGCTTTTGTCACCGTTACTTACACATACACACACACACACACACACTCCTGAGGATGACATTTCATAGGTGTGATCTTAGCTCCTGTTAGTATCACAGCGATCAGCATATGAGGGCCAAATGCTTACCCACGTTTCTGTTCCTTGACCCTAGCTCTTCCTTACAGACCACAATCTTGTTTTATTTTATTCAATATTTCTTCATCTATTTGTTGATTTACTTAACTATTCAATAATGACTCATTGACCATCTGTTCCTTGCTGCACAGACTACGAGTTGCTAGGTGTCTAATTGTATAGTCCCTGATTTTAAAAATGCATCATCTTGAATGGAAATACGATACTCCTATATGTTACGAGGGAGACAATAGTAAGTGGCTTGCAAGAAGTAGAGTGGAGCTCTGAAAATGGAAAAGAGGAAGGTCTTGTAGAAGATGTGATGCTAGAATGAAGGGTGAGGAGGTGATATGTTGCCAGATTCTCAAGAGGTAGGACATCCTGTACTTTAGAGCACGCATGCACCCATATGAAAGCTGTGGCATTTTAAATGTGATTAATGACAGAAGGAAAATAATTACAGATTTTTAAAAAAAGTGTGTTTGTTCGGTAGTAGTCTTGGTTTGGCAGGCTGAAAAATGTGGACCGTATGCCAGGAAAGCAGATACCAATAGTAAAAAATATATTGCTTTTTTTGGAAATTAACACAGGGTAATGCACAGAGAAGCTGTTTATTATTATGTTTTTCATACTCTATGGATTATCACAACAGTCACTCCTTTGTGTTTAACACAAACCTGATTAACAGGCTTGTCTTCAACACATGTACTTCACATTAAATAATCAATCACATAGCTCATAGATTGTTTACATTCATTTTCCCCAACAAGTTCTTATCGAGCACTCACTGTGCTTTACGTACCATTTTGAGCTCTGGGAACTCGGTGGTAAAAAGAGAGAGCAGAGGGTTTTTCTTTTTAAAAATTAAAAATGAATAAAAATGTATTATAATTTCAGACAGAGGGTGTTATAAAGAAAAAATATAGTAGGATAAAGGTATATAGGATTGTTTGGAATAAGGAGACTATGAAAGTACTCTAAATAAGTAAAATCTGAAGGGGGCTCTCAATGAAACGAGGGAGGAAGCCATGTGAAGATTTAAGGGAAGAAGTGGAGATTTCATGCACAGAAACTAGCAAATGCAAAGAAGGTCATACAGGGCCTTGTAGGGCATGAATGGGAGAGTTTGGATTATAGTCTGAGCATAAGAAAGGCTATTGGAGGATTTGTTGCTAAAGGCCATGCTGATTGCCATGTAGAGGAAAAACTGTAGCAGGACAAACATAGAAGGAGCTAGAAAACCCTTCTAGGAATCCAGGTGATGGAAGATGCTAGCGCACAACAGACGAAGGTGGTGAAGGGTGAGAAAACCGTTCTAGTTGTATTTGGAAAATTTCATGAAAGCTGAACCACCAGGACGTGCTCAGGTTGGGGCGTGAGGCGTGAGAAAAATTCCACATGGCTTGAGCAGCCAGGAGAATGGCTGAAGTATTTACCAAAATAGAGAAAGCTAGAGGTGGAACCAATAACAGGGTAGTTAAGAGGTTTGATTTTGAAAATCCTGTTTTAGGTAAGGAGATGAATATACACCTGGAGCTCTCGGGAGAACCTGGACATAGAAACACATGTTTGGGGCTGAATAAGTTTACTCAGGGAGAGAGTTTAGTTGGGGGAAGTGTGTCAAGGAAGAACCTTGAGAAATGCCAACACTTTTAGAGTTGGTAAGAGAGGGAGGGGCCAGCAAAGAACACAGAGACTGAGTGACCAGTGAGGTAAAGACAAAAGCCTTGGGTGGAGATGCCCAGGGCCAAGTGAAGAAAGTGTTATGAAGTTCTGATGTGGTCAGTGCTGCTGAGAGGCCACAGAAGATGAGTGCTGACCATTGACCATTAGGTTTTATAATGCAGATGGGGCTGGTGGCTTCGACAAGAGCTAGAGTAATATTGACAAAGTGGCAGGGAATCAAGTGGAGTAGGCCTAAAAAAGTATTTGGGATGAAGTGAAAAGAGTTAGTATAAACCATCCTTTTGAGAGTTGTGCTTGATAGTAAAATTACTAAGTGGTACCTGGAGGGGTGGGTGTGTTCTTCCAGGTGGACTCTACCACTGCATAAAACAGTGGGCTGTTGTTGTACTGGGAATGGCCACTAGTGCACTAGGAAGGGTAAAGTTGATGAAGGTATGAGAGGGGAGATAACTGCAGGAACAAAGTTCTTGAGATGTCTAGAGGAGACCAGGTGCAGTGTTCAAGTGGACTTTTTTGCCAGCAGCAGAGAGGGTGCCGTTATTATAACAGGAGGGAAGGCAAAGTTGGGTAGAGGTGGAAGGTAGGTAGGTAGTGGATTAGGTGTTTGGAAAATGAATTCCTTCCCTTCTTATTGTATGTTTAATTGAGGGAGATACTGAAACATTTGCTCTGGAGAGAGCCAAGGAAGAAAATGAGCATAAGCAATGTAGTCAGAAAAAATGTTCCCAGGCACACCACGGCCCTATGTGAAGCCCAGATACACGTTCTTGGAAAACAATGGAGCAGATGGAACCTGCCTGGCAGTCTTTCTCCAGAGAGCGAGGTGGAGGGAACCAGGGGAGCTCTTCCTAAGTAAAGGCTGTCATGGAACCTGAGGCTGATTCACCATCTGCCAACAGGCTCTGCGGTGACACACCAAAAAGCAATATTTCTAAGTTTGTGAAGTGTGTATATCACACCCAGATCAGACTCACAAACCCATACCCCTTGGAGGGTTTGTGGGAAAGGCAGAGACCGAGTATTGTCGTGGAAAATGATCTACACAGACTCAAGTTCTAGTGCCCTCTCTTTTCCAAGCTCATTGTGATTTTTGGACCAAAAAAACTCCTCAACTAAACTAAAAAGCTCTCTGAACTTTTGATTGCTCAGCCCTTAAAAAAATACTAAGAGGGTCGATCTTATGTTAAGATGGTAAGTGTTCTTAACATAAACAGATGTACACACACAAACAATAATGAAGGGGATGGAAGGAAACTTAGGGAGATGATGGATATATTCACAGTCTTCATGGTGTTTATGGTTTCATGGGTATATACTTACCTCAAACTCATTGAGTTGTATACATTAAATATGTACAGCTTTTTACACTTCAACTATATCTTAATAAAATATATTTTTTAAAAGGGTGGATACGGACATTGCAGCAAATTCCTCCATGAAATCTGCAAGCCAGGCCTTCCCTCTCCCTCATGAATTCCTGCTCCTTGGTCAATAGCCCAAGCTCTTGTCTCTCTCCCTGCCACTCACTGAGGCAGGGAATTTAGGAAATAGGGTTGCTGAGCTTGTAGAGATCAACCAAATCAATGCATAGGAAAGAGCACTGAAAGGAACAACCATTACTATGACAGCCAAGTAGTGAAACTTCAGATTCCTTGGAAGTAGGTCAACGGTGCTCATACAACCAAAAATAGAATCCCAACAAGGGGCTTCCTCACCACCGGAGACTGATAGCTGGTCTGAGTGCCCCAAGAGAAATGGCTGAAGTTTGCTTCTACTACTGTCCATGGTGATGGCATCTGGGAAGAATATTAGGAAAATGTGAACCCTGTGTTCTAGGAAGGAAAGTTTGCATCCATTTCTTTCAATGACCAACAAGTTGATACTCTTTAATCGACTTTTCTTATACTGGCATCATAGTTTTTTTCTCTTGCAAATTGTCTCTGTTATCTAAGAGAGAGGGGAAAGAAGACAAGTATGCAGAAAACTGACCTTTGAGACATGGATTCATGGAACAGACTAACAGAGGTCAGAGGGGAAGGGGAAGGGAGGAATTGGACAAAAGAAAGTGAAGAGATTAGCCAAAGATCTTATGTATATGCATAGCCCATGGACACACACCACAGTGTGGTGATGGCCAGAGGCAGGGTACAGGAGGCTGGGTGGAGTTGGGTAAAGGAAGGGGAAGGGGGAACGTCTCTAATAGTGTCAACAGTAAGTATAAAAAAGAAAAAGAAAAGAAAACTGGCCTTTGAAGCCAGAAAAGAACTGAGCTTGCTTAAGACTTGACTGGGTATAGAGCATGAATTTGTTTGTTTTGTGTTGAGCCAGAGCTAATCCTTTTAATTACAATAAAAGAGGTGCAATTCCATGGAGTCCACAAACTTCCAGGTGCTCCTAGGTACTTAAAAGCTCAAATGGCGCAAAGTCAGATAAAACAAAAAACATGCAGTTTCAAGTTTCTCCAGCTGGAATATTCAGTTTTCTCTGTAAGAAAACATAGAGAACTTAATTTTCCTCTTATTAAGGAATTTTTCCTCTTGTTTTATTTTTTTATAAGTTTTTCATTCTTTGTCATAAATTTCTTTTGATGCTCAGTGAAGTGTTGAACAAAGATCAATAGTTTGGAGCTTACAGCATTTTATTGATCTCCCTTTCAACTTCTTACTTTTTATTTGTCCAAAAAAAAAACAAACAAACACAAAAAAACACACACAAAAGAAACAACATAGGAAATAGGTTAAAAAGGGGAAGTCATGATTTTTCTTTACTGGTCTTTTTTTTCTTTCTAAAGTGTGGTTCAAACAAGAGCTTCCCTGCCAAAGCAGATAGTGATGGTACAAATCAAAGTTTCTCCCTGCCTTGGTGGTGAAAGTGGACATTGGACTGCTGGGCCCAGAAACAAGCTTTCATTACAGAGGAGACGCTGCTTTGTTAACATCAGAGCACGCTCAGACAGAACTGGACTCAGTCCTGTTTTCTGGGCTATTGAATGCTCACACACACGCCTCTTGAATTGGTTAGGATGAAATTAATGTCCTATGAAGGAGGAATGTGTGATTTTTCCTTGGAGATGTTTAAAAGCAGAATGAAATTGTTGAAATAATTTTGGTGTAAGACTTCTATATACAAAAAGGGACTCCAAATATTTCACTTTTTAAAATGGTAACAGCATCCTAGTGAGGTAGAGAACATCGTGCCCATGTTACCAATGGTGTCACTGAGGCTCCCCGGTTAGGAAAACCTAGGTTTTTATACCCTGCCCTCCTTTCCCCATGTCTGCCTACTCACTCAGCTTCAGCTTCTGCTTTCACTTCGGACATGCCCCGAGGTTTGCCTCAGGACTAGGCAGGCTGGAACTAAAGGCTGGAGATCCTGGTACCATGTTTTTTTCATGGAAGCTTTAGGAAGCAGGCACGTGCTGTTGGTTGGCAGCCCCAGATCTGAGCTCTGATTCTTTCCGCCTCTCTGTGCTCACTTCCGGGACCAGCTAGGGTTGCTTTACTGATCAACAGAGTTGCACTCTCCCGAACTGCAAATCTTCACTTAAAAGACATACTGATTTCTTTCATTTCATAAATCCAACATTTCTTGAAGAATTGTAATAGCCCATTAAACAAGAGCTAAGACACAGCATAGGCGTAGAACAATTTACACATGAAAGATAGAGGTATAAAGGAGCAAAATGTTGCTGGATGTTGGTTTCAGAACTGGTCTAAAAGCCAAACATAGATATTCTATGGTTGCTTTAGAGACTTATTCTTTGGCACTGGTCTGAGGGCTGGTGAGAGACTCAGAGCATGATTCTTTGACCTGTCTTCAGGCAGCCTCATTTGGTCATCTTCATTACTGTTCCAATCTTTGCCTCCTGGAGGAAAACAAGAATTTCCCTCTGAGTCCCTGAGACTTGGTGAAATCCAGAAGATACGATGTTGACCATATTTCCCTTTGTTGGTCTTTTGTAGCAGTATCCTATGGGAGTTCTACCTAGACTCTAACCCCTCCAGCCTCTCTTTCAAAGTTTCTCCAGGACCTATTTATGGATTTTCATTACAGCTGCTTTTTCCCCATGGCAAAGCTCAGCTTTTCCACCTACAGTTCTAAGTCAGTATCTGGAATTAAATTCTCCAGGGATTATGAGTATTTTGATGGTGAGCATGATTTTTAACTGGACTTTTCCCTCATAGCCACAGTCAAAGATAAATGCTCTTCGTTTCTCAGGCTCAGAGCAACAGAATAATTAAGAACACACATTCTAGAATGAAACTGCTTGAGTTCAAATCCTTGCCCTATTATTTGGAAATAGAAGAAAAGAATTAACTGCCCAATTTTCACCTCTGCAAGAGAGGGATGAAGACATAGCACAGTGGTTGGCAAATTTTTCCTTAAAGGATCATGTAATGAATATTTTAGGCTTTGCAGGCCGAGAAGTAAATGGAGGCTATTATATAGGTACTTATATAATCATCCCAAATGTAACCATTAAAAAATGTAAAAAACCATCTCTAGCTCACAAGCCATAATAAAACAGGCAGCTGTCTAGATTCACAGGCTGACCTCTTTTTATTAGATTGTTGTGGAAATTAAGTGTGTTTGTATATATAAAGTTATGAGAGAATTTCAAACATGTAAAATATTCAGCAAGAGTTTTTATCCTTTCTTCTCTAGTGAAAAAATTTGATTTAAAAAGGAAGAAAATATACAGTTCTCTCTAACCCAGCACCTGAGCTTCAATGCTTGCCTTAGTGCACCATGTGTTGTACCCAATTTTAATAGATTTACCATGGATTCCAGGTAAATCCATCTCTCTCCATTTTTTTAAGTAGCAATAAATTGCTCTCCCTCCACTGTTAAAAAAAAAATCTTACCCATCTTTATACTATGTCTAGTGGGCTATCTCAAATCCACTATTATAAAAGATGACTGTAGTCATCTAGAATACTAACGACTACTCCTTAAAACTGCCTCTCTCACATAAATAACCTTAACGCAAACGATTTTTAATGCCTGGGATGGTATGTACACCCTGTGAGACCTTTGCCATTGAGAGTTGGTCATTATACCAGAAAAACAACTCTGGTTTCCTGATTAGGAAGATACCACATAAATAGAATACATATATTAACAAGACATAGAAGTGAATTGATCCCTTAAAATCGTATTTGCCCTGTGACCTTAAATATCTAGTTTCCACACCTCTCCATGATGACAAATGTTAAAATGGCAGTGGCCAATCCCATGACTTGTTGTTGTTGTTGTTTTGTGTGTGTTTTTAAAGAATATATTTTTCAAATTGATTTTAGAGAGAGAAGAAGGGAGAGAGAGAGGGAAAGAGAGAGAAAGAGAAACATCAATCAGCTGCCTCCTGCACACCCCCTATTGGGGATCATGCCAGCAACCCAGGCATGTACGCTGACCTAGAATCGAACCAGCAACCTTTTGGTGCACTGGATCACAACACCCAACCAACTGAGACACGCCAGCCGAGGTTCCCATGGGCTCCCATGTTTTTATTACAACCACTATTCTCATCAGCTCTTTCTAGGTAGAAAAAATTTAATCACATTATTGGACTCACCAATGAGTCATTGGCAGGGCTGTTTGGAGCTATAGAAATTAACCTCCCCAAATAGATGAATGGTCATCACTATGAACAGTCACCCACTGCCACATCCTTACAGAGCACCAGACTCTCAGCTTCCATTCTTGGCTGCACGAATGCCAGGTGGAGCTCTAAATTTCTGTGTCTTCTTCAATGTTTCAGTTTGGTTTCAACAAGCAAAGACTCGATATTCAAGTGGGGATGTAATTTCCCATACAGGGAAATCAAGCTCAGAGGTGTGAAGTCATTTAACTGAAGATGTTGTGAAGTAATGGAGTTGAGCTTTAAATGCAGTTCTGTCTAGCTAGGCAGCCTGAATCCTAAGCCTTTTCCCCATTATATTCTCCAGTCTCCCTCTGAAAAAAAACCCACTAGGGATAAGTACGAAGTGACAGCTAATCCTTTCCATCAATCATTATCCCGGTGGTGGTTAGGAGCTGAAGGATAACAGTGGGACTTAAGTAATCTGAAGCTAAAGGGGCAATGGCCGATATTGGCCAAAGTCAAGAGTAGAATGAAAGTGTGTGCTGGGTCCCAGATGACCAAAGGTCTGGCTGGATGAGGGGGGCTTCTGGAGTTATGTGAGGTTGGCTAGCACAGTGGGCAAAACTTGGGATTTGGCTTCATAGACAGACAGACTTGAATTTAAATCTCAACTTGGTCACTTCAAGGCTTCATGAGCTAAGGCATTTCCTATCTCTGATCTTTCATATCTCTTCAATTTCCTCATCTCTAAAAAAACGACACTAATATCTATCTAGTAATTTTATTTTACAAGCTAGTGATGATTTATGTAAAACATTTCCACAATTGGAGGAACCCAGTGAGTTTCCAAAAATGGTATTAATATTGTTATCCCATCAATTGCTTATGTTTAATTGATGTCCTCATTAATTGAGGCCATATCCTCTCTGCAGGGCTTGGAGGAGGAATTGGATCTTTCATGTCTTGGGTGAAATTTGTTCAATGGGCTCATCCCATGGGCCACCCAATCACAAGGTATGACTACAGAAACGTCGGATTTCAGCAAGGTGTTCTTTCAGCCAAGTCATTATCTTCAAGGTTAAAGAGCAGCTTGGTATGAAATGTTCCCAAAAGAAGTCAGTTGAGAGAGAAAAGAAACTCACCAAAGCATGAAGACAAGTTTTCAGGTAAGCCCATCACTTTGAATCTTTTCAAAGAGGGATCTCTTTCTAAAGAGATAATATCCTAATAGCCTCATATTAGGTATTTAGAGAGGTATATGATTATAAATTAATTATTTCCACCTACGTATTTTGTTTCAATCTTTGAAATCTCTATCTTACAGAGTCCTTTCCATTTTTAAAATATTTTTAAAGGAGCTTTGGTATTTAACCTTCTTTGATTTTATATTTTAAGACTTCCTAAGTAGAGAGGCTTATTTTCATCTTGAGTCTATACCTTCATTCCCATCAGTTATAATCAGGAACAGAGGAGTCCATCCCTTTAGCAGTTATTTACTAAGTAGTTATATCTACCAGATTCTGTTCCTAGAGCTGTGGTTACAGGCAGAGATGAATGAGAAAAACACAGATCTTTCCCTCTGAAAGCTTGTGTTACAGTGGCATCTATTTATGAGTGTATAGACTCAGCTTATATTAGTCTTTCCAAATACTTAAATGGAGAAACATAAGACTGTCTCATATTTCCATTTAAAGCTATTATTCTTTCCATATTAAATATTACCATGGATTAAGATACAATAAACATTAATATTTATCAAATTTTCAAGTGTTTATACACAAGGCACTTGGGCAACAATTATAAAATATAGCCCTTGACTACAATATGCATTTCAGTTGGGCAGAAAAAATGTAAACACAGAGGTAAACAATATCGCATTCAAATAATAAACTAAACAATGCTAAGCAAAGTTGTCATGAGGCTTGGACATTCCTGGAGGCTCATTACTGTGAAACTTTTCGTGAACTTGCAGAGTGAATGAGGAGCACACAAGGCAATTGTTGTTTCTGCTTTTTCTTCCATGGTAAGAGCAGGAAAAAAATCTTAGGAAATAAAGCCATCCTTTCCCTCTTTTTTGCGAAAACCTGTAGTGACCTCTCTTCCAATCAGGACAGAGTTTCCCTTAGCAACCATATCACACATCCTCCTTCCCGAAAAGGCTCTGTAAATAAAAATTATTTTAAAGCCAACTAAAGATGACTCTTTAACAAATGATCTGCTTTGTCTCACTACCAAGTGGAAGTCGATATGGACTCTAATTTAAAGGAAATGCACTTCTTATCCATTCTGAACATTTTGAGAAAGAGTTTGAATAATTTAAAAACTTATTTACATAAGAATTATTGATGCCCTTTAATATGGTAACTTAAAGCTCTTAAAGTCTTCTGCCTTTTCCTTTTAATCTTGTCTATTAGATTAATCAAATATAACCTCAGTCTGGCTTTAGGTGTAATTAAGGACAAATGATTGAATCAAGGAGAATATCGTGGCCTCATAAGTCAGAGTTAAGTACAAATAATTAAAATGTATCTAAACAGAACACACACCAGTTCGAAAATACAAAAACAAAATATTTCCCCGAAATCCAAGTGCAGAAACATGGAGACTCGGGCCAGTGGTGCAATGGATAACACCTCTGACTACCGATCAGAAACATGGTGGTGAGACTGACATGATCATAGGGGTATTCTTGAATCAGGCTTAATTTATTAAGAAAATAAATTAGTTGCAACATATAGTGCTTTAATAATATTTAGGAACACAGTGTTTTGTTTGTAACCTTAGATGATACTTATTTTAGGTCAATGGGCTGCAGAATGATATTTAATAACTTTGGATTATTTAGTAGAACTCATAAATGAAAAAAAACAACAACTACTGAGTCAGCAAGCTTTCTTTTTTTCTCTTCAGGAGGAACCTGACTAGATGAGGCAATTCTGATGCCACCTGAAATGCTGCTGGGTTTGCCCTCTTTCTCCTTACTCGTGGAGGACATGGTGTAAGTATTTTAAGAACAATGCCTCTTCATGCAAACTAGGATTGTTAAAATTAAACCAAACCAAAATAAGAACAAAAAATCAGTGCTAGAAAGGATGTAGAGAAATTAGAACCCTCATATCTTGCTGGCAGAATTGTAAAATAATACAGCCACTTTGGAAAACATATTGGTAGTTCCTCAAAAGGTTAAACGTAGCATTATCATATGGCACAGCAATTCTGCTCCTAAATGTATTCCCAAGAGAAATGAGCACATGCCCATCAAGAACCTGTACATGAATCTTCATACCAGCATTATTCATAGTATCCAAAAAGTGAAACCTACTCAACATTTCTGAATGCATGTTCACAGACTTATGAATGGATAAGCAAAGTGTGGGTTTATCCATACAATGGAATATTATTTGGCCATAAAAAGGAATAAAGTACATGCTACAACATGGATAAACCTTGGAAACGTTATGTTAACTGAAGAAAGCCAGTCACAAAAAGCCACATGTTGCATGATTCCATTTATTAGAAATGTTTAGAATAGTCAAATCCATAGAGACAAAAAGTAGATTCATGGTTGCCAAGGGCTGATGGGAGGAGGCAATGGGGAGGGACTGCTAATGGGCATGGTGTTTCTTTTGGTATTGATGAAAATGTAAAATGAGGTAGTGGTGATGGTTGGACAATGCTGTGTATTTACTAAACACTGAATCGTATATTTTAAAAGAATGAATTTTATGTTTGTGAGTTATATCCCAATAAAGTTGTCACTTTGAAAAGTGTTTATCATCAAGAGATTTGATTGAAATGAGCAACCATCCTGATTTGCATGGAATGGAGGTAGTCTCAGGACTTAGGACTCCTACAGCTAAAACTGAGACCATCCAGGCAAACAGGGATGCGTCTGTCACTCTTACTCATGGGAGGAATGCTTTAATTAAGATTTGAAAGATAGGAAGGAAATTAGCTGATGAAGTGGGAAGAGAGTTGCACACACTAACACCTATGGTAAGAGACAGAGAGAGTTTAAGGGAATAAAGAATCGTGATGGGTGCTGGGTGAACTTGGGTTGAGAGGAACTGGAGGGGAGGTAGGGTCCAGGCTTCTGTGTGTGACACGGGATAGAGAAGCCTCTAGGGGTCTATATACCTGGCTCCTCAAACATGATAGCCTTCATCTGAACTTTGGTGGAGTCTTACTGTTCTGATATTTGTCATTGTTGGGGACAGTGCCTGGCATGAAGGAGGCACACAATAGATGTCTGAGGACAATGTAGTCAGTCCAATATTTTGGTTTCTGGCTTCTGGTTAATTATGTGCAAATGGATGTTGCACCGCTTCCAGCTCTCAGGCTTCTCTTTTATTTGTCCTTTTGTGCCTGTTACCTGTCAGCTGGAGAGGCTAGACTAACTGTCACAGCGCTGAGACGAGCCCAGACAGGTGCATCTCAAAAGCGAAGACACCCAATGGATGACGGGGCTCTCAGAGGGGGGAAGTGACAACCGGAGCTAAGAGTTTTTGGCTTTTAATTGAGTAACTTATGCCTGAAACTGGCAACGGCTTATCTGTTGCCCACACCCCCCTTACGTTAGCACACACCCGCCTCTCCCTGCCTTCCGCTGCCTGTCAGGATGGCGGCGCCTTGAACTGTCAGGAGGCCAAAGTAGCTCCTGGGTAGCAAGTGGAGCAGATCCATATGTCAGCAGAAACACAAGAGACAGAGACAGGTGGAAACGCACCGCAAGACAGAGGGGAGCGGAGTATGAAAAGGAACCGAGACTGGGGGAGAGAGGGAGAGAATGAAGGAATTCTAGGAAGTGCCCAGCACAGTGGGAACGAGGCCAGTGGAAATCGGATGGGACGTGTCGAAGAGAATCAGCCTATCTTCCTCGCCAGGGCTCGCCTCAAATCTTTGCCCCTGCTGAGATTCAAATGCAGGCACCACCATCACTAAAAATGCTGTTCGAGATCCCCTAGGCTCTCTTGGAAATTGCTCACGAGGCCTGCATTCGAGCAACTGAACAGAAGTCATCCACTTCCCCTTCAGACGCTCGTTCAACGCGGCTCTCTCCTCCTCTGCCCAATTATCCATCCTATTTGCACTCGAAAGGAGAGTCCTACGTGAAGGCAGATTAGAAAATATTTATTTAGAATGCTATTTACCACATTGTGCCGGGGTGACGAGGCTAGGTAGTAAGTGGGGGACACTTTCTTTAGAAAAAGAAAAAAAGGAAATTTAAACGGTAGCATCAAAGGCAGCATTTCTATTTCAAAACACAAGAAAATAACCTTATAATGAGGAGTCAGAGAGAGAGCTCAGGATGCTGCTGTTACTACAGATCCATTTTCAAAACCCCATTGTTCCAGTTGAAAGGGAGAGCGCCAGAGATGGGAAGAGTCAGTAAGTGAGAAGAAAGGGGAAAGTATAAATAAGTTATGCTTCCTTAAAGGCACAGAGGCGAGATGAAATCCATATTTTAAAAAGGGCTCTTTCTGCTGTTATTAAAACTTAAAGAACTTTGCAAAGCAGCTGAATTACTCTGTACCATTCATCCTGCGCACCCGCTCCCTCCATTGCGATTCGTAGCCTTGGACCGGAGGGAAGGAAGGTCAGTTTTCCTTCTATGTCCTTTACTTTCCCTACGAAGTTTCGTCTATTTGTTTTCTCCTACCCGTGCGCATTTGCGTCAACATCCACAGGTTCTCTTTAGAGAAAAATGAGATTTTCTTAATTTCCTTTTTATTGCAAAATCTAAACAAAATACACACTAATTCTGTCAGGAAGAGTCAACCAGAATCAGTTCTCTGGCCATTTCTTCACGCCCCCTCCCCCTTTTATGGAGAAACTGCTTATTACTGGCTGCTAACTTGGCATTTTTATACGACCCCATTTAAAGGGGCTCCCCGTCTGTGGAAAGGTACAGGGCCCTCTGTCCTTCAGGTTGTTTTCCCCACCATGGACTTTTAGTGCAGAAAATGAATCATCTCCTAACCCCGGATCCCTGTACTGCCACCTCTTGACCTGTTCTGGAAGGACCTACCTGTTCTGGGAGAAAATTAGATGGACTCTTTCTTCCTTGCACAGTGGTTTTCAGTTTGGTCTTCAGAGTAGGTCCATCAGCAATTACTGGCAGCTTGTTAGGAATGCAGATTTTCAGGCTTCATCTTAAACTTACTGAATCAAAACTCCGGGGCTGCGGCCCGGCAACCTGTGCTGCATCATAGAATTATACACCTGAAACCCATATAATTTTTTTATCCTCAGCTGAGGATATGTTTTTACTGATTTTAGAGAGAGAGGAAGGGAGAGAGAGACAGAGAGAGAGAAACACTGAGGTGAGGGAGAAACATCAATTGGTTGCCTCCTGTTTGTGCTCCAGCTTGGACTCGAACACTCGACCTAGGTATGTTCTCTGACCGGGAATCGAACCTGTGACCTTTTGGTATAGAGGAGTCACTCGAACCAACTGACCCACTTGGTTCAGTTATATAATTTATTAACCAATGTCACCCCAATAAAGTCAATAAGAAGTAAAATAAAATAAAAGGCTGTTGGAACATCATTTAAAATATGCAGTGAGAAAGACTTTGAAATGGCTTAATATGCCAGTAAGTCAAAATAGGGTATATTGAAGAGGCAGCCCAGCATTTATATGCTAAATTCAGGGCAAGTCACTCCTAAGCAGAAGTTATTCTGTGCCAGATTCCACAGCATTAAAATAGTAATAATAATACTGCATATCTCATTTTTGTTGCATTTTGCTTTATTGCACTTCACAGATATTGCTTTCTCCCCCTCCCCCCTCAATTGAAGGCAAGACCTCCCACAAGCAAAAAGAGTAAGGTTCGCTTTAATGCAATGGTGTGGCGATCTGGAGCCAAACCCACAGTACCTCCAAGATGCACTGATAACGTAAAAACATACCTATAAACACATAGATCTTCAACTCAGCTGTGCTTCTGGCCTTGATTTGATGAGTAAAAATGAATATATAAATGTATTTGTGATTAATAAAATTTGAACCTCATTTCATGAGAATAAATATATGTCGTGGGATGAACAAACCAACCAAAACATCTCTGGGGTGGGGCAGGCAACCTGTGATCCTTCTGCACACTTGCGTTTGAAACAGCTGCTCTGCAGGATGAACGGTAAGCCACTGACCCAAGCTTTAGTCAGGTTTTCTTCATTTAGAATTGGAATTAACCAGATTTCAATAAGCTCAGAGAATGGCTGCAAAGAGAAACAGAGGTGGAATACGGTGGCTTTATTTAGATTGACTCGCTTTGAGAAAATTCAATCAAGGATCCATTAAGAAACCCAGAGAAACCAACCCAGTTAATATATTTTTGTGGAACAGCTTGTATTCTTTTAGAATTGTGGCCCTCGCCAGCATGGCTGACTAGAAGACAGATGTATTAGCCTCAGGATTAATAAAATTCCATGATTCTCATTTGCCGAATATGAATTAGTTCCACCCTCTCCCTTTCCAAAGGCTTCCGAAGAAGCCTTTTCACCTTCCCCTTCCTCGGTTAAGATGCAGAGCATCTGTCCTCGGAGCCGAGTTGATAGAATGCTCGGCCCGGGCCAGCTAGAATGCTGGAATTTGTTGCACACCATGGTTAGACCACATAAAGTTGTCGCCCACTTAGAATAAATGTATCATATCAGGCATTACTTGGGATTTAACGGATCTCACCTTTTGGAAAAACACTGTTTTATTTGTAAGAAGTAACTTAATACTGTGTTCCAAATCAGCAATGACAGCAGATACTATGTTTTCTCACAACTGGAATGAGAAAAACGGAGCTATGCGAAGGAAAGTAATGAATTTTATTCAGCAACACAGACGTTACCTACACCGAAGATGTTAATGTCTCTGGCTTTTTATATGCCCACTGCCTGACGCACTGTTATTTCTACGTCTCAGACCTTTGCTCAGGAAGAATCAGCTACATACAAAGAGTGAGAAGATGCTGGAGTGCTTGGCAGGATCCATTAACGCTACCAAACTGCCCAGCCAATCCTCTTTTTGCTGACTATCTTTGGAGACTGAGAACTGGAATCCAGCTCAGAGAACTGGGTAGTGGGGTGAAGCGAAGCTGCCTTCTAGACTCAGACGGCTTTGCTTCAAAGTCCTGCATCGGGAGGAGTGCTGACCGCAGAATTACCCTCTCTGCCTCCTCTGTTCCCACAAACAACGGCTCTCCCTTACAGATCTTCCTCACCTGGTGTGGTCCCAGAGATGTCATGAACGGTTTAGCTGTAAATTAAAATCTCAGGTATACCTGTGATATCAAATTTTTGAATGGCAGTGCATTCGGGTACCGAGAAGGTGAGCATTTTTCCTTGCTAATTGATGGGCCTTCTGCCTTTACATTTCCCTGTGGCTTTATTTCTATACACCTTTCCCACAGGTCTCTGTACTCTATTAACACGTGAGAATCCGAGAGAGAAAAGACTGCTAAGAAATCCTGTTAGTACAGGTATAACAGGTTGAGTTTTCTGTGAAGCAGAGTGTAAGGCAGAGATTATTAGCATGCAGGATTTTAATTAGGGAATACTCTGGAGATCAGCAGCTGTGGACGGTAGGCCAGCATGAAGGATTGAGTAGAGAGGAAAGGTGAGCTGTGATGCAGTCCCAGTGACTTTCTCTGTTGACCTCCTCAGTAGCTCTTGGATCTCAGATGCTTCCTTGGGACAAGGGAAGGTAGAGCTTTATGTTAATTATGCAGTCATTAGGCTTGGGATGACTGGGAAGAGGTGTGACTTTGGGCGAGAAGATTTCTTTAGTCAAGTTAAGGCTATCGCATAGAGGGCTGAAAGTTGAGGGCCCTTCTGGACACATTCTTAGCAGATGGGGTAAAATATTGTTCCTCATGGGGGTGTCTGGGTGGCTTATCACAGTATTTGCAACAGCAGGTGCATGGCACCTCTCAGAAGAGCACCTGAGGTATTGTCAACATTTTATTTTCCATTGCTTTTCAGAGAGAGTGGGGGGTGGGGGGAGGAGAGAAGGAGAGAAGAGAGAAACATCCATGTGAGAGAGACTCATCAATTGGTTGCCTCCCCCATGCACCCCAACAGAGGCCGGGGATCAAGCCTGCAACCTAGGCATGTGCCCCTAGGCTGGAATGGAACCTGGGACCCTTCACTCCGCAGGCCTACGCTCTAGCTACCGAGCCAAAGCAGCTAGAGCTATAGTCAACATTTTAAAGTCTATTAGATCTTCTTAAAGATTTCTACGGGAAGGTCACATTGATGTTGGCTCACCTACTAAGACTTGCAGGCACTCCCCCAAAAGGATATGTCCAAAAGACTATAAAGCTTATCATATATGGCAATTATGAGAATTCTTTTTCTTTTCAATTTAAATTGGTGGCCAAGATACCAAAATCTAAAATGTCTGAATAATATTGGGCTTGTGGGATCATGTAAATTTTCTTCCCACAATTATTTCCTTATTAGTGATCTGTCCTATATGCAAATGCAGCCACCTCTGGTGTAGCTTCATGGTGCTCAGAGAGGTTTTGATAACCATTAGAGCTCTGTCCATAGCTTGGAAGCTTACACTTTTCACATCCTCTAAGAACACAAGCTGGCATCGGGAGGGGTGAAGAAATGTAGTGTTCATGCCAATAAGGATTATGATATAATTGTTTTAGTAAAAGACAAGCAGGAATTTCCCAAGTGGATAGTCTTCATATAAATGGTGACTCTATGGGGCTAAGAAGGGCAAAAAATGCAGGTGTTACCGCAGTTACCAAGCTGTCATCTGTTTCATCATAGTAGCATATAAGAAAATAACCATGTAATTCTTTATAGGCTTTCCCACTCCAATATCTCCACGGCTATGGATTCCACCAAATAAAAGGCATAAGACGAGGCAATGCCCACAGGTAAAGAGCATTGTTTTGTTATCAGGAGGGTCTGGATTTAAAGTCTTGTCTCTGCTGCTTGTTATAATGGCTTTGGGTGATTACTCTGTTGAGCCTCAGTTTCCCCTCCAGTAAAACAGACCAAAATTCCTCAAACCTCAAAGAATTGTTTTGAGAATTACATGTAATAATGCATCCAGATTTTAGCACAGTACATCACAACAATTCAGTACATATTGGCTCTCATTGTTATTACTCACACCTTTGAATTTCTGTAAACAGCTAAATTCTGCAGACCATAGGCCTTGACTAAAGAACTAAGAAAGGTGGACCTGGGGTTCGTCTTGCGTCTTGGGCCTTTGGGCTTTCCTATGTTCTCAAAAAGTTCTAAACTTCAGTTATTTGGGGATTTGAACCATTATTTTGAATAGGACTAATTACCATCAGCTGGAGTTGGAAGCCTGGAGTTGTTTCCTTTGGGAAGGCAGCCTACTTACACCAATCTCAATCCTCTCATTTTTTTCTATTTTTTGAAAATCACATCACTGAAACAGAACTCATGGGATAAATTGTCTTAGGCTTCATTGCCAATGAAATTACATTAATGAAAACTACCTGGAATGGTTATGCCTACTGACATTTTTTCACATGCATCTATCTTTTCTTCTCTTGCCCCCCAAAGCAATAATGAAATTCTAGACCTGGATTCTATTTAAATATCTGTGGTTGATTAAATGGACAACGATCTTGTGTCTTGGTCATTTGCAAGTAATGGTACGTCAGGACAAACTGCATAAAGATCAGCTCTCTTGGCCTAACTAAGCAATGCATTCATTCCGGCAACCAGAAATCCCCAAGCATCCAATTTAGTATTGGATTACTCGAAAAGGCAGTCAGTAGAGACTTGATAACTAATTTGGATGAGTAGATGAAGCTGAATGAGACACATTACTGAAACTTCATTCAAATTTCTTGAATCACAATGTTTTACATATTTATAAAGCACATGTAAGTCAGCAGAATCTTTCCATTTTCAAGATTCTAGTTCATAGATTATGGATGAGTGCATTGTTACAGAATTCCATTTATACCCTCATTAGATTTCTAGTGAGGTAATTGTACAGTTCATACTACATTATGTCTTATAAAATTTCACTATAGATAAGTAAATGCACCCCTTTTCTACTTAAGGTTTGAAAGAAGTGCTTCTTGCCATATTGGATAGAAAGCAGTGGAGACAGTTAAGACCAGAAAGTAGTCTTATTTTTACCCTAGGAAGTCATACATGACAAAAATAAAGAAGTACTTTGGAAAGATAACATTTAATAATTATGAACTACACACCTACGATGGCTAAGGTTCTGATAGGTGCTGCAGATAGAATGACAAATACGAGCCTTTTGGTACTGGATCCACCTATGCCCAAGGCTTAGTCATTGCCATACTATTTCTTCTTCTTTTTTTAAAAAAATATATCTTTATTGATTTCAGAGAGAGGAAGGGAGAGGAAGAGAGTAAGATAGAAACATCAATGATGAGACAGTCATTGATGGGCTGCCTCCTACACGCCCCCCACTGGGGATCGAGCCTGAAACCCCGGCACGTGGCCTGACTGGGAATTGAACTGTGATCTCCTGGATCCTAGGTTGATGCTCAACTGCTGGCCACGCCGGCTGGGCCATTGCCATACTGTTTCTAAGAGATTTTGATCTCCTGCTCATATACATGCATCGATAGTATGTAGTTTGTCTATATATGGTCTATACTCACATTTGCATGAAGTATACAGTAGGTTCTTCCCTGCTTCACTTAGCATCACATTTCTGGCCTAGAGAGTAAAACTAGAATGTAGATTTCTATGAGATGTAACTAACCAACCAATATCGAGGCTGACACATTTTTTCACTTGCTTCTTGTCCTGTTTTCAAGGTAGAGTCTCGTGAGGAGGACCTAGGACTGTTTGAGAATTATCAAAGCATTTGAATAAGTATATAACTTCAAAACTTGATGGCCTTGGAGACTAGCACCCATCTGAGTGGGTAAGTTCAAAATAATTTGTCCAAAGCATGTTATAATATTTATTAGTGATCTGTTTACCCAAGAAATTGTGTCTACATTCTAGGAAAATTAAACTTCTGTTCAATGAAGCGCCTAGCAGAGTAGGACTATGGATACCACCATATATGTGTCCAGTGGAAATACATATATCTACACACTCTGATTATTTTGAGCATGCTTATATTTCATATAAATATAATCCAATCACTAATAGTCTATGGTTGCTGTTGAGATAAATTAATTACATTACATTTTCATAAGAGTAACACTGTTTGTATGTCCCTCAAGCAGACTCAGACACAACATGTCCAATGTTGTCTCCCCTAGGACAGACTGCACACTGTCTTATTTCAATTTTAGAGACTATAGTTTTCACTGAATTCCCAGTGAGGCCTCACTCATTCCTGCCTAATGATGGTGATGGGAAGTGACCCAGTTCGGAAGCTCTGAACATAATTCCCTTGAGAATACCTGCTCCAATCTAGAGTCCAGATGGGAAAACAGTACCAACACGGAGAGTTAATTGTTGTTAGCTATACTGTATCTTTGTCTATTATAAAAGAGAAAGCTTACCAGAAAAATTCAAATGGTTGATGTTGGGGTTCATAATTAATTCTAGTCTTTATTTCGAAGACATGATATTAAAGCATGTCTCTTTTATTGATAGGCTTATCTGTGGTCACTGACTGACATCAAACCATAGCACAGTGCCCAAGTCTAAAACTGACTAATGTACAATGCAGTGCCGTCACGTAGGTTTCAATATATAATATGTTGAGTTTCAACTATTTTCTACAAATTATATTAATCCTTTTGGCAACAGAATGATAAACAAGCTCAACCATTACCTTCAAAAACCCTACAGCTTCAAAGAAGACCAGATAGTATACATTCAAATGATCATAATGGCAGGTGAAACATGACAAATGCCAGACCATGATAGCAGTGTAAACACATTTCTAGAATCAATTTCCTCTTTTCTGTTGTTATCACCATTTCCCTATTTTATAGATATACTTTTCCTCTCTTATCTGGACTACCTCCCAACTCACCTGCTTGCTTCCAGTCTAACTCTAAACCATCTTTTACACAGACAGCAGAATATTTGTCTTTATAAAATATACAAATATAACTCTGTTGCCTCCATGCTTAACCTCTTCAGTGGTTTCTCATTGCCTATGGGATAAAACCTGAACTCCTTTGTATGGCTTGCCAGGTCTTTTCCGATTTGGCTCCTGCCTACCTATTCAGCCACCTTTCCCCCTCTTTTCCCAGATACTCCTACAGTCTAGCCACACTGAATTACTTGTGCTTTCTCACCTCAGACCTTTAGATAAATTATTCCCTTGGCCTAGATTGCTTTTCTTTCCCTTCTTTGTCATTTGAATGACTAATCATTCTTTAAGCTCAGCTCCAACAGTACTTGCCCAATATTCTATGGCCTGAATTGGACGAGTAGAGAACCTTGTTCATATCTCTACAATGGTCCTCAGCATCCTGTGTGGTAAATGCTGGTTTGTGAGTGGAAGTATGAATGGGCACTGGTACTGAGATACTTGGGAAGATGAACCTGTCTGACTTATCTTTGTGGGCCTAGGGTTTAACATAGTGCTACATGTATAGTATGTTCTTAAAATAGTTTGTTGAACAAAGTGCATTGAAAAGAGTAGTTACCACTAACTGAGATCATCAGGAAGGGCTTTAGAGAATGTATGCTAGGGCTGATCTCCAAGAAGAAAGGATTTCAGCAGGCAGAGGTGAGAGAAAGTTATTCTTGGAAGGGCACACACCCTATAAAAGGGCCCAAGCTTATGCTCTGCACAACCTTTGAACCAGGTTTTGAAGTTTGGTGTTAGGTTGATTCATTAAGGATTTCTCTTGGCTCAAAATTAATCCTGATTCTTCAGGCAACTCTCACCCAGAAGACTGCAATTGTGACTCAGGAAAGCTTGGTGAGGGGCTGATAGTTTGGGCTACTTCAAATGCTGTTACCGAACGAAACAGCATGCTTTGTCCTGCTTTCTTGGCAAAACCCCAGTCCTCCGATGGTGCCAGAGTCCTGTTCTAGCTTCTCTTTCCCTTCATTATGACTCTTAAAACTTTTCTATCTAACTAAGTTCTCTCATTCATTAATTATTTACAGTTTGGTCTAAAATTACTAATAGATGGGTGAAAATAGCTGACTATTGCCTATAGAATTAGAGTTGATCCTGGAGACAGAGAAAGCTCATTGTTACAGCAGGGTTGTTGACTTTATTCTTGTACTTTAAGGATGTGGCTGTTTTTAAATATGGAATTTCAAGAATCATTTTGAAGCGTTTGCTTATACGAGTCAGCCTTGACAGGTTGTGCTGAGATAATTCCAAGTAATGACTTGAGCAGTGTTTATGCAGATAGACTAATGCAGAAGGCTAAACTATTGCTAAAATAACCCAACACCTGTAGATAGTCCATTGGATGTTCTGTTTCCAGTCAATTTGCAGTTTTATTTCCTGAGTGGTCTGGAAAATTGCTTCTATTCTGAAATTCACAACAACCCAAATCATAGAAATATAATTTTACTAACAATTTAATTGGAGACTAACTACAGATTTAGATGATAGCTATGGAAATTTACTTTTCTCCCTTTAAAACATTATGTCACCTGCACAACATAGCATTTTGGATACCATCAACTCTGGTTCTGAGAAATCACATGGCTCATGCAAAAGAGAAAAAATAAAAGATATTCAAATGCAGGAAAATTGTCAGTTTTCCTGTTAATCCTTGGTGGATATCGCTTCCTTTCTTTGCAGATGGTTTTCACTCCCTTAGAGTGCCTTTCTACTGATTTATATTCATTGCTGCCTTTAAGATCTGGCACATTCATTCAGTCATTCATTCACAAAAGTACATTGAAAGCCTATATTGGACACAGAGGATACAGAGATTCATTCATTCAACAAAGTTTTATTGTTTTACTTGCTGTGTACAAAGTATGGTTCCTGCTAACAAGGAAATTTTAGCATATAAAGAAGAGACAAAGGAAAGCCAGTAATACCATTTGGGAGATTCAAGTACTATGCTAGGAATATATATATGTATTTATGGTGACTCTTAAGATAGGGCATGATTACATCTAACCCTGTTGTGGAGAATGGAATGAGTATTAAGAGGGGCTTCTATAGAAAGCACCTACGAATTGCCCCAACCTGCTGACAAACTCCTTATCAATATTATTGACCAGTTGCATAGTATTTGGAAAATATTGGCTAGTCCCTGCTGCTTTTATTGTTTCTATTTTACTGCTAAAGATATAAAAGCGATTAACTCTTTAATTCTTCATTCGACTTTAAATCGTTTTTTAAATTTTTTAATATTATAGTTGACATACAATATTATATTTCTTTCAGGTGTACAACCAGTGATTAGACATTATAAAACTTACCAAGTCATCACCCCGATAAGTTTAGTATCAATCTGACACCATAAATAGTTATTACAATGTTATTAGTTATGTACCCTATCCTGTACTTTACACCTCCATGAATATTCTGAAAATACCAATCTCTACTTCTTAATCCCTTCACCTTTCTCACCCATCTCCCCAAGCCCCCTCCCATTTGGCAACCTTTAAAATGTTCTCCGTATCTATGAGTCTGTTTCTGTTCTGTTTGCTTTATTTTGTTTTGTAGATTCCACATAAAAATCACATGGTATTTGTCTTTGTCTGAATTATTTCACTCAGCATGATACCCTCCAGGTCTACCCATGTTGTTGCAGATGTCAAGATATCATTCTTTTTTATGACTTAGTCATATTCCACTGTACACATGCTCCGCTTCTTTACTCATTCATCTATTGATAGACATTTAGTTTGCTTCCATACCTTGGCTACTGTAAATAATGTTGCAATTAAAGTATGGATGTATGTGTCTTTTCAATTTAGTGCTTTGGGCTTCTTCAGATAAATACCCAGAAGTGGTATTGCTGGGTCCTTCTTTGTATCTTGTTATGTATCTTTGTTACGTAGCGTTTTTCCTGGTATAAGCATTGCCACCCCAGCATTCTATTATTTGTTTGTTTCGATTTTCATGAAATATCTTTTTCTATTCCTATACTTTCAGTCTGTGTGTGTCTTCTATCTGTAGTGAGTCTTTTGTAGACAGCTTACATAGCAGTCTATTTTGTGATTCATTCAGCCTCTATATGTCTTTTGATTGGAGCATTTAATCTATTTGCATTTAAAGTGCTTATTGATATATATGTATTTGTTGCCATTTTATGACTCATATTTTTCATTTTTTTCTTCTTAAGGAAGACCCTTTAACATTTCTTGTAATACTGGTTTGGTGGTGATGAACTCCTTTAGCTTTATCTTATCTGGGAAACTCTTTATCTGTCCTTTGATTCTAAATGATAGCTTTGCTGGGTAGATTAATCTTGGTTGTAGGTCCTTGCTGTTCATCGCTTTGGATGGTTCTTGGCAATCCCTTCTGGCCTATAAAGTTTCTGTTGAGAAATCAGCCAACAGTCTTATGGGAGCTCCCTTGTAAATGATAACTAACCGTTTTTCTCTTGCTGCTTTTAAGATTCTCTCTTTGTTCAGCCTTTGGCATTTTAATTATAATGTGTCTTGGTGTAGGCCTCTTTGGGTTCCTCTTGTTTGGGACTCTTGGTGCTTCCTGGACTTGTATGTCTATTTTCTTCACCAGGTTAGGAAATTTTTCTGTCATTATTTTTTCACATAAGTTTTCAATTCCTTGTTCTCTCTCTTCTCTTTCTGTCACCTCCATGATGTGAATGCTGGTACCCTTAAAGTTTTCCCAGAGGCTCCTTATACTATTCTTATTTGGAGTTTATTTTTCTCTCTTTCCTGTTCTGATAGGGTGTTTTCTGCTGCCTTATCTTCCAAATTGCTGGTATGACCCTCTGCTTCATGCACTCCACTGTTGATTCTTTAATGTAGTCTTCATTTCTGACTGGTTCTTTTTTTTTTTTTTATGTTTTCTATCTCCATTTTTATATTTGTTATCTCTTTGTTGAAGCATGAGCTACAAAGTGATCTTTAGATGGCTTCTACTTATGCCTAGTTTGGAGGTACCCAGGAGAAGCCAAGCTGCAAACCAAGGCTGGCTGCTGCTAGTGCCAGGCCTGGGGCCACTTAGCATGCTGAGGCCAGATGCTGTTTGTTTCAGAGATTTTAGGAAAGTCTGAAACATGAGCCAAGGGAGGCCATTTGTATTGAAAAACTACTGGAAATGGCTCGGGTGGGCCCACAAGTTAGGTGGGGCAGGATCTCAGGGAATTACCAGGGCAAGGTGAACAGTGTTAACCAGATTAACGGGGACTCAGACGTGGCACCTGCCTGCAGGCTCTGTATGTGGGGGACTCAACAAAGGAGCAATGGCTTCTGCCAACACTTCCGTTAGGGAGAAAGCTGCCCCTCCAGCCCTGGTCCTGAAGTCAGACAATTTCGTTCCTCCCCATACATCCTTGGTGCCTTTCAAGCTGCTGCCCCAGTGCTGGAGCTCAGAGCAAATAAGTTCAAGTACATCAGTGTGCGGGCCCTTTAAGAGGCACTCCTGGGACTTCAGCAGTCTTCTGTCTCCCTAGGACACAATCTTTGCTGGTTTTTACAGCTAGAAGTTATGGGGACTTCTTTTCCTGGTACTGGAACCATGGTATGGGGACCCTGTGTAGAGCTGAGAGCCCTCACTCCTCAGGGGGAATCTTTGAAACCAAGATAGTCTGCCCGATCTTTATCTCTTACACATGGGTGTGGCGCCAGCCTGGTCCAAATCTCTGCTTCTCCTACTAGTCTCAATGTGGCTTTGTCTTTATATCCTTAGTTACAGGATTTCTGTTCAGCTAGGTTTCAGGCAGTTCTGGATGATGATTGTTTTGTAGTTTACTTGTAATTTTGATGTGGTTGTGGGAGGATTGAGTACTGCATTTACCTATGTTGCCATCTTGACTGGAACCCCCTTTAATTTTTCCTAATTTATTGGTTACATGGTATAGGATTTAGATTAAAAATGCCTCCAGGACAGGGTCTATTTTTTTTTTTTTTTTTTTGAGGTCCCATAGGTCTACTAAGTTTGAAGGCTCAAAGCAACTGCTCCAAAATATTTATTAAATAGTTGCACGTATACATTTCCCTAGTTTGGATCTCAGTGTCTGAAAAACTTGTCTCCATTTGTCTTCTCAGTGTGAAAAAGTGGTTGCAGGTGAACGAAATAAGGACTGACAGCTACCTACTGGTAACTGGTCCCCCTGCCTCCAGGAATACATTTCCCCTGAAGACTGGAAAAAGCGTAGCAACATTATCTAATCAGTGCTTATCCTCACTCTCCATAGGGAAAAGAAAACGCATTATGCATATACACAAATTGTGCATGCACTTTTATAGTTTCAAGATACTCTCTTTTCTGCCATTATCCCAGTATTTCATGGGCCCTCCTGATATAATGAAAAAAATATTTATTTGGAGTCAAGAAATGAGGGTTCAAAGCTCAGCTTTGCCATTAACTAGTTGGTTGTTATTAAGTGTCACATAATAATAGCTTTGTTTTCAGTTTCCTTTTCTCTGGAAATTGAGTAAAAATACATTCTCCATCTGCTAGAGCTGTTAGTGATTAAACTGAGATAAAGTATAAGAGGATATATTGAGGAATAAAACGTACTAAATGTGTGTATTATCAGAGATCCCAATAATAATAAAATAAGAAATGATTTATGATATTACTGCAAAGTAGTTTGTTTAAAAAGAGGGCAGTCCAGTTGGAAAATTTCCCAGATGAGCCACAGAAAATATGTTACGGTAATATAATGAGACTGACCCTAATTTCAATTAATGAAACCAGCAAGCTTTTAAGAAATCTGAAATGGGATCTGATGAACTTATTTTAACCATTACTGAATTATAAAAATGTATGGACTTTGTGGTGTTTCCAAAGGTACACTCATCAGAGTTCCAATAAGTCAAATTCGTAGCATGTTAAAAAAAAAAATAGTATAGATCTTTTCAAGATTTAACATGTCTGTTCAGAAACACTCTAGCAGATAATGCCAAAGCAGCAACTCACTATATTGCTTTATAGATTTTTGTTTTCTCCTAAATTTTAACATTGAATTGCTGCTGCAGACTGAGAGACATGGGAACTTAGTGGATAGTTCTGATCCCCTCAGATTGCTCAACAGTTACCCAAAGAAGCACTTCTTCCCAGAGAGATTGGTAAACAGCTTACTGTTAGTAATCAGCAGCCTACAGAACTAGAAAATTCAGAAATTTTAAAACAAAGGTGGTTTGCATGTTTACCATTAAAAAAATTCTTTAATCAGTCATGTATCATCTGCAAAATCTTCAAACCAGAAGCAGTGGAGATGTGCACTTTATTCTATTCTTTAGCCCTTTCTTAACATCACCTTACCCTCCCCCTGTTTAAACTGAGCTTTGACCTATGATCAATTATAAACCTCCTCGAGCACTTGGTTGTATACCTGGCCTAGAAGGAAAGAGTATAACTTAAATTGAAGAAGAACCCAAGACACCAAGGAATTCTTCTGGGCAAGAGAAATCTAACTGTATGTCTTTTCCAAATTCTGACTCATTGCAGTAGCCCAAGAACAACAACAGCAACAAAAATCAATAAGCAGATAGAGTGAGTTGAAAGATAAATAGCACAAATAAGGAGCCAGACCTGCAATAAATAAGTCCATTGATGTGAAACCTCTATATAAACAGCTGCTTAAAATTGGTTGGACATGGAGACCCAGCTGTTAGCTAGACAGTAGGTAGAAAAGAGGTAATTGGATACAGTAGGTAAAGGGATTGACTTGGTCGTTTATACAAATGTCTACTCCCCGATGGCATTTCAGAGAATAAATACCCAGAGACTCAGCTCCAACCTGTATGCACCATCCATCCACCTGTAATGAGGTTTATGAATCATGTTACTTCTGAAAGACAGCCTGATCTGTCACTGTAGTTGACAGCTGTCAATCACAGCCGCCACAGGAGCCCACGTTCGGCATTCCTCCTCTGATATTTTTCAAATCCAATTCAACAGCTCTCCCTGAGAGTACAGATGCAGATTGCAACCACTCAATCGTATTAGAGTCCCACACAATTTGTTTTCCATTATTGCTCTGGTGAAACTTTCCATTAAAAGACATCAGAGCAGACTATTTTTAACCCTGAGAATTGACGCTGAATACTAAGAGGTAATGAGCTTGGCTCAAACTGCAGTCTTCTCCATGCAACTGATGGTTATATCACGCCCCATCCTATACAGGAGGCAGAGCTCCAGTGCTTTCCCTCATGTGTGAGCTAACCTGTCTACTGTAGAGTATAATGGGAAAACTGAAAACCCTGGGGGTGTGGAGGCTGCCAAGAAATTGAAAATGGATGAAATATCATTACCCTGTCAAGAAGATTTTTTAAAATTTATGTGGAGTAATAATATCTTTTTTTAGTGCCTTTCTTCTAGCAGAATCCCAGAGTCTTTTATGAGCTGTGTACAGCACACGGGGAAATCACTTTGCCTGACCACGACATGCAGCCATGTCTAGAAAGGTATAAGGAAGGAGACAGGTAGAGCCCAGAGGAAGCGTGGTGGCATGTCATGGGAGGATGTTCCAAGCTTTATTTTCATTTTCCATATGCTAGTTGTGCCTTTAAAGGAATTTGTCCTGATGTCCATGATGAATTCTGTTTCTTTTCCTACTTGGGACTGTAGGCTTCCTCCCAACTTTTATGTACCTCTTCAAAGTTCCCCTTTTCTGTAGGGTTTCGTGGTCAACACAAGGTAGATGTGATATCAAGACCTGGCCAGCTTTGTGTGAAAAGGCTTCTTTGTTTCTTGGAAAGGTACAACAATCTTAGGAGGTGAAGAGAGTGGGTATATTATTACCTTTACTTTACAGTCCTGGCAGAGAGCTTCATCTGTCTTTTTCAGGGAACAAATGGCAGAGCCAGAACTTAACCTCAGATTGCCTGACTTGGAATACTGGTCTCCTTCTGATTTAGTACATTGCTTCACAGGATGTGCACAATTTGTAATTCCTCAACATTTCTCTGGAATTGCAGGAATCTAGTCCTTTCCACAAACCCATCCCCTCTACCTCTGCTCAGTATGGAGGCTGCCCTAAGGTTCTCAGCCATTGATCTAGAGCAACTATGATTGACGCTCAGGAGTCTCTGCCCTGTGCAGCTTGCCAGGCCCTCAGGTCCTGTCACCTGTAGGATTCTCCTTGACTCCCAGTTAATTTGCCTGTTTTTCTTGGTCACCAAGTCCCATGTGCAGCTCTCAGTTATATTGTTAAACATCTTTAGCCATTTCTTTCTATTGCACATTTCAGGTTAGCATCACATACCAAAATAGCTGTTTTCCCAGAGAGTGACAAAATGTGACATGTTTACAGTCAGGCACTGGTCCAGAACCATGCAGACATGGTTCTTCATGTCTAGATGAAGAAGACAGAGCACACAGATTATCTGCCCCAGGGGAGGACAGCAGCAGCACGAGGTGTGGCACTTTCCCTGCAATTCCTCACTGCAGGGAAAGGTAGTGGGAATGACGAGATTTCCTCCGAAATGTGGAGAAGTTGTAGTCTGCCTTTTGAGGAATTATTTCCAAGGAGTATCTGGGCAGATATACTCATATGCTGATAGCTCCCAAATTGCCCTCTAAGAAATGCTTCTGCTTTAGCTAGAAGTTTAAATAGGAATCGCCATTGTCACTGGCCACTGCCTGGCTCAGGGAGGCTTTCAGATTTAGATAACTGGCCTGATATCTGATACACACTTGACCAGTTACAGCCATTCTCTAGGGTTTTGAACATATGGCCAGAAAAGTGTGTTTCTCAGTCATGAGTGGTGGTGGTGGTGGTGTGTGTGTGTGTGTGTGTGTGTGTGTGTGTGTGTGTGTTGACTCTGAGAGGGTAGACCTGGGAGCTATTGATGACTCCTGGAATATAAGCTCCACATAGCAGAAATCTTTGTTTTACTTATTAATATATTCCCAGTGCCTCGTACAATGCCTGACATATTGTTGAACGAATAAATAAAAGGCTGTCTGTCCTGCTATATGAAACAAAATGGGATAAGGGGGCGAGTTTGCTGTGTAGGGAGATGAATAAAGGTAGAGAATGCCCCTCAGTGTTTAAGTTCCTACCTCAGTCTCTAGATTCCTGTCTCTGTTGCCGCCTTCTCAGGGTCAGGAGAGCCAATAACGCCTTCTTTTGATTTGAATTTGTTTTTACCACTTGCAACCCAAAGTGTCCTGGATTACATGCCTATATACTCCTACATACAATTTAATATAAATGCAAACACTTTCTGTCTGCTCAGCTACCTGCCTGCGCATCTATTCACTTATTGTGGAAGAAGGTAGATGTGCTATCCGGGGGGGATGAGTGCGACTGGATTAGAGTGAATGTCAGCATGACCTTGAAGTAAGGTGTATGAATAACTGAAGGAAAGAGTTTAGAAAATACATAAGGAGCCCATTCCAACCAAGAGGACAGCCGGTCGGAGGAAGCTCTCTGCGAGACAAGAGACAACTCTCCTGGTCGGAGCTGAGAGCAGAGGCAGAGGAGTGGTAGCAAGCGGTGTGTGTGTGTGTGCAGGAATGCGGCCAGGGGCTCAGAAGAGACCTTCCTCCAGAATCAAGCTTTCATGCTGCAGGGCTTGCCTCCCTCTCTTCATCTTGTGTCTGTTTCTCTCAGTGGTATAAAGAGTCTCTCACTAGAACAAGGTGTCTTCAAGAAAATGTTTGACATAAGGAATCAAATGCATGTTCCAAGCTACTCCCCGGTGCCCAGTGCCACCTGGCAGGTTTATATCCGTTGTCCAGCTGCTAGAGCTTTCCACTCTTCTAATGAGACATTCAATCCCAGGGGTGGTTTCTGGATCAGATGATCTGTCCTAATTGCTCTGTCTCCGATGTGGAAGAGTCGACCACAGTTTATAGATTGAGGCTGAGCATAGAGTCTCTCGACTGCACTGTGACCCATAGAGGCTCTTGATAGCAGGGAGCCCTGCTCTCTCTACCTGGCCAATAAAATTGAATGTTCCACTCATGAATATTCCAGAAGTGTAAAGGAAGGATGCAATGCTGCAAAGCTTCTTAGAAAGTGCAGACCTTAAATCTAAGTGCAATTGTGAGGTGTGTGTGTGTGCATCTCTGTGTTTTATCCAGTTCTAAAGACACTACCCAAGTGTCAAGAGTACTTATCAATAAATTCAAAATGCCAAATGATTTAAATCTCCATCATATGCAATATATGATGGAAACAGAAGTGAGGGAGGGAGAGCATAATAAAGAAATAAAGAAAGGGAAGGAGGGAGGAAGGAAAGAAAAAGGGGAGGGAGGGAAAACCTCTACCAGTCAAGTGTAACTTTTCTGTGATCACTTTAGCTTAATTGCTGCAATACTATACATTGCAAATTATTTAGCCTAGAAAAACCTCCCCAAATCCATCACCTCTTAGGTAATTACTGTTTCATTATGTTGAGTTTTTAACGATCTATTTACAATCGTGAATGAATCAGCTCCCAGCACAGAGAGCTACAGCAGAGGCTGAATCTTCTGGCAGCTCTTCCTGTCACCCAGCCTCCCTATATTCCAGAGCTCTCACAGAAGGTCTGCAGAGGAGACCCCGAACGCTGACTGGGAAAGGGAGCCCAGAGGGGAGAGTTACACAGAGAACACGTTCTGACCAATTAAGTCAGACTGACATCTTTCAGTTCCTTAAATAAAAGTGACCTGGTTAACAAAGTCATTGACATTTTTCTCCTTGGGTCTTAAAACCTGCCTGATTTCTGAGAAAGCTGGAAACCTCTGTCCCTCTCCTGGAAGCATGGTCAAAGCAATAGTAACACTGAGGCCTCATGCAGGATGGACCACAAGCCAGCCTTTAGGTGGAAGGTGATTGGAATAGAGGGCTGAGGAAAGCTCTGATAATCGAATGCCTACCCATCACGTGACTAAAGGAGGGGTCATCAGAGAGGATGGGGGGACAGTATGCAGGGGGACAGTAAGAATGGGGTTTGATGAAATGGAGAGTAGGCAGCAAATAATGGAAACAAGGGGACAGTTCACCTTCTCAAATCAGGTGAAACAGCCTCAGCTCGAGGCTAGCTGCCTTTGCAAAGAACGGTAACTATTTCACACTGTGTTGCCAGGTTCAGCGTTACTGCCAGTGTTACCAATACAGCCAAGTTCTGAGCATTGTCCGCATGGAGCACTGTATATTTTCTATACATAATGTCAGGCCATCTTTACAGTAATCTGGTGAGATAAATGTAACCTATTTTACAGGTGGAAAAACTGAGGCTTATGGAAGTATGTAACTTGTCAAGGGTCACAAATTATTGTGGTGGAAAGCTGGAATTTAAACATAGGTCTTGTGTGATTCCTAGGATGTGCTCTTAACCATGCTGTTATAGTGACTCAAAAATTATTAAGATAAAGTATGGAATGTGAAAAAAAGATGCTTCATAGTGAACAAACTATTTTCTTCCTCGCTTGTTATCTAAGATAGAGGTGTGTAGTTGTCAGTGTTCCCCAGATAAATAAATGTATATATGAACCACTAAGATATATTTTGAAATTATGGAGACTAGGCCCCATGATCTGCTGTCTAGCGACCAGAGACCTAGGAAAGCTGGCGGTGTAATTTAACCTGAATCAAAATCCCTGAGAACATGAGAAGCTAAAGGTGTAAATCTCAGTCTGAGGGCAGGAGGAGATGAGCTGAGCTGTCACAGCTCAATACTGAGGCAGAAAGAAAGGGGGCAGGTTCCTTCTTCCTCTGCCTTTTGTTCTATGCAGGCCCTCGACACATTGGATGATGTCTATGCAACTTGGGATGGGCCCTCGGCTCCACTGATTCCAACGCCAGTCTTATCTGGAAACACTCTCACAGACACGCCCAGAAGGAATATTGCATCTGGGCACCCTGTGACCCCGCCAAGTTGACACATAAAATTAATCATCACAGGTTGGTTTCTTTTTCTGATTGGGGGCAGGACTAGAAACAAGGTTAAGAATCTCCAAGGAAATCACTCTTCAAAACTTGAGAACTGCCTGCATCTTGGAGAATATCCCTCTTAAAGTGGTTCTGTCCCCTGATTGGAGATACTCATGTGTAAGCAGCCATATAAATGACTTTTGTGAGGATGCTTGTGGAAGGCACTTGGCCACTGAATGCGAACTTTTAACAGAAGGCTTTGGGGTTTTCTCTAGCCTTGACATTCTATGAGCCTTTGGCAATCTTTAACCCATATCTCCAGGTATGTTTCTGGATTGCAGGTGACAACTAGTGAGCCACTCTCCTTTCTCAGCAAAACTGTAAGCACCCTTTAATAAGGTAATGGAGAGTGGGTATTGATTATTAAATACACTTGCGTGTTTAAGGCAAATAAATGATTCAGCATATCCAGAGTTGTACAGCAATGTCTAGCCTGAGAATGACTGTGATTTTAATAACCAATTGCTGTTTATTTGACACATGGCTGTCTGGGTAAGTTTAAATGATGTGTGTTTAGAAACCTTGATATAACCCACTACCTTAAAAACATAGTCATTCATCAGGGACTAAGTCGTTGTTAATAACCTTCCCTGGGGGAATTGCATGTATTTGATGAAATAGTTATGTATTTGATAATATTGGGCCTTCAGTCAGACATGCTGGGAAACTTAATCTTCCATTTCTGAAGAGTAATAGGATGTTTTGGGGTAGAACAGCAACAGGGGCTGCAAAATAGACTGAATTATTCCCTCAAAAGTATAAGGACTGGGGTGTGTATGAATTTTTACTCACATGGTCAGTTTTGCACTAGAAGAGGCCTTATAAAGGTGAGGGGAGAGCTCTCCCATGGAAAAAGCCATATCTTGTTTCAGCTGTAGGCAAACTTGAAAACCATCTACTCTGATCTCCTAATCGAGCACTTTTATTTTACTGATGAGGAAACTGGGGCACTGAGTGCTGAAGTGGGGTGGGGTGTTCTGTTCAAGGCCTCAGAGTAAGAGATGGAGAAACTCAGGAGGGAGTAACACCAAGACTCCATCCCTCCTGCAGTTTCTCAGGCCAGCCCCAGCAATGGCATAGATATAAAATGGTGACCAAACAGTGCCATACGTATGATTAAGTGACTTGCTGGTTGATATTGTCCAAAACTGCAGGGAGCCCTGAGGGCTGGGATACGTTATAAAGGATGTAAAGGCTTGAAGTGACCTGGCATGAGAATGACATTTACATTGTGGGTGATAAAATTCCAGGTGTTATAGATACAGGAAGCATTGGTACAAACTTGGCATCAGGGCCACGTACAGCGTAGTGAGGAGATAGTGCGCACTGCCCTGGGCAGGAGTGGAGGGAAGTACTGGCAGTGGGGGAAAGAAGGAAGAGGCATTTAGGCGGGGCCCTGGCACTGGGCCATAGCAGTGTCTGGGTGAAGAGAAAGGAAAGATCTACCATCTAAGGACCTAAAAACTATATGACTCTAGGAGTATATGAATTTTGCATCTGTATATCTCTAGATAAAGAGCCAATCATTATAAATCTTTCTAGTTTAGGACTTTCATAATTTTATCATCGATCAGGGCATCTTTTCAGGGGAAAGGGTTAACTGAAATGTCACCTCCTTTGTGAAGTCTTTTCCAAAATTCCGTGTATAGCTAGAGTATCAACTTATACGTTTTCTGCAAGTTTTTCCTTTGAGTATTCCTCTCCTGAATACACTTTGTTATTTGGACTGATAGCGTATCTGAAAAACCTGGATAACCTTGTATCTAACACAATTTTCAGGAAATAATAAGTGCTCAAAATATGTTAGAGTAATCAGTCAATGAAAAATATTGAGTATGATGCATACAGAACTTTTTAGCTTTAATCTAAATGCAGTCACATCAATTGTCTATTTTAATTCTCATAATTATCTTAGGAAACAACTCTAATTCTTATTCATATTTTTAAAATTATGAAACTTAAAGATATTATTCAATGCCATGAAACTGGGAAGTGACAGAGATAAGAAGTCTTATAACTATAAACTCCGAAGTTCTTTCCTTTTCATCATGCTGGGAGGGGGGGGGGCGGGCAGAGAAGAAAAGATTAAACTATCTTGAGAAACTGCCTTAAAATTTAAATTCACTTTGCTCCTGTAGACCCATCTATCATACTAGAATTCAACTAATAAACAAATGCATAATGACCCTGCTATCTAGTCAACTAAGTTAAAACCCTCAGTCAGGTTGAAACCTATATTCCATTGCGGTCAAAGTCTTGAGGTAAGAGGAACAAGTGAGCTATGGACAAAGGGTTCTGGCCCACAGAGGAGGGCCTCTGAGTTCTGAGTGAAGGAACCTCGGAAGTGTTCACTGAGAGAGAGCCTGGTGTTTGACCAGGACCTTGGAAGATCAATAGGAATGTGAACTGCTAAAAAGAGGTTTTCCAAACTCTATGGAATGATTTTGCTCTAAAAGCAAGAGGGTGTGAATATGTAAAAACATTTGAAGATTTGGCAAGCGTCAGGGGTTGGAATGGGAGCTGGAAGGTGAATATCAGGTGAGATGTCAGAAAGGTAGGGTGACCACAGAGTTGCACACACATGCCATGGAGTGTGGAGGCAGCACTGTAAGCAAGAGAGCTTGCACAGGGTTGGAAGACGGAGAGTGACTGGGCCCGATGTACATTTCAGAAAGATTGTTCTACTGACTTGGTAGAGTGGACAAGACCTGACACAGAGAAATTAAATCTTGGAGAGGTTATTGTAATAGTCTAGATCAGTGCTCCTCAAATTTTAACATATATTTAAATTACCTGGGGATATTGTTGAAATGCAGCTTCTGATTTAGGATGTCTGGATGGGGCCCAATATTTTGCATTTCTGATAGACCTCAAGTTTTAAGTAACAAGGGGCTGGAGGACAGACAAGAAGAGTCCATACTAAAGCCATGGTAGTAAGAACAGGGAGGAAAGGATGCCTCTCAGATATTTCTGAGGCCCAAGAAAAAGCAAAGTCTTCCTCTCTTTTATTTCTAGCCAAGTTCTGTCACTTGTTCCCTCCTCTGTCTTGTCCAGGGGTCTCCATGTGTCCTTTGAAGAACTTACTGTGCCATGAGTTCCTTGGGCATTCAAGATTTATTTTTTTTTATAAAATATATCTTTATTGATTTCAGAGAGAGGAAAGGAGAGGGAGAGAGACAGAAACATCAATGAAGAGAGAGTTGTCATTGATCTGCTGACTCCTGCACACCCTCACCTGGGGATGGAGCCCACAACCTGGGCATGTGCCCTGACTGGGAATCGAACCGCAATCTCCCGGATCCTAGGTTGATCCTCAACCGCTGAGCCACACCCAGCACGGCAAGATTTTTTAAAATAGAAATTTATCATATGTATGTGTATTTCCTGGCTCCTATATGAAATTAAAATTCCCTAAAGGTCACGGATTGTATCACAATCTTCCTGCTGCACTCCAGTGAGCACACAGTACTTGGTACTAATAAACACTTATCCAATTTAACGTGTTCCTGAAAAACATCAGAATATTGGCTTTTTTTGTTAAAGGTAAATCATATGTTTGGTGCTGGGGAAGGAAATATGAAGATCACTAGTTAAAGTTGATCTCTAGACAAACGTTATGTTCAATAATCCCTTTGAAGTATGAATAATTATTAAACTTATTTAGTAGGGTGAGATGTTCATTAGTAAATGTCCTCCTCCCATAATCTCACTTAGAAAGGTAAGCCTACCTAAGTGTTTTTATTTAAAGAGAATATTCCTACCTATGTGCTTTCCCAGCAAAACCGTGAGCCCCCTTTTGGGACTCAGAATGAAAATCTAAGGAATCGAGAATTCAGTAAGAACAGAGCATGTGTGGTCCTTTGAACGTGATAAAAGTCAGATGACTGGGATGACGACAGCTGACACTTTTCTTCCTCAAGAGATTGGGGAAAAATGGTTCTAAATTCAAGTGAGTTAACTCTAACTCGTTCACACTGCTTTAGATCCTTGAGCTGGTAGGACCTAGGCATGAACTTGGCTTAAGCCCTAGCAATAAAATGTCCACTTAGTTCTAGAAGTCTGAAAATCAAAAGGCCACATGGTCTCAGGAAAAGGTCATGGCTTTTAGAGGTAGACAGACACAGGTTAAAACCCTCCTGGCCCTATCAAATGGCAGAATTATTAAGTAATTGTGGGCAAGTCAGGTAATGATGTTTGGCTTGGGAATATTCATCCATAAAAATGATGAGAGGCATGCTGGTGAGACTGAAATGGCACCTCAAGTTGTCACTGCTCAGATGTTCTTTCCTTTTTGAGTCCATTCGGGTTAAAACTTCCTTTAAGACAGTGGAGTAGGATACGGGGCAACCAAAAACTCTGGGTGATAATAATGATAAGAAAATAGATTTCTTAGCTTATGATAAGCTAAAAAGGCATAGCTTTAGTTTAAAAATTTCTACTGAATATATGAAATGCCTAAGGTTGTCAAAAAATGTGAACAGTGTGAAGTTAATATTGCATTACTCTCTATGTGAGGGCAGGTGGAGTGTTGCACTGTGCCGTCTGCCACCTTTCGGTCGGCCAGATGCAAAGGAAAGAATGTCTTCCTAGATGAGAGGGCTCATGACACAGTAGAGACGCCAGTCATTCCAGTGGGCTCAGCTGCCGTGTGAGTTTTCTTAAAGCAAACCTTTCTCTCATTTCAACCTTTCACGGTTTTATTCTGTGAAACATGGTCTTAGTCCTTTATATTTTAATACTATATTCATCGTTTGGTGCGTGTGTACATTATTTAACCTCTTTGGGCCTGAATTAACCAAACACAGAATCCAGTGTTCTCAATATGACTTATGAATATTTTAATGAATGAAGTGCTTATTTATGTAGTAAGAGGACACCTTATCAGAAACAGTAAATTTAAGAAACGTACGGGCAAAAAATAATGATTTTAACCAAAGAGGCTTATACATGAAAGAACCTTGAGATAGAATGTAGTCTGGTGATAGTTACAAGAACAATTTATGACCTAGACTAGGGCACTTTATGAGACTGAAATTCCACACTATTCCAGATTTTGCAAGATGGACATAACTGACATTGTCTTGGGCAAACTGTTCCTCTGGCTCCTTCCCTAAAGATTGCCTCACACTGGCTGTTTCCCCCCAGAGAAGGTCACTCCACCCTTCAAGTCAGCTTGCTTATACTGACTGGTAACCTTTTCCTCCCTGGTCCCTTTGGGCCAGGGCTAGCCCAGGGTCCCTGCACCACCCCTTGTGGTTCCCTAGCACCCATCTGCTCCTTTCTGATTGGTCTTTTTGTAAATGCACTCTCCTTGCATTACCCTGATTTGACTGCCATTTTTCCTTATGGGAGATGCGCCGTACACTATCCATCCCTGAAGATAGTTCTAGGAGTGAATTGCTGCAAAATGTTCCTAGCAAATGGCATCTCAGATGCATCATGCTTGGGAATCACCTCTATAAATCATAGCGTGCATTAATTTCCTTATAACAAAGAAAAGGCAGAGAGAGTACTTTCCTTCTTTGACTCCCTCTAAACTCAGGGATTCATTAAGCAGCCTTTGAAAGGAAACATTCAAGACAAATCTTAAAGTACTATGTTTTTCAACTGCAGCCTGAAAGGCCTGTTTTATATTTTATCTGATGCCTTTGTAATGAGGAGAGGTTCTCAGCAAAGGCAGCTCCGATTGTGCCTCTGCCTTTCAAGGAGGTTTCCTTTTTGCTCACTACTGAAGGGTTTCACCTCAAGGAGGTGGCAAGGAAGGGGCACAGCTAGGTGATGCTGAAGCATAGCTTTGTGCTGTTAAATACGGGGATCAGAGTAAGAATGATTTAAATCAAAAATAGTTACGTGAAGTCAGGGTGAACTAGAAATTGAGTTTGGTGCCAAATGATATGCAAATTTTGGGGGAGGAAATGCTGGGAAGTAGGGATGCTGTGCATTTGTTTCAATGACCTTGAAAAACCATCATCCAGAAACGTCAAGTCCTCATGCTCATAATGTCCTAGGAAATGATGAACAGGGTAGGTTGAGAGGGCGATGACGATCTCCAGAAGCCCCACACCAGCAGAAGGCATCGTCAGGGAGCCCTCCCTTTAATCTCTACATTCCCAGCACCTAGCACAGTACTGAGCAGTGTGTTAGGAATTCGTAATGTTTATCAAGTGAATGCAGTCAATGAAGTAAACAGCAACAAATAAATGTCAGGCTACAGTGCGATACCATATCATCCATGAGATTTACTGCTTTCAAATTGAATTAAATTTGTGGAAAGAATGAATCGGAAGAACAAATAGATGGCCTGCCATTGTGTAACCCAAACAAATGCTTACTTGTCCAATATTTTTCATATTCAACCTGTTGCTTTGAATTAATGTTTCAAGTAATGAGTCATAATGTTATGATATTCTCATGGGGACAATATCATTTGTTTCCAGCTTAAAAATACTGAATGACATGCTGTTTGATTAATAAGGATAACAATTATTTCATTATCAGGTTTTGGCGGAGAATTTAACAACATTCTGAAAGACAAATGGTTATAACTGAAGTGTGAGGAGAGTAAAACGATTAATGGGAAGCCTAAGCAAAGATGTCCAATGTTGTCTCGGGCAAGCATTAGCCACCCTTGGGTCCAGCAAAAAGGATTGTGGGCAGAGGGATGGCAGGGTTTCACAAAGGAGGAAATGCTTTAATTTATTTTTATTTTTTTAATTTATTAGGTTATTTTACAGAGAGAGAGAGAGACATGGATTTGTTGTTCCACTTAATCATGCAGTCGTTGGTTGCTTCTTGTATGTGCCCTGACTGGGACTTGAACCCAAACGTTGGTGTATCGGGAAGATGCTCTAACCAACTGAGCTACCTGGTCCCAGCCAGGTAGAACTGCTTTTATTTTTATTTTTTAATTTTTTAAAAATTTATCTTTATTGTTGAAAGTATTACAGGTGTCCCATTTCCCCCCCATTTTTCCACCTCGCTCCCACCTGCTCCCCAGGCTTTCACCCCATTATTGTCTGTGTCCATGGGTTATGCATATATGCACATAACTTCTTTGGTTTATCTCTTCCCACCCTCCACCCCCCTTCCCTCTTCCCTCTGAGATATGACCGTCTGTTACATGCTTCAATGTCTCTGGATCTATTTTGTTTGTCAGATCTTTTGTTCATTAGCTTCTTCTCAAAGAAGACTCTTCAACATTTCATGTAGTGCTGGTCTGGTGGTGATGAACTCCTTTAGCTTTTCTTGTCTGTGAAGCTCTTTATCTGACCTTCAGTTCTACATGATAACTTTGCTGGGTAGAGTCATCTTGGTTGTAGGTTCTTGCTTTCTATCACTTTGAATATTTCTTGCCACTCCCTTGTGGCCTACAAGGTTCCTGTTGAGAAATCAGCTGACAGTCATATGGGTGCTCCCTTGTAGGTAACTAACTGCTAAGACAAGAGAGAATCTTAAAAGCAGCTAGAACGGCTTTTAATATTTAGCCTCCCTCTGGATTCAATCAATGGCTCTGAACCTCAGAATACAGAGTGCCCCAATTTTATGTGCAGTCTCCACTTGCTCATTTATGGGGAAGGAAAGTAGAATAGCTAATTAGACAGTGTTTTTGATCAACTGGGCCCCAGTTGTGCTGTCACATGGTATTGGATTCTTTTTAATTTTCTCACCTGACACTGTCCCAGCAACTGAGGAATTTAACTGTCTAAAATGAACTTCTCATTGTTATCCTCAAGAAATACATTTCAAGCATCAGAAAAGAATAGCTTTTGTTCCTTAAGTTATAATCTACTGATAGAATCTATTTTAATAGAAGACCATGCCTAGAGCATCCTCATTGTCCTTTCTCTGTGTAGCAAGAGAGAACACTGGTTCATTCATCATTCAACATATATATCTTACTAAGTATTTTAGCTTGGATTAATCTTGGCTTTTAACATAAAAACATATAATTTAAGGGTGGGGAACAATTGCATAGATCACCTTTTTTTTTTTCCCACAAGTAAGATTTTCATTTCCCAAAATCACAAAGTTAGTAAGTGGAAGAGTCACGACTAAAACATAAATCTCTCAAATTATTGTCCCATCTTTTTCCAAAATTCCACCCTGGTACACTTGATCTCTATTGCACCCTCCCCCAAGTTTTACATTAACTGCTTTCTTTGTATTGAGCTACTTATTGGGTATGTTAATATATGCAAAATATCTAAATAGTTAAGACCCCAAATATATTTTTTAGCTACATACAGTTATTTCAGGTGAAAGAGTTTCTTTGTTCCAATTATCAGAATAATTTAAGTACAGTCCATGGAATCGATCTAACTTTATACTCAGGGCTCATGCCCAAATCGTTTTCTTCCCCCCTTCTGAGTGATAAAATTTTTAAAAGAACAGTAAAAGCATTAAATGAATATATTTTTGCGGTCGTTTGAAGGTCTGTAATGAGAACAGGAAATACATAATTGAACACAGAGTAGTACAAGGTAAGTCGTCAGTTAATAAATTGAAACACAGCGTCGTGCAATGTAATAAACTGGAACACTTTCGTATGAGGTCAGGCGTGTTGCTTTGTAGTTGGACTGTAATTTGCCTTCCCTGGGACAGAACTGTCTCCTGATTCTGCATGCTCATTGATCTACAGTCATTTAATGAGGAAAAGGGTGACCAACAGGTGATCTAAGGAAATTTGCTCTTGTATCTACAGGGCTAGAGATCAAATGGAGTTTGAGCAGGCAAAATTAGGTTTCTTTATTCTTGAGCTGATTATCAGACTGAGCCCAATGTGCACCATGATATCGTCCAGATACCTTCATGTTCCCCTTTGAATATTGTTGTCTATAAGTAGAAATAATAATATCACTAAGGAAATTTCCTTTCATCACTTAATAAAGAGTAGATCTGGGTTCCTGTTCGATCTCTACCACGATTCATTACTTGAAAAACACACACACAAACACCTTTCCTTGAAGGACCTCAATTCAAAACAGTCCGCCCAAATCTTCTTTCACTCCCCAGCTGTCATATTTCATGGGGGTGCTTAAAGTGTGAATGGGCTGATGCAAGGGATATTTTCTGGGAACTTCTAAAAACAAAGATCAAACCAAAATCATAAATTATAATGTAGTTAAGGACCTACGGGTGTGAAAAAAAATCGTAGCAGGTGTCTGAAAACAAGCACATTCCAATTATCTGCCTGATGTTTGATGAACTTGACTCCCAGCTGGGCCAGAACTAGAGCTAGCATTTCATTCCTTAGTGACTTTCAGGGAGATCCCAAAATGTTTTATGACAACGACAAAGCCTTAGAACCCGTGTCTGAAGAAGACTGGAATAAGCAGAGTTTGGCGTTCCAGATACAGGCGGGGCGCCTGTTAGGGATAACCTAGGGATGGGGCTTTTATGTGAGCTGTCAGATTCTAGCAGTAAAGTTGCCCCTGGTGTCTTCATTCATGGCACAGTTTTTCATGTCAGCGAATCTCCTGAAGGAGGAGCATAACTCTGAATGGCTTTGAAGGTGTGCACCCACTCTAAATTGGATTAAATTATTCAACAAATTTCCTTGGAGCACCTACTATGTATTCAGCCTGTATTAAGCGTTGGGAGGCCTTGAAATGGGTGAAATGGGGGCCTGAGACAATAAGCCATGTGACAGTGGAATATAAAAAAATAGCACAGATAAGAGAAACAGGCCATTGAAGAAGAAGAGAACCCAAGTTAATGTGTAACTACTATACCGCTGATTTTCCTAATTAAAATGAACATACCCAGAAAGTTGGAGACAGGCGTCATCAAGAAACTTCTTGTATTATTAGTTACATTTAGAAAATCAATTCCCTACCCCAACCTGTTGTTCAAAGTTAAAACCAAAAAGATAGATTGATAATTGTGAACTTACATATAAGTTGTTTATTTCTTACTGACGTAGACAGCCTACCTGATTTAAGAGCAGCAAATTGCAAATTTGGCGTTAGTAGCAACAAATCTGAAGATTTCCAGAATGTTGCATTGCTGTTACTACTAACATTCTTTGACAAGAAACCAGTGATGCCAAGTGCGTGGCAATCATTACCCTCATTACAGGCCGTTTACCACTTTGAGATGCTGCGTGTGTCAAGTTGACCTCACCGTGACCTTTCTGAGACTGCAGTTAAGACCGAGGAAAGAAGGGAGATGGAAATACAGATGCTGAACTTAGAACCAAAGCCACTTGACTCTGTTTAGTTAATGCACTCTTAATAAGGCCAGGGCTGAGGCTTAAGTCCACCTCCAATGACTCAGCTTTACCTACCTCTATAGATCCCCTAGACCATGGTTCTGCCAACAAACCTGGCTGTTCATCTTTACCTGGATACAGCTAGAAAACAGCCCAGCCGGGTGTGGCTCAGGGGTTGAGCATTGACCTGGGATCCTGGTTTGATTCCCGGTCAGGGCACATGCCTGGGTTGTGGGCTCAATCCCCAGTTGGGGGTGTGCAGGAGGCAGCCGATCGATCGCCCTCATCATTGGTGTTTCTACCTCTCCCTTCCTCTCTCTAAAATAAATAAAGATAAAAAAAGAAAACAATGTTAGGACTGCAGTTGGGGTGACCTCTTTTAGAAGTAATCATAATTGTGGTTATTTCCAGCTGCACATTTTGGGAAACAGCATCCTCCACAATTGTGGCTACCCCAGTACGCTGATAATTTTATTGTTGTTTAATCAGGCAGCTACTTATTCCTTTCTTTCATTTCTTTACACCCTCAACAAGGCTCACTCTTTTTGCTCTCCTGTGATAAGGTACCAGAAGCTGAAATCAGGCTACACTTTCACGATTCTATTCCAAAAAAGTGGGTTGTGTTGATCGGATAGACCCATCTTACACTCATATTTAATATGAGATTCTTTATTTCAAATGAAAAAGCATGTTTTATTTTCTTTCTTCTAGCCTCTCTAATGTTTGGTTTTTCTCATTAGTCCATTCATTCAACCGTTCAGTTGTTCAGTTAATACTTATTGAGTGCCAGACACTGTGCTAGACATGAGATAAAATGGTGAGCAAAAGAGCAAATAAAATCCCTATTTTAATGGAAGTTTCAGCCTAGTGAGAGAGACAGAGTTAATTAAGTGATCACACACAATTAAATCTAAATTTTCAACTGTGAGAAGTGATTCCAAGAAGTACACAATGTCCTAATCTGAGTAACTGTGATTTCTCTTCGGCCAAGTTTGAGGTCTCCTTATTTTTAAAAATCAATCTTGTAACTCTCCTTACTATTCAAAACAAATTGGTTCTTAGGTCTTTGAAAGTTTGCACGATAGCGGCATTTTCCCTCATGATTTCTCCGGTGATCACGGGGGACCAGGGAGACCCCGCGGCACCTGGAAGAATGCGGGAGAGGGAGCGGAGCAGAGCATCTCTTGGGAAGACACATGCCCTAGCAGCTAGCTCAGTTCAATTAGTCACCCGCCCTGCAACCTTGCACGGTTCCTTTACTTTCTACCCGTCATTTCCTTACCTGCGAAATGGGGATAATAATTACCATCCTCCTATTAGGTGCGCCATGCTAATAAATTGTGAAGCAGAATATGAAATTAAAGCGGCGTTATTATAATCATTCTTGTAGCTATTATGGTAACGACAGGAAGAGCCTAAGTGAATAAACATAAGAACCCCATGGTCTTTTCCCTTTGTCCCCCGTTTCTTGCCGGGAAGCAGAAAAGCCGTGGGTAGGAGCCCTCTATTTTCACCCAGGCAGGCCTTGTCCCAGCAGGAACTTTCTAGCTTGTGACGGCCATAAATTCCCTGCACCAAAAAGTGGGACACGCGATCTGCCACAGGCTCTTTTCCCACTGATTTATGACTTTATTTTTATGAAAATCTATAATAATTATAGTGCTTTAAGATATACTTGTAACATTTCAACTCTATATGAAAGAATATAATAAAATAAAATAGTATTCTCACAGAAATCGGAAGCATAGCGTGACTCTATCCTTGGCCAGCCTCTGTGAAAAATGGTAGCAGATTAGAATTTCTTCCAGTTGTGGTGGCTTCCCGTGCAGGGTGAATAAATCTGTCCCCACGGCCACCTTCGGAAAGGATGATCATCTAGATTCTGAAGATATTTATTTACCTCTGCCACGATTTAGAGACAAACTCTTCCCCTCGGTTTCCCCTGCCCTTTGCTGCTGATAAGACCCCCCTGTGGATTTATGTTGCGACTCAGCAGTGGGGCTTGTGAGCTCGGATCATGTCGCTGGTGCTAGGCTGGATAAGAGTCATTCATCACAGCAGTGCGCAGTCTGATTTGCATGGCATCGTGTACTTCCTGTGTGGTTAAAACCTGCTGCTTCTCAACGGTGGACTGGTAGGAAGAGTGTCTCCCGGTTCTATCAGCAACACAAAATTCTGCTTGAAAATCAGGAGAGCAGAACTGAACCAAGCTCAGCTACTGAAAATAACTTCCCCTCCAACGTAAATCTGATGCCATTTCATTATCCCAGTAGAGGAAAGGCCATGGTCATCTTAACAAAACCTTGTCAAAGGAGACAGTGGGTGATGGGTCTCAGCGTAACAGGGGCAAAGGATCTTCTAGGAAGCGCTCCTCCAAGCTCACTGGGTAAGTGAGTCTTGGAGATGTTAACATCAGAACATTTATGACCTATGAATGGTCAAATAACTTGAGCTAATAATGAGTCAGAAAAGGTGAAGGGCGGAGCTAGGCTTCAAAAGCATCCAGTCAGTAGGATGAGGGTTATGGACTGTGGAAAAGAGGAAGCGTTGAGTAGGTTCGACATCACTCTGGCTTCAGCCTGGTGGCACCTGAGCAAAGTGTCCATGTTTCCAGGGATGACACTTTGCTGCTGTTCACCTGTGAAGTGTTATTAAGTCAAACAAACCCAAACATTAACTCACTCCAAAGGCCATGATTTCTGTACCCCAATTACAAGAGCTTAAAATGAGATGCAAGTTCCTGGGGTCATCAAGAATTTCTGAGTTTTGTTGGTTTGTTTTATTTTATGGAAACTGCAAAGACACAAGTCAATTCAATTTAACTTCATTATTAAATACCATAAATTTCCACTACAGAATTGGTACCTAGAGTGAAGCTCTCTGGGTGTCAGCTAAGCCATCCCCCCGTGTCAGGGTTTTGCTCTCTTCATGATGTGTTTATGATATATGATCACCCTCGAGTCCTGGTGCTGTTGTGCTGGGAAGGCTCTTTTCCACCTCCGCCCACTTCTAAACTCACAGACTCCACTGAGCCTCTCAGGCAGCAATTAATCACACCCAGCCCCACAGCATCTCCTATCTTGTGGCCTTTGTTGTTGTACAGTATTGAATTGTTTAGCTTTTTTCATGCCTTCTCTCAAAATCTAGATGATAAATTGAGGAAAGGGATCCTATGTTATATATGTTATAAAGTCAAAATTTAATGGAAAAAGTTTTGGAGATGACATCTACTTGCAAGATAAACTTGGGCAACTCTTTTTAAATGCCCATGATCTAATTTTATGACTTTTAGTCATCCCATGCTTGCTGAGAGAGAACTTTGGATGTGATAGATACATGACATTTAGGTTACTTGATCATAAACTTTGTCAGGGTGTACCGTAATCCAGTCCAGTTAAATGGGGTTGGGGTGAGTCTGAGTGTGATCCCGGAGGATACATCTAGGCAAGGACATCTGGAGGGCAAGGCCCAACAGGAAGGACTGTTCCTGAATGATTATCCATTGCAAACCAGATCCAAGGAGAACAGGTGAAAGAGTAGGTAGAAGGACTAGGAGTGACTGGTGAAGTCTGAGCAGTGTGGAAAGTAAACCTTAGACAGACAGGAAGGTTGACAGCCAAGAGAGTCAGGAAAAATAGAGTGGAAGTGTCAGTGGAGAGTAGGGCAGGGGAAGCAAACTGCTCAGAATTCAATTCATGAACTCTGGGCCTGTGGTAGACATGTCTTTTACTGCGCTTGCAACAACAGCCAGAACAATGGCTAGGTGATATATATTGCCTTAAAAAATTCTACTCACCAATGCTAGGGTTCCTTTCAATCCCTCACCAGTTTGCACACCTACCTTAGGGCTGTAACAGAAAGCCACCTAGAGAAGAATGCTGATGATGAGAGGGAGGACTGTTGCTCTCTTTGCTGGTCTCAGTCTGCAATAAACCCTGTCAGCTGGGTGTCCTCGTACTCAGAATTTTGTTGGAGGCCTGGGCCAGGGGTTTGAGTGGATTGCAGCAATTCCATTTTTTCACGATCAAAAACAACATGGTGATCACGATGAGGCCGGGTTTATGGAACCTCAAGGAAACTGCATTTGGGAATACCTGCAATAGAAAGGTGTTTCGTGCATTAGCATTTTGCTCAATGACTATCAAAGGAAGGGAGGGAGGGAAGGATAGTCAGTACCATACCATGCTTAGCCTTTTTAGGAAAATGAATCTCCGCACTTTCTCTTCTGGAAAACTAATTGTTCTTTTCTTCTCATGTTTGGCCGTTAAAACTTGAGACTGAAAGCTCATCTGCTCTCCCTGCTCAGCTGGCTGAATATTCTTGTGCTGAGTGTGCTAAGGAAGTTTGTCTTCAGCATGTACTGTGGTTTATGCATTTAGATTGTCTCTGTCTGTCTCTCTGTCTCTCTCCCTCTCTCTCTCCCATGGTTTAAGCTGAATGTGTTACAGCTGTCGCTGGCCTGCTGTCTGCCTTTTAGCAAAACTACCCTGCAAGAATTGTGTTTGCAGAAATCCCAGGGAGCCTCCTGTTTCCCCATCCGCAGGAATAAGGAAGGTACACCTTGTGCTTTTGCTTTTACCGGAACTCTGAACACAGATTTCCTTTCATCTACCTTTTGGGCGAAATCCAATAATAGCCAAAGCCTCTCTAGCACAGTTTATCCAGTGGGCTCAGTAGAGACTGCAGACAGAACTGAGATATATAAATGGTCCCTGAAGTGCGGCCGGAGATGGCAATTGCCTTGGTCACTAACTGGCTGGTGCTCAGAGCAGAGTTGCTAATGGAGCAGCTCCACTGCTGCGTCTTCCCTTCCCCAGCAGAGATGTACGCAGCTGTGCCCCTTGAGAGCTGATCCTTCTGCAAGGATGTGAGGTCAGTTGCTTTCAAGATAAAAGGTGCTTCTGGTTACAAATTACTTTCCCATCCATTGAACAGGGATCCATTGCATCCTTACCACGAGCCAGATGAAAGCGGTTGTTATCAGTTCCATTGTATAGATAGATAAACTGAAGTCAAGCGATCACACTGTACCCAAGAAACAAGCAGGGATCTGTGTGTCATAATGAGAGCTGAGCCGGGCCAGCCACCAGCTTCTTGACCCCAGTCTGACGCTCCTGATATATCAGCACCTGTGTGCTATCCCAAACATGTATGTCATATTTTACAACGCAGGCCCGACACCAGGCTAAATTCTGAAAGCTAGAGAAAAGCAGTCACTGCAGAGTTGTAAAATGGCCAATTTTCAATTCTAGCTGCCTATTTTTAAAAATATATCTTTATTGATTTCAGAGAGAGGAAGGGAGAGGGAGAGAGAGAGAGAGAAACACCAATGATGAGAAAGTCATTGATCGGCTGCTTCCCGTACCCCCCTGCTGGGGATCGAGCCCACAACCTGGGCATGTGCCCTGACCTGGAATCGAACCGGGATCTCCTGGATCCTAGGTTGACGCTCAGCCGCTGAGCCACGCCCGGCCAAGCCTAACTGCATATTTTGTGTCTTTAGCAAAAGTGACAGAATTCTGACAGTAGTGTGTTGTGCTCCATTCTTTATAGTCGTGGTTTTTAAGGCTTGTAGAGAGGTTTGTGGAAGGATGCAGAAGTTGGGGAAGAAAAGAAGGGAGGCAGAGGAAGGAAGGACATTTATTGAGCACTGCTCCCAAGGTCAGTGCCGATAGTCTTGCCCATGGGTCTCACTCACCCTCACGTTGGGTAGGTCATTTGGCTGCCTGGGCCTCAGTGTCCTCATCTATAATGTAGAGCTATGATACCTACTTCGAAGTTAAAGAGTGCGTGAAATTGGTTAATGCACCCAAAGCACTGCAAACAGTTCCTAGCACTTATTAAATATTTGCTGCGAGAATTACAATTGTCATAATTATCTACGTATGAAGACAATGAGACTCAGAGTTTTAAATACGTGGCCAACATTTCAGCTGATAAGGACCTAGGTAAAGAACCCAGGTGCAAACCCAGCTCCAAGTTATTTTGAAAGGACCAAAATGACATCTCTGAAATATTTTATGTTACGAGCTGGAAAGACCTTTATGCCACAAGGCAAACATTCCAAGGCAGAATAGGCAGGTCCCGGGTACATGTGGGCACAGAAGAGGGAGAGTTTGGGGGAGAATCTTCTTTACAGGCCAGAAAAAAATGATACTCATGAAAGAGCAGAAAGCTCACTACCTCTTTTCACACCAGCCTTCCTTGGAGGGAAACAAGAGACCGACCTTGAAACCAAGATCATTAATGGCCTAGTGTATATACATATAGACATATATATATATATATATATGAAAGTCTTCAACATAGCATTTTTTACAGTTGACCAGCCTCTGTTTTAAGAATTCTGCAACAAAGTAGTTTTTAAAACATTTTCTCTAGCTGTCCCAGTAATTCACTCAAGGAGCAACAAGATTGTTTCCCTTTACTATTTCTTATATGAAAAAATAGCATTTGAGTGCTGCAGTAGTATATGTGTACTGTGTCATTTCAGGAAAAGTTGAGTGTTGTTACCTTTTCCGTTTTGTGACATCATGTCTGAGTTAGGCGGATCTTCCATGCAGGTCATCTGCCATTTCATAAATCACTAGTGGTAACACAGGGTCAGGCTCCCCTGCGGGGCAGCCAGGCACCTCACAGGAGCCAGTGGGCTCATCTGGACTTCAGCGTTCTCTGTGAGTAGCAAGGGGATGCCTGGTTAACACCAATAGGGGATGTGGGGTGTCCCCTGGCCTTCATTAGGAAGGTGACCCGTGGCTCTCCTGTGCGTCAAGTCTTCCATTCTCTCTAAGAACACCTTCAGCTGGCTTTTAGGCTTAGCACAGAGAAAGAATGGGCCTAATAGTTACTCACTGTTATTTATTTCTAGAACCTTCCAACAATAAACAACAAACAAACAAACAAATAATAACTTCCCCTTCTCTCTATATATATGGCAGGAAGGCTCTATGTATAAAATCTATTCCCCAAAGAAAACTAGCATATGGTGTTTCCTAACAGAACACTGTGATGGGAGTGGAGGATGGGGGCAGAACTGTGTCCAGTGTCGCATAAGATACAGGCTTTTAAAAAGACTAATGCATCGAAAAGCAAATATATCGGCACTATCCATAATCCTGACATTTTGACAAATACCTCAGTGTCTGCCCATGTGATCAAATTGATTATCTCTGCGATTTTCCTTCAAAGCCAGTCACCTCTATGGCACCTTCCACTTGGTTCTATAAAACCCTAGGGCTTGATGCCAGCATGCGGTTTGTATCCCTGAATTCTTTGCCACTTTGCTCCATTATTGTCATTGGCCCTGACAAACACAGTTCAAGGAATGCAGTGGGAGCTGTCTTGAGGGTGAGATAGATATGGTTAATTGCTGTTTTGTTGGGGGAATGCAGCTTTGTCAGAGGGAGCTGGAGACAATTCATTTCCTTCTTTCTTAAAGCGTTCACTGAAGACTCTCCAGGTGGCCCTGTTTGGCTGGGTTTAACTGCCGTGTGAGAGGCCGCTGGGGAAGTAGAGGAAAACATAGTTCATTGGGATCCACGCAGCTGCTAATTGCACGGACCAGAGCCTAGAAAACGCCTAGCCGAAGTTAGCTGTGGTGCTCTGAGGGAGAGAAAGATGGAGCGACAGGAGATGCTTCAGTTCTGATAGAACCTTTAAAAAAGACAGAGCCACTAGAATTCATCCACCTTAATTTGAACGGAGGTATATAAAAACGTGCCTTCATTCGTTCATTCACTCATTCATCAAGTGCCCATTGAAATCTTACTGGGTCCGGGGCCATGCGCTAAGCGCTGAAACGCTAAGGATGGCCACGCCTCGGGCTCTAAGAAGTTTGCCTAAGGCCCGTTCCGGAGCACCTTCCTTTGCCTTTCTAGTCTTCAGCAGGGAGCACAGGAGTTGAGGCTGGAAGCTTGCTCTCCGTTTTTTTCTTAGAAAACAATAAATTGAAAAGTGGGAGACATTCAAGGGAGGAGATGAGGAAAACATGGATATAGAGAAGTGAAGAAAGGCTGCTGCCCCGGGCCACAGACAGCATGTGGCGACAGCACTTACGTCTCTCCATCCTTAGTTTGAGGCTTAGCCTCCCTCCACTGCTGTTCACTCATGTTCTCTTTCCCGCCCTAACCAACGAAAGTAAATCCAAGTCGCAATCCTTGCCTGGATTACTGCAGTGGCTTCTAAAGTGATCTCAATTCCAGGCTCATCTCAAAACGCCTTCAACTCAGCTACACCTTCAGCAGGAGCATTGCGGGACCAGATAACGTCCCCACTGACCCCCCTGCCTTCCGACTCTCCCCGTTGGGACTTACTGTACATGCGACCGCCAGGTTAACCATGCCATTGCCCAAGTGTCTCCCTGATACTCCACACTGAGGTCTTTAACCAAAGGAATTTGATCAGCCGCTTTGTCTGCCTCACAGACTGCAGTGCTCTGCACCTGGCTCTCCTCCATCCCCTGAACGTAACTGGACGCCTGACTGGTTTGACAGCCCCCTGGCTTTCCTGTCTCTTAGGCTTGCTTGTGTTGTTTCCTTCCTCTGGAATAGTCCCTGAAAATTCCTTGCTTTCGTTCCTCTAAAAGTTATTTAAAGCATGTCTCAGCACCGCCTTTTTGCAGCCTTCCGGTACCTGTTGTGTGAATTATGACACCCCCTTCACCGGACAGCCCTTACCAAGCCATTCGGAAGGAAGGCACTTTGCGTGGTCTCCCCCGAAGCTCCCTGGGCCTCTTGTTTGCCCCTGATGCTCAGGGAGACCTCAGAGGGTGGTGATGGCCTTTTCTCTTCCCTGCCAGGCTCAGCAAAGTGCCTGGCACTTTATCATATTATTTCTGAAGAAGTAAAAAAGTTAGCTGATGGTGCAAACAAACTTAAAGAAAAAAGATTTTTAAACTAAATGCAATAGTTAAAACTTGCCTTATGCGCGAACTGCCTGGGAACAAAAATTTTGAGAGAGAGGGTGAGGCTGGTCTGTCGCGGGCTCCTTCCTCCCGATGAACCTGGTTGTCAAGTCTGTGGGCCCATCCTTGTTGGGCCAGCGTTAGCAACCTGCCTCTAGTGCTCTGACATTGCTGACCACCATTTCAACAGCGTTTGCTCTAAATATTCTCATTGTGTTCTTGTTGATGTTTGTGGGCTTGTGTTCGACCAGCTTAAATAGATATATGACAGGCAAAAGGCTGCTGTCTTAGTGCGTAACCCAACATGCCTGTAAATTGGACCATTAGCTTCCTGTTGAAATGCTCCTCACACCCAGTTGTCCAGAGCTTCCATCAGCAAGGAGCCTCACATCTGATCACCCAGGACCTGGCCAGCTGGGGTCAGCCCAGCATTCTCAGGACGTGCTATGCTGAACACAATCATTGGCAGTGAGGTAGGTAAGGGCCTCTCACCGAAATGGGCATAGTGCAAACACTAATGATGGTAACAGGGGTCCTGATGGTTTCGGCGTCCCTGGAAAAACTAGAAACAATCTGCAAGCCCAAAGGTAAGCCAAGGTAAGGCTCACATGCACCTGGAGAGATGCTCTCTCTCTCTTTAATTGTTTTCCTTTCCAAGAGATGCAAGTATTCACGCTTCCCCCTGCTGCAGGGGAGACAAAGCTCACCTTCCCTTTTGTAACTGATGAAATGCCGTGTCACAGGCTCGGACCTCACCTGGCACCTTCCTTTCTGCATTTACTGCCATTTAGGAGCCAAAGCCCATTATCTTAAAATTGGCTAAATAAGGTCTCTCCAGTTAATTTTGCCTATAAAACAACTTTCCCATTCGAGAACGCTGAACGCCGGACTCCAGCTCTCATAATAAAGAGGCCATTAATTCTCGGCTACTGCTCGTTACTCTTATGAACTATCTGCAGACTTTTTTGCTGGAGGCAAAATGTATCTATTAGAGCCAACAAATAAGGATTGCTAACATGCTGAGGCCAGCGTCCTCGCTCAGGCACTCGGCAAAGCCCGCGACACTGGACTCCCCGAGCTGGGCCCTGTGCTGAGCACCTGGGCTGTCAGGAGCCCAGAGAGGGAAGGTGGGAGGCAGGCTGTTCAAGCAGCAGACCCTTCCTCAGCTTTGCTAATTCAGAGCCCTCTGTCTTGAATACGTAGTGACAATAGGAGTTTTCTAACAGCAAAAACTGACTGATCACTTAGGTTTGTCTTTATTTTTTAAACAATAATAATAATTGTAATTTACGCACATCCCCTAGTCCTTGAGAACCACTCATCTGCATTCGATCTCTTTAAATTTGCTTTTGGTGACATTTCACATAAAGAAACCATACAGCAGGTGGTGTCTTGTGTCCGGCTTCTTTCTTTTAGCATTTGAGGGTCACCCATGCCACAGCCTGTCAGCAGATCGCGCCTGTTCATTGCCGAACAGTAGCATATAGCACAGTTCTGTGTAGCATATCCCACAGGTCGTCTATCCGTTCACCAGTTGGTGAGCATTTTCGTTATTTCCAGTTTGGAATTGTTACAAATCACGGACTGTGAACATCTCTGAATATTATCAAAGAGCAGGTCTGTTTGTGGGCACGCGTTTCCAGTTCTTTCGGACGTACCCCTCGGAGCGGCAGGGCTGGGTCGCGTGGCGTTTTTGTTTAACCTGAGACACTCCCAAACTGTTTTACCAAAGTGGCCGCAACATGTCACATTCCGGCCAGCGAGGTGGGAGGGTTCTCATTTCTCTGCATCCTCACCAACAAACCTTGTTGTGTGTTTTTATTTATTTTAGCCATCGCTGTGGGTGAAATATGGTATTTTGTTGAGGTGTTAATCTGTTTTTTTCTAATGATTAATATGTTGAGCATCTTTTTATGTGTTTGTTAGCCATTCATGCCTTCTTTGGAAAAATATGTTTATATTCTTTACCCATTTTTTGACTGAGTTGTTTGTCTTTCAATAATTAATTGGAAGTATTCTCTATAAATTCTGGATGCTAGTACTTTATCATATTTGTGCTTTGCAAATATGTTTCTGCCAGTCTGTTGCTCGTATTTTTTATTTCCTTAATAGTGGTTTTTGAAGTGCGAAAGTTTTGAATTTCAATGAGGCCTAATTGATCACTTTTTTGTTTCTCGGTGGCCAATCTAGAAAATCTTTGTCTAAGACGAGATCTTGAAGATTTTCTGTTATGGTTGCTTGTAAAAATTGTTTTAGTTTTTACATTTAAGTCTATGATCATGTTGAGTGAATTTTTGTGTCAAGTAGGAGGTGAGAGTCTAAGGTTCATCTTTTTGCCTATGGATATGCAACTTTTCCAGCACCTTTGGCTGAAAAGACCATCCTTCCATCATTGAATTAAATGCCTTGGCATGTTTGTAAAACAATCGGTTAACTATACGTGTAAGGGTTTATTTCTGTACTCTCAATCCTGTTTATAATTAGCTTGGGATTAAGTATGACTATCCCAGCTTTCTGATGATGACACTGAGGCTGGTCAGTGGTAGAACAGGCTCCCAGAGTTAGGTCTTTCTTTCTCTAATGTTCATGCTCTTTTAAAAAATAACTCTACAATATAGACAAATATATTTTAAAATTTCATAAAATTGATAAAGGGATCCGGAATCTAGGTTTTATTATTATTATTATTATTATTATTATTATTATTATTATTATTAATGACTTTATTATTGAAAAGAATGCTCACTCTCATCCAATGTTGGGAAAGATCATTTTGATGTGCAAACCTCCTTCCCCTTTATTTTAGCCATTGATAACTTAATGTAAGAAATGGATTCCTTTATTCACCTAACGGAGTTTCCACAATGTAGGGGAACCCACTATTCTGTTAATAACAGGTATTTATAGTTTACTTTTCATGTTCTTCTGAGGACAAATCTCCTGTCAATTGCTACTCCCCATATTCTGACAGCTGTCATTTCAATCGCCTATTCCCAGCTACTTACTCCCTTCCCTCTGCCCAAACAGGGCAAGACCCAGAAGTCACAAAGCCTCTGGTTTGAAGCTCAAGAACTATGAAGAAAAAAAAAGCACCAGGCCTGAGGCAAAAACCTGTCTCACATAGCACACTCTGTCTCGACCGGTTACCTCACATCTGTTCTCGTGTGCATTGGTTCTTTTATTTTAGTCCAGAGAATTCTTGGTTCCAGAATATTCCCTTTATCTTTTGACTACCTGCTTTGCTCCCCTTTCTGTTTTGTTCTGGGTTTTAAAATTTTTGATGTCTACTTGGCCTGTGCCTGTCCTTGTCTAATGATCTATGTAGTGACCTGTCATAGTGACCTGCATCCGTATCTCCACCTCTTTAGGACCGGTGCATTTCCACGAGGAATGACTCCCCTCATTTGATGGTCAGTTCAAGCTTGACCATCAGAAACTTGTCTCTCACCTGGAACTGGCTTGTCTCTGAGTCCCCAGGATCTGTCTTCTGTTTCCATTGATATCACCCTGTTCCAAGTGTTACAGGGCGGGCAGTGGTTATGAAGAGGGTGGGCTCTGGGCTAAGACTCTCCGGGTTAAAACTTTGGATATGCCCTTTACTAGCTATGTGAACTTGGGCAAATTATTCACTCTTTCTGTGTCCTAACTTTCTCATTCGTAGAAATAACAGTCAGATGACCTCTTGCGGTTGTGGTCAGAATGAAAGGATCTAACACACATGTCAAAATAGTGTCTGACACATAATAAGCTCTCAATAAATGTAAGCTCTCCTGTTGCGGCTGCACCCACCATTGTGACCATCTCCCGGACTCTAGGCTGCTCCTCTATGGTTCACTCGCCACACTGCAGCCAGAGCGATATTTCTAACAGGCAAAAATGTGCAGCGTCGCCCCCCTTACTCCAGGCGAAACACACAGCCTTCACCTTGCTAACAAGGCCTTTCCTCACCTAACCTCACCATTGCCTCCTCCTTACAATCATCAGGAACAATTTCTTGCCAATTCTATAGTCATATTGCTTTTTGCACATTTTGAACTTTTGTGTATTTTTTTTTATATTAAAAAGTATCGCATGACCTCATGCCTCTTTCTTTCCCTGGTGCTGCTCCCCCTGATAAAAACAAGCCACAGCTCATCCCTTGACCTGGGTGATTTCTGGTTATTGTTTAATTCTCAATTATCAATTCCTTCCCTGGGAACCTCCCCTGGTCTCCTCAATCAGTTTGGGAGTCTCTTTGAAAGTCCCCCTAGCACTTTGAACTCCCATATCATGGGATTTATCCTGCTCTGTTGTAGTTGTGTGTATAAATGCCTGTCTCTTTCACTAGATGAGGAGTCATTTAGATCAGGGTCCTCCTTTGTTACTGCTCATAGTCTTGCTGTCCCGCCTCCTTCCCTGGGCTGCAGGTGGGGAGCAGGAGGCCCCAGTCTGGTCCTGCAGCCTGACTCCCCAGAGGCGCCGCGCTCAGGTGCTCAGGTGCAGTGGTCATGGCCAGGTGGCTTAGTTGGTTAGAGTGGCATCCAACTAGGCCACGGCTGTAGGTTCAATCCCTGGTTAGGGCACATACAAGAATCAACCAATGAATTCTAATCCTTTGACTTAGAGCATAGTAAACTCCGAGAAATTCTCATCCAGCTTCTACACAGTTGATAATTTTCTGCATTTTGCTAGGTCCTTATAAGTAGGGGAAAGGCAATTTACAGACCAAAATCTGAGAATATTTATTACCAGTTCTAGAGATGGAATTCCATGCATTGTATGGTGCAGCTTTGGTTTAAGAAAAGGTAGGACTAAAATAGATTAACTAATGCTGAAACAAGACAAATGGAAGAAGGTAATAGAGCTCTCTTGGTCTTCTGTTTATCTTCATAGAGCAAGTCATAGATCTTTAGGTAAAAAAAAAAAAAAAAATCAAACACATGGCAGAGGCAAAGATGTGCACAATGTTGGCACTGACATGATACCATTAGAAGATTGGCGTCTCCTTTTGGACACACAGGTGGTGACGTGTGAAATTGTCACCTAGTAGGGAGTCCATAGATGGTTTTCATGAGAAAGTCTCCATGCATTTAATTTACTTGTCACCTTTGTTTACTGCAATGTATACACTTAACTAATTTGACCTGACATAATCAGGACATGGCCAAGAGAAACAAGACGACAACTTTTAAATATTGCATTTAATAAGGAAGTACTGGATGCGGCCTCCTGTTCCTTTTTATTAGGGAAGGAGACAGAGACTAACCGCCATTAGTCACAGGGTTAGCATGAATGTATAATAAAATTCTCCACGGTGTGCAGTATCTACACTTCAGCTAATGGGGATTGATTTAGAATTGTATTCATTTTTAACGAGTTGTAATAAACTTTTCTTTTTCATTGCTTCTAGTCATACATTTGCCCTTTTAGTGCCATGCAACCTCAGAGAAACACATACATTATAAGGACTACAGTGGTGCTCATCCTGCCTAATGTGTCTGGGCTTTCCACAGCCTCTTGAACATGACATGGCTCAGTTCAGCATGGGGGATGTCTCAGTGGCTTGGCCCCTTTCCCAATGAACAGTACAAGCAAAAGTTTGGAAGGCAACTGATTTCAGTTGCACTTGTTTGCTGAAAAATTGAGGATTATAAGGGACCTATCTTGACTTTATAAAGCTGTGGTTTCAATGAGCCGAAAATGCATTTCTCTTGATGGCTTTTCTATATATTCAGTTTAGTTCCCAGAGACCCAAAGGTGGTGTTTAAGAAAACCAAAGATAATTCTCTCACTTCTCACTTTGAATTGCTTTAAAGGTACTGCCTGCAAATAGGGTGTGAGCTCCTTGCTCATTGGGATTGTCTGTGGCATTCTTCAGCTTCACTTACATCAGATCGTTTGCTCCTAATCAATAAAATATGATCTGCCACCAAAGTAGAAAAAGTCTGTGATGCCTAGAGGCTTACATGGCTTTTCTTTTTTTTCTTTTTTTTCCATTTAGGGATGACTTACTTGCATCTTGCCTTGCCGAAGTAGTCATATTGGACTAATGAAATATATATGGCCTATATCCAGTTATTAAACATAATTACTTGAAGGGCCTACTCTTAAATACTCTGAAATGGAGTCTACAACAGACTCATCCTTAAACAGCAGAATGCTTTTAAGGATAACGTGACATCTTGCGCTGAATTTTTGTGAGGCTGCTATGACCTACACGGTCTCCACATCTCTCAAAATAATTCCCTGTGTTCAGTGGGTGGCGATTTCCTCCATTATTAACGTTCATGTTATCATGACTCCCCTGGCTCAGCAACACCCGCGGAGGGACACAGTCCTACAAATATTGCTAAACCAGGTCCGGGAGCTGTAGATGGAACGTTTCTCACTTCACCTCTTGAGAAAGCGAGCTCACCTGCGCTTCAGGATCAGCTGCGGCTGACCTCAAGGTCTTATCTATAAGCCAGCAAAGGCGTTTTCTCTAAGTGTAGGAGCTGGTTCCAAGGATTTCCCCCCTGTAATTCTAGTCTACAGATATAAAGCTCAGCCATCTGTTGATTCCTTTACTCATTTACATGTGGCACAAGGAGAAGTGAGACTGACTAGGGACTGAAGCCCCACTGAGCTCTGCAACTTTAATCTTGCTCATCCCTGGAGCCGAGGAACACGGCTTCTAGGCTCGAAGAGACCAGAAGCTGTGCTTCCTCCAGGTGGGCCTCTACCCCTGCCAGTTGCTGCCTTGCTGCCATGGTGTTAAATTTTAGTGCCTACGCCGGTTCTAATTTAGAATGGTCGTCAGTCACTCCTGGGGCCCTGGAGGAATAAAAGGTTAGACACCAAGAGAACAATAATTATTCCTGAGTTCCAGGAGACCCAAAGAATTATTTTTTCTTTCATTCAATGAAGTTTTCTGGGTATGTGTACTCTGTCACTTCTGTGAGCATCAGGAAACCGAAGTTTAAGAAGCAGAATTTTCTTAAGAAGCTTATCATGTAGGAAAGGAGGCAGATACAGAAAAATAAGTCTGCTTCTATCCTGAGGTGTGTACGAACTTATAGTGGAAGCACAGGAAAAGAAACACCGTTTCTTGGCGGGGAGGGAGGGCAGCGGGGAAGGCTAATAGATGGAAGAGGGCTGGAGCTGGGACCTGGGGTCTGAATGCCTGCAGGTCTGCAGGCTTAGGGGGCACCGTAGGCAGGAGGGGTGGCAAGACCAAAGACTCAGGGCATGATAGGGTAGAGAATGCCCTGGGGTATCACAAGAGGGCACCTCTCTTGTGACCTGGAGGTCATGTCACTAGTGCCCTCCCTGAAGGGAAGGGGCCAGCCCTTGCCAGGTTGCTCCTTGATCTTGCTGAGCAGCTGTGGACTGTGCACTGAGGTCAGTGGCAATGAAACAGGATCTCAGATAGGATCCCGGCCCCTTCCAACCTTCTCTTACTTCACCTGCTTGCAGTCACAGACAAGGCGTCAGCCCTGACTCATGCCATTCTGATCAGGCAGGAGAGCTGTGGGTGTGGTTCTGGGAAAGCTTTCTAATCAACACCCACCGCGGTTGGTCTCCTTTGGAAAGCTGTGCACTCACCCCTTCACTGAACCAACTGTGCTCAGAAGCGTCTGCTCCGTCCCTGGCTCCTGCCCAGGCATCTGTGAGCCTTGGAGCTGAAACTCTTTGCAAACCTTGTGAAGTTCATAAAGAGGCACATCATAACAGTGATTGGGGAGTTCTTACTCAATAAACGAACTGATAGTTGATCACAAAGCAAACTTTGCTTTTCTTGAATGAAGGGAGCAGTCCAGCAGGTGTGCAGGGACTCTGGACACCTTGGCCACTGCCATGGAGGCAGAGGTAGAAATAAATTGATTATAATAGCATGACCTCCGCAGGATGCAGGAACCCATCAGTAGCACAGGAATGCCCCCTTTTTTATCAGGCATTGCCTCAGGAGGAAGTGACGGATTGAATATAATTTACTGGGTGCTAAATCCCCTTTGCTGGGGGAGCCATTAACTAGCAGATGTGTGATTCTGGAATGCTGGGAAAATGATTTCAGAAAATTTCCTCCTAAAGGGGAATTACTAAGGAGACTCTCCAGAGCAGATTTCCGCCCTACTGGGTAATTCTTGCCATCATTGAGCAGGGTCTTCTCCCAACCAGCCAAAGCAACAACAATATAGTGTAGAAACTGAATCCTAGACTAGGATTCGGTTTTTCATTTTCTCTTTTGTAACCTGCCTTTGGCTAACAGGGATACCTTGTTTTCTCAATCTATAAAACTAAGGAATATATATGACAGAGGGGTCACGGTGGCAGCAAGTGGAAGAAGCCACTGTGGTTATTAAAGTTTTATGATGACCTGTGAGGCCAACGTGTGGCATCTCTGTCATTCCCCAGGAAAAGTAACAGTGCGTGAGTTTGGAGGGAGGGCTGTGGATGTAATTCCTCGGCCCCTTAGGGAGATGCCTTGACTCCTGGAGGGCTTGATTAGAATATACATTTGCCATTAATTGCCTATTTGGTTTCATTTATTTTACATAAAGTAGTTGGAATTTGGGGACTTGGGGGATGTAATATGCAAACATATGCAAACTGGAAACCGCGTTTGTAAAATATACTGTGAAATCTTGCCTGCATTTCATAGAAAACAAAATCATTCAACCTAATCTCAGGCAGGTTGGAGAGGCTGTGCTCCAGAGGTAACTACCATTTCTAAAGTGGGACACGGGTGGATTCCAGGGCTCACCTGGATTTATGATAGTTAAACTGTTAATCCCACATCAGGAACCCCCTGTTCTGCTTTTTGCAAGGGGTGGGAACCTTGGGGTACAGTGTGGTTTTGTATAGTAAGCAAAATGCATGTGTGTGTGGGTGTATTAATTTATTCATTTTCCCAATCGTATAGGAAATGGCGCGAAAGAGCCTGCTGTGTGCTAGGTGCTGTTCTTATGCATTAGAAATACAGCAGCAGATTCTGCTTTATGGATTTTGGGTACCAATTGTACAGGAAAGACCAGGGTATAAAATAACAAGTAAATATATAATAAGACAAAAATGTAAGTTCTAGATAGGAAAATAGAGCAAGGAAAGGGAAAAGGGAGTGTTGGAATGGCTATTTTTTTTTTTTTTTTTAATTCTCAAGCCAGGTTAATTTTTCTATTGCTTTTCCAAAGAGAGAGAGGGGAAGGGAGAGAGAGAGGGAGAGAGAGAGAAACATCGATGTGAGAGAGACACAGCTATTGGTTGCCTCCTGCACTGCATGCACTCAGGGCCTGATGGGGGCCGGGGTTAGAGCCTGCAACAGAGGTACGTGCCCTTGGCTGGAATTGAACCCAGGACCCTTCAGCCCGTGGGCCGACACTCTAACCACTGAGCCAAACTGGCTAGGGCTGGGTGGCTATTTTATAAAGAGTGGTTACTGATAAGGTGAGTTTTGAATTGAAAAGTTGATAAAGTCCTGAGTTCTAAAGCCATGTCAGAGGGCACTTTCCAGGTGGAGGGACCAGAGAGAGTAAGAACCCCAAGGGACAGGCTCCCCAACCTCAGGCCAAAGGCAGGCGCGGAGTGGAGACAGAGGGAAGGAGATGAAGCTAGAGAGGCAGCGAAGAGCTTTGGGGGGGTGTTACTATGTGCTTTTCTGAAAGCTTTGGAGATGTACATGTATGTGTGGGGTGGGTGGGGTGGGTGTGGTGAGTGGGGAGGGGCACAGCCTTACTACTCATTTAGAATTGCTGCTATAAGATATTTTCAGTAGAAAAGGGGCCTCAAGGTCAAAGAGGGCTCAGGCCAAGCGTCAGCATATATCCTCGTATTTTAAGCTGTCGGAGTTTGCAGAGGCTTATTTGGCGCAGCATGATGTATTTGGCACCAGGCGCAAGTTAAAAGTCATTTCTCTTGTTGAAGGCATTTGCTTAATACTTTATTGTATCGAAGAATCTGAGGCCAGTGTCCTTGCCTGGTTGCTTTGTATTTTCCATAACATCTAAAGAGACTCTCCCAGGGATAAATACCCACTAACACTTGTTGAATGAAGAGCTGAGTAAAACGTGTAAGAAGAGATCATTAGGACTTGATGATATAAGTAAGACAACAGCAATATTACATGCCGTGTAATCCTTACACATATCACAGTGTTTCGTTGTGAGAAACTTACAGCGTGCCTCTTATAAATTCATATCCTTGAGCAATGAAGGACCGGCAGACATAAGGGTCCCCCGTCACCTGATTGTGAGCACGAGGAGGAAAGAGCATTTTTTAAAATCACTTTTTCTTAGGTACGGAATAGAGGCAACATCCATCTCCTCATTTCAAGCTGCTGAGTCATTTGCCACTTGAATTAAGGGCTGTTAAAGGTTTTATAGAAGAATTCATTAAATATGTATTGAGCCAGCTTAAGATGGAAATTGTTACAAAAACTGGCAGCAGTTCAGACAGCAGAACTTTTCCGTTCATTACGGAGCTGTCCCTGCGTTCTGTCCATTCACGGTGGACGAGCTGGAGTCGCCTGCTCGGGGAGAGGCCGTTACCTTAACTGCCCCGGTGGCTGTTCCCAGAGCCAAAGAAAACACTGTGATTCCAGCGGGCATTTCCTCTCCCAGAAGGTGTGGTCAGTGGATCTCTGCATTCACCGCAGCGTGGACACCCTCTGATTGCCTGGGGGTGGGGTTTGGACCATTGGAATAAACACACGATGTGGGTACGAGTGCACACTCAGTCACACGCATCGCCACACGTGGGCACGAGCACACGGACACACACACGATGGGCCTGTGTTTCCTCTTGCTCTGGTGCTAGCTTTGGAAGTCAGGAGGCGATGGGAAGGGAGAGGGAGGGTTGGGAAGCAGCGAGGTCGGATGCAGCGAGCAAGGGGCTTAGGCTGACTCAGCACCTGATTCTCAGTCGACGTGTGCCACCCTTTAGTCCAGGGACCAGAGCCGTTGCCTAATCTTCGCCTGGCAACCCTATGAAGTCACACAGTTTTGACTTATGTTCGAGCCTGGACTGGGCGTGTCCAAGTATTTCTGCTTTAATGTGTTATATGTATTGCTGATGTGCTGAGAAACCACAATCTAAAAATAGAGTTGGGTGCCGACTATTCATAATACATACAATTTAGTAACCTAAAAACACTAATTATTAAAATAATGTCAAAACAAATCAGCATGCAGACAACGTAGCAATGACAATAGGATAAAAGTCCTAATAAATAAAAATAAACATACAACTTTTCAAAGGAAAACCTGATCGTATCTTGACTCAAGGGAGGGCGAGGAAGGCTGGAAACGCTGAGTGTGGGGACACGGTCAGAAGGCATGCAGGTTGGGGTGGCCCCGGGAGCGTCTCGGAAACAGCACGTGGGGAGACCGAGCCTAGAGAGGAACGGGCATGCAGGGGGAATATGGGCAATACCATGTTTTCTGCAGCCTCCTTCATTCGGCTTCGTGTCCTATGTGTTCAGGTGGCACAGAATTTAATGTGTGGGCTAGGGAAAATCACGTATTGGCCAATGAGAATTCTGCATTTTATTGATAATGTTCCTTCGTGCAAGTGAGCTAATTTGCGTTACACAAATAAGACGGGACAGGCCGTGCTTAGGATGCACTCTGAGTGTGGTACATAGTACAGGACTGAAGAATTGGGTGACGGTGCAGGTGACGTAGTCAAGTGCTTGGCACTGCCTTTGACAGAGTCTAGGATAAATACATGTATGTTTCTCTCAGAAAATAAAATCGAGGATGGGGTAAGTGTTTAGAATCCTGTCCACAAAATAGCCCAAAACCTAAAAACCTTGTTCTGCTTAACACTAGGTCGGAGTCATTACAAGTGTCAGAAATGCAGCAAAAAGCATCACTGGAGAGGAGTAGTCAGGGCGTAGAGAAGAGTATTTAGATCCTTACACTGCAGAAGAAAGTCAACACGTACTGAAATATTGAACGTCCTGATAACATCTTGATCTCCAAAGCAAATGATGACTTTTCAATAAAAGAGAGTCTGACGCAGAGCAGCTGGGTAAGCCAGTGGAAGCGCCGTGCCCTGGGTGGTCGCCCGCGCTGGGACCCCAAGGGGAGCAAGTCTGGTCTCCATTCTCTGATAGGACGTAACGCTAGGTGTTGTCCTATGTTACCACTTAAAATTTACCCTTGGTTTCTAGATTCGAACTTGTGACATAATTATGACTATAAAGGTGTTGTAAATTGTATAACAATCTATAGTTTATAAAGCACGTGAAATTGGGATTATTATGAAATCCCCGTTGTCTGTGAAAGTTGGGTGAAAAACATAATGGGCACATTTCATCATTCTCTGTGGGCAACATAAGCACAAGCACGTTGAGGTAAATGTTGTACCATCGCATCTATTCACCCAATTACTCCTACACAGCTGTGACGTGGAAAAATCGGTTCACCCAACGTGGCCCTCCCACCCCACCCCCTTCCCAGGACGGCTGATGGGTGTTGACGCTGTGCTGAGGGTCAAAGGGGATGCAACCCCCTGTCCGAGGAGCTCATGGCCCCAGGCTGTGTGTTCGAAGAGGAGGGGTTTAGGTGGCACTTCGAGAGCACAGGTGGCTCAACCTGGAGATTCAGGGAAAGATTCCAGGGAGAGACCCCCCGCCCCGCAGAGCCCGAAGGGTATCTGAGAGTTAGCCTGGCAAGGAAAGGTGGAGGGTAGGATGAGACCAGGGGAGTGGGGTGAGCAGAGGCAGAGAGACCTGAAACAGCACGGCGTGGGGAGGCGGGCGCATCTGCGGTGCCACCGAAGATCAAGTGCAAGGCATAGACTGTTGGAAAATGATCATAAAGACGCAATAAGGGCCACATAATAGGGCTTGGTTTGCTATGCACAAGTTTCAATTTAATCTCATAGTCATTAGGGTAAAACTAAAGAGTATTAATGTGAGGAAGAAGGGTTAATTTGTGATTTAACAGGAGTAAGTGGAAGAAAATGAAAGAAAACTATGAAGAGGAGTAGGTCTGGAAAAGGGAGACTAGCCAAAGTGAAGTTACTTTTATTTCGCAAGCCCCTTCCCTGACCTCACTTATTTCGTCGCCCCCTTTCCTCAGCTCTCTATCCTTCCTCCAGCGTTTAAAACGAGGGCCTATCGACATTGCCGGCTTCCTGGAAGAGGCCGCTGTTGAACCAGTAATGCCATCTAAATAAGTGGAAAGAGCAATAAGATTGAACACTGCTCTAGGACTCCGAATAAGCCAGGCTCTATTGCAAGTACACGTGGCCGTGGGTCACCTCTCTGAGGATCAGTTTCTATATTGTTTTCATGGAGGGTTAAGTTAGATGACTGCTGAAATGGCTCCCAACTGCGGCTGGTCTGTGTGGCTCTCTAAGGGGAAAGGAGCGTGGAGACGGCAGTGCTTGCTGGATGGAGAAGGAAATATGTCCTGGGACTAGTGGTGTGTAGACCAGGGCAATCGGGCTGAATCTAAGAGAAAGTCATTCTGTGTATTTCACCGTGAAAGGAGTCACACCAGCTCCCTCTAAGGGAACGCCGTCGCTTCCAGAATGTCCACATTTGGTGACAGGTTGTTGCGGCCCTTTCCTGAATCTGATCCCTGAAAATAACCTTTGGAAGTAGATGATGATGTCGGCCCAACTCTAGATGCAAATCACACTGCTCCTTGCATGGCTGCTATTTTTAGACCTTACAGTATGTGCTTTCTCTCAAGGACAATATTAATAAACTATGCATAGGTCATGATGGTGCTTAATGGAGAAATAACCATTTGTTAGCAGAGCATTAAATGTGTAATAGCCCATTAGCATTAAAATCTTTGTTAAAATCTGGGAATATTTTCAAATATGCCTCATTCCGCTAAACATATGTTTCCGTATTGAAATTTATGAAGGTGCCTAGACGTTTGACCCTACCAAAGCCTAGTAGGTTTTTCTGATTCTTTGGAAATGTCAACTTTAACCACTCTATTACGGTCCGTTAAGCGGAGTCTCCTCATGGGTCCTTTGCATAAACATTTAGAGCCATTAGAGGCTGCCTCCCTGCGAGTGGAGGTGGGTGGAGGGGGTGCGCTGCTCCTGGTTGGAGAGGGCCCGTTGTTGTAAAGACCGCACCGGCTGGGGGGAGCCAAGCGCCCTGAGTCTTCTGCCTGCATCTGTGTTCAGAACTGCCGGCCGGGAAAGTTTATTCCATATATCCCAGCAACGGAAACCGAAAGAGGGTTGATAGGAGCAGGAGGCAAAAAGAGAACCGAGTGGGTGGTGTTGCTCTCCAGAGCTTCGCCCGGCAAGCTGCGAGGAGCTGTAAAGCAACAGTCAGAGCCAAGCTCTCCGAGCCAAATCTTCCCTGTTCCCGTGGCCGGTTCAAGCAGGGCTCGCTTCGGTGCCAGGGAAAGCGGAGGCAGAGCTGCACAGCAGACCAGGGAAGGCCGTCAGCACAGGGCACACATAGGGCCAGTTCAAAGCGGCAGCAGTCCCTCTTCCCAGGCCGGTCCTGAAGAGACCTGAGCTTTCTTTCCCCCTGCCTGCCGGGAAGCAGCTGGAAGTCTAGGGTGCTAGCGTGTGAAGATTAACTCCTGAGTCCTGTGGGTAAGGCCCTAACCTCAGCCCTTCTGAGACCAAGGGAAGTGCATGGCAATGCTTTAACCGGAGAATGGAATGAAATATTTACTATTACAGAAAATTCTATTTTGTTTGCACATAGAACTCGTGTCTCCATTTTACAAATACTCCCAGAGGCTTTGGACAGGGAGTATTTCTGAAAGATCAATAATAATTACAACAGCAGGGAAGAAAACAGATAAAAAAAAAAAAAATTGGCATTGCCTTTTAAATTAGATGAACTAGTGAGAGTCATAGATCATAGATATTAGGAATATTCAGTCTGGCAAGGACCTTAGGGGTTGGCTAAACTGACTCCTTTGTTTTTCATATGAAGAAATTTACAGAGGTTAAATTACTTCCCCAAGGTAAGGACTCTGGCTGGTGGCACAGCTGCTCCTAGAAGCCAAGTATCCTAACCCAGGGGAGGAGTTTCATGATTAGTCTTATTCGTTTTCAATAACAATCAGAATAATAGCAATTACATTTCCTCAGCCAAACAGCTTGAGGTAGTTTTGTATTTGGAATGGAAAATGATTAATACAAACCTAAGTAAATAGAGGGCGATCATAGATTTTAAAGATATATATTTTATACGAAGAATGCTAAACTTGAAGCTTTGGGGCTTCCATTAACATTTTCCCAGGCTAACCTGAGATGTGCTTTAATTAACATCATTGATATAATTATATACACACATATATTTAACAAACCTCAGCTACTTGCATCTATCATATTGAAAAACTGAAGCATACGCTGTTGTATCGAGGCCTTTGGAAATTACATTATTCATGTTCCTGCTACCTTGTAATATCTTGTATCAGTTTGTATTTCTCTTTCTACATCCCAAATGCAAAACAACCTGCCTCATGGTTACGATGAGTTACGAATCGCAACATATTTATGCCAAAACATGCAGAATTTAAGATTCAAAGCCCCGTGAGCTTAATAGACTCATTTATAACCCTGAGTATTGTACAGACCTTTCCACATTTACGAAGTTCCGTGTGTTTTAATTTGCCCGTGTAGATCTGCTTTAAAAGTAAACTTGCAGGGTTTGATATTCGTTTAAAAAAGTAAAATGATTTCAACTAATTAATCACTCTCTCGTTGAGACGACCTCCGTAGGTGTGAAGCTAATGCCTCCCTGGAACGAGTGGGCGAGGGAAGGGACGGCGCCGTTACTGACGCTCGCCGCAGGATTTCATTAAGCAACATGCCTTTGTCTTGTTTCCTTTCTACATCTTCTTTCCCATTTCCCTCCGGAGCATGTCTTGCAAGATCCAATTGAACCTGATGTCCGAGTGCTTTTCTCCCTTCGTCACGCTAACGGGATGGAAATGATCGGGAAGAAGTTCCCCGTTGGCTCTCCCCGCAGTGCTTTACCCGGTAAAGGGCTGCTGTTCCTACGGGAATAGCAAGGGCTGATTGGAGCCGACGATGGATTGTACCCGGTCCCATGTGCCGCTCCTCTGAAGCCAGGGAGAGTTACTGCACCACACGCCACAGGACATTTCAAAGAGCCGCAGACACGATGGTGCGTCCGTAGGGTGGTGGGGAGCTGAGAGTGTCCTGTTGCCCCTTGTGCCGTAGCTGTCATAAGGTCACAGCATGACGTGTCACTCACATGGCTGGCTGTTGCCGGGGTGGACAAGCCCCCTGGGCTGCCGCTCATGTCAACTGCGGCCCTACAAACACGTACAGTACACGACACTTGGTAACGATAGGAAACTACTGCCGCGGGTTTGCGTATTTACTACGCTCCACTTTAAGTCATTCCTTTAGCGCTTGCTCTTCCCATTTGTTAAAAATGCTTCGCTGGGAAACGGTGGGTGCGCCCCTCCCGCCTGCAGCGGCCTGACGCGGCGAGTGGCCACCGTGTCTCTTGGTTGCATCGCTTCCGCGGCGCTTGATTTAGTTTTGTGCTGTTCTGTTCATCGTGGCCCCCAAGCGTGTAAAATCCACTGCTAACGTCGCCAGTAAGAAGTCACATCAAGTGACTGACCTGGAGACAAAATTAAAAAGTTGAGTGAGGACTGCAAGCGAGAAAGTCCATGAGGGCTATTGCTCACCAGGCGGGCCCGTCCCATTGCACCGCAGCTACGATCTTGAAGGTCAGGGACAAACCCCCCGACACGGTTCCAGGATGAGTCTTCCTTTTTCTTTATGTGTGTGTGTGTGTGTTTGTTTGTTTGTTTGTTTGTTTAAGAACAGTCCCCTTGATGAAGTTTTAATCCACGATGTCCGGTGAATCAGTACTTCCCCCTGCCTTTGGTTCTACTTTAATTGCCCAACCACGGATGAGGTTTTTTTAACAGAACTTTGAGAAGGGCCTGTGTTACCCATGGAGAAACTCCGGCCTGAAGACCAGACACAGCAGCACAGTCTCCTCAGCGCCGTGACAATCACAACCAAAGCAAAATGTTTGTTTGCAAAGTTGAGGGAAAAGGCTGGCCCCGGCGATGATGTTGAATTTACTGCTGGCTGTGGGTGGTTTAAAATTACATCACGTCTTCTTAATTACATAACGTGGAAGTGAGCGGCGTGTCTGTGAGTGCTGACGGCAAGGCAGATAAAGGAAAATTTTGGAAACTCTAGACAGGCTGATTGTGAAGGAAAATTACTTGCCAGAACAAATACTTAATATGGATGAAATCTTTCTATTTTATAGGAGGATGCCTGAAAGGACTTTCATTCGTAATGAGGCGAACTCAGTGCCAGGTTTCAAGGCTTTTAAGGACAGGCTGACAGTCTTGCTTGGGGGCAACGCTGCAGGGTACACGTTGAAACCCTCTGTGATCTGGCCCCGTGAGAACCCGGGGCCTTCAAGCCCATCAATAAGCACACAATGCGCGTTGAGCAATAAGAAGTCACGGGTGCCTCAGCTCCTCTTCCAAGAAGCCCTCCTGAATTGTTATGCTAGTGGAGGAGAGAAGTCCTGTTCAGAGCACAGCGCAGCTTTCGGGGTTTTGCTTGTTGTTGATGATGCTCCTGGACGTCCCCTTTTTATTGATGATTCTCATCTCAATGTCAAAGTGATGTTTCTTCCTCCAGACACCTTTTCTTTGATCCAACCAATGGATAAAGGAGTTTAGCAGCTCTTAAGTTCTACTACCAACCGAGGACTTTTGCCCAGGTGTCTGCTGCAACTGAGGAAGACACTGACAAAATCCTGATATAACACCTGTGACCGCATCCAGAGCCTTGCTTGGCTTGGGGTGACGCCATCGAGAAGTGTAAGAATGGCATCTGGCGAAAGGACAAGCGGGCTCAGCAGGAGAACGATGGCTCCTTCCAGCACTTCTGTCAGGGAGGAAGCTGCCCTCCAGCCCACTCCCCAAAGCCACACGATTCAGTCCCTCCCTTACGTCCCTTGTGCCTTTGGAGTTGCTGCCCCAGCGCTGGAGCTCAGAGCAAGTGAGTCTAAGCGAGTTCATGTGCTGGTCCCTTAAGGGGAACCGCTGGGACTCCAGCAGCCCCTGTCCCACTCAGCCGCAGTCCCTGCTGGGTTTCACAGCCAGAGTCACGGGGACTCCTCTTCCTGACGCTGGAACCCTGGGCCCTCAGGAGGAACCTCTGCAGCTGAGTTATCCCTCCTGATTTTTAACTGCCAGGTGGGTGTGGGATGGTGTCTCCGCCCCTGCTACCAGTCTCAACGTGGCTTTCCTGAATATCCTCAGTTATAGGACTTCCACTTAGCTAGGCTTTAGGTGGTTCCCAATGGTGGCTGCTCTGCAGTTTAGTTGTAACTTTGATGTGGTCCCGAGAGGATGCGTTTACCTATGAGGTCGTCTTGACTGGAAGCTGCCTAGGTGTATGTCTCTGTGTTTTAAGCGAAGTGTTATTACAAGAGTAAAAAAGTTAAAAAACAAGTTTTTAAAGTAAAAATAGTTATAATAAACGAAGGTTAATTTATTATTGAAGAAAGAATTTTTAAAAGAAGTTTAGTGTAACCCAAGCATGTGTGTGTGTGTATAAACTATATATATATATATAAACTATATGTATATATAAACTATATATATATATATATATATATCATTTATAGTAGTGTGCAGTAATGTTTTAGGCCTTCACATTCACTCATTATTTACTGACTCACCCACAGAAACTTCTAGTTCTGCAAACTGCATTCATGGTAAGCGCCCTGTGCAAATGTAGCTGTTTAAAAACCCCTTTTTACCGTAGTTTGCCTGTTCCTTTTTTGTGATTTGGTATGTTCTGATACACAGACACTTACCACTGGGTTTCAGTTGCCCACGCTGTTCGGTACAGCAGCATGTTGTGCAGGTTCGTGCCCGGGGGCAATAGGCTGAGCCATCCAGCCTATGTGTGCAGTAGGCTAGACCATCTGGGCTGAGTGAGTGCTCTCTGTGATGATCACACAACAACATCACCTAGCCATGCGTTTCTCAGAACTTATTCCTGTTGTCAAGTGACACGTGACTGTGTAGCGATTATATATTGGGGCTTTTTTCCAGGAAAAAATAATTGCTTTAAATAAGATACTACTCCCAAGTCTTCCTTCTTCTTAGAACCCATTTTTGTAATACATCCTTTGTGTTTACACTCTGTCCTATATCTTCAGGTAAAAGAGGTCTCACAGAGGCACTGCATCCCGAGATGCCTAAAAACAAGTCTCCCCTGGATGCCTCACCTTGTCATCTGTAATCTGACAAAGCGGAATCATTCATGGGGAGGGGAGGTGGCGTGCACTGTCCGCTGGGAACAGGTCAATAGGCATGTCTGGGTTTGTGTGCCTAACTTTCCTTCAGAGTGGCCCTGCAGGCAAGAATTAATTGGGTCTGCAGTTACTAACGCAGTTTCTGAACTGTTTGCCCATGTGTGTGCCTGTCACATGTGTATGTATGTGTGTGTGTTTGAATATAAATATTTACAGGGTTGATTATCATAGACCCACTCTGAGGGACTTGAAAATCATTAGTCTTCTCTTCAAAAAAAACACCACAAAAACAAAACAAAAACCCCCTGAGGGGCCAGATAAGGCATGCAAATAAAATACATGATTAAGAGCATTCATCCTATTGAGTTTTAAGCTTTTGACTATAATCTTGGTACAAGGCAGGTAGTTCTAAGAATGAATAAATGGAAAACCAACCAACCAAACAACCAGGTTGGTAGATTAAACTAGTTGGAAAAATGGATTTTAAAAATACCAGTATGACAAATGATTGCACAAATAAACTTTAAGCCATGCCTTTCTTTTCCTTTATTTGCTTGTTTATGCAGCACACGTGTTTGATGGTTTACTGTGTTTCAGGCCCTCGTCTAAGCCCCAGAGACAGGTTGGAGAACAAAACTAGCAAAAGCAAATAGCTCTCCCAGAGCTTATATTCTTGGTGAGAGAAAATCAGCATTAGTCATGGACTGTTACAACCCCTTGGCTAAGTTTAGAATGATAACTAGTAAAAGTCTAGTAAATACAAATTTCTGGGTTGTGTAGTTTTCCAGCAACATACATACATTTTATTTTTTTATGTTGAAAATTATCACCCTTTTATCTCAGAACATTATATTTGAAATGGAAACGTGCACCCAAACCTCTAGCATCTAGATTCTCAATTAACAAAGTAACAAGATCTAGCAAGCCTATGGACTCAGTGTCATTCCTTTAGTATGTTTTCCTTTTTTTTTTTACTTTTAAAGTCGACTTTATTTTTAAAATTTTATTTTTAATTGCAGTTTACATGCAATATTATTTTGTATTGGTTTCAAGTGTACAGCACAGTTATTAGACACACATACTTTACAAAGTGTTCCCCCCAATATTTCAAGGACCCACCTGGCACTGTGCACAGTTATTACAATGTTATTGACTATATTTCCTATGCTGTAATTTACGTCCCCATGACTATTTGATAATTACCAATTAGTACTCCTCAATCACTCCACCTTTTTCACCTAGGCCCCACCTCACTTCCCCTCTGGCCACCATCAGTCCGTTCTCTGTATTTATGAATCTGTTTCTATTTTGTTTGTTCATTTATTTTGCCATTTGGATTCCACATACAAGTAAAATCACAGGTCATTTGTCTTTCTCGGTCTGACGTACTTCACTTAGCATAAAACCCTTTAGGTCCATCAATGCTGTTGCAAAGGGTAAGACTTCATTCTTCTTAAATGTCTGAATAACATTCTATTGTGTGTAAGCACCGCAGTGTTTTCACCCACTTGTCTCTTGATGGGCACTTGGGTTGCTTCCGTGCCTTGGCCACTGTAAAAGATGCTGCAATAAATATAGGGGTGCATACACCCTTTCAAACTGGTATTTGACATGTACTCAGAAGTGGAATCGCTGGGTCATAATGCAGTTCCATGTTTTAATTTTTGAGGAACCTCCATATTGTGTCCCACTGTGGCTGCGCCAATCTGCATTCCCACCAACAGGGCACAAGGGCTCCCTTTTCTCCACACCCTCGCCAGCACCGGTTTATTGATGTATTGGTGACACCCATTCTGACAGGTGTGAGGTGGTATCTTACTGTGGTTTGAATTTGCATTTCTCTGGAGATTAGTGACATTGAGCATCTTTTCATATGTCTGTTGGCCATCTGTATGTCCTCTTTGGTGAAGTGTCTCTTCAGGTCTTTTGCCCACTTTTTAAGTGGATTTTTTTTAGTGTTGAGTTTTATGATTTCTGTATAATTTTCGGATACTAACCCCTTATTAGCCGTATCATTGGTGAAAACTTTCTCCCATTCAATAGGGATACATACACTGTATATTCAGATTCTGTAAGTTGTTTGGTTTGTCACTGCCTGAATCCCAACCTCTATCCATTACATTTGGTCTTGTTGTGCTCACTTAGACACCATTCCATTTTTAGTTGTATGTTCCCAGTGCCCGTGGAGATAGAACTGAGCAGATAGTGCTATATTATTGTCTTCTGTTTGGCTTATTACCAGAACGACCTCTAGATTTCTCCCAGTATCAGCTTTAAACAAATTTGAAACTCAAATCATTGGGTGTCAGGCATTGAAAAAGACTATGGACTCCGCATTTGACCTCATATATTTTCATTCCAAGTTTTTACTCAATATATCATAATAGACTAAACAAATCTCAATAGATTTATATTTCATTTTATAGAGTTGAAGAGGAATGATCTATGTAAATGAAAATGAACCGCTGTGTTTATTGTAGGAGAAAGCTTGGCTCACTCTGCAGAGTCCTAGGAGTTGGGCTATTAGCCATTTTAAGTTCACATAACTAAAGGCAGAGGATTGGGATAGTGTAGGTGTTTATTCAGACCCAGGATCTGTGCTCTTGCAGAGGTTACTTCTACCTTTTTGATCAAATCATAGTTCCACATGGAGAGGAGTGATTGGCTCAATACCAAATGCCCCTAATGAGGGGCAGGCCTAGTGCCAGGTGCCCTGCCATGTCTTTTGGTCTTACCAACAGGTGAGGTCTTCTTGCAAAAGAGGAAGTCCTTCTGGAATCCTTGCTGAAAACATCCACATTTGTTATCATTCCTTCAAAGAAAAAATAATTCCCACAAAATCCAAAGACTTTTTTTTCCTTTTATCATAATAAATAGTTTTAATAGTGAAGCTGGATGCTCTATGATTTGGATTACGAGTGATAATCATGTTTGGAATAGAAATAGGCATGCCAATGTATTATGGTGGAAGGCATACTTAGTTGCTTTCCGCTTCTCTGGCTCTGTCCACTGCCATCCGAGGAGCCAGGTAACATGTGAATGTTACCCATCTCCTCTTTGGAGTAGACTATGTAGTTTCCAGTTAATGCCATTTTGGTAGCACTGGGTTCAGAAAGATGATGAAAGATTATCAGTGTTTCTATAACCCCTGAACCTACCACCACTCTCGTTCAGGCCTCTAATGCCTCCCTCTGGGATTGGCCCACTAGCCTCCAGTTGGTCTCCCTAACTGGTCTCTTTTCTGTTAAGTCTGTTCTCCATACTCCTGGGTTGAGCTTTCTAATAAGCAAACCTACTCATGAGACCTCTGATGATGATCTGTTTCTTAACCTTGACACATGCTCTTCATGATCAGCCACTTCCCTTGCCTCATGCTTGTGGTAAATTCAGAAAAACCCTGGGCTGCAGCTACTGGGAACTGTTAGCATTTGCTAGAGCATATCGTGCTCTCTCTCCTTCACTCTGGTGCCTTTATATGTATTGCTTCATCCACCCGATGTACTCTTCTTCCCCTTCAATCTTTACCTTGTTAACTTTCACTTGCTTTTAAATACTTAGGTCAAGCTTGAGCTTCCTCAGGAAACCATCCCATACTGTCCCAGTCCCAGTGAGATCTGTTCTCTGCATTCTCACTGTTATCTGGCTCACTTATCTCTCATAGACTTATTATAGGCCATCCATTTGATAGCCACCAGCTGCATGTAAATATTTAAAATTACAATATAAACCAGTACACCCATTACTGTATAACTGAAATTTGTTAAGAGCGTAGAACTTAAATGCCCCCCCCCCAAAAAAGGTAAATATATGAAGTGATGGATGTGCTAATTAACTCGATGGAGTTATTCTTTCACAGCACATACTTATGTCGAATTATCACATTGTATTTTAAATATTTTACAGCTTTATTTATCAATTATAGCTCAATTAAGCTAGAAAAATTCCAATAACTAAAGTGAAATAAAATTTTAGTTTCTTAGTGACACTAGGCACACTTTCAATGTTATATAGCACGTGTGTCTAGAGGTCACCATCCTGGGTGTCACAGTGTAAAATCCTTTCACTGCTGCAGAAAGTTCTGTTGGACGATGCTGGTGAAAAGATTTGGAATGTTTCCGTATCTTCTTGTTTGAGGTCACATATGTCCTTCAGTGTTTGCAATGGTCAGTAGATGTTTGCTGAAAAATTGAGTGAATTATTAAAACATGAGTTTTAAAGTATTTTTTTTAATCTAACAAAACAAAATTTGGATAGGCAGAATGGAAAGTCAGAGAAGAAAAAAGGGGCCTTGTTCCTGCCAAAGCCCTTGACTGGCTTTTTGAATTGAGTATGAGAAGTGGTAGCAGGTGCAAATATCGTTTACAGTAACAGGCTATATTGTTTCTGCTACAAATAAAGCCCACTAGACCTTGACACTTTGGTTGGAAGGAGATATTAACGGTAGCTAAACTTTTAGTTTCAATAGCTAAGGGAGTAAATATAGTGTAAAGTGTAAGAGGGGGAAATTCGGGGAATAGCACAGCTTTAAATTATTCACCAGCCACCTACCATGCGATCAGCCAGGTTAAAGAAGTTGTTATAAGCATGGATTGCTCTCTAGGATTACAGGACAGTTAGAAGCAATGACCGGATATGAGAGTCAAGTGTAGTGAGCAAGGCAAATCTGTTTTCCTTCAGCAAAATAAATAAGTCTCTGAGTCGAAAAAACTAGTTAATAACAATTAAAGAACTTATATGCATAACCCATGGACACAGACAATAGTGTGGAGAAGGCCTGGGGGTGGGGTGGACAAGGGGTAGAGGGGATGGGGGGAAGGGGACATCTGTAATGCTTTCAACACTAAAGATAAATTTAAAAAACTGGTTCTGAAAAGAAGGAAACATGAAAGAATAAACATTAGGTTTTTTTTAGGTTGTTACTTTTATTTTATTTTATTTTATATTTTATTTTATTTATTATTTTATTTATTTTATTTTTTTATTTTTGGAATACAGCTGCACTATATGATCTCCTAATTCTGTACTAAGTTTGTAGCAAACACTCAATGATCCGGTTCCCACCCTTTTCAAAGTTGGATGTGCTCGCGAGTTGTCTGGGCTATTTCAAGCCTCTGTCCCAAGGTGGAGAGTGGTCATTAGTGCAGCTTCCAAAGTTTGAATTAAGCCCTAGAGTAACTCCGGATTTCGAATGACTCATTATTACTGGCATATTTAGCTGGATTTGTATAATTTAATAGTTAGTGTCCTCTCTCTCTTCTTCCTCCATTGACTTTGAGTGGAAATTTAATTAATCAAGGAAACGATATCACATAATGTTTCTAATTCTGGATATGCAGCCAGAGTTCAAATTCCAGCTTTTTCATGTAGTATTTTGAGATACTGAACAAGACACACTGCTTTATTGTGTTTCAAATGTTTCATCTATGAAATGGTGAAAATACCTACATTTCAAAGTTTTTGTTAATAATAAATGAAAGAAGACCAATCACAGTAACTGATATGTAGTTAGCTCCCAAGGAATATCAGCTAAAATATATATGTCTATTAGCTAGTGTAATTATCTTTAAAACCTAGCATATGGAGTATGTTTTATCCATGCTAATTATAATTACTGATGTTAATATTATCATGCACCTGTATGATGCTACTCATAAGAAATGATAATCTTTATGATAGGCCTTGGGGAGCAAGCAGTTTACTAGGTGGTCAGCTAAGAGAAGACAGAGGTACTTGTAGAAAACTGAGTGTGAACAAACACAAGTGAGCACCGGGATGGGCAGAAAAACCATTGTCCACTCATCGGGACCTACAGAGTCTCAAGAATATACATACACTGAGCAGAGCATATGTGCAAGGCTGGCTTTTGAGGGGGTGGGGAAGGAAGGACCACAAGTACACTGTTAAACTGGCAAGAAAGCTGCCTATAGTTTGAGCCGTTTCAGCCAAAAGCCAGAAGAGATGTTTTTTGATTTCCATATAAAAATACAACTTGGTTTTCAGATTCTAAAATGAACTCTCAAGATGTGGGTTTATCCCAGGACAGAAAAATGGATATATGGTGGCCTAGACAGTAGGAATAGTTGAAGGAATTTTCCGATATGTAATGCAGGCCCAGTTGGTGTTGCTCAGTGGTTGAGTGTCAACCCATGAACCAAGAGGTCACTGGTTTGATTCCTGCTCAGGGCACATACCTGGGTTGTAGGCTCCATTCCCAGTAGGGGGCATGCAGGAGGCAGCCGATCAATGACTCTCACATCAATGTTTCAGAAATCTCCCTATCCCTCTCCCTTTCTCTCTCTCTAAAGTAAATAAAAATATATTTTAAAAATATGCAGTGCAGTATATGACATACATATAGCCTTCATGTTGTACGTTACGTCCCCAGAAGTTTTTCATCTTAAAACTGGAAATTTATACATTTGATTACCTTCACTCAGCTCCCCTATTCCCCACCCCACCTCTCTTTCTATGAGTTTGGTTTCTTTCGATTCCATGTGTAAGTGATATAATACCATATTTGTCTTTCTTTGCCTGAGTCATTTCACTTCGCATAATGCCCTCACAGTCCGTCTATGTTGTTGCAAATGGCATGATTTCTTTATTTTTTATGGCTAATAATTTTTATTGTGTATATATGTGTGTGTGTGTGTGCGTGTTTACGATACATATGTATATATATCACATTTTCTTTATGCATTTATTTGTTGATGGACATTTAAATTGTTTCCACCTCTTGGCTATTGTAGATAATGAAAGAGGGGGTTGCAGACAACTCTTCCCAATAGTGATTTCATTTCCTTCAGGTATATCTCCAGAAGTGGAATTGCTGGATCACACTTGCTTAAGAGAGTAGATCTTAAAAGTTTTCATCACAAGAAAAAAAATTGTAGCTCTGTGAGGTGTTGGCTGTTAACTAAACATATTGTGGTAATGTAATCACTTTGCAGTATATACATATATGAAATCTGTATGTTGCGCACCTTTAACTGCTGTGGTGCTCTGTGTCAAAACGGGGAAAGGAGAGAATTGAATGGGAGTAGAAACAGCATATGGGAAGGTTTGGCATTTGGCCATTTGTAATCTCTTCCATATTCTGATGCTTTACAGAGTATGAAACACTTTGCCATGCTGTTTTTAGGCCTATTAATGAAGTGATGGATGGATGGATGGATAGTCACTTTTATTCTCTGTCCCTGTAGAAGAGGAAACTGAGGGCCAGAGTGACTACCTGAGTTGCCCTAAATCACACAGAAGGTAAAGAGCAAGAGCAAGGCTGAAATCCAAGCCTGTAAGTGCAACAGTCAGCCTTCTATGAAATTATGAAGACCTGCTGGTTAACTGTATTCTTATTTTTATTTTGGAATCTTATCAACGTACATTTGGAATCCCTGAAATTCTCTGTTTTAGTATAGGCCACTCGTGAGCTTGAGTGGACAAGATGATACATGTGTCTCCAGTTGGCTACACACAGCAGATAAGGCAGTAAAAGGAAATAAACTGTAAGGCAATATTTTATAAATATTAGCTTTTGCTGTAATTAATACTCAATTTTAACATACCATATTATAGTAGAATCACATCATTTGACAATCAGGCTAAAAGCGTAATTTGAGACAAAAAGAAGAGGTGGGGGGAGGGAGGAGAGAAACAAGGAAGAGTGTTGTTACCTATTTTTCAACCAGTTTCTTAGAAAGAATTTGAAAGACCATATGGTTAGCAGATGGTACTTTAAGGATGCTTAAGATTCACGGGTGGGGGAGGCGTGGGAGTCCACGGAAGCAGTATCACCTGTGCCCAAGCAGCCTCTGCAGCTGGCCCTCGGGCACTGAAGCGATCCACAGAGGGAATCCTCGTAGGGAACAGGGCCCTGATCTCTCTTCTGATGGGTCCTCACACATTTAAGGCCTTCCAGTGACAATGCACCTCGGCTGGAAACACCAAGACTGCTGTGCATGAATGAGCTTGTGATTCCGTGGCAATAAGTACTGACCTCATCAGTCATCCAGTATCCGCTCAGGGAGGCTTATTCAACTTCCTTATTTGGTTGATTAGACTCCTAGAAGGTAAAGAGGTTACTTGACTTACCAAAGGTCACTTATTTAGATAGGGGCAAATCTGTGACCTCAGCCTACTGCGCTACTCACTATTCTATACCCTCTTCCTTGCTCATAGTTGCGCGTCGGATGCACATTGTATATCAGCCATTGCTTTCTCTGGGTGGAGAGTTAAATTCAGCACGACACTCGTTTATGGAGCCTCTACTCTCGATCAAGCACTGTGAGAACAAGGCACAGGACACAGGACACACTAGCCACACTCACACTCAAAGAGCATGCCACCCAAGGGAGAGACGGAGCAGAATCTCCTTGGTGCCTACTGTCTCCGGACTGTTGTAACGTCTCCTGCAGTGGTTCACCTTCCTAGCTGTACTCCACCGCTTGGTGCTTCATAAAACTCACTGGTCTGCCACAGACGAACATTTCATTTTATCTTTTCAGTTTCTTCTCACCCCCTTCTCACCTTTGTACCAACACAACATTGCTTATGTTGTATTTCCTATCACAAATGCCTCTCTCTCTTTTTATGACAAGTGTGTTCTACTGTAAAGACTTCCATGCTTTCCCCCTACCTGTATAGTTTTCCTCCTGCTGAATTCAAATACCCTATGTACATCACGTTTATGCCACCTGTTACTTTTCATTTTATATTATACTTACGAATGTATAGATCATCTCCTTTACTAAGCTTTAGATCCTCGGAGCAAAAATGTAAGTCTGCTTAATTTCTATATTTCCATCATGCCGAGAAGGGTCATCACACAGCCAAGCCTCAATAAGTAGTGGTGTTAAATGAATCTAGAGCTGGTGTAATATATTTAATTCAATTCAACACTCATGGATTGAATATTTACCATAAGCCTGCTGTGGTGAGTGAATATTAGTTTTTTATTAATCATTAAACAGATTCGATCTTGAGAATGTGGATGAGATTGCTCCTTTTGACTTTATCCGTGGGCTAAATCTTCAGGAAGCTGAGCGGACTCTTAGAAATTACCGTAGCAGTGGTATGTCCGCCACACAGATCGAGGTGTCTTTGTTGTTGTTTTTGTTTGTTTGTTTGTTTTAAAATTACACCTTAGAGAGCAGTCTGGACACTGGATGACACTTCTTTCTGTCTCGAGCTGTATCTGCAGGGCAATGTAAATGAATCTTGTTTCCTCTGGATTCTCCAAACTCATTAACTCCAGCTCAAGTGTTTGGGTAATTGTTGTGATTGAGGAGCAGTATTTTGTGGTATATTCTTGTGTATCTAGCTACTGCTGAGTTCACGGGCTTGAAGGGGAAGTCAGTTTGCCAGCTCCCTTCTTCCGTCATAGTGAACTATTTTCTCAAGGCTAAGTTTGTGTCTTGTAAGTAAGTAAGTAAGTTTATAGTCTTCCTTTACTACTATTCAAGCCACTTTCTATAGAGTTCCCATTAATTGCTTTATTGACTCTCTTCTGTAACCAATGGCATTTACAATTAACCACATTAATTAATACCCATCCTGCTTGGTATTACAACATTGATTTCCAGTTGCATGGAACAAAATAGGGAAACACACTTCAGCAGATGGCTTAGGACTCCTCTTTACAGCATAATAGAGTAGGTTCCTGGTTACCTTTTACTTTCTTTTTTCACCTTTTTTTATCTAAATTTCCATGAGTGCAAAACCCAGCCATGTCCAATAGACTTCATAATGAAGTCAGAGCCCAGGTTATATCTATACCAGTTGTAGCAATTAACATTGGCAAAGAGCCTTTTACATTTTACAGTGTTCTCGTGCATGGGATTACCTCACTGCTTCACACATAAGAACACACCAAGAAGGTATTAATATCAATTCGCTATAGATGAAAAAGCTGAGGTTCAGAAATGCTGAATGGTCTGCTCAGGTTTATAGAGTCAGTGGGTTGTAGAGTCAGTGTCTCTATAGAAACCAGATTTTTTAAATCACAAAAGCCATTTTTAAAATTTCTATGTGACTGTATTCTTCTAAAAGTAGAATATACATGGCAATTCTGTAACACCACTTAATATCCAACAAGTACTTAACTCTACCAATAAGCAGAGCCCCAAGCAGACACTGGAATGTATATGCTTGGTTAGTATTGACAGAGTAAACACCACAAATCAGTGATGGAGGGGTCAATTCTGCAATAAATGGTACTGGGAAAATAAGGTAAGTTTATGAGAAAAAAGAAATCAATTTAGGTCTCCCTATAAAACTAAACATCAAAATAAAATCTAGATGAATTAAAGACTTTCATTAGGAATAAAATAAATTGGAACATATATAAATGAATAATTGCCCAATTCTTGATAAGGCAAAATTTCCATGCTTAAAACTAATGAGAGATATCTCAAAGGAAGCAATCAATATACTTGACTGGATAAAATTTTAAACTTCTTCATGTCAAAGCCATAAAAAACAAATAATAAAGATAGAAAACATTTGCAACATGTGTGGCATAAAAGGCTTAAAATTCATAATATGTGAAAAGCTCATATAAATCAATGAGAAAGTCGTTAAAACAGACAATAAGAAAAAATAAAGGAGGAATATAAATATGAGAAAATGTGTTAAACTATTAATCAAAATATGAATTCAGCCTGGCCGGCGTAGCTCAGAGGTTGAGAGCTGAGGAGATCACGGTTCAACTCCAGGTCAGGGCACATGCCTGGGTTGAGGGCTGGATCCCCAGCAAGGGGCGTGCAGGAGGCAGCCAATCAATGACTCTCATCATTGATGTTTCTCTCTCTCTCTCCCCCTCTCCCTTCCTCTCTCTGAAATCAATAAAATCTATATATTTAAAATACGAACTCAAAGCAAGAAGTTACTTTTCAAAATTAGGTATAAAAGTTTGTAAAGGTTCAATGAGATAAACACTCATCCCCATACAAGTACACAAATTGAAAGGGCCCTTGTAAGCATACAATTAAGCAGTGTGTATAAAGAATAGCAAAAATATTTATATTCTTTAACCTAGTAATGCTGCTTTTGGGAATTTATCCCAAAATAAATTAGAGATGTGAACAAAGATGCAGACATAAAGTATCAGTCACAATTAAATTTAAAGTTAGACCAGAAATCCTGACTGTCATAGTCATTATTTTAGTCTCATTGCCAAGAATAGGACCTTGCAGCAGGTAGGAGCTTCAAACAGTTTGCTGAATGCTGAAATTAATGATGGGCTACAACCGAACATAGTATCATTGAGAAATAGTTGTTCAATCCATGACAGCATATCCAAATAATTCAATATAATCTTTAAAATCAACAGTTTGAAGAATTTTACATGGAAAATACTATTGGTGTAACATTTTTAAGAAAACGAGATACAAATTATATGTGCACTATGATAATATATGCATATATATATATATATATATATATATATATATATATATCTTTAAAGAGGCAAATACCAGACAGAAATGTGATAAGTTGCGAACACTGGCTATTTGCTAGAGTTAGAATTATGGATAATTGTCATTTTCTCAAGGGTACAGTTCTGTATTTTTCATTTCTCACATAAAGCAAGTACCATATTTAATTAAAACACACGGCCTGGGGAGGGGGTGGGAGCGAGGTCAAGGGGGTAATGGGGGACAAAAGGGGACACCTGTAATACTTTCAATGATAAATATAAATTAAAAAATAAAAATAAATAAAACACATACACAAAATAATCTGAGAAGATTCACGTGAAAAGTAATAGTCATTGTCACGAGGTGATATGTTTTTAATTTTTGTATATTTTCTACAATAAGCCTGTACTATTGTTAATCAGAAAAAAAATGTCATATTAAAAAGAAACAGAAATCACCAGTCAACAGCATGAAAACACAGTGAGACCTAAAAGAATGAACACCCTCGAGTGAAGATCAGCGGTGTGTGCGGCAGCGAGGCCCTGCTCAGAGGGCCGGATGGATGGCTTCCGTGCCGAATCCTTCTCAGCCCGCCATCCACTGCCCTTGGCCAGCAGCCTTCAGTGTCCTCCACACTCGCTCTGCCCTTGGCCAGACGATTTGCCTTGGTCAGTGGGCTTTGCAAATATCAAGCAGACATTGAAATGTCATAGGGGGCCAGTTTCCCCCCTGTGATCCCACCATGAGAACATATTCCATCTGTCCTGCTAGAGATGACAGACTTGTGGCTCAGCCACCTTTGTCACCTCAAGTCACCAGCAGTTGACTGCCAGACGCGAGGGCTCAGATGAGGACTGCCCCGCTAGTTCAGGCCGAATTGCTGAGCCACAGATGCGCGAGCTAAATAAACGCTTATTGTTGTAAAGCACTGATTCGCGGGATAGTTTGCTATACAGCATTATTGTGACAATAGATTTGATTCAAAGGGGTGTAATGGCTGTTGATTAGAAAGGTCACGACGAAATCACTTTTTTTTGGTGTGAAGATATCTGTCTCTTCAGAGGCCACATGAAACATTTCTCTTGACAATTGACTTCCCATTGCTCAAGCACCGTTCCCTCCAGCCGGCACAGAGTACAAAGATTTCCTGGGGAAAATGCTCTTAATAAAGTACTTTAACACTCTAGTGCCTGGAATGATTTTCATGCCCATCTCTCATAGATATAAATACACGGGCATTCAGATTAACTTATAAATCACGTATACGTTTAGTTAGCATTAACATGTCTCTACAGTTCCATTCAAATCGGGGCAATGGCAGGCTGCGCTTTCTGGGAGGAGGGAGCTGAGAACAGACCCCGGAATCTGGGCAGCATCCCAGCGTGCTGGCATTGTATGAGTCTTCCCAGAAAAACAAAACCTAATTTTTCTTATGCCTGTTGCTATAAACTTTCCACAGTTCTTTAAACTTCAACAACCAAACATTAAACCGAGTGCATGAATCAGAAGCGTGCCAACATTTAAAGGCAGAAATTCACTACTTAATGAATTTATGAAACTTCAAAATTTCCTTCCAAATACTGTTTCAGAGAAAAAGGACCTTCCTTATCAGCTTGATGGACATATCAGGCTGTCAGAGGCTGATGTCATCATCTATGGGAATTACAAAAGTAATGATAAAGGCTGCCATTCACTGAGTGTCTGAACCGTATCCATATTGTGCAATTCTCCTTACACAATGGTAGTGTAATAACCCTATAGGGTAAGGGTTATTCCATCATTTTACAGGTTTGGAAAACAAACATACTAGCTGAGGTTTAGAGAGGCAAGGAAAAGTGCCCGGTCACAGGCTGGACCTGGGCTGAGTCAGGATCACACCCACGCTTTGGTCCATCCTTCTGTGCCCAGATCATTCCGTTTCCCATTGGTACCTTACAATGAGCAGACACACTGGGTTCCACTTGTCTTGGAAATCACATTTACCCTCATAAATCAACAGATTGGCATTCTGATTTTAAAATAAAATTTAATTTCTACTTAGCCCAGTCCTCTTCTGCAGATTCCCTTTCATTTGATACCCACAGTAAGGGCTTTTATACTGGCCTTTCATCCAAAACAAATAATCTTAAAACACTCCAAAAATTTAAATTCTCACCTAGTAATATGTAGTCACTTTAACATGAGGACTTAAAAGGGCAATGAATGTGTTCATTTGCTGCTTAACATATGGTACCTTCTGATTCTGTTAGTAAAATATGATCATTAAAAATGTACACAATTTAATTATGTTTGCCATGCTGATTGTGGGCTCATGACTGTAAAAAACAACAAAAGCAAAAACAGGAAATAAAGCCACCACATAGCATTTTTCATCAGAGCAAACCCCACCCTTCCCTCATCCCATTCCCTCTTCTTTTCCATGGCCCCTTCCACTCCCCTTCCCCAGCCAGCCTTTGGGTGAAATGGACCCCAGGCAGAGCAGTGCCATCATCTCCATCAAGACCTGGACCCAGTGAGCTGTCTCTTGGAAAGATTTTTAATAAGCACATCACATTAAGACATTAATTTACAGCTACTTAAAATCTTATATTCTCTAGACTACATATATTTTAATAGTTTTTAAAGACCAAAGCATTCATGAGAAATAATAAAAAGCCAGAGTCATCAGACTTCCTGATTTCAAAGTACACTGCAAAGATATAGTGATTAAAACAGTTTGGTATTGAAATAAAAATAGATGCATAGGCCAATGGAACAGAATAGAGAGCTCAGAAATAAATCCGTAAATAGACAGTGAACTAATATTGGACAAGAGAGCCAAGAACACTAAATGGAGAGAAGGGTAGTTTTTTCGACAAATGGTGTTGGGGAAACAATAACCACATGCAGAAAAAGAAAATTGGACCCTAGTGTGATGCTGCTCAAATATTCACTTGAAATGGATTGAATACTTTAACTATAACCTGATGTTGTAAAACTCCTAGAAAAAAAGCATAGGGAAGAGACTTCTGATATTGATCCTGGCACTTATTTTTCATATATGACACCAAAAGCACAAACAACAAAAGCAAAGATAAACTAGTGGGGCTATATTGTGTGCAGCAAAAAGAACAATGGGAGAAAATGTTTGCAAATCACATATCTGACAAGGAGCTAATATCCAAAATACATAAAGAATTTGTACAAGTCAATAACAAACAAACAAACACACACAAAAAAATATCTGATTTAAAAAATAGGCAGAGGAACTAAATAGACATTTGTCCAAAAAGACCTCCAGATGACCAATGGGTACATGCAAAGATGCTCTGCATCACTAATTACCAGGCAACTGCAAATCTAGGCTACAGCAAGACAGCACTGCACACCTTCTAGAATGGCCTTCTTCAAGAAGACAAGAGACAACAAGTCCTGGTGAAGATGTGAATACAGGGAACCCCTTATGCTGTTGGAAGGAATGCAAATGGGTTCAGTCACTATGAAAAACAGTATGAGGTTCCTCAGAAATTAAAAATAGCACTATCACATGCTCTAGTAATTCCATTGCTGCATATATGCCCAAAGGAGATGAAAACAGGATATCAAAGACACACACACACACACACACACACACACATCCGCCTTTATTGCAGCATTATTTACAATAGCCAAGCTATGGAACAACTTAAGTGCCCACCAACAAATGAATGGATAAAGGAGAAGTGGTACATATCCAAACAACGGAACATTATTCATCCATGAGAAAAAAAGAAAAGCTTGCCATTTGTGACCACATGGATGGACCTGAAAGGCATTATGCTCTGTAAGATTAGTCAGAAAGAGAAAGACACATAGTGTGTGATACCACTTAATCTGTGAAACCAGAAACCCGAACTCATGAAAAGAGAGTAGAATGGTGGTTTCCAAAGGCTGGGGCAGGGGGAAACGGGGGAACTAAGGCAATGTCGTTTAAGGGTACTAACTTGGAACTGGTAAATAAGTAAGTCTGGAGTCCTAATGTACAGAGTGGTTATTTACACAAGCAACAATACTGTATTTCTAACTTCAGAATCACTAAGACACTAGATCTGACTTGTTCCTACCACAAAACGTGAAATGATAATAATATGACATGATAGAGGTGTTAGCTAAGGCTCTGGCGGCAATCATATTGAAATAGGAAATGTTTCAAATCAACCGTTTGCACACCTTAAACTATACAATTTTATATGTCAACTATATCTCAGTAATAATGACTTTAAAAATAATAAAAATAAAAAATACATAGGAAGAAGAGCTAAATCTATGCAGAAGAATTCTAAGTAGTTTGTGTCTGTGTTCTACCCTCACCGAGGCAGAGCACAGCTACCCAGGCTGTAAGTGTGCACTGCGTACAGTGGCTTCCTTACGAAGAACACAGGGCAGAAAGGGTGTGTGTGTGGGGGGGGGCATCTCCACAGTAGAGAGCCTGGCAAGCACTATGCCAAGCAGGAGATCAAAATTAACATCGACTGTGTAAGTTACGTTGATTGCATGCACCTTGATTTAATGTGATGAGAATGGCCTTTTACTTCCATGGTCTCTTTCTTCAAAATCCATAATCTCTATATAATCATGAGAAAATTATCCGACAAATCTAAATTGAGTGATATTCTACCAAATGCTTGACTAACACTCCTCAAAACTGTCAAGATCATTACAGATAAAGTATTCGAAACTGTCACAGCCAGGAGGAGTCTATGGAGACCTGGAGACGCTGTAATGTGGAATCCCAGGACAGAAAAGTCATTAGGCAGAATCTAAGGAATTCAGCATCCAGTATGGTCTATATTAACAATGTGTTTATGTTGGTTCATTAATTAGGAGAAATGTACCATACAAATGGAAGATGCCAACACTGGAAACTAGTGGTGGGGTCCGTGAAAACTCATTTTCTCCTACTAAAACAATATTCCATCTTTTCTCCTTTGCTTTGAAACATGGCCTTTGTAATTCTCTAAATCCCCTATGCATTTGTGTCTGTGTGGATCTACTCTGTTCCATTGATCTATTTATGATTCAGTAATAAGCTGGTTATCTGCTACAATTTTATAGTTATTTTAATATCCGGTAAAGACAGTGCTTCCTAATTATTCTTGTTTTCAAGAAATGTCTTGACTATTCTTTTGCTTCTTGTTTCTTTTCCTATTTTAATTTAATTTCTAATCAACTCAACTAGTTTCACAAATATAGAACTGATCAGCATTTTAAGGGATTATTAAAATAATGTTTTTACTTAAAATTGAGCTCTTCTGAATATTGGTTCCTCCTGTGCAGTAAGAGGATATGTGTTCCTGTTTAGACAAGTCTTGGCTTATAAACTTCAGTAGAGTTTTAAGGTTTAATTAGATAGATTTTGCAAATTTATTCAATATTTTGCTAAGTATTTTAATCTTGTTTTACTGATATCATTTATGGTATCTCATCTTGCATTTATTTCCTAAGTAATTTTTGTTTGAACTTAAGACAGCTATTTATGTTTTGCATAATAAAACTGTAGCCAACCACCTCCTGTCTCTTCTTAAAATTACAAGTAATTTTTTAGTTGGCTTTCTTTAGATTTTCCACTTTACAATAATCATATACTTGGAAATTATAAGAAATTTTTCTTCCTTTATCCCAGTGATCCCCCCTCATTCTAGATGGTGCTGCACAGCTGTCAATTTACACTCTCCCTCCCCTGTCACCCTAAGCAGGTCATTCCTGATCTAACCTTATCTCATGTTGATTTACTTCCTAGTTTTAATCATGCGTACAACCTCTAGGAATTTTCTGGTGAAAAGTGTTTGGGATATAAATTTTCAAGATCTTGCATGTCTAAAAATGTCTTTATTTTCCATGTGCTGATAGTTTGGGTGCTACTGAATTTTCCTTTGAATTTTGTAGGCATTTTTCCATTGTCCTTTCACTTTCATTGTTGCTATTGAGAAGTTCAATGCCATTTTTTAAAAAATTGCATCTGATGACTTTGTTTTTCTCTCTGAAAAATTCAAATATTTTAATTTTTCCTCTTTTTCTTGACATTTCTGGAAGATGTGGCTTGGAGCAGAACTTCTTTTTGAACTCAGAGAGCTGAGGTGGCTTAGTGGCTCATTTCAAACCAGAATTCATGTTCTTCAACTCTTGACATTTTTAAAAATATTACTTTTTTTGTAAATTTCCTCTTTACTATTTGTTTGCTCTTTTCTGAAACTCCTTTAAATTGTACATATGACCTACCTTGTTGGTCCCTGATTTCTTTGTCCTTTCTCATTTATTTCTTTTGACTCTTTGCTGTCTTTTGACATTGCCTCTCAGTTGTCTTCCAACCCTTCTATTAAATATTTTATTCTTGCTATCATTAAAAAATATTTTCTTTGTTGCTTTTTTCATAGCAATCTCTTCTTCTTTCGTAGTTGTCATGAGTGGTCTGATTGCTCCAATGATAGTATTTTCTTTGGTTCCAAGCAGTGCCTGTGTGTCTTGAAAGTTGCTTTCCTCTGTTATTTTGGATTCTGGTTATCCTGTTAGAATTTCCCTTAAATATGTGATAACTACATGTTATATTTATTTATGAGTAAGCCAACAAACAGTTCATTGGAAAAAACCTACAAGTCCTGCTAAAGGTGGGAGTGAGGATTGTACCTGGCTGGAGTTTTTCCAGGGCTAAATAGAAAAAGACAAGCAGTGACAGGCTGGAAGGGAAGTCTCATGACTTGTTATGTGTTTGCTTAATCATTTTATTTCTATGATAGAGCCTGAGTCCTCCAGCATCTTGTTCAGTTTCTCCCGAGGATAAATTTCTTGTCTACAGCTAAGGGAGGAGTAACTACTGGCAGCTCAGGAAATAAAGAACATCTAGGAGTCTACCTCTTTCCTCCAAAGACTTAAAACAAATCCTTCTATGTTCAGCTCTATACGTTATGCTCTGAAATATTTAGAGGTGCCCGATCCTCCAGTTCCTGAGCCTTTCTGCTGTCTTGTGGGGTAGGTTCAGAATGCACCTTGGAGTCCATAACTAAAAAGGATATGCCCAAGACAAGTGGAATATCTGTTTGTAAAGAGCCTGAGAGAGGATCCTTTGAGAAAATAAGCCTAGAAAATGCAGAACTAAGCAAAAGGAACTTGACAGGAATTCCAAACCCATAGGTTGCAAAGCAGGGATTTACAACCAAAGGGCAGTTGCTCCTTAAATCCCCCAGCAGCTCGCTACCCTAAGAACATGTCTGGGTGCGAGGAGGAAGGCAGATCTGAAAATCTTGGATCTGTTCCACTGAATTCTCTAATCCAGTGATGCTGAAACAATAGTTGTTTAGGACCTTTTTAAAGGCCTGCACCTCAAATGGGAACAAACATTCTCTTCATTTAGGCATAAAGTCAAACTTGAAATTTGGGTGTCCTAGGGTCTCTGAGAAGCTGTTTTGTTTTAGGACTGGGGATGGGTGCAGTACAGAGACTGAGGGACTTCAGGGACATGGGAGGGGACATGGTAGGAGCTAGCAGTGGCCATACCTGGCGAGCATTATCACAACCGGTGGAGGGGCAGTGAACACCAGTGGACACCGCTGATTCTGACAGACAAGCCCAGAGAGGCTGGGGCACCTAAAAGGGCAGCCCACAGCAGCAGCAATGCCTGCAGAGTGGTATGGATTATGGATGCCCGCAGGAGTCGATTTTACCTAAACCAAGGTGAAACAGTAACCTGTCAACTTCTACAAATATTTGCAAGAGACTTAGCCAGTTGGACAAGACCAGAGGCAGTTTGTGCTGCAGGACAACTGAAGTATTTAGACTGCAGTGTAGACAGAGTCTATGCTTATAGCGTCATCCATAACCCACATGGTAACCAGCCCCAAGTTGTAAGGACGTGGTGTCTTCGTGTCTGAATGCGGCGCTGTAAGCTGCGGCTGAGCGGCCTGCTACCAAAAGGGCCCTGCTCCTGTGTCCTCACTTTCTCCAAACAAGCTTTCTCTGCAGAGGGGGTGCATGTGTGGGCCTTCAAAAAACTTTTGCAGCCACTAAAGAGGGAAAGAAGATGTTTTCCTATAACCAGTTGCAGGCACGAGCCAAGCTGTAGGTCAGACTCAGTGGGCAGCAAGCCCGAATCGGCGCTGCGCGATTGGTTTGCCGATGCTGCCGGCGGTCCCTGTGCAGGTCCCCTGGCCACTGCCTCGCCTCTTTCCAGCCCAGCTTCCAATCTCACATCTCTCCGCTTCAGGGCACCTGCGCGACTGGATTGCAGTCCTGATGCATGTGGGAAGTTAAGGGGGATCAAGCTGCAATTACGTGCCCCTGCAGATACAGTGGGGTGTTTTAAATAGGAGGAAAATGGTTGGAGGGGAAAAAAAGAAATGCAAAATCACACACACACAAGCCTTAAAGATAAAGTAGAAATTCTGCAACATGCGGTGACCGTGACTCCAACCTTGTTTTTCAAAGGGGAACAGTCACAAGCACCTAGTGAGAGAAAGAGGGAGCTGTTAGCTGCATCCGTTACTAGGCTGCATGCAGGCACCTTCTGCACAGATGATCTCACTTGCCAAATCACAATAGACACTCATAATTTAGCCCATAAACAGTTCAGTCAGTCATGGAGGCTAGGAGCTAAGAAGAGACACTAGTCACGTCCTGCCTCTCAGAGCTCTTAAAGATATGCAGGCAAAATTAACTGCCAGAGGTTCCTTATTAAAATGTCAGGATACGCCTGGTTGGTGGGGCTCAGCAGCTGAGCGTCAGCCCAAGAACCAGGAGGTCACGGTTGGATTCCAGGTCGGGGCCCATGCCGGGGTTTCAGCCTCAATCCCGAGGGGGTGTGCAGGAGGCGGCCGATCCATGACTCTCTCTCAGCACTGATGTTTCTCTCTCTCTCTGCCTCTCCCTTCTTCTCTCAGAAATCACTAAAATCATATTTAAAAAATAATAAATAAAATGTCAGGATAGGTTTTCTTAATGCATATTATTACTATAGAAATATGAGGTGACACGTAGAATGACATTTTTTGGCTCAGAAAGTTTGGGGTCCCAGAAATTTGGGTGCTCCCAAATTATCTCATTACATTGAAAAATCAGCATCATGTTTATGAGAAATCGAAAATATCTCCAAAATAAATGGGATATCTTCCAACACTGCACTCATGGTCCAATATGGCAATGATAGGAAGGATCTGGAAATCACAAATTTGTTCATACAATTAGATACCACTGAAAGAAGATGCAGAGTTTGAGACCCAAGCACATAATATGTTAAAACCTGAAATACAAGGCCTATTACTCTAAGCACCTTAAGAAAGGTAGAGAAACTGGGCTTCAGTACTGATTCAGCTGACTACCCGTCTTGACCCCCCCAGATAACAGCTCCATACGGGGGGTGCCTCCAGCATCAGGGTTCTTAGTGCTAGAAAAGTGGCCTCTGTCCTCCACACACGCTGGCTCATACTGTCATTAGAATTCAGTAGGATTGCCACGCATTTGAGATAGTTCATTTTGTCTTTTAAATACTCAGAGGCACGCGTACTTGCTCATTGGTCACCCTTTTTATGCTCCCCGTATCTAGAGGTATTTTTCTGAATGTCAAGAAAGGTTCACCTAAAGAGCTTTATGCTCACATGATATTTTTTTAAGGTTTTCATTTTGCATGCTGCTTGCTTAAGGATCACCTGGGGGAATTTGTTCAAAATGCGACTGTAACTCTTGCTTAGGTCTAGAAAATGCAGAATGAAGCTGACTTAAGGGAGTTCCCCTCGGTGATTCTGAAGTGTGCACCTTTGGGTTTACAGGTGGGTCACCTGCAGTCCACAGGGGTGAAGGCATCTATTTCATATTTCTCCCCTCGCTCGTGCATGGGCCAGGACTAGAACACAGGTTTCCTTTAGCCCGTAATACTCGGAACGAAAACACTGGTTCCTTCTCCGGCAGAACATTGGGAAGATGGTGAGAATGCACTGGTTCTTTCTGCTTTTACATCTTGCTCCTTGGATCTCAACCTGGCTGTCCTAGTCTCTTAAAATATAACATCTTGCTTGGTCTTTTAGAACCTAACTTCCCAGGCCTCCAGGCTGGGCTCCTCTGATGGACCATCTATCAGGAGTTTTCTGCTGAGAGCCAGTGACTTGGCTCACTTTGCTACCCTGCCCCAGAGAGCTTCATTTGGGCTGATTACCCTGCATTTCACATAAAAGTCATTAAGGATTCTGTTTCAGTGAATAAAAGAATGTAAATGAGGTAATTATGAGCTCCACTTACCTTACTAACCCCGCGTATTGTATAATCATTAATGTTGTCCCATGATCTGCTCACTGGCAACACCAGGAAGATGGAAAGCAATATTCTGTGGATGGAAAATACTAATGAGCTTTATTCTGTGGTGGATTATTTTCCCTCTGGGGGAAGTTAGGGGAGGGTCTTTGAATGTAAACTGTGAGCTAGACAGCTTGAGAAATGACTACCTATTTCTGCTTTTAACTTCCACCTACCTTTTGCATAACTTAAATTCAAGTTGCAGAGGTTTTCTCATAACAACATTTCACACTTGGAAAGCAGAATCCATCTGAAAAACTTTAAGATACATCCATACGATTGTTTTCACTTACTGGGTAAATGCTTCTTCCCACGTAGTGTAAGTTGGCTGCTGAGTGTTAGAGAGCAGAATGACATTGGGTTCTTCAGTGATACCATGGACAGGGGACAATGCAGTAGCCAAATCTGGCCTTGGCCAAGCTACATTTCTTTTCTACCTGTGGTGAGAACATTGTTTTTATTGTCCCAGTGCCTGTGCCTTGTGAACCTATTTCCAGCATCCATGTCATATTGATGGGTCTCTCAAGGTGTCCCGGCACCCTTGTCACAACAGTAGGTACCACATTTCCCAACTCATCTAATTCTATGCACTCCTCTCCTTGATCAATATGAGCTGTGCAGGTGGAAGCCTGCAACCCCAGGAATTTCACTAGAATGTCTATTTGAATAGATTTGATATATGGATATGGTGGACAGATGGTCTCTCTTGCTTTTGGATTGCAAAACATAAAAAAAATGTAGGCTTGGGCTGCCAGAAACCATCTTTTCTGTCACAGGGAAAGAACCTGACTGAGAAGGACTCTAACACACAGAGCCAAGCAACAGACAGTGTCAGCATCCTGGTGACAGCCTTTGCATCCGTGGACCTGACTCTGTCCAAAGCCTGACTGACCCTTAGACAGTCCAGTCAAGTATGACAATACATTTCAACTTCTGGAAAACTAGTTTTCATAAAGCTTTACAAGTTACCAAAGGGATTCTCATTAATATAAAAATGGGTATTTCCAGGTAAGATACTGCAGGTGATAGAGCCTAAAACAAAAATGAGGGGTAGTCCCCCATTCTCAGCTGGAAAATAGACAGTTTTTGTCAGAGATGATCTTTATCATCTAGGAGTGAAGTAATTGGTTAAACCTCTCAAGGTTAGACAAGTTTGTCTAACTTGTAGTAAGTGCCCCTGGGGATAGAGCACTGAGATATTCGGTACAAAAAAAATTTGAGATACCAAAGTCTGTTAGGAGCTTTGGTAAGGTGAGGGGGAAAAAAGATAATATTGGCCTCACTGGGCCTGTTTGCAAAGGAGTAGTGGTGTGGAGCAGAATAGCCCTTTCTCCTCAGAGCTAATAACACACATTATTGCTAAGGGCCAGACGATAATAGGCCAGCACCAAATTCTCTGTAGTGCGGTGCAGTTGATATGAGGGAAGGGAGGGAGCTGGAAAACAAGATTTAGAACCAGAATAAATGGGAGAGATCCCCTGCCTGGTGTCGCTTGGTGGTTAGAGCGTTGGCCCAGGCACTGGAGGGCTGCGGGTTCAATCCCCAACCCCTGTCAGGGTGCGTCTGGGGGGCAACTGATCTGTGTGTCTCTGTCACATCGATATATTTTTCTCTCTCTCTTCCTCTTTCTCTCTAAGTATCAATGGAAAAAATATCCTCAGGTGAGAATCAACAACAATAACAACAAAAAGAAATGGGAGAGGCCAAATACACAGGACCCTCCCCAAACTTTCTGTGTGCTTGGACTTATATTCTGGTAGATAATTTTCTCCTACAAAATATCCTCCAATGTAATACGATCTGGTGACAAAGGACAAATGATCTCTGCCTTAAATACTTGTGGGATTCCGAGATGGAAACCATTAATGGAAGGAAGGCTTAGGGGGTGGTCAAGGCCCAGGGGCATATTGCCAAAAGATAGAAACTGTGAGGATAAATACCTCCCCACCAGGTATCTGGCGAAGTATTTACTTTTACAGTTTTCAAGCAGGCATATTAGATTTCTTCCCTTGTCGGATCAACAAGGATGTGTGACTGCAATCTGAACTCCCGAGAGTCACCACCTCACCCTCAGGTATTGTTATTAAGAACAATAAGCCCCAGGGAGCCTCTTCTTGTAGAACTGGGCTCAGCCAGACTGACTAACTAGCTGACATTCTAGGTTGTGTATCCCACATCCATTCCACTCCTCTGCCTTCTTCCTAACAAAATATTGACTTTGCTCAAGAATTCCTGCTTGCTCCACACGGTGTATAATTCAGAGGATGCTGAACACCCTTCCAGGTCTAGCAGCGTGAACCAGCCACAGCAAGTAATAGCCCTGACTGACTGTGATTTCCTTAGGCATGGGCATGTGTCCAATTCCTGGAAACTATTTTTTTTTTTAAATTTAGTGGGTGCAGTAAGAGTTATGTTGGGCAAATTCTCTAGAATTATTATTATTATTATTAAAAAAGTTACATGACTACCTATGGGTTTCTTGTTTTATTAAATCAGGAATTCTTTACTGTTTAAACAAATTTCAGATAGGGCTCTCTTTTTCTTACTATTGAAATCTCCCCGACTGATAAACTATCAAGGAATCCACTCCACTTCCAAGGAAGAAAATCCTTGATTTCTCTATCTAGTAAGGGCTAATAAATTCTATGAACTGTTGCCACTTTTTTATATGATAGCTTAGCTGGGTTTATTTTACTTCTGCCCATCACTGTCTATTGTGAATTGTGGAAGTAGGTGATGTTTTCATTTACCTATCCATAAGTAGGTAGAGGCTAAGGAACTACATCTAGGCTCCATAAATGCGATGCACCACACTCAGAGATTCTGCATATGAAACTGAATGGAATAAAATAATATGTCTTTGATTTCTATTTGGGAAAAGAAAGGGAGCAATGTTTTTGTGTGGTGGTGGTTTATGTTGTGAAAGATAGTTAGAAGGAACTATCTGGAATTAGGTTTTATGCAGATGATATTACAGTCTGCCAGATGGCATTTCTGGGGGGAACAACCATTCCCCCACTGCGGGGCTGTCTATCTCAACTCTAATCCTTGCTCTCACCACAGGCATGAAGCCTAAGCTAGACCACTGTTGTTCCACGTATGGAGTGATGTGTAGCAGGTCCAATCATAGTTCTTATTTGAGGATATTTGATATATAGATATTTGAAGACAAAATGTCTATTCATTTAGATCAGCAGACAATATGGGTATAGGCTTGTAGTTTTTAGCAGCTCTCTCGTCTACTATTTGGAGAGAACCAGCCTAAGGATAAATCTAATATAGAGAAAAATAGAGCCAAGAAAGAGAAGAGAAATAATCATCATGACCTGGTTTGTGTTCCTGTATCCATCCAGGCCTAATGGTCTCTAACTGTGATTATATGAGACAATACATCCATTGTTTGGCTTAAATTACTTCTGGCTTGATTTTTTTTAACTTAAAAGAAACAAAAAAACCCAAATACAGTATTGACTAATAAAAAACCAGTAAAATGCATCGGGGAAATGTCAAAATAATGGCATAATGTTAAATGGAAGATCAAATAATGTTTTATTAGCTTCAATCTCACCCTCCAAACTCAACTCAATAACTTCAGTAACCTGGACTGTATTAGAGGGAGGATTATATTTCCTATGATAATTAGATAAATACCGGCTCCCTGTCTCACCCTCCACTGTCAAATGCATGCATCTGATGCCCAGAAAGACCAAATCAATGCACACCCATCACACAAATTTAAATAAGCCCAAAGAGAAGCACTTTTCCCATGTAAGCTATTTATAAGCCCAAATTCATCCACTAGTAAATGTGAGCAAATAAATATCTTAAAATATGGTTCCGTAAATGAAGAATAAATGAAGTGGGCCAGGAAAAGCTACCTTCTCTGGAATCTGATATAGATACGGAAAGCATAGGATGGTTCTGATCCCTGTACAAACACCAACTTTGCAAAGTGAAGCATTGGATCAAATATTGGCCCAGAAATCACAGAAATGATGATAAAGATAAAACCGTGTCACACCATAGGCTTGCTCTCTCTGTTACTTGCATTTATACACTGGAATCTGGAGTCATCCAAGAGGACTCTTTGGAGGTCCTCGGTTCCTCCTCTGGTTGAAACAAGAGAATCTCCATAATCTTGTCTTTAAATTTTTTATATCACCCTTTTGACATTCCTTGTCTTTATGAGTAAATGATTTGGCATGGGAATCTTCTTAAGTGTTTTATCCCTTAACTCTAGTCCAGAATGAGCCCCACTGTTTCTAGCTCCTGATCTCTGTCTGATCCTTCAGCCTCCCTGCAGACCTTGCTGCCAGGACATTTGGTGTTGAGGTACACAAGCAGGATGCTATGCTGGGGTTTATGCAGTGACTCATCTAGAGGATTAGCAACATTACCATTTACATAATGCTCCAAACTAGAAAATTCTGGTGCCCTTTTCAATGGCACTTTTCTGTTTAATAGCCTCTGGTAGCTTTCCACTGTTTACTGCATTTAATTTATCTTACAGAGTCTGTTAATGATGCCCCAACATATAATTTCAATCTCCTCTCCAGCCACCCACAAATGTTGCATCCCCACCAAACTGTTTTTTTTGCCATAGAAGTCTCTTTCACATTCAATTCTCACCACCTAATGTTCCCTTGGCCTCATTTCTAGACTAAGAAAATTTCTATTTATCATTCAGAAGGCAACTTAAATGGCATGTCCTGAGTGAAGCTATCCTTCCCTTCCCAGTTAATATTAGATTCTAATTTAGAACCTTCCTAGATTCTAATTTAGAACTTTACTTGTATTTTATTATATCACATTTACTGAAATTTATTTACTGTGATTTCTACAATGTCTGCAGGACTTTTTATTTTTATTTTTTGGTCTTTGCACCACACTGCGTGATATCTGACCCTTAAAAGATACTCGATAAACATTGCTGAATGAATGAATTTAAGAATTTGTGAAATACGTAGTTTTGGAAAGGCATCCAGGGGCATGGCTAACCACCCAGAAGCTAAAATGAAAATAAAACAGAGGGAGATGTTCCAGGAAAAAGAGAACAGAAAACATGCTTAATTATCTTAGAAACTTTTATTATCAAATGAATTCAAAACAGTAGTTTTTGAAACCTGCTGTGTGGAAGACATTTTTATTTGCCCTGAAGTGTTCATTCTCTAAAAACTTTTAAATTTCATTATGGTGACCTGATTTAAATACAACTGTTAAATGTCAGTATAATGGAGCACAGATGATGATTGTTCAAAATAGAAAGATCAGCAAGAGTGAGCATAGTCACAATAAGTTATCATAAAGGAGGTGGGACTTGAGTTACAGATGGGGAGACAAGTGCATTTACAGAGAATCATTAAGTAGATACTATTAAAGTAGGAAAGGCCTTTACTGATTCTCTGAAATGTGAGCTCCATGACCACAGAAACTCTGTCTGTACTGTTTACTCTTGTATTCTCATTTTCCAGAAATACACCTCTGCATGGTAGGTGCCCCACTTGCTAAGAGAAAGAATAAAAGTAATGCACCTACTGCCCTCATTTGATCTGAGAGGATGCTAATGTTCTAGCATACATGAGATTATGGGCTATTAGAGCAGGCACTCGAGTTAAGACGCCTGAGTTCAAATTGGGATTTCACCACTTATCTCATCTCTTGGAGCCGCAGCTTTTTAATCTATAAAATGAGCATAGCAATAGCACCTATTCCTCAAAGCATGAGCACTTATGCAGGGCCTGAAGTGTAGTAGACACTAAATGTTACCTATGTCACATTCACAGTCCATGTTCAGACACATTTCAAACAGATAAGAGAAAAGATATATCCTTGTGAGAGGAGAAAAAAAAAGTGGTGATTCGGTTGAGTAGTTATCTGTTGAGATGGTTCCTATTTGAAAACTAGGGAACGGAACTGTTCACTGAACAGCAATTCTATCATCTATAAGCCTGTGGTGATTGCTGGATCGTTTTAATTTCAATTCATCTCATTTAGTTTCTTTCGCCCCTTACCTGCCACCTCAAGGACACAGTGGCTCAGACACAGTGATGCTGAGAGAGCAGCCACCTTGCCAGAGGCCAGGAGTGGAACCGCGGCTCTGTTAAGAAAGAAGGGAAGAGAAATTGAATGAAACCCAGTGATTTGACCTTAAAAATGTGAGGGTCCTAGAGAACCTCACTCAAATATGAACTCAAGGTTGAAGGAACCATGATTTTGTGCACCCGATATTGAAACTACTGAAATATCTTACATGAACCATAAGGGCAAGTTTCATATTTGTGAGAAATGCCCAAAGGAAGGGGAAGATAGATGGAAATCATGAGGGAAAACAGAACAGCTGATGCTTTATACACTTGAGGGAATAGAGTTTTATGGGGAAAAAATAGACATTGAATACAATTTAAAATTATTACTGTACATTTGAACTATGCTTAATAGTTGCATAATAAGAGAGTTGGTAAGCACTCCACAATTTCCTGGTGTGTGTGTTTTTGTGTTTTTTTAAAGGGAAATGTATTTTCAAAGCTCATTAAAAGGTAACCTCATCTAGCTGGACATCGGAAAGCTCCCAGAAGCCAAAATGTTGATGATTTAAGCATAAATGAGTTCGAAATGTGTGGTTGCAATTTCATTTCAAATGAATGGGAAAAAGTGCTTTTGGCAAAACCCATTTTGCAAATCTACTGGACCAGAACCTCTGAAATACACTCTGAGGCACAAATCACCTGGAGCAATGTTAAAGGAGAGAGCAAGGTGCTGGCCCAGGAGAGAGGAGAGGGGGAGACAGTTATTTTGCAATGTGTCTTTCATTCAGTTCCCTGAATGAGACACCTATTCTGAAGACAGCTATTTTTTCCCACCTGGCAGGAATGTGACAAAATAGAACCCTTAGTTATTTTGCAGTTTTATGGGAAATATGTTTTGGACAGAGCTATGGAAATTGCAAACGCTTAATAACATTATTGTAATGCATTATGAGAGGGGCCCAGTCTTAACTTCAGCCTTCTTAAAATCAAGAGAATTAGTAACAGTTCAGTTCAGTTCAAGTTGGTATCTTAGAAACTTTAGAAATTTTTTCTACAGCTAGTTTAAGAGATTTACTTAGAGACTGTGAGGCTGTCAGTAATTACCCAAATTGGGAATGGAGTTTTAAAGAAATGCTTTTATTTCCTGTTTTCTAAATTGACTTGAGTTTCTATCGGAGAGTGAAAAGATATCATCCTCGGGAGGTTATGAGGGTTTATCTAATTGCATTTGAATATAGTTCTGATAAAAAAACATACATTTCCCCATTTGGAAGTCAGGAGTGCAGAGAATTGCGGGAGTTTGAGAGAAGTCACTGGCGATTTTCAACAGGCACAAAGGGATTAGTACTGAGGTTAAACCTGTTCTCCATACAGTATTTAAATGACTTATGTGATGAAATTAGATCCCCAAGGGCATCTTAATTTGCTAATGGAAACCACGTGTAGGATCAATCCCACCCCTTTGACACTGAAAGGATTTGGCAGGATTTGTGCAGATTAGGAATGTTAAGCATCGAGGAACAGCTGTCATGGACTCCCAGTTTCACCAACTGGCAAAATTAGGTTCTGATATAAGAATGTCAGTCCAGTGGTAAATGGGTGGGAAGAGGGAAGTACAGATACGGGTTAAATGTGAGAAATAGAAAAAAATATATATCATAGTATCAAATTAACTTTCTTTTGATTCCTCAAAATATAGTATGCATGCTATTAGGACTGTAATCTGATTTGGTATTTTGAATCTATTTTTCTAAAGACAAATTGACACATTAATAATCTGGCATGTATTTAGCACTCAACAAATTTTCACTGATGAAATGAGATTCATAGAGTATGTTTCAGATGTTATTTAGCTTTAGAAGACATTGCAAAGGATTCTCAGAATGATTTTTGGAAGTCAAGTGGTATGATGTATCGGTTAAGGTACAATTAGTTGCCATAGCCAACAAGCTCCCAAAGTTAGCCTCATAGAACTTTGAATAAAAAATAAGTGATTTAAATGGTGAGCGGCTTTCCCTGTGGTTGTTATTGGAGGACCCAAACTTCTTTGATTTTTTGGTTTTAACATCTCTGAAGGCCTTGGGTCCTTCGCTAAGTCTCCTCCATCCGGTGGCTAATGGGAGAGGAGACCGTGTGGAGGTCACACCTGCTTGGTCTACTCAGCCTGTGACGGGCACACTTCACTTCTGCTCACATCCCACCGATAAGACTAGTTACAGGCCCCAATTCAGTAACAAAGCCTGGGGAATATATTCCCTGGGTGGGTGAGCCACTTGCCAGCAATTAGAAAACAAACATGAATCTTGGGTTGACATCTGTTCGTCTCTGCTGCAGTCATCCCTGCGGCCACCCAATATGCATGTGCGTATTCCCCCCACACATAGAACACATGATCCACAAAAAGGAGAACCCCAAGTCAGACCCAGCTCCTGTTTCTTGTTTGAAGCCCAGGATCTTTCTGTCAGGCCCATGCATGGCTTTTCTGATCTGGCAACTCACCATCTGAAGTATATCTATGCCCTGAATCACTTCTAATATAAAAAGATGGAGCAGGACCAATATCATGAAATAAGAATTCCCTTTTATGAAGGAAGGAGTAGGAAACACAGAGCCATTGCTGATCTATAACAATGATGAAGTCTTTGAGGGCAGGCATTTTAGAAGTAGAATAGCACCTATTTTTAAATTTAATATTAAGTTACTTATCATTTGATGCCAGAGATAAATAACTGGGTGTTTTGACATTTGAAATATGACTAAGAAGAAACCAGCAGGTCTCTAGACTACAGTAAAAACTACTCCATTAGACCTAATCACATTTCAAATTAAATTGAAATGCCACACACATGCACATACACACTCACATGAATACACACACACATGCACATACATACACACACACTGCATGTGCACACACACACTCACATGCACACACATACACACACATGCACACACTCACATGCACACACACATAGAGACATTTTGATTGCACTGAAAAACAATGATGTCACTTGGTGGTAATAACATAAAGTATAATTAAAAGAATGCAATTTATAATGACACCCAAACTGGAAATATATTTTCCATGCTAATCTTTCTTCTTTGTCCTGGTGGACGAATGGGAAGCCTCTTGCTAGTTTGGTAACAGACATTTTCATCCTAAGAAATTCATGCCATGGTTGTTTCTAGTTCCTTGGTTTTGAATTGGCCAAGAAGCTCTACCAACACCAACACGTTTTTATATCATTTCCAACTTTCCCCTGAAATTGGTGCCAATATTTTATTATCTTCCCTAACAAGAGGCAATAGGGATGAAGAGCGATCCCAAAGTCATTTATATTTGGCTTTAAAGTATAATGACAACTTTTCAGCGTTTTCCCCTTTTCATATGATTTTTATTTAGCCTAATATTAAAAAAAAAAGTGTGTCCCCAGAAGGACAGGCTGATTGGGGGTCAAGAAGAAATGTAGTTCAGCATCAAAATTCTGTGATAGATAATTTGCAATGTAGAAAACCTACCACAAGATAATCCAGAATTGATATGCCTAAGCTGATTTTTAATGGGAGAGAAAATTCTGTGAAAATTGGGTCCATGATTTGACTGAGTGGAGTCATCATCACAGGGAAAGTCACAGCCACCTCAGCATGAACATGTCGCAAAGAAGTGTCCTAATTTTTTCCATCTGTTGTTGATTTGCTCAAAGGAATTGAGAAGCTTGAATTTATCCCTGAATTAGAAAGCAGCACAGCAGCGATCCCTCAAGGTACATATAGGCGAGGGCTCAGAATGTCTTATTTTGGATAATGTCTGCTTGAGTCATGTCAACAGTATAGGGAGAGATACTGGGTAGACTGGCTCATAGGAGAGCGAGTTTCGTCTTTGCAAGTTGACTACCAATTTCTACACGATCGGTTATTCTGAAAGGGTGACGTGCGGGGGTAGAGGTGGTGTCTCCTTCAACTGTGGAGTCCTCCATCAGTGCAAGAAACTCAGGAGAGCTGAAGAAATTTACTTGGGAGATACTCGGAGGCCGAATGTCTTGAGCATCTGGGATTGTTAATGTCTGTTTCTTTCCCTAAGAGAGGTACCCTATGACATGGCTTTCTGCTATTGTTATGGCAGAATACCTGGGTCCCTTCACAAATGCCAACCAACTTTTAGTTCCTAGTTTGTAGCCTAAATTAGAAGGCAAGGACAAGGTGGGACTGGGAGGCCAATTTCTCCCGTTTCCCATTGGTATTGGTACTTCCACTCTTGAGGCTTTTCTGGGGCATGTACAGTGTTGCACACAGTATTGCATACACTAAATAGGTGTAAAAAATGTAAAAGTTTGTGAAAATAAAGTAAAAGAGAAGTAAAACATGAGTAGACATGTGTGGCTATTGGCCAACTCAATACTAAGCTAATAAGTCTCGTAAATGCATAGTTTATCTTCGTGACGGGAGAAATATCAATGACTGAAGTTCTAGTATTTGCAGCCCGGTTCAGGTGAAAGGTTCTCAGTTTTTATTTTTCCTGGTATATCACCCATATTCATTTCAGCATTAATTCAAGAAAAACTAAAGCTGAAATGCTGAAAATTCAAAACCACAAAAACCCAACCAAATGGGAAAGTAGGTATATGCAAAGGGAAATAAATTATTCAAACCCTCTGCAGGTTGCCTTTTTAATTTCTTAAAGGGAGAAATTTCTAAGGAATGCAAGTTGCTAAACATTGGAGCAGATTATAGAGGAGGCAGCGGAAGCTCTTCAGGAGGCCATTAGGCATGGATGAGTTCTCCCTGACCTCACAAACGTGCAGTGTGATTTAGGGGCTGGAATAGAGAGCTTGCCAGGTCCCTCCGGCTATTTACTTGTTAAACTTGATAAGATCTTAGCCACTTCACCTAAATTTTATTCAGTGTGTGTGCGTGTGTGTGTGTGTGTGTGTGTGTGCGCGCACACGTGCAGATAGGGTTCTACTAAAGAGGCCTCATGTCAGGGCTCACACTGCTCACAGACTGGAGTGGCATAATCTGTGAAAGATGATCGGAGCAGAGAGAGCCAACAAAGTGACTTCCAGAATCTTTAGCACTGACTTTTGAGACAGAGACTTAAGAGAGTTAACTATCCAGCACGAGAGATATTAGAGGAACTGGAGTCAGAAGACAAAGCCCAGAAAGAATGTGGGCCCTTTTAGAGCAAAGGGGAGTCTTGGGTGACCTCCATGAGCGAGCACTGGGCCAATGATACATGGAGTGGAGCAGGTTAGACATGTCAGAATCCCCAGGAAAGATATAGAACACTTTTTAAGTACCACACTGCAAAACTTTAACTGAACACAAGCCATTTCTCTACAAGTTAGGTTTCCGAAGCGTCTGTTCATTGTACAGTGGGGGAAATGTAGGGGGGAAATAAGACAAATGTGTCAAAGATCTAGGTGGTGCAGCGAGTATTTTTAGCAGTGAATGGAAGACAAGAAATAGATTAATGTAAGTCCATCAGAAGAAAAGGAAAGCACATGACTCAAGCGAATATGTGAAAAGAGAAATGGGAAATCGGAAACAGTGTTGGGAGTCCCAAAGCTAGAAGTACATCGACACAGCCTTCTACAGCAATGAGCCTTGGGGACAGCTCTGAAGACTATGACTCCCTCCTGTGAAGAAAGAAAGAAAACCTACAGCTCAAAATAAGCCAACCACTGAAAGATTAAAAATTTACTAAACAGTGCTTTATTGCTTATAAATGCTCTAAAATATGTTCTACTTTTGGAAACTTTCAGTTCTGGTGCCATGTGGGAAAACCAGTATCCTTCTAGCTACTTAGAGATTTAAGTGATTTGTCCAAGGTCAGAGTCAACATTTAGTAGAACTGGGATCCAAGTTCAAGTCCTTCGATGATAATTCTCATATTCTTTTCTAACATGTGTGTGTAAACATATGTAGTATGAATACATTTAAAGATAAAGTTCAGAGTATGTCAACTGGAATATACCTGCAGAGGTGCCAAAAGATGCAGCTAAATATAAAAAAAAGTTCAGTGGCATTAAGAATTTTGTTGCTGTTGTTTTCCAGGTAAGTTATATTAAGTTTATAAGTAAAGGAACTTCATGCCCAGATGATAACCACTTCAGCTGCCTACAAACACATTGAACCCCAGGCTTCCAAATCTGGAATTGGAGATGGCATAACCTTGAAATAAAACAACTTAGAAAGAAGAGGGTAGTGCTTCTTGGCGATGGCCTGACCTCTCCTCCTGGCAGGCAGGTCCGCCCACAGTCAGCATGAAAGATCATCCCTCACGTGGGCCTCTGAGCATGTCAGGTGTCTTATGCAGCATCGAAAACAGTGAGGGGGAGTCTGGTCGGCCTGGACAGCAGAAGCTCAGAGTTAAGAAAATGTTAAGTCTTAGAGTTTGCATCGGTCAATCTTTGGGCTTTTCTGTCCTTCGTATATCTTCACATTTACATTTTACTAGGCCATTGATCATTGGTTTGAATCCCAAAGACTGGCTTTAACACAATACGTATAGGGATGGTTATGTGTACAAATGAATTCTTAAGTACCTGGTATAGTATATTTATTCTGGAAGTTTTTAACTCTCTAGACTATTTTTACATTTTATTTACTTGCTCATATATTTCATTTAAACATGTAAATACAATTAGAAATCTTGTTTCTCTCTGATACACCACTTACTGAATCCGATTGTGTAATTATTGAGAACAAAATAGAGTTTCCATGATTAAATACAGGTTTCAGAGAGAATGAATGAGTAGTTTCTATCTAAAGTTTGTCCCAGTCCGGCATAGAAGTCGCAATAATCATTATAAACAATCCCGTGCACTATATTACATTGAAACAAAGGTCTTACCATCACTCTAGAAATGCTCAAGCTAATTATAAACAGATTAGATAAATGGACAAGCAGAAGTACAAAGAATGATCAATACTTACATATCGCCTGCCAGTCTCACCATTTATAAGGTAACAAATATGTTTTGCAGATGACCATTGAAGGTTATACTAGGAGTGATCATAGGAAACTATGTCCATCGAACCCCGAGGGAACGATTTGGGTTACTGTGAATAGATATGAAACAATTCCACTTGTTTTTCAACTGATAGCAATGGCAAATCTGTGGTGCATGAGCCCTTCATAGGTAAGTTACTTAATATATCATTAGTATTTTTTTTATTATCTTTTTTAATTTTAATTTTAAAAATTTCAATTATAGTTCGCATGCAATATTATGTTAGTTTCAGGTGTAGGAAAGTGATTAAACACTCATATAACTTACTGATAAATCTAGTACCCATAAGACACCATATATAGTTATTACAATTTAGGGTATCCCAAAAATGTATACACATGCTTTGAATAATTATAAAGGTAGTATTTATTAAAATACATTTAATTTTCAAATTTGAGCTATAAGCTGTTAATGTGTGTATACATTTTTTTAGAACACCCTGTATTATTGAATATATTCCATTTGCTGTACTTTCCATCCCTGTGACTTTTTATAACCAGCAATTCGTACATCTTAATCCATCCCTCTATTTTATTATCTTTAATGTTAATTTTTTTGTGTCTAAGTAAACATATATATGTATATATATATAGTTTTTTAAAAAAATGAAAAACTGCTAAAGGCTTATAACAGCATAGCAACAACACAACCAACCATCCTCTGTTCTTATCACTCCTCACCCATTGCTTGTGTCCCACAGGAAACTAAATTCAACTTTGTAAGTAGTTTTCTTGTTTTTACCTTAATATTTGTATCCATTATGTTCATACCACAATCTCTATATTCGTAACATTTGGACACTGTCAGTAAGCCACCTATTTGTGGTAATTCTATTAAAACTCCCTTCCACTTCCCCATCCTGAAAATATAATATTATTTCATCATTTGGTTAATTCCATATTCATTATTTTGCTTGTTACGACCGTGCAAATGTTATTTAATGGGGAGCCTTGTTGGTTTTTTTAAATCATTTTTTTATTACTTATTCAAGCAATTTCACCTAAACCTCAAAGTCAGGGGGGAAAGAAAGAAACTGACATTAGCAGTCCTGCCAGCTCAGAAGCCTGCACTGACCTCCTTCACCTGTCTTCAGGGAAGGCTCCCAGCAGGAACTGCAGACAGGAATCTGGAGGCTTCTCTGGGAGCACAACCCCCCCAGTCACCCTCCCCCAGAATTCATACAAGTCAGGAATTTGGTGCTTGTCTCTCAGCTTTTTTCTTCAGGAATAAATGAAACTAGTGAGCACAGATTAAAAAAAAAAAAAAAATAGTTCCTTATCCTATAAGACACATGGAAAACAGTTTGATTGTAGTTGTATTTTTATGAAGTTGCTTTTTAAAAATTCAGACTTACGTGGCCATGATAGGAAAGGCGCGAAACTATTCCAGGGGCAAGAGCCACAGGCCTTTCTGAGCGGTGTATCGTGCAGAGACTGCACTGCTGCTTGAGGAACAGCAGCATTTAATCCCGAGACTCCCACTGTAGTTTGCTGCTCCTCAACTAGCGACCCGAGCACAGGAGAGGCCTGATTCTTTACAGAAAACAAAGCAAACAGACAAAACCCAGGAAGGAGACAATATTAACAAAAACACGGGGGTATTTCTCAACGCCTGGGACGATTCTCATGGGCAGATGTAGTTTTTGTTCCCACTTTCTGGATCCCTTTCTGCAGGGATGCTATTCATTCTTAGCCTAGGATTTAGAGTGCAAGCCTCAGTTAATCTTATTAATGAAAGAAGAACGCTTCCCTGATCTTATTTTTAAAGATTTTACTGTTTGAGTGCCGCTAATCGTTCGAGTTAATTTAGCCTTCTTAAAAATAGCCTTCCAACAGGGCTTTGGAGATTCAGGGTGGGGCAAAGGAGGTTTACAGGTGTGAGTAGGAGAAACACAGTTTATTCTTGCAGCATTATGCATTAATTACTCCATTATTTTCCAGACGAACAACTGTGAACCTACTTTGCCCCACCGTGTGTATGAGACAAGGTTTGGGGTGACTGTGTCTCGCATGTTAGTTGAATATTCTAGGATAGAGAGGCATGAAAAACAGTTACTCGCAAAGCCCCTTGGTAAGAGATACTTTTGTTTTGCTATTTATACAACAAATGAATTAGTGTCCTGAGTAGTAAATGAATACGTCTCGTTTCCTATGAATTCTTCTTTATCACATCAGCCACAATTTAAAAACAGTGGCATTGAGAAGACTTTTTTCAATCAAATATGTTCTTTTCCTCTCCCCCTTGGTTGCCATATTTTCTACGAAACCATATCTATCTTTTTTTTTTTTTTTTTTAAATCATCACTATGGGCCTGGCTGGGTGGCTCAGCTGTTTAGAGCATCATCTCATAAACCAGAAATGGTTGTGGGTTCCACTCCTGGTCAGGGCACCTATGGCCTCCATCCAAAATTGCTGGAAAATAAACAAAATGAACCCTGATTCCTGGGCTTCGTCCCCAACTGGCCGAGTCAGACTCTCTGGGCCCGAGGCCAGGAATCTGCGCTTAGACAACAACCCCGGGTGGCTGCTGCTCACAACATTTGACAACCACCTGTGGGATGGGACAGAGCGGGACAGCTGAGCTCGTCAATAGAATTCTTCTTCTTGCCGAGGTGAAGGAAGCCCGAGAGGGGAAACACAACACGCACATCCCTGCGGCGCATCTGGTAGACAGACTGTCATCTCCTCCGCATTCAGACCTCATTTCCTTTCTCGACCACGCTGTCTGCTGCAATCAGGAGCCATTCACAGGGCAGCCCTCCGTTATTTAGTTATTTGCGCCTCTAGCTTGGTGGGTGGAGGGAGGCGCAGTCTCGGGGCACAGCCCCCCTGACCTGCTTTGCAATCCTGGGCTCTGTCCCCCTCACTTGTACCCGCGGGGGTATCCACAGTGGGCCACTGATTTCGAGTGGGCTTAGACTAGAGATGGCAAAATGAGCCTTAATCTGGCCTGCCTAATTGTATCCAGCGCCCATCAGGAAGGAAGCTGTGACATGCAAATATGTTTGCCATTCCCATTGTCCCTTTACACTGAAGATTTCCCTTTACCAAGAAACACGAGACGATAAATTCCTCCTTCCTTAGTCTCCAGCTGCCCCCCGCATAAGCAACATCACTGAACTTGAATTAATTTCCCTTAGAGGACTTTACTTTTCCTCCCCTTATTTTTGTTATTGGGCCTGTGAATGATAGTGTCCTGGAGCAATGGGAGCTCCAGGCCTCTGCCGAGACACTCTGTGTCGTTCTCACGGGCATCCACCCTCACTGGCTCCTGTGCCGAGGTGTCCAGAGCAGGCCATGTCCATTCCTGCCTCCCCGAGTTTATGCAGCACCTGAGCTCATCACAGCCCAGCCTCGGGGTGTATTTCCCAAAGAGATCTGAAAGCGCACAGGCCATTCCATTGCTGTTAAGCAACCAAAATGACTTTGTGCGTTTGTGTAAAGGGTACCGAAGTTCTTCTGCAGTACTGGCAGGAGGGGCGGGGTGGGCGGCAGGTGAGGCTGTTCTATAGCAATAGAGGCAGAAGTGAGATGAGTTGGGTTAAATTCTATTCCAGTTAAGAAAGGCAGCGGGGACCTGGATAGAGGCCTCCCTGCCGACTCGGTCAGGCCCTAGCCCTGTCCTGTTGATCGTAAGATTCATGGTTTCTGCAGCTTTTGTACTTTATATCATTCAGCATCACTTGATGTATATTTACATGCTCATTTGTTTATTTTCTGCCTCACCCGTGTAGCTCCCATGAAAACAGTCATTTTTGTTCATGCTCAGGGATAAAGTAATAAAATACTAAAATAGTAAAATACTGTTTGACACATAGAAGGTACTCAGTATTCTTAAGCAGAAGACTGAATAAATATATTTGCTACTGAGGTACAGATTTTATGTATTATAAAACTTACACAAAATAGAAATTCTTTAAAAAGGAAGTCATAAAAATAGAAGTTTTAATATTTTCTTTTGCGCCTTAATGTAGTATTTTGCTCCCCCCTGAGATATGCTATAAAAGAGATGTCAAAATGGAAAAGTGAGAATCACAAGTCTTCTGTCCACTTTTTGCAGTATACTGAGTAACCATTCTAATGGCATTAAATTTTTATTACATAACTATTCAAGTCAGCCTCCTTTTGATAGAGTTTTCTTTTTATAAACAATTTTTATTATGATATAATTGGCATATAACATTATGTTAGTTTTGGGTGTACAACATAATGATTTGATATTGTAGATATTGTAAAATTATCATCACAATGAGTCTAGTTAACATCCATCACTATATATAGTTACAACTTTTTTTTTCTTGTGGTGAGGGATTTTAATATCTGCTCACTTAGCAAATTTCAAGTGTGCATAAAACAGTATTATTACCTACAGTTAACATGCTGTACGTTATATCCCTAAACCTTGTTTATTTTATTGCTGAATGTCTATACCTCTTGACCCCCTTCACCTCTTTTCCCACCCATCCCCACCCCCACCTCTGGCAACCACCAGTCTGTTTCTGTATCCATGGGTTCATTTTTTTGTTTTATTTTTTAGATTCCACATCTAATGAGATCATAGGATACTTGTCTTTGACTTATTTCACTGAGCAAAATGTCCTAAAGGTCCATCCATGTTATCACAAGTGGCAAGATTTTATTCATTTTTAGGGATAAATAATTTTCCCTTTTATATGCTATATGCCACATCCTCTTTATCCAGTCACACGTCAGCGACACTTATGTTATTTCCATATCTGGATGGTAAATAATGCTGCGAGGAACATGGGAGTGGAGATATCTTCTCAAGTCAGTGTTTTCATTTTCTTTGGATAAATACACAAAATCTGCTGGGTCATATAGTAGTTCTATTTTTAATTTTTTGAGAAACATCCATACTATTTTCTGTAGTAGTGAAAATAATTTACATTTCCACCAACAGTGCATAAAGATTCTCTTCTCCACATGCTACAGAACTTTTTTTTTTAATTTTATAATAGCCATTCTAATAGATGTGAGGTATCTCACTGTAGTTTTGATTTGCATTTCCCTGATTGGTGATGCCAGGCACCTTTTCATAGGTATGTATGTTGTCCATTTGCATGTCTTCTTTGGAAAAGGTCTCTGCAGATCTTCTGCTTATGCGTTAATCAAATAGTGCTTTTTCTATTGAGCTCTGCTCTTGAGTTGTAAGGGGTTTTTATATTTTCGATATTAACCCCTCATTAGATATACGATTTGCAAATATTTGATCTCAGTTAGCAGGCTGTTTTATTTTGTTAATGATTTCCTTTGCTTTTCAGAAGATTTAGTTTGATGTCATCCCACTTATTTACATTTGCTCATGCTGTTCTTGCTTTTGGAGTCAAATCCAAAAACTCATCCCCAAGACCAATATCAAGGAGCTTACTGTTAATGTTTTTTTTAGGAGATTCATAGTTTCAGTCCTTACATTCAAGCATTTGATTCATTTTGAGTTAAATTTTATGCATAGTATAAAATAGTGATCCAGTTTTATTCTTTTGCATGTAGCTGTCAAAGCATTCTTTAACTCACAAAAAAACTTAAAAATAAAAGTAAAGCCATGGGTTGTTTAAAACCCTGGGGATCACTTGTGTCTGCCCTTACCTCTGGCCCTCTGAATCTTCTTGCCTCTTCCACACCTCCTGATCAGTCTGACACCTACAAACCCGTCCCAGATAACAGAATTTGACTTACTGGGCCAACTTACTTTTAAATTGAAACATATCCTGTTTCCTAAACTTCTGATATGTTTTCTTATCCTGACACCATCTATTTTTGCTCTTTTGAGTTTGGTTCTGCCTGGTTGAGTTCAACCTCTTATCTCAGCAGTATGTATTTCTCCGAATTATGAGTCCCCACAGACCTAGAGTGGAATTCTTCCCATCCTCCAGGCTAGACTGACCACATCTCCTGACCTAATCACTAGCCCTAATAATGATAGGAGGTTGGGAGAACATATTTTTATTACTTCATTTTATGTATTAAAAAATTCAAACCAAATGGAAAATAAAAGTAGAGCCAAGTCAGAAAGAGAATGACTATTAGGCCCAATATTATTTTTATTTTATCATGTCTCAGAAAAGCATAAAAATGCATTTTAAAAGATAAAATATTTTTATTGCAGAAAGATCATCAATCATGTTAAAAGCCTGATCTTCATTTGACACTAAAACTGCACTTTCTGCTTTAAAAATTCTCAACAGTCAAATAGTTGATTTCTGTTCCCTGGAGTATGACGGACTAGATATCCAGAGAAAACTTCTTTAGATAAAACATCCCTGTGACTGTTCTGTAACTACCAATTTGTACTTCTCAATCCCTTCACCTTTTCACGCATCCTCCTACCTGCCCTCCCATCTGGCAACTGTCAAAATGTTCTCTGTATCTGTGAGTCTGCGTCTCTTCTGCTTGTTCATTTATTTTGTTTTTTAGATTTCACACTTAAGTAAAATCATATAGCATTTATCTTTCTCTGCTTGACTTATTTTACTCAGCACAATACCCTCTAGGTCTATCCATGTTGTTACAGATGCTAGATTTCACTCTTTTTTTTTTTATGGCTGAGTCACATACCATTGCATATATGCAACACCTCTTCCTGATCCATTCATGTATCACTGGAAACTTAGGTTGCTTCCATATCTTGACAACTGTAAATAATGTTACAGTGAACATACGGATGCATATGTCTTTTTGATTTAGTGTTTTGGGTTTTGGGGATAAATTCCCAGGAGTGGAGATGCTGGGTTCTTCTTTGTCTCTTGTTATAGCCTTTGTTTTAAAGTCTATTTTGTCTGGTATACATATTGCTACCCCAGCTTTTTGTTTGTTTGTTTCCACTTTTGTAAAATATCTTTTGCTACCCTTTTACTTTCATTCTGTATGTGTCTTTGGATCCCAAGTCTCTTGTAGACAGCATATGTAAGAGCCTTGTTTTGTTATCCATTCAGTCACTGTATGTTTTTTTGATTGGAGCATTTAATTCATTTGCATTTAAAATAATTGTTGATAAATATGTATTTATTGCCACTTTATTATTCATATTTTTTATCTTTTTTCTTCTTCTTAAACAAAACCCTTTAACATTTATTGTAATACTGGTTTGGTGGTGATGAACTCCTTTAGCTCTTTCTTATCTGGTAAGTTCTTTATCTGTCCTTTGATTCTAAAGGATAGGTTTGCTGGTAGAGGTTGTAGGTCTTTGCTTTCTATCACTTTAAATATTTCATGCCAATCCCTTCTGGCCTGCAAACTTTCTGTTGAGAAATCAGCTGACAGTCTTATGGGAGCTCCCTTATAGGTAAATGACTGCTTTTCTCTTGTTGCTTTTAAGGTTCTCTGTCTTTAACCTTTGACATTTAATCACAATGTGTCTTGGTGTGGGCCTCTGTGCATTCATTTTGTTTGGGACTCTCTACACTTCCTGGATTTATATGTCTATTTCCTTCACCAGGGTAGGAAAATTTTCCGTCATTATTTTGTCAAACAGGCTTTCAATTCTTGCTCCCTCTCTTCTCCTTCCAGCACTATCATGATGCACATGTTGGTACTGGTGAAGTTGTCCCAGACGCTCCTTACAGCATCCTCATTTTTATGGATTCTTTTTTCTCTTTTGTAGTTCTGATTGGATGTTTCCTGCTTCCTTATTTTCCAAATTGCTGCTTTGATTCTCTGCTTCATTTACTCTATCAATCCCCTGTAACTTATTCTTCATTGCAGTTAATATATCTTTCATTTCTGATTGGATTCTTTTCTACTGTTCCAATGTCCTTTTTTATGCTGTCACAGCTCTCATTAAATTCTTTTGGCATCCTTATAGTCATTGTTTGGAACTCTGTATCTGGTAGTTTTCTTGCCTCCATTTCATTTGGTTCTTTTTCTAGAGATTTTTTTCTTCTTTGTTGAGAACTGTTTCTTTGTCTTCTCTTTGTGGCTGCTTCCCTATGTTTGCTTAGGTAGAGTTTCTATGTCTCCTAGACTTGGTAGAGTGGCCTTAGGTAGGTATCATGTAGGGCACAGCCTCTCCTGTCACTGGAGCTGGGTGTTCCAGGTACACCCCCATGTGGGCTGTGTGTACTGTCCTGTTGTAGTTGAACCTTGATTGCTGTTGACACATCACTGGGAGGGATTAACTCACAAGCCGATTGGTTGTGAGGACAGGCTACAGCTACAGTGGAGGTGCTGCCATTAAGGGGCCAACCACATGGGGCAGGACTTGCATCTCTGGGGTTTTGGTGCTCACCAAGTTTTGCCCTTAAGTGCTTTCCTTGTGAAGGTGATTAGGTTGAAATCTGGCATGATCTGAAGCCGTCCACTGGGTTATCTGACTCTAGGGCCTTCTTGGAAGTGCAAGGTCAGACACCATTTGTGCCTTTTCTGGGGCCACCTATCACAAGCTACAGAGTGATCTGCAGATGGCTACTACTTGTGCTGGGTTTGGAAGTGCCCAGGAGAAGCTAACCTTTGAACCAGGCCTTTGGCCACTTAGCAAAAGGTATGAGCTACTCAGAGGCCAGATGCTGCTTGTTTGAGAGATTTTAGGCAAGTCCAAAGCATGAGGTAAGAGAGACCAGTTGTATGGAAAAGTCACTGGAAATGGCTTGGGTGGACCCACAAGTTGGGTGAGGTCGAGTCTCGAGGAATCATTAGGGTGGGGTGAACACTGATAACCAGGTTGATGGAATACCTGATATGGTGCTTGATCTCTGGCTTTGTGTGGGGAGGGCTCAAAAAAGGAACAGTGGCTTCTGCCAGCACTTCTATCTGTGAGAAAGCTGCATTTTCAGCCCTTGTCCTGAAGCCCGGCGATTTAGTTCCTTTCTATATGGCCCTGGTGCCTTTTCAGCTGCGACTCCATCACTGAAACTCAGAGCAAATGAGCCTGAGTAAGTCCTGCATGTGGGTTTTTTAAGAGGAACTGCCTGGGACTCCAGCAGTCCTCTGTCTCCCTCAACCACAATCACTGCTGGTTTTATAGCCAGAAGTTATGGGGATTTCTTTTCCTCATACTGGAACCATGGCCTGGGGCGGCCTTGTGTAGGTTGAGATCCTTCATTCCTCAGGGGTATGGGGGACTCAGCAGCAGAGATATCCTTCCTGATTTTTATCTGCCACACATGAGTTTGGAACCAGTTCTTCTGCATCTCTGCCCCCCTACCAGTCTCAAGGTAGCTTCTTTTTTTATATTCATAGTTATAGGACTTATTTTCAGCTAGATTTCAGGTGGTTCTGAATGATGGCTGTTCTGTAGTTGTAATTTTGATGTGACTTTGGGAGGATGGGAGTACAGCATATACCTGTCCACCGTCTTGGTTGAAGACAAAGAGATTATTTATTTTCTGAGATAAATTTCAAAATAAAAAAAGATACCATGTTTAAAAAAAACACAAAAAACCTTACAGATCAATTTCATTCAGTAACAAATATTCAAAATGCCTCAACAAAATGTTAACAAATCAAATCTAGCATTGCATAGAAAAGGTAAGTTGTCTTTCTATGAGAAATGCGATGCCAGCCCAACTGTACACACTCTATCAATACACTTATACATGTCATAAGAAAAACCACACAATAATTTTAAAAGGTAAGAAGATCCTGAAGTAAAATCAACATCAATTAATGATTAAAAATTAGTAATTAAGAATTAATTGATTAAGTCTTTAATTTTTGTTTTAATTAATCACACCCAGTGGTGAAACATTGAAAGCATTATCTTGAAATGCAGAAAACAATAAGAATGCCCAATGTTATCACTTCTATTAACATGGTAAAACAGTTCTAACATCCAAAAAAAAAAAATACTTTAAAAGTTAGGAATTAAAAAGGAGAAAATAATTGTGATTATTAGTAGATGGCATGAACATTCTTAAAGGAAACTAAAACAAAACAAAATAAAGCATAATACAAATAAATAATTTCAATTAATAAAATATCTTAGTAATTTTCCCATATTAAACTCAATAACAATAATAATCCACATATTATTTTGCATTAGGAAAAAGTTTACAAAAGTTAATCAGGTTAGGAGCCTAAAAATAAATCTAATAAATATATTTGAGATTAATGTGATCTAGGGAATTATAAATCTTAGTAAAAGATATTAAAGAAGTCCTAAATAAGGGGAGAGATAAATTGATAAATAGAAAGAATCAATATAAAAATATCACTTCACCTCAAAATGACCCAAGGATTAAATTCAGTTCCAACCAAAAAGCCCTTAAATATTTTTATGAAACCTACAAGGTGATTCTAATTTTTTTTTTTTTTTTTTGAAAAATGAAATGCCAGGACTTAATTCTGAAAAGAAAAATAGTTTTCCCCCCTACAATTTATCACAATCTGTTAAGAATCGTGGACAAGTTGGCCAATGGAAAAAGACAGAGAAACAGACCTGTACTGATATAAACCTAAAAGATGATGAAGATGACAATGCAGAACTTGCAATATGATAAGATTACATGCAGAGAGATAGGGTATTTAATTATTATTATTTTTAATCCAAGTGAAATGACTACAATGTGAAAGACAAAGCAGTAAAAATTTTAGAAGACAAATGTAAGGTGACATATTAATGATGTCATATAGACTATTGTAAACAATTCCTCAAAATACTACCATAACAGAACATTAATTAATTAACTACATTAAAGGTAAGAACTTATTTTCATCAAAAGTTACCATAAACAGAATGTAAAAGCAAGTCAAAAATGAGGAGAGAATATTTGCCACATGTTGATGACAAATGGTTCGTATCTAGAACTTGTAAATAACTTCTCAGAGTAAAATTTTAAAAGGCATGAAACCCAATAGAAAAGTTAGCTAAAAGGCATCCTAGAAGATGAACCTCAAATGTTATCATCAGTAACGCTAAACTGCATTAGTGAAATAAAGAAATGCAAATTAAAAGTATAATGAGAAATCATTTTGAAACCAAATATTCAACAAAAATTAAAGCGTCCCAGTTCTAGGACTGATGAGCTGGCAGAGTAACATGGAATCTATTACACTACTGGTGGAATTGTAAATAATTACAGGTATTTGAAAAGCAGTTGGATCTTTGATCTTAAAAGATTATTACATACATCTTATAATCCAGCAATTATACTACCAGATGCATATCTTAGCAAAAACCTTGCACATGTATGAGAATAATATCCAAGAATAACTAAAACAGCGCTATTGGCCGTTGAAAATAAAACATCCATTAGGAACAGTTCAGTGGATAATTTTGGTCCCTTTATAAAACAGAAATTTTATGCAACGCTGAAAATGAATCATACTGATGCATCAGTCAGCTCTCCAACACGCTCACACTGGGTTAACGTGAGGATCGGACAGAATAATACAGGAATTATTTAAAGTAGGCTGTGTACAAAGAGTGGGTAGGATGCGAATTACACTGAGGCTAGTGGCAACGTGGGCAATAATCTCCCCTAGATCCACAGAGATGAGGGAGAGAAGCCACTGCTACAGCCCACCCAGGGCAGCTGTGTGAAGGGGGCCACCTAGCAGGACCTGCGGCCTTCAGTGCAGCAAGGAGGGAAAAGCAGAGGAGGTCCTCCTTCCTCCGGTGGTGTGTGGGGAGACGTATGCTCTCCAAACACAAAAGCATTTGCCAGGTGGTAGAAACAGTCCCCCTTTTCCAGGCCCGAGGAGACAGGATGAGCTCATCAGGGGGGTTCTTATGAATGAGCGAGAAGTCCCGGGTGAGCTCTAAGGGCCTGCAGGCTGGGGGTGGGAGAGGTCAGAGGAGGAGGCTGGGCTGTAGAAACGAAGAGAGACTAGGGCCCCGGACGCCAGGCGCACGAGCTTCCCAGTTTGCCAGTCACCAGCCGTGTCAGAGGCTGCTGCTTGGCCGGGGAGGCAGGGAGCGGCTTCCAAGTGACTGCTGCATGCACCTGGCTGAGGTTCTTGCTGACTTTAAAAGGGCTGTTGCTGCAGAGAGGTGGGGGAAGGGGGGATCCGATGAACATGCATTGAAGAGAGAGGGGAATTCTTTGGAAATAGCGCTTTAGAGGGGCGTTCTTTCCCCTGGCACGGCGAGCAGTGGCAAAGGCTGGACGAAGGTGTGAGCAAAAGGAAAAGAATGATTGTTTTTGTTCTTATTTTTAGAGAAAGACGGTATTACCTCCTTTATATATGGATGTAAATTATGAAATTGCCTCAGAGACTATGTTTTTGTTTGTTTTTTGTTATTTTAAATATATCTTTGTTGATCTCAGAGAGAGGAAGGGAGAGGGAGAGACAGATAGAAACATCAGTGATGAGAGTCATTGATCGGCTGCCTCCTGCACGCCCCCCCTGGGGATCGAGCCCGCAACCCAGGCCTGTGCCCTGACTGGGAATCAAACCACGATCTCCTGAATCCTAGGTCAATGCTCAACCGCTGAGCCACGCCCAGCCGGGCACAACTATGGTTTTTGACCCTCAGGAAAACATTGGGGAATTCTCTTTGTAGTTTGTTTTCGAAGATGAGAAATAATTTTCTTGATTTTGAAAGCCATCAGCACCATATTTTATTTTACTGACCGTATTGTTGCTGTTATTTTTAAAGACGTGGGCATTCTTTTCTCTGAAACTGAAGGAAACTGCTCCAAAACAATTTGTCAGATTCGTTCACTGGCATAAAATATGAAAATTTTAGCCTGTGTACATGAGTCTTCCTCTACCGCTTCTTCCAATCTTGTTTAAAAATGTTTCTCAATAACCACTGCATATTTTTCACTGAAAGCTCTTCTTTGTTGAATAATAAATAAAACCTAAAGAAAAGGTATGGAAATGTATGAGAGGATGAAATATGTGTTTGATTTTTAAATCTCCTGCATGTCCGTCTCCACCCCCACTCCCTACCTGAACACTTCAGGAGTAGCTACTACTATTCTGCATTACAGGGATATCACTCTCTGCTTGTTTTATATTCTTACCAACTATTTATACTTATAAGTAATATCATGTTTATTTTATCAAGCTTTTGAAATGTTCATAGGCAGACTTAGAGCAGAGGCATTTCTCTGCAACTTGTTTTGCTGTTCGATTTTTGCCTCTGAGATTCACCTAGGTTGGTATATGTTGTTATAATTCTTTAATTTTTTTCTATTGATTTGATTTTCTTTTTTCAGCTGTACTGAGGTATAACTGACAGATAAAATTGTATTGAAATTGTACATCATGGTGATTTAATATATGCATTATGAAAAGATTCCCACCATGTATTAACTAATACGTCCATCACATCTCATATTTGCCTTTCGGTTTTGGTGTAAACATTTAAGTTCTACTTTTTAGCTAATTAAAATGATATAACACGGTGTAATCAACTATAGTCACCCCCTTTTTTTTTTTTCCACCTGAGGATATTTTTTTCCATTGCTTTTCAGAGAGAGTGGAAAGGAGAGAGAAATAGAGAAACATCGATGTGAGAGAGACACAGCGATTGGTTGCCTCCCCCACCACATGCACCCAGACCCCGACCAGGGCTGGGGATCGAGCCTGCAACCAAGGTACATGCCCTTGGCTGGAATCAAACCCTGGACCCTTCAGTTCACAGGCCGACACTCTAACCACTGAACCAAACCGGCCAGGGCTATATTAGTCATTTCTAAATGTTTGCTAGAATTCACCAGGGAAGCCACCTTGTCCCCAGCTTTTCTCTGTTGGGATGTGTTTGATTACTGTTTCGGTCTCCTTACTAGTAATTGGTTTGTTCAGATTTTCTATTTCATCATAATTCAGTCTTAGTAGAAATTCTGGAAAGTCATCCATTTCCTCTAGGTTGTCCAATTTGTTGTTCTATAATTCTTCATAGTAACCTCTTATGATCCTTTGTATTGTTGTGATATCAGTGGTAATACATCCTCTTTGCTTCTAATTTTATTTATTTGATTCCTCACTTTTTCTTTCTCAGTAAGTCCAGCTAACATTTTGTCTATTTTGTTTCTATTTTGAAAAAAAGCAGCTGTGACTTTTATTGATCTTTTCTATTGTCTTTTAGTCCCTACTCCATTGATTTCCACTCTGATCTTTGTTATTTCCTTTTTGTTTTTAGTAAGTTTGGGCTTAGTTTGTTCTTGTTTTCTGGTCCTTGAGTTGTAAAGTTGGGTTATTTATTGAGTTCTCTCTTTTTTTCTTAATGTAGGCATTTATCTCTATGAACCTCTCTCTTGGAAAGGCTTCTGCTGCACTGCATAAGTTTTAGTTTGTTGCATTTCTGTTTTCACACCCACACAGAGCCTATCCTCATTACTTGCAAATTATATATTTGAAAATCCACCTGCTTGCTGAAATTTATTCGTAACCCCCAAATCAATACTTGGAACGCCTTCTTATGCATTCACGGACATGCACAGAACGACAACAAACCCGAGTTGTCTTATGTGCATTCCAGCTAAGGTCAAACCAGGCAACACCCCCCTTCTTGTTTAAGCTCTCGTATCATAAACAAGCATCCCTTTTGATATCTATTTAATGCCAACATTTTCACACTTTCGTGGGATTTTAAAAGATGATTTCGCTGTATGAAATGGATTCCAAGTGCAGTGTCTGGTGTTCCTAAGTGCAAGAAGGCTGTGATGAGCCCTGTGAAGAAAAGCTGTGTGCTCGAGGAGCTCTGCTCAGGCATAAATTGTAAAGCTGTTGGTCGTGAGTTCAACGCTAGCGAGTCAAAAATATGGTGCATCCGAAAAGGAGGAAGGAATTCACAGATCTGCACACAAAGCTGCTCTGAAAGTGCTAAAGTGGCATCTTCCGTGTGAGACGAAGCAGTGGGAAAATGGAAAAGTGGCTACATTTATAGATTCATGAGATGACAACACATTTTTAAAAGAGTGTAGTGGGAAGTATTGTGGTGAGGCCGAGAGACGGAGAAATGTAGTCATTTTACCCTCGGTCAGTGGTGTGGCCTGCTCGCACTTTTCAAAGAGTAATGTGGTAAGCACAAAATGTTTAACTTGCAGGAGAGGCAGGTTCTGCTATCAGGAGGCTGCAGAGGAATTTTTTAAAGTATCTGCCAAGTGTTATAAAGAAAAAGGGTTATGTAGAAAAGTGGATTTTTCAATGCTCGGCCGTTTGTCTAGCCATCTGTCTCAGTTTTCTTCATTCCACGGCCGAGAAATTTTCCCAGCTTCTTACTAAGCTGCTTCCTGTCTATAATACATACATATATATATATATATATATATATATATATATGGGCATAATATAGATAATGCTGTGTGCTCTCTTGCTTCATAAATGTGGGCAGGCCTATGTAGAATGTGTGGACATAAGAAGGGCGGTTGTTCAAGAAAAGTTTGAAAATTACAAAATTATATGAGGTATAAAGTAAATGTCTGCTTCTCTTTCACATTTATCAACCCCGTTTCATAAAAATGACCATTATTTTACATTGTGTTATGTGTTTATCAGGCATTTCTATGCAGAGACTCATATCATTCCTATATACATACATGAATATAATTATATTACATTTTTATGTCCCAACACAAAATTGGATTGTATTGTTTCTGTGACTTGTCTGTTTAAATTTAATAATACTCACTGAATATTTTTTGTTTCTATGTTAGAATATACAGATATATTGCTCTTTATTTTGAAATTTTAGAAAAATAATTTCAAGCTCATTTAGAAGTTGCTAGAATGCCTGTCTTTTCTACACATAGTGTTAGTTTGCTAGGGCTGCCGTAACAGAGCAAGGCTGAGTTGCTAAACAGCACAGGGTTATTGTCTCACAACTCTGGAGGCTTGAAGTCCAAGATCAAGGGGTTGGCAGGTTTGGTTTCTTCTGAGGCCTCTCTCCTCGGCTTGCAGATAGCCATCTTCCGTGGTGTCCTCACATGGTTTTTCCCTCTGTGCCCATGCCTCTGGGGTTTATCTTTATGTATTCACATTGTTTTTGTTCTAAGGACACCAGTCAGATCGAATTAGGTCACACTCAAGTGAACTCATTTCAACTTAATGACCTCTCTCACGGCACCATCTCCAAAAACAGCTATATTCTGAGATATTGGGGGTTAGGTCCTCAACATACCAATTTTGGAGGGACAATTTAGCCCCATACCCATGTACACCAATGTTGACATACTGTCACATTTGAATTATTACTCTATTTTATACATATTGTTACTTTTTTATTCCTGTTTGGGAGTAAGTTGCAATATAACATCATATATGTCATTACTCCTTAGTACTTCAATGCCCATTTTCAAAAAACCAGGATACACTCCTAGAAAGCCACTGTATAATTATCCAAATCAGAAAATCAACATTGAGATAATATTACATTCTAATAAGACCCATTCAGCTTTTGCTGTTTGTCCTCAAGAGGCCCTTATAGATTGATGGTTCTATCCCAAATCCTGTGTAGTGTTTAGTTGTCAAATTTCTCTAATAAGCTTTAATTTGAAAAATGCTTTTAGTCATTTGTTTGTTTTCTATTACCTTTCCTTTCTTGACTAGTACAGAGCAGTTGTTTGCAGCATGTCTCTCCGTTTAGCTTTGTGTAAAGCTCCTGATGATCGGGTTTAGGTTACATACCTTGTAGGAATGCCGCCACAGTGACACTCGTTCCTCTCTGGGCACCACATTGGAAGATACTCATGGCATTCTGTCTCATTATTGGAGAGATTTAGTTTCACCATATATTTAAAATGGTGTCTGAGAGGTGTTTTTACTCAAATATTAACTGGTAAGCATATTCACTTATCAGTTAATATTATTTGATAATTTACTGCCTGGTAGACTTTCCCTTTCTCCCATATTAATTTATTTATTTACTCACATTATTGTGGACTCATGAGTTCCTACTTTATTCAATGTATTATAATCTTTTCAATAATTTTTTTTTGATGCTTAAATTGCTCTGTATTTGGTGTTCAAAAAGGTTTCCACATCCTTTTGATATGTCTACTTCATTCATATTTCACATAGTGCATTTTTATAACAGATCTTTTTCTGACCCAGAGCCCCTACCTGCCAGCAGAGATCTTGGAGCATCACTAGAACTCTGCCTGGAAGAATAGCTGTCGCCTCTGCAGCATCTGTTTTTATTTACTGCTGAGGTCCTTGCTCCCCAATTGACTTTGTCTCTCATTGAGTCTTTCTACTTTCTCTTCCAGAAATGTACCTGTTTTCCTCCTGCAGATGTTCTTTACCCCACTTTTTTATTGAAAGTAAGAACCAGCTACTTTGAAACAGGGTTACTCTTAGGATCAGTAGACAACATCACATCATAGCTTCACACTTACATAGCATGTTTTACAGTTTTCAAGGGGCATCTTTTCATCTGTCCATATTCAGGTCCTCTGCTGAAAAAAGAAATAAAACTCTTCATCTCTAAATTTAAAAATTAAATAATTTTTGAGATTACATATATCTTTATTGTATCTCCAAGTTCATAAAATAAGCAAATGATGGAGCCAGGCGCTGAAATCCATGACTTCTAACTTTGACCTCTCTGGGCTTCTATTTCTTTATTTGTTGGAAAGTAAGGTCAGTGGGTGGTCTCCACGTTGAGGTTTTATGATCGAATGAGTTCCTACCCAGCTATTCACCCCCTGTGTTGGGCATTCTTACCCTCATTGCTGATAAAGAAAGTCAGGATTATCAAATATCCTTGGTAAGGCATGCAAATTATTACCCAACTAGTGTGTGCTTATTATAGTGATGCATATGCAATAATTTAATAGCAATGTTCTCCTACATGACAGGCCAGAGAGAGGCTCAGCAGGCTCTGTAGCTGGCTCGGTTATTAATTGAAATGGCTCTGTGCTCAGAAGTTTGCAGTCACAACACAATGCAATGGAACTTCACCCTGAACCAGCTGAGATCAGTTAGATGGTCCACAATCTTATAACATCAGCAGAATGCAATTTTATCCAATAAGAAAAATCCACGCTGGTAGTAGTTGGACTTTGGCTGTTAAAAATATTGCCCAAGTTGAAATGATGTTATTTATTATCAATGATTATTCCACTGGTATATTTGGGAAGTGGAAGATGAAAGTAGTTTTTATCTCATTAGCATGTGTTCACTGGTAACTGTTTGTAATAGTAGTTCCCTTTGATCTTCGGTTTGATTATAATGTACAAAGCTGATTTAATCTGTTATTATTTCTATTAATAACTAAGCATCTTCTGCGCTTGACAAGGCAATTTGTTATTACCAGGTTGCCTTTGTGCAGAGCAAAGAGGTTTACACCTGCTCCCCCACCCAGTCTGTGTAAAACAACAGGCAGTTATCTGCTCTCAGCAGCCTCCAGATGCTGCTCCTTCAACCCGGCTCTGTGAGTGCTGCAGGACGAGGCAGGGAACACCTTGGCAGGGAGATGGACAATCAGGGACAGAGATGCTAATCTGGACACAATTTCTGCGGCAGAGGCTTCAGCAAATTGGACAATCGGACCCCGAGCATATTCCACTGACCCCGGTTTGCTTTCTTGAGGTTTAAGCTGGGCAAGGGAAGGGGCGATAAGGCCAGGAGGGAGATAGTGGAGAAGCTGAAGTTTCTCTTGCAGCAAGTAGAGTGCATTTTCATGCCATGTCCTCAGTATTTCAGGCTTCCAAAAATCTGGGTTTTGGCGGATTATGAAGGTGAAAGATTTGCAACTCAAGAGGCATTATTGTCGAGTTTCTATATTTGTCTTGAATTTCATGTGCTTGCCATCTGCATTCCCAGAGTTGCTGAGATGTTTGACAGACTTTGACACATACTTGGATAATATTCTTTCTCTTCCAAAATGACTCCACCTCAGAGAATAACACCGTGGTTGATTCATTAGGAGAGAGAAGACTGAGTGGAGTTGGTCCGCGATATGACAAGTTCATCGCTGTTAAGTAGAATGGGATAATTTCAAAACACAAACTTTTCTAATGGATTGATTTGACACCCTGACTGCGACATATCCCAGTCGAAGTTTCTTTTTCTCTAAATCTATTGGTTTGCATGGCAGCTTATATTCTTGGAAGCCTCACCTGTCCTATGAATATTAAACCAAACTGCATCTACCAGCAGCACAGAGAAGGCCAGGGAGCTATTTAAAGTGGCAGCGTCCGTTGGAGGCAGCTGTGAACAGTGACTGGCAAGGCTCTGTCTGTGGATGTATGTTCTGCTGCATAATAGACACTGGAGCTCTTTGCATGTGATCACGAAGAGCCATGCATTGCTATGTTTGGATATGTTGAAAGGACAGAGAGACAGAATGAATCAGGTAGGTCAGATGGCCCTGTCACATCCTCTTGGGCCAGTGTTGCCCTCTGCTGCTGGGAGCTCTTTTGGCCATGAGCTTACTGAGTTTGTGGCAGAGGCCCCTGGCTGTCACATGGATAAATGCGGTTTCAGAGGGTCTTGCCTGCACTAATTCCAGCTCTTTCAGCTATCCAGATCATGTCACAGAGGATAGTGCCTCCTCCAGGACAGGCTAGAGCAAGGTAACCCCCTTCCTACTAAGGGCTGGTGCAGGGCAGGCTCCTTTTAAATAGGAGGCTTGATCGCTAAGATGGTACCTGGCTGTGCTGAGAAGCGGTCACTCACCCCGTGTCATAACGACCAAGAAATGGAAGCAGCTACCTCTCCCTTTCTGCCTAATGAGGCGTCTTCACTAAGCTGGGAGCTTTACTCGTGTTTTCTGCTTATGCCATGATTTGGGATGTCTCTTGTATTCTTGCTATTTTAAAATAAGCAGTAGCCAAATGTTTTAGGCCTCTAAGAATCGAGACAAGTCCAAGTGTGTGTGTGTGTGTGTGTGTGTGTGTGTGTGCGCTTTTTTGGGGGGGCTTGGTTATCTACATAAAATGGGATTATAAACAATATTTAGATTTTGTTCACATTGATTTCAGCCACTGTGCTTGTAAGATTTGTTCTTTTTCAAACATCCAAGTTTCAGACTCTGCACTTTGCAGGGCCCGGGGGCAGGGAGAGGCCAGCCAGAGATTTGTCTGCACACCAGAGTATCTCAGCCTTCTGACCTCTGCTATCATCTGTCTGCCTGGGTACAGGAAGGACTGGCAGCCTTGAGGCTCCTTCATGGCTCCTTTCACTGTCTCCCAGGGAAGCCAGTCAGGAGGCCCCTTAATTACCAAGAAACATCACTGCTCACTTAGCGGGGACTGCATGTGTCATTTGTCGAAAGGGGTGGAACTGATCTTCTGGGACAAGAGATCTGAATGTGACTCACTTTAGTATAATAAAAATCAGCCTTGATTTGTCCATTTCATTTGCCCTTTCACAAGAAAGGGAGAATCATTAATTGTGCAGTGTTGGCATAAACTGAAATTTCCCCAGAATACAGTCCTAGGAGGTAGATGCCTTCCTTCAAATTTTAAACATAAAGGAACCATGTTCAGAGAAACTGAGTAACTTCCCCCATGTCCGAGACATTTTTAGAGGTAGAAACACTTTGAAACCAAAGCAGAGATTCTCCACGCTAGTACATATTTCCCCCTATTAATTTATTCCTTCACAGAAGAGAAGAAAAAGCTACTAAATTTGGAGTGAATTAGGCTCTGGGTGATTTTTGGAGTAATAGGCGCTTGGACTCAAAACATCTAACGTTTATTGGGTTGAATCATAACCTCTGTGGGAGGTGTTAGAAAGCCTGAGCAAAGCTTCAGCTAATTATTAGATGTAATTATTTTGTCGAGCTGTTATTATTCTAAATACATGTTCCAGAACAGTATTTAAAATCTATTTCAGTATACAATTTGTGAAAATTGATTGATGTAACTTTATTGTTTACCAATATGAAAACACTGATTTTTAGCTTTGAGACATGTACTCTCTTGCCATTAGAATCCTGAAGAATATGGGCTGTTAGAAACCATTGCCACTTGGAAGTGTGTAAATCTGAGCTCCCCAACCTCATTTTATCAGGTCCTGCTCATGGATAGCTTGAAGGAGCAGCCTAACCGTCCTTCAAACGCCTTGTGAACTGCCTGGGCTGAGTGCATTGCACTTGGAATCAGATATACATTTGAAAACATGACCTTGGACAACTCATACACCCTCTCAAACTTCCAGTTTCCTCCGAACTCAAACCTTAAAGGGATTGAAGACTGAATGGCATATATATATGTGACAGACTCTAACAACATTTTTTTATAAATAATAGGTGCCCCGTAAATATTAGTTGAGTCTGAATCTTTCTGTAAAGCAAAATTAGGTTATGTGGACATTGTTTTGGTAACGGATTAGGAAAGCTTTTTGGCTTCTCTTTACTTGGCAACCGAATTACACTGGTTGAAGTTTAAGAAAAGAGCAAAAGCTGCATGCATTTATGTGACAGCCCAGTTCTGGGAGGACAGATGTAAAATCGTAAAACACTGAAGAATTATGCATTCTGGCTAAGCTAGACCCACATAGCCTTCCAGGAGCTCCTGTTATTAGCCAGGCTTGTCAAGAACTAATCACTAGCTTTCAAGTTTTGTAAATCCACTCCAAAGGTTTACTTTAACCTTACCATACACAAAAATGTTTGTATTGCTACCCACTGATAAGAAAACTATTAGCATTCATTAGGCAGAGCCATAAATCTCTCCCTCCTGGAAGAGCAATAAAGCAGCCTTCCAGCTGCCATAATGAATGCCCTGCTTAATCTCTCCTTGGGAGAGTGTCCTAACTTCAGCCCTCTTCTGTCCTTAGACACTCTGTAGGAGCATGGCATTCTGGGAATAACACTGATGACAAAGGAATTATACTCTTGCTCGATTTTAGATCTAGAAAGCCTACAAGTTATCATTAAGGATGAAGCCTTAATTAAAAAATAATAATAAATAAATGAAAATGACTTTTTCAAGAAGGCAGAGAGCTAGAGTGTATTGAGGATCTGTTAAAAATGACAGGGACTATAGAAGGGACTTTTGTCCACAGTTCATTTTCTCCTCATAGCTACCCTTTAAGCTGTTGCTCTACCGATGTTGCCAAGGAGAAAAGAAAGACTCAGAGACTGACTGAGCAGTCCAGCGTCAGGGACAGAATGTAGCATAAGCATAGCCGTGATTTGAATCTAGTCATCTCGGGTTCTAGAGCCCAGAACATCTTATGCTATGAGATGCTGACCTCAGAGCAGCGCCTTATTTCTCAGTGTTAGAAACCATACTTCTCTGGCTGAGAAGGAGCGTGTGACCTTCAGGGTAGGACGTGGAGGGTTGGAGCCTCGTTCCAGTTTTAGAGAATCCTTTTAACATTTAATGTGCAGTCTTCTCTGTCACAGTTTGCGGCCACACTGTCCCAGGGTTTCCATTAAGGAGCAGCATCCCCGGGTTGCAATAATCCTAAACACACTTCCTCTGTGAGCTCTGCCTTCTATTTCCAAATTCCCTGGATGGGCAACACCTGGTGTCCCATACGATCTGTGCGGCTCAGTTAGGGAGCAGGAGAGCCAATGGTCCAGAACGAGGAAGAGTTTCTTTCCCTGTGGACCAACAAGAAAGATGCCATCTGATGCTGAGCTGAACTTCCAGGGCCCAGGCAGTCGACTAGCTCCTCGTGAAGGCCGCCTTGCACGTAGCTTCAGTCTAGAGCAGCGCAGCATGCATTTGGTAGACACTTGCCTTCTAGTTCAATGTCAAGGGAAACCGAGACAAAAACACTAAAAAGAGACAAGCAAGGAAAATGGTTGGATATTTCAGAAAGCTAAATGGACATTGGTACCTGATAAACTGACTGCCAAATCACATTAGAAGATGCCATAGGCTCCAAGACAGGTGGCCCAGGGATTGGGACTGTCTTCCAAGATGACTCCACACCCTGGGAGCTTCGTTTCGTGTGACTGGCGCTTCCCAGCTGATGGCTCGTAGTGAGGTGCCAGGTTGGACAAGCTCCCCGTGAGATGGCCGGAGTTGGTTTAGCGCTTTATTTAAGCTCTTCGTGTTCAGCACGCTCGACTTCACTCGCATAAGCCTTCTGTTCTGTAAAAGATAGGCAAGGACATGGGGTAATCCCAGTTAAAAGGGATTGTTTTTATAATTATTTCATTATCTCTGCATTTTTAATGCTCTAACTCGCCTCTGACATGTATATGCTATTTATTCCCCTAAGAAGGAAGCAGTAGGGATATCTATGCAGTATCTGTGCCGTATAAGGAGAAAACACTGGTTTGCGTGTCTGTGGGGTAGGGGGTAAAACTCTCTCCAAACGAATTAAAATACAATCTGTGTGATGTTATCATGCTTAATAAACTACGGAAACGGTAGCCTCGTCTCAGTAGGAGTTGAACCGTTTGCCTGCGTCTTCAGTTCCCTTAAGGCATTTAAAAAGAAATGAATGAAAGGAGATCTTAGTTTCCTCTGTAGGAGAGAGCTGGGTGGGCTCCCCGGCGGGGGTGAGAGAGCTGAGGGGTCCGTGTGGGAGGGGCCAGGAGCTGGTGCGGGTTCCAGGTCCCCGTGGGGCCTGTCGCCTGGCTCTGGGACGACCCTTCCTCCGGGCTGTGCTCCTGTTTCCCGCTGACACAGAGCACACAGTGGAAGGGAGGCCGCTCGGCCGCCCCCTGTGCCCTGAGGCCTGCGAGCATTTCAGAGCAGCCCTGTTCCCATAAACCGAGACAAAAACAGGACGTTTCCCAGCTCATTTCTCTTATACAAGTAGAGGTTTCCGTTGAGGCTTTCAGGGGCCAGGAGGATAGCACAGTGAAGGCCTTCAGTAGGAGCCGGGGGCTTTTCCCAGTAGACGGAGTGGATCCAAACCCAGAAACAACGCGGGTTACAGCCACCAGCCGTGGGGTGCAGGACCTGCCCCCGGTAGACAGGCTGTGGGTTGAGCCTCATCAGGTAGCAGCTGTCATCTGACGGCGCTCTCAGGCCTCAAAATGCCTCCAATTTGGTGTATTAGTCTTATTTTATTTATCCAATCAGTTAAACATTCTGAATAGTATTTTATTTGTGCATGTCCTCACGGGGCAAGGCAAGTCTGCAGAGTCAAATATTGATTTTATTTGGGTTGGTTCAAAGTACTGCCCAAGTTCACCCAGTGTTACTCTCAAATCAAACATTATTTACGTGACATCCCTTATTTACATTAAAGTTAATCTAGTGTATGGATGATCCTGAACTTAAAGGAAGATCTGTATCATTTGAGTACTTTGTCACATTTTTTTGCATAATTGTAAGTGGCAAATGAGATCTGTGATTCAATGTGGAAGCTCCATAATAAAAATGACAAGAGGAGATTAAAAATTAAGTTTCTTTTTTTCCAGCCTTCCTTTATTGTGTGTCCAAATTTTATGAAAAGCTTTAAAATCATTATTACAGATTATTAAAAAGTACTATTAAAAATGAGGAAAATATATCTTATGGTCTCTGTTCCTTTGTATCAAAATCATAAAACTGATAACTTCAGTTCATGCTCATTCGGAGAATTTTTTTAGTCAGTTGAATTTACTCGGTACAAAGTATTTCCAGCCTGCAATCCTGCTAATAAACCTACATGTTTACCACCATTCTTTTTCTTTTGTTCCTTTTAAAACAGCTTTATTGAAGTATAATTGCTATATAAAAATTACTCAAGTTTAAACTGTACAATCGGATGTCTAGCAAACACGTATATACACCTTCAAAAACATGACCACCATCAAAACAATGAACCGTTCATCACCCCCACGTTTCCCTGAGCCCCTTTGTAATCTCTCCCTCCTGCTATTGCCTCAGCTCCTTGCCTCTTGGCAACTACTGATTTGCTTTCTCTTACCATAGATTTGTCAGTATTTTAAAATTATTTTATATGAATGAAATCACACCTGTGTCCGCTTCCTGTCCATTTGTTTTACTGCAGAGGAGTCATGCATTATACAGGGTGGGGCAAAAGGAGGTTTGGAAAATAACACAGTGAATAATAAATAATAATAATAATAATACAGGAGTAAACTCCGCGTTTCACGTCCTCACAACTGTAAACCTGCTTTACTCCAGTCTGTTCATTCACTTCTTGTTGGATTTTTAATTTGTGTCCAGATTCTGTCTGTTATGAACTTTTTGTCCGGTATGAATATTTTTAAACAAGTCTTTGTATGGATATAGGATTTTATTTCTCTTGGGTACATACCTAGGATTTGAATGGTTGGGTCATGTTAGGCACAGGATTAACTTTTTAAAGAAACGGCCAAACCGTTTTCCAAAGTGGTTGCACTATTTCACTTTTACAGCACAGTGTATGAGTTACAGCAGTGCCACATCCTCTGCAATGCCTGGTGTGGCCAGCGTTTTAAATTCTAACACTTGAACAGGTTTGTATGTCCCTGTGGCCTTAATGAATATTTCTCTGTTGATTGCTGAGATTGGGCATTTTTACACATGCTTATTTATGATCTGTATATCTTCTTTAGTACAGTGTCTGTTCTAACGCTTTGCTAGTTTTATTAGATTGTTTAAGAAATTATTATAGAAATTTGAGAAATCTTTACATAATCCGGATACCAGATCTTTATTGTTGATGTGATATACAAATATTTTCTCCCAGTCTGTAGCTTTTTTTTTCAAACTCAATAATGTGTTTCAGAGAGGAGAGTTGTTAGTTTTGACAAAATCCAATTTATAAATCTTTCTTTCATGAATTATGCACTTGGTGTCATATATAAGAATTCTTTGGCTACCCCAAAGCTGTTATAATTTCCTTTTTTCCTAGAAGTAAAGGGTTTTAGGTTTCATATTCAGACCTATGATCTGTTTTGAGTCCATTTTTATAGATGGATGAGATATGGCCCAAACATCAATTTTTTTCATATGGATATACAATGATTCTGGCATCATTTGATGAAAAGGCTGCCATTTATTAACTAAATTAAGTTTGCATCTGGTTAAAGATTAATTGATCATGCATGTGTGCATCTGTTCCTGAACTTTGAATTCTGTGCTATTGACATGCCAATATCTCAACCACTGTTTCTTCAAATATTCTGTCTTTTTCTCTTTTTGGTGTTTCAGTTACATGCATGTGAAGATTTTGATGCATCTCAAAAGCTTCTGCCCCTCTGCATGGTTTTGTCTGAATATTTTTTTCTACTTACCTGTCTTTTATTTTAACAACTTTATTTCTGATTTTCCCTAATCTACTGATATGTCCATCTACTGAAGTCTTATTTTAGTAATTATATTTTCATTTCTAATTTTTCACTTTACTATGTTATTTATAGATTATAGTTCTCTGGGGAGACATCTACATTTCCATTGATTTGTCGAATATTTTAAGGGTAGTTATTTTAAAGTTTGTTTCAAATAGTTCCTATATTTTAAAATGCTTATGATTCTCTTGAAATTATTTTTTATTAGATTTTAGCCACATGTTCCTGTTTCCTGGTACTCTTGATAGTTTTTACTCAAATACTGAATATTATGTATGAGAAATCTGTAGCCTTTGGATAATGTTTCTTCCTCCAGAAAATGTTTAATTTTTTTCAGACTGGCAGTTTGAGAGGCAGTGGACCAAGTTTATTTATTGAGGGACTGAGATGATAAACTGCTGAATTTCAGAATTTTGATGGTGGGCTTATTTCTAGTTTGCCTTTAATTTAAGACCTCACACTTCTAAAATAAATGCTAAAAATATTTCCTGGGACCTTGCTCCGCAAAGGACCCCAAGTCACCAGGCTTGATTCCTCTGCTCTATTGCATGCCAAGCTCTGCTGAGCTTTTGATCTTCTTGGAAACCACTCTCTTCTGGTTTTCTCTGGATCCTTTTAACATGGCTACAGCAAACTCTGAGCCCGCCAGCCACACAGAATGTTTATCTCACAACTTTGTGAGGTTCTGGTTCATGTTCTTGGCCCCACAGGTCCCGAGTAACTTGTCAGTCGTGATCTTTAATGGTTTGTTTTCTCTGCCCCTTCCTATTTCCAAAAGGCTTCTTCTGTGCGTTGTTTTCCTTCTGTGTCTCATGCTCTGCCCTGGAAAACCCCCAAATTGGAGACGCGAAGAAATGTTTTCTCAGCTCAGTATGTGCCACTGTGTCCAGCCCTGCTAATCCAGCTTTATCAAGTTATTCTCAGATGAAGGCTTTACCGATACAAACTGTACAGCAGCCATTCCCCAAAGCAGAAATCTGTCACTCTTTCTCTTTAATGCCATTTGATCTCAGCTTTTCTGAAAGAAACCACGTATAGTCTGCTTTCTATTTGATTGTTACGAGTTAGGCCAGGACCCTGACTCTCTGACGCTTTATCCAGTTGCCTGCTGTTTCGGAACCTGGAAGGCGATGCATTCAGAAACAAGTTGCTTCCAGCCCCCCAAAAGTCAGGCCTCCGTGAGATCCAAGCTCCCTCTCCCTTGTTCCACATCTCGGTTGTCCCTTGACTTGCTCAGCACAGGGGGATCCCCAAGATAGAAGCACGTTTGCTTTTAAAAATCAGCTGCAAGAAATTTAGAAAGAGAGACTATTCAGAGGAGTAAGGGTTTTCATAAACAGAAAACAATGAGAGGACACCGTTCATTTTAGACTTTTAAACCCATGGAACTTTTTGTCACATCTCAGGCCTTCGTCAGTGGGTTCACTTCAAAAGCATCATGAATCCTGCACCCATCTACATTCCTCCTCTTTTTTCTCCCGCTTCCCTTCCCTCATCTTTATCTTATGGAACAGTATTTATTAGGAATCAAGTAGACGTGGTGGTTTAGGTATTACACAGGGAAAGATTCCTGCTCGTTGGTGGCATGTGGTCTGAAAGCAAATGCGAGGTGGTGGGTAAGGGCCCATCTCCATATAAAGGAAGTGGAACCGGTAGAGAGAAGAGACAAAAGCAAGAGCCAAGCCCGGGGTTAAATGAAATAATTCATTGTCCTGGTAATAAATGCTGAGAGCGCCAGCCACACAGGATGTTTATCAATGACGCGTCCTGGCTTCGTGCTGAGAAACCGACGAGGCCCTAGCTGGGGAGCTAAACTGTCTCACTGGGGAGGGCTTCCTACTGCGTAAGACATGGGCACGAGTCATGTCTTTATATTTCTCTTCTCCTAATCCTTCTGCAGTTCTCTGTGCCCTCCCCACTTTCAAATGCAGGCCCAGATCCCCCCTCGAACAAGTGCATTATTAAGTGGAGAGAACCATTTAATATTAGCACTTGAAGAGGGCTTATATATCACATTGTCCAGGCATGAAACCCAGGTTTTATCTCATACAGCAGCTCCAATGAATCAAAAGAGATTATGTGGAAAGCTGAGTTGAGAGGGTTTTAATTCCTTGCTCAAGGTCAGTGGAAATGAGTGGGCAATGATTTATAACAATACAGACTAAGGGATTAGCATCGCGTTTGCTACGAATTTCCCATCTCAGATTAAATCCAACCTTTTCATTTCCCAAATAAGTAAAATGGAGCCCAGAGGGTCAAATGACTTCCCTAAATCATATAGTTATTAATAGTACTAATAAAACTCAAACCCACTGTCCCCCTTCTCAGTTTCTCAGTATAACGCTCACCCTCTCATCCTTCAGCTTTTGAGAACTAGACTGAAAGCAGGAGCCAGCTTCTTTCAAAACCCAGCCCCTCCTGCTTTGTGTAGACAATTAGTTCTTAAAAACAACTGAGATCTGATTGCTTGGATTTGGGCGCCACTTTTGACACTTTCTTACCTAATTGGGCTGTAATTTATTTATCTGTAAATGGAATTTGTTGTATGAGTAAAATTCAAAGCACTTGGATCTGGACCTGCCTTGGATTAAGTGTTCAACACATGTTTAGCCGTAATTACTAGTTTATGGCTGCAATAGTGTACTTATTAAAGGTGATACTTTTCAAGATAAAACGAGCCTAAGATCAGTTGCAATATCATCTGTTTTTCCCCCTATTGAGGCCCTTTAATCTGTAAGCCTTCACACACACACACACACAAATAAACCCAGTAAGCTCACTCAAATTGTAACAGAAAAAATTATAACAATGATTGCATAACAACCAGAGAAGTGTCCAAATCTAGCTAATATATGCATTTATTCAAATGTTTCACCTGCTCTGAGTATATGCTGTCCCTTGGATCCCTATATACTGTACTTTCAAAGAAAAGAGTTCTCATTTACTAGAAATCTTGATTTCTCTTAATCTTTATAATCTGTCCTTATGCAGTTATGGGGAACTGTCCCCTGTACTTTAGCAAGAAAGAGAAAAACATATACACACACATCAGAATCATAGAGCCCACGTGTGAGATACCCAAAGCTGCAAATCAGTAGTGATGCCTAAAATTTCACTTTAAATATTAATAGTATAATAATACCCTCCTTTGCTGCCAGAATTATTGAAACTTCTAGATGATTCTGCAAGTCACTGGCTGATCTCAAGGGCACTCACACCGTGCAGGGTGTTGACATGGACCATCTGTGAAACCCCCCCACCCCACTGAGCCTCGCCATGTGTCCTAGGGAGTGGCCCTGCAGAAGGGACACCCGGAGTGGAAGAGCCGAGGAGGCACAGAGGCCCACCCTGTCTCGGTGCCAGCGTCTGTGAGCACCTTGGTGACCCTGTGACTGGAAGCCTGCGAGGGTACATCAGTGAGGAAGGTCCACCCGGGGCATGCAGACGGCAGGTCTCTCCAGGGCTTTGAGACCAGAGGAATGCAGACATCTGACATCAGATGACATTGCCACAGTGCGGCAACTGACTAACATCGGCGAACAAAAATGTTAACTGTCTCATTGATGATAGCATAACGTCATCGCTTGTCTACTTAACTTCTTGAGCAGTTTTTAAGTTAAGCCACAGAATCCTAAGCATCGCAGCTTATTGGGTCACAGGCTGTCATGCATCTTCCTTCTGACGCCTGAGTGCTCCCCCGAGGCTGCGTGCTGAACAGGCGTGTGAACTGCCAGGCACGGCGTGAGTTTCCAGCTTTACTGAGATATAATTGACACATGACACTGGTTATAAGTTTAAGGTGTACGATGTGCTGATTTGATACGTATACATGGTGAAAAGCTTACACATAGGGCGAGTTAACACATCCTTTGACTCACATAATTAGCATTTCTTTGTGGATGTTGGGAATGTGTAAAGCTCCATGATCATAACTTTCAAGTGCATTACTCAGGCGAGACTTCTGAGAGTAAAACTTCTAAGCAACGCCTTTGCAAATGTGTTTAACAGATACGGGAGAAGCGGGTGGGTTTTCCTTATTTACAAGCATCCTCATTAGCTGCTCTTAAAATTTCAATTGACAGTGTAATCTGTGTATTAATTACAGGGCGGCGATTCTCAGAACCCTGCTCTCCTAGAGCCATTTTAAAGAAATGCGTTTCTCCCAATCCGAGAGAACCGGCCATGGGCCTCAGTTCAAGAGACATGGACTTAAGCAAACAAGGGCTTATATTTTAAAATATCTTTTGATAAAACTTTATTATATTCTTTAAGTTCTAAGCCCGTGATCAGGCAATAGTGCAGGGAAGGCCTGGGGAGGGGGTGGGAGTGAGGCGGAGGAGGCCAGTGGTGGGTAATACTTTAAACAATAAATATAAATTATAAAAAAGAAAATTTTGTAAAATTATCATTGAAGTAAATCTCAAACCCAAACCGACAGTGAGCCGCTGTGTGTATGTCCTTGAAGCTCACTCAGTTTGGGGAGTCCTGCGATGGTGCTTTAAAGTCTACCAAGCACATTCATGTGTCTGTTGTGTCATTTAACTCGCATCAGTCCTGTGTGATATGTAACGCTGTCTTTCTGAGACCACCTGCATGGTCATTGGCAGTGCTGGCAGTTTAGCTCTGATCTTATAAGTCAAGCATCACTAATATCACGCTGTCTTTCTGAGAAAACTATTTCCATGTTGTTTAAAATTGATAAAGCTCCTTTATATAATTGACCAACTGTGGACTTCATAACAATTGCCAAGGTAATAGATAGGACATTATTTCCATGAGCAAGGTGCAGGTGAAGATTCTGCTGTTGTTTTTTGGTTTTTCTTTTGAATTTTCTGGTCCTTTTGCCTTCTTTCATTAGGAAGAATCCGTTCTATACTGTCATTCATTTTCCGCTATTTGATTAGTATTTTTAACAAGATGCAGTATTGCCCTAAATAAATAAATTAGCAGGTGCTTAGAAAGTCCTATTGTATGTTTAATCCTGAATAATATTCAAAGTCTAAAATAGTATTTCCCAGAATAAGTTTCCAAAGAAAATTAGTGATTCAGATGCCTTGGAGAGAGAGAGAGAGAGAAAGAGAGGGAGAGAGAGATTTTAAACAAGCTAATTATCTATCCACTTTGTGAAGATTTACAATAGTACCTTAAAAGCTAGAAGTTCTGCTGTATAAATCGGTTTATACCCCAGTATTGACTCAGTTGTATATGTGTGTGTGTCAGTCTAGAAGTATATGTCACTTCTGTAGGGGCTCATGACTAATTTATAACAACTCAAGGACACACCACCTGAAGGTTGGTGCTACACCGTGGTTCAGTTTCTTTCTGAGGCCTCGTGTGGCCCAAGCTCTTCCATCACCTGGTGTGTCTCTTCCCAATTTCAGTTCACTGAAGCTGAGAGACCGAGATGGTGATAATGATCGCTCTTCTGGAAAGGGCAACCCAAACAAGGATGGTGTTTCTCTGTCTAAGATAACATATTACCATGTGCATTCACCTCCCTAAAGGGTAAACTCAGCACCACTCAATAAGCATCGTAACACCAGGTATTTTGAGGAAACCAATGAGCCATCCAGCGCTGCAAAATGCTGCAGGACGGGCTTCCGCGTGGTAGGCATTAAACAGATGTTAGGCAATGTTGTTATTATCACTATTAACCATCAATCATTGTTATTATTTATAATCTGTAAAGATGTTAACCTCATTTTATGCAATGCAGGTACATGGAACATTTGAGTGATTAATATATTTTCATAAATGAAATATGTTTAAAGACTTTAGTATGGTTAGATGCTTAAAGGGACCATGGCTAAAACCTTTGCAAAATTAAAAGAGATTATTACTTGCAATATGGTTATAACCCCATACCAACCAAATCTATATATTTTTTCCATTATTTGGGTCGTCTAAAAATGAGAGTATAACGGAATTGTGACAGGTGGTGTATAATGTTCCAGATGGAAGATCCAATGGATAACTGACCCCACAGTGACAGAATTTTGTGGAGATGAGAAACAATTATGACTGTAAGAGATATACATGAATATATTTGAAATTGTTTCCCTTCAGGAAAATCTCCTGGAATTCTATAACATGTTTTATTGTTGAGGCATTTATTCAGAAAAATATTTCCAATGTCCTGTGCTCTGGATTTTCAGTCCCTGGGTTTCACAAAGTCTTTACATGCATATTATACACCAATGACGCTTTCATCCTGGAAATGTATTGTCACCATAACTGAGCACCTGCCACAAGGCACAATGTTAGACTCAGAATGTGCACTCAGATATCCTAGAGTCAGTACATTAAAAGTTATCAGAACACTGCTGGAAAACAGAAAAATTAATCAAATGCCCTATTTTAGCTTTGCTAGCAACAGCAGGGCACACCAGACTGCAGAACTGATTAGTGACTTATTAAATAAGAACAGTGGTGACAGAGCTTCAAAATATCAAAAAATCAGCCGAACAGAGCTCCCAGAAAAATGGTAAAACCTAAGCACAGTGTGAGCTATAGATACAGGAGGGGACCATGACCATCCGTGAAAGGCAGAAATGACAAAGGTCCTTGCTGATAGGGCTTTCTGCAAAACTTTATGCTCTTGAGCTTTGAGTTACTCCGGTTGTCCTGCTTTCTGTGTTGATCTCCTTTGGGAAAATTTATCCACTTGTTCTGAGATGATACCAGAGAAATCAAGGATCCTCAGGACCTGGTTCAGAGAAATGCTTCTTCATCTGGCACAGATTTGCTACTGAGAAACTGGAGATACACCCAATCGTGATAAAAAATAAAACCATTGGCTAGCATCACCAAATGACATGATTAGCCTGTTTTTATCAGAGGAGTAAACAAAAGTTTTAAACAGAGCCACGTATCCTACTCATCTCTTACTTGTATCACTAGTCACCATTAATGGCTGGCAGCAAACTATCTGACAAAGTTGGATTAGTAGTCTGCAGAGGTTAGCTAGTATGAGTTTAGCATCTATGTAGCTACTAGCTGTCTTATCCTGTGAGGTGAGAATCCATGTATGTAGCCTACTGCCTGCGGACTCTGAACACTAATATTCAGTTTTAAAAGATTGCTCAAGAGACGGTACACATAACTTCCTCCAGAGCTTAGCATCTTCCCAATCTTGGGGCTAAATATAGAATGACTAATGCCTCCACCAAAGTTTTCTTTGTGAGCATTATGAAGCATCAGTACCTGTCTATTGACATTGAGGTGAGTTTGATAAGGCAAGTAAAGGAAAATCACCCCCCCCCCCCAAAAAAAACACAGAAGATGAAGAGTTAAAGAGAAAGCGTCAAGTCCATAATTCCCCCTCTGTAGTTCCTCCAGTTGGATGCATCATTTTATGAAGAGTTCATCTCCAGGTTCCCACATGCCCTGGAAGAGATTGGATGTATTTCCAAAGCCTTCCATCTGTGTAAGGTGTTCATTAAGGGTCTATGTTTGGAAAACAAAGGCTGTTTATATCTCAAATTACCTTCTAGTCAAGCCCTTCTCCACAACTAATTGGCACGGCTTTGGGTGTGTCTGCTCTTGGGTACCCTTGACGAGCGTGTGCTATGAAGATGAATTAGTTATTTAGGTAGCAGTCGGCTTTCCTGGTTTAGCCACCGCGCATCCATTCCTCCTCGGGGCTGTTAAGCTGGGAATGAGCTTTGAAGCTAATGCACAAGGCAATCCCTACCACTCTGGAGATGCCAGCGCCTAAATATTTTGTATTCAGTAATGAAAAACTTCTTTCTAAAATAAGAGGGATAGAAAGAAACAAAAGGAGGAATGGGGGGGTGGGGGTCAATAAAGACCTAGAGATTCAATTAAGAGTTTAGGTACACGCCAGCTTTTATTAGCTCCAAGTTTGACTTATAAGGCTGAGGTCAGCAAGTGGTCACATGGAGGCACATAGGGAGGGGGGAGGAATCCCATCAGGGTCTTGGATACAGGGAGCACTGCACCTCCGAAATGAGTGACAAAAGACAATTGGTCCTAATGACAGGAAAGGTTAGAGTTTATTCCAGGGAAGGGATATGTTTCTCTCAACTCTCTAGCCAGCATGGGGGAATCTTCCGCTGCTATCTGGCCTGTCAGGCTTACAATTAAAATTCTTACAAGTGGCCACTCCCTCTCCCTGTTCACACATATCTAATCCTTAGAGAAAGAAAGGCTTGTTATCTGCCTGACTTAAAAAAAGACATAACCCGAGGTTATCTGGAATTTGTATTTAGTAACAAAGTATGAAATAGTATCAAATTTTAAAAGATTTTTTAAAATTGATTTTTAGAGAGAAAGGAAAAGAAAGGGAAAGAGAGAGAGAGAAACATCCCTGTGAGAGCAAAACATCAGTTGCTGCCTCCTGCATGCCCTCTACCTGGGGTCAAGCCAGCAACCCCTGCATGTGCCCTGACCGGGAATTAAACCCGGCAACCTTTCGGTTCACATCAGCCAGAGCAGTATTAAATTTTTAATGCGATCTTTGTTCACTAGGAATATATATATATGTTTATATATATATTTATATATATATTTTAAGATATAATAAGCATCAGGATTTGTCTAAGTGCATTGCCATACATTGTTCCAGAATATGCACAGAGCAGCATCCTTGGGCAAATACAATGGTTGGTGTTTTAGAGCTAAAGAAATGGTGGTTTAGTGGATGACTATGTTGATTAAAATAATCCAGCTGTTGTCACTTCATATCCAAATCTTCTGATTTTTTAAATATTATTTTTTAATTACAGTTTGCATTCAGTATTATTTTGTATTAGTTTCAGATGTATAGCATAGTAGTAGATTGTCCACAGAAACTGGGAGATAATCATTATTGTCATTTTAAGTCACTAATTTTTGTTATGCAGCAAAAAAATAACTAAAACATGCTCCCAGAACACTGACTGCCAAGGTTATAGCAGCAAGGCAGGATACCTGACTACCTCTCTCTGGTAAAGAGATGGCCATAAGAGAAAAGAAAATCTATCATTACAATCAGTGGGGTTCCTAGCAAAATTCTAAGATTCTTACCCAAGCATCCAAGATGAAGGCTACCTCTTGTCAAGACCTGCCTGTGCACACAGAACTTCTAGAAACATTTTAATGTTTCACTTTTCAAAGTGAAACAACCAAGACTGAGATTTAAAAAAGAAAATTAATTCTAATATAAAGGTCAAAAGCAAAGAAAATGTACAAAAAGAAACCAAAGAAATTAGATGAAAGAGGGAGTGTAGAGAGCAAAAGACTACTTCACCAGAATCACTAATGCACCCATAAGGATACTTAAAAATGGAAAAGATCGTATGGTCATAAAATCAGAACAAATGCTATAAAAATGAGCATTAATAGAATAAATAATCTTGGAAATGGAGAATATGAAAGATATTAAGTCTTCACCGAGATATTAAAAAAATGAAGGCAACTTTTTCAGAAAGCTAATAAAAAAGACAAAGTTGAAGTTATAAAAGAGTAAAAAATTAAATTAAAGCATCAGGCTAAGATTAATTATAATCCCAGGAAGCCAAAGAATTGAGGAAATTATCCCATTTAAAAATTCACTTGAAAGGGACACTAAGTAGTGCCCAAAACATTAAATACTAAAAGACCCACATCATGGGGAAAAAAAAAGTATAAAAGAAAATTCCGTATTACAAAATATTAGGACACTATGAGTAAAGACGATAAACCTTAAATTTGGAGAGAAGACAATTTTGTACAACAGAGAAAGGCTCAGAACGGCGTCAGTTTTCTCACAGCATCATTTCATTCTAGAACATAGGGAACAATTATTTGATAATTCCCCAAGAAAAGTATGGCTACCTAGAATTCCTCTCCAGAAAAAACCAACAACAAAAAGTAATTTGTTGGGAAGGAAATGCAGGTGAAAAAACTTAGATCCCTTGGAAGCAGCTCCACGTGTGAGAGACACCAAGTAGGGCTGGCAGGGGCCGTGCGTTTGTGGAAGTGTGTAGGCCTTGCCGATATTTTGAGAGCCTCTCTCGTTCTAGGTGCACGCTCAGCCTGCCTTTTCGGATCCCTCGGAATTTAGACGTGGCCACATGACTTCATAAACTGAACAAGGACGTGGAATATGCTACTTTCAGGCAAATTCATTGAGAACCGTTGCACAGGTGCCCACGTTCTCTTCGGCTGCAGCGTTAGACCCTCTGGTCTTGTATGAAGACGGGAGTGCCTTTGCTCTGCTCAGACGCTGAAGGACAACGGGACTTCTAACGGCAGACACGTGGAGAGGGTAGGAAGGAAATCTTGTTTGTTTTTAGACGCTAAAATTGTTGAGCTATTTTCAAAGCATGCCTCAGCCACCTCGGCGAAGGAGGCCTGCGCTCTGCGTACCCGCGTTGAATGGGGCAGATGCGCTCCTGTGGTTGTCGGATATGAAAGAGCAACTGGAAGGGCAGAGGTGGGAAAACGGACAGTAAAGACAGAAAGACAGCCTGGCAGAGGGGTCTCAGACTCATGGAAGAATTAAGCTTCAGCAGGAGAGCTGCCTGCCTCTTGCAATAGGGGAGGGGGTGCTGAGATGGAATGCGCACGAATATATGATAAACGATATGAGGTCAGAATTTTTTTATGTCTCCTGTTTTCTGATACGAGTGAAATGAGTCTGTTTGTTGTGCATTGTTGCAATTATTAAGGGGTGAGGGGGGTGGAATGATAATGCATCCGGTTAGTTGGGAAAACAAAAGCCACTTTATTCATTCTAAGAGAATAAAGAATTTTATTTTTAGGGAATTGCTAGTTTACACCTTTTCATCTCATGGCACACATAAACCAATTACTAAAATTCTGTGGCATCCCCAAAATATATATATATTTTGCCTATCTGACAAAAAATTGGTATAATTTTTATTCCTTTCACACTGGACCACTATTGTTGTGTTGGCTGTTGGCTTTTTTTTTTTTTTTTTTAATTTGACAATCTAAGGGATAAGAGGCCAGTGCCCCTGACTAACAGTCAGGTATTACATGTTTAAAAAATTCTTGCTGCACACCAATGCGCCTGCCGGGGCACACCAGTTGAAAATTGCTGGTTTATGCAAATATTGTAAATGCTGAGAGACTGAAGGAAGGCCATGTAGCCACATAAAAGATCTCAGCCTTCTGTACAGAACAGATATCCAAGGGCTAGCATGAAAACTGCTAGAAGTCTCAGTAACATGTAGAAAGATCTAAACAAGTAGCTTGGTCTACATGAGCGAAGTGAGCGGTTAAGACATTTCTGCAGCCGGCAGGTGTTGCCCCGTTGGCTGAGTGCTGTGCCATGCACCAAAAGGTCTCTGGTCTGATTCCCCTTGGGGCACATGCCGGGTTGCCCGCTTGACCTCCAGTAGGGGGCAGCTGATGGATGTTTCTCTCTTGCATTAATGTTTCTCTCTCTCCCTCTCTCTCTCAAATCAATAAAAACATAATTGTTAAAAAAAGGTTTTAAAAAATTGCTGCAAATCCTGTATCTTACTACACCTCTCCCAGCAGCTGCCCCCATGAAATAAAGGCTTTCCCTTCCTCTCCCCCTTGTGAGTGCCTCTCCCTGGCAGGTACTGAGTGGCCAGAATTACACAGGAAAAGGGATTTTGAGAAATGTAGTTTCCTGTTGCAGTTCAGTGAACATCTGTGGAAAGGGCATATGGACTAAGACAATCAGTATGGCGAGTGTTTTGAACATGTGTAATTTGTGGAAACCTCCCATGTTTCAAAGGACTTTTCCACGTTTTCAAAGTCTCTCATAGTAGAAACCCTGCTTTGACAAGGCAGAACTCCCCTTAAAAACTCCATCTCCCAGCTCCCCTTGCTGCCAGGGTTGGGGCATGTGCTTTAGGAGTCGGTTGTACTGGGAGAGACTGGTTTGGAAGAGTCCTGTGAGAAAGGGGGGACGCCGAACATCCAGTTTTCCCGCCCAGGCCGCAGCTGAAGCAGCCCAGGTCTGAGCTCAGCTGAGTTCCTATGCTGCTGTTCTGGAAGCTGCCTGACCGTGGAAGATGCAGCAGCTCCTCTGGTTGCTGGGCCCACCGTGTGGCCCTTAAAGTTATTCCTGAACCTTAGCCTGGAACCTGCCCTTCAACCCTACGGACAAGTCAGCAGTATTTCCAGGCTCAGCAAGCCCTACCCGCTTCCATTTGGCTCTATTTTCAGTTGCCTTTTCCTGAGAACACTGGCCAGTATTGTGTGGCTGGAGAGGCTGGTGGAGGCTTAGAAAAGCTGCTGTTGAGATAAAGGAGACGATTAGGGATAGCTGCAGGGGATGGAGGGATAGCAGGGTGAGGGCTAATGTTGCATTGAGCTGCTCTGTTGACAATGACCCTGGTCTCTGTCCTGTTTCTCTGGCAGCTCTTAGCAGCTTGGGTTATGAAGTAGAGAGGATAGACGTTTGGATTAATCCAGAGTTGTTTTGACCTTACAGCTGAAAGAATTAAGAACTGGAGAGTTGATCTATAGGCCCAAGCAAAGGAACAATGGCAATGGGCATCGGAACCATGTTAGCGAAGGTCCACACATGCTAATATGTCTCTGAAGATGGTATTTTCTCTCTTACAAACTCTCTCCACTTGAGAACTGAAAGCCACTCCACAGAAAAGAGCTCTTTGTCTCAGTGATCGATTTAACCCCCGCTGACAAATGCTGTCCCGTGTGTGTATAAAATTAAGATATTTAATGTGGTTTGAATTTATGTCTTGCTTAAACATTTAATTCTTTGCTATCTGTATTGAAAGAATTGTAGGAATTTATCAAAAATGATCTGATCTTTCTACCTATTCGGCATCTGGGAAAGTGTGTGTCATTGTTTAGAAAGTCGCTCATAGAAAATATAATGGGACTGCTGGGTTAGGAAACCCAAGAGCTAATGTCTCTGCAAAGGAGATCAAGCCAACAAACAGACAAAAACAAACTATCACATCACATCATCACTCCCTTATTGTATTTGAACTTGAATGTACAGTCAGGAAGATGTTTAACAAGAGGGCATGTGGAAGCTAAATAATTATCTCTAAAATATTATTTTTTACTTCATTCCCGCCTCCCTGTTCCTGATTGCTCTGGAACTCCCACAGTTATGCGTTCACAAACATTATTTCTAGATGCTTCTAGGTGATGTGGAGGTAGTGGTAAGCAATAAGAAAAAGTCTCCGCCTCAGTGAAGTTTGAAGTTTATGGGAGAAAACTGACATTTAACAAATTATTAAATAAGTAAAGCATTACAAATTGCTAAGGAGTGCTGAAGGAAAATGAAATTAGTACAAGAGCGCACATAAGCCGCATTATGCTTTGGATTTGGGAATTAAGAAAGGTCTTTCTGAGAAATTTATAGATGTGCTGAAACCTGAAATACGAGTAGGGATCAGGCATTTAAAGAACCAGTCACTTCATTCCGGAAAGAAGGAGCCACCTGTGGAAAGGTCTTAGAGCAAGAAATAATGCTTCAGCCCCTACACAAGAGCAGTAACTTGAGAAAATAATTTAAAACATGTAGCATTTTGGAGTTGGAATCCAAAATCCTGTAACTGCTATCACACACACATACCCAGGCACACACACGCATTCCTGTGCTTGCCTCCTTAGGACTCCGGCAAGCTCCCCTGTGCTGGTGCACTTGGAGAGAACAGATTTCAACATCTATGTTTCAAGCCCAAGAATAAATATTTTTAAAACGATAACCAGTTCGAAATAGAGAGTCTACGCTGAGCTCTGGATCTGAGTTAAGTGGATTTGTCAAGACAATTCGTTTCGAATGCGCTATTTTCTGCCGCGGCCACCTGGCGGGGAAGCTTTCATGTCTCTGTTGCCTCGGTGGAAGCCGTCTGTGCGCTTCTCCCACTTTATTTCAGATCTTCCTGGCCTCGGATTAACCTTCTTTCTTGAGCCCCAGGTCCTCTAACCGGGCGATGTTACTTCCAGTGACTACAAAGGATTTGAGAGCTTTCTAAGCCCTGCTGAAGAAAGCCCATTATGAATGCACTTCAGCTCTGCAGCCGTGAATTTACTTGCCAGGAGAAGTACATGGGGCTTTTACTACATAAACAAGAGAAGTAAAACACCCCCTGCCCCCCATATACCACTGAAAAAAATAGGTGAAACCTGGAGGATCTGTTATGAAATTACTGGTGCCTGTTTAAGCAAACAAGGAGGCCTGTGACATCTGCCAGTGAATTATAATTGACGACAGAGGGAAATAAAAAGATCACCAAGTGCTGTTTCTAAAGCAAGGGGGACAGGAGAGGAGCGGTGGAGGCTGAAGAAAAAAAAGACTTAACACATACACTGCTCAACTCAGAGAGCAGGGGAGGGGCCGGGCTGCTCCTTTAATTTGTGTCTTTGAGGAATGGTCATAGAAATGCTAATTTTGCCAGTTTTAGATTTACTTAAAGCTGAAATCAATGGAGCAAAAGGCAAACCGCACTAGGCCAGCCCGGCCTTATGGTTTGGATAATGCCCATTGTGTGGTTCATTAACTGCCTGTCTCATTTGTCATCTGCCCCTGTCCCCCGAGAGTCTCCCGGAGCAGGGCTGGAGGCTTCCTGCGCTGGGTGCTGAGGGACTGGACCGCCGTCTCCCGAGCACAGCTTAGGGCGGGGTCTTTCCCCTAAGAAACCAGCCCCTCCTTTTTAACGCAGGGATTTGCCAGACCCCTTTACTGCGGTGAAACGCAGCCCTTCCTGTGCACACCTGGGGGCTTTTTCATAGTTTCCAGCATAGACGGGGAGGAAGGATTTGGCAGAAAGAGGCCGTGGCAGGGGAAAAACATCAATACCTTGAAAGCCTGGGAAACAATAATATAAAACAGAAATAAAACGAAATTACTATATAATAATGTACTAATACAAAGTCAAAAAAAGTATCTTATAACAAAGCAATAAGTATTGGAATGTGTAAATGTTCAGGTGTAACGACACCAGTGGCTTAAAATGCGATGCTGGCTCCTGTACAGAGTGGTCGGCAAGAAATAGCTCCGGGGACTAGAGTACAGGTGTGTTGTCGGTGATTCGATTACTTCAAGCGGCATTGCTGGCAGCACATCACTTTCCAAAATACTGAATAATTATTTGTGAGCCTTCTGAACAAAAGTACAGGTAATATTTCTTTACATAATAGCTGTGTTCCAGGGAAATTCAATATATATTAAAACTGTGCAAGAAATACTTTTTTATTTTCATGTAAAATTGAATTCGAGTCTAATGTCAGATCATTATAAGTAGTTTTTCCTCCTACGCTCCATAATTAGAAACCTCCAGGATGGAAACTTGAATATGTAGGAGTGGGGGTGGGGGGGTATCTATGTTCATCCTGGATTTCCTCCCTGACCTCAGTGCACATTTTTCTAGATTCCCACTCAGGTATGTTTACCTGGAGGTCGAAAGGGCATGTCAAACTTGACCGTGTAAAATATACTCTTGGACTTCACTTCTCCTCCCCTCAGGCAACGTTACTGGTGTCGTTTCGGTTACTTAGGCCAAACTTCAGACCCCCTTGATTTTGTTTGTCTGGATGCTCTATGTCCAACCAACCAGAAAATCCTGCAGGCTCTGCTTTCAACACTACCCAGATTCCAACAGTTTTTATACAACCCTGGTCCCAGAGGCTAACAGCATTCACGCGCATTAACTCAACATGCTCCAAACATGTTCTCTTCTTTTACCCCTGCCCCTGAGTAGGGGTGTCCTAGTGAAACGGGACACAAGGAGTCCGTGGCCACTACTTGAGCCAAATTAAGCGGAGACAGGGTTGGATCATATGTGAGCGTTTGTTCCATTACTGCCGGCAAATAATGGGAGAGCAGCCGGCCACCCTGGAAATTCTGCTCTGACCCCCTCGTCACTTGGCTGCTTATATACCAGTGAGGGAAGAGATAACTGTGCAGCCGCAGGGGTAAGCATATCAGGGAAAGGGGAGGGTCCGGCCTGCAGTCCGGCCTTCAGGAGCTCAAAGTCCAATAACCATGTGGCTAATTTTCTGTGATGTTACAAACAGCTCAGCTCAGTCCTGGGACCAGAGAATGGTCAGGATTCCCGAGGCAAACTCCCAGAGGGGGTCAAGGTCCTGGCACAGCAACCAGATCAAAGCATGTCCTGTCCTTATTCTGTTCTCAAAATGTATTTCTTTTCTAAGCAATGGACCCAAGGCATCTTATCTTTTTACAGCCTTGTTTCAGCCTCCAGTTTCCCAGGGTCTGTAAAAAAACTTCTTATCTACAGTTAGTAAGGTGAATGATTATTAAACACCTGTGGCTCTGTTCTCATTACGTGCCCTTTCCCAGTCTCACTAGCAGAGCAGCCAAGGAGCCTTTTAAATCTGAAGTCTGTTCAAAGCTCCTCAACATTCTCAGTGGCTCCCATCTCCCCAAGTCCGAGTCTAAGCTCACACCTTTCCCCTGCCTCCTCCCTTACCGCTCTCATTTGACCTTCGATCTCCCTTCACCACCATGCTCCAGCCACCAGGGCCTCCTGGCTGCCCCTGAGACACACCAGGCACACTCCCCCACTGGGCTCTGCACCTGCCCCCCACTCTGCCTGGACTGCGCTTTCCCCGGGCCTCACTTCCCCTTCCCCTCAGACTACAGCTCAGTTAATATTTCTCATTGCATCTGGAAGGGCTGAGGAGGGAAGGGCCTTCCAGACACCAAAGCCAACCTGAAACCGTAGACATGGCAGAGACCCAGTGACAAGAACAGGGCGACCGGCTCAGGGGGAAGACAGGTAGGTAAATAATTATGAAGCTGTTTTACTGAGAGAGATTCGGTAGGATAGTGAATCCTGGGCGAGGAGGAGTTTTAGACTTTTATCCTGGAGTTAATGGAAAGTTGCAGAAGCTTTCTGAGCGGGAAGTAAAATAATTCAGAAGGGTTCACCTGGATAAAGAGTGGGATGGGTCACAAGGGAGAGAGATGGGCACTGAACAGCTAAGCCAGAGCACTGCTGCAGATGCACAAGTGCAGAGCATTAGGGCGCTGATACAGAAAATTTATCATTGAATATGTTTGGAGAGAATATCCATAAAAATTTAATCATAAAATATGCCAACCAGGTTGATTTGGAAGGTCAGTGGTATTTGCTCAGGGAACATCATCGCATTCATATAGTCAGCATGTATTGTTATGTTGTGCTATGTTAGGTTACATATTAGCAGATCGCCTGAATTCTTCCCCTTTCTCTGCTCTATTTATTTATTCCATTGTATTTGCTGCAGACTGAAATACTACACACCAGAGGTGAGCAAGTCTTTTCTGTAAAGGGCTAGATAGTGAATATTAGAGGCTTGCAGGCCAGACGGTCTCTGTTCCAGCTGCTCAGCCACCATAGCATGAAATCAACCACGAGGAGAAACCCAAGGAGGAAAAGCAATGTTTAAACCATAAACAATGTTTAAAACAATGGGTGTGACTGTGCTCCAATAAAACTTTATTTCCAACAGCAGGTGACAGGCCGGATTCATTATATGTGGCTGACCCCTGCTCTGCATGATACTTTGCTTTTCTCTTTGTTTGTGTATTGCCTGTAGCGCCTTCTAGAATGTGAGGACTGTGAAGATAGGCCTTTTTGTCTCTTTGGTCCATTACTGTATCCCTAGCCTTTAAAACTGTGTTTAGCTAGTCAGCATAAGGTGTGCTATTGAGCAGTTCCAGTAATGTGATATCAGGTGGGACTGAGAGAAGATGAAATGTTTCCTACAATCTTTCTATCCACAGTTTAATAGTTCTAAATATTTACTAAAATATACGTGCGAATACCTTACTTAAAAAGTAAGTGTTGCCTGGCTTGTGTGGCTCAGTGGCTGAGTGTCGCCCCATGGGCCCGGAGGTCACGGGGTTGGATTCCTGGTCAGGGCCACATGCCATGGGTTTCGGGCTCCATCCCCAGCGAGGGGCGTGCAGGAGGCAGCCGATCCATGACTCTCTCATCATTGATGTTTCTCTCTCTCCTCCTCTCCCTTCCTCTCTCTGAAATCAATAAAAACATATTAAAAAAACAACAACACAAAAAAACCTCTCTCATCTATCTTCTAACTGGTCGTTTCTATAGGCAAACTCATCTATTTCTACATTTTATTTTGTACCAAGCCCCCTCATTGATTTTCCTTTTTGTTTGTGATAGTTTTTCAATGGACCTCTTTCTACGTGCATGGTTTTAACCAACTTGAAAAGAGCTACCTGCTGCAACATAAATGAATCCCAGAAGCAGTAGGCAAAGCCAAGGCAGACGCAAACGATAACAGAGGGTGGGATTCCGTGTATGTGAGTGGGTCCCAACCCAGGCCCGAGGCCCTCGGCCCCGGCGGTGTTTGCCGGCCCTGAAGGTGCTGCCCACGGGCTTCCACGGGCCCAGGAGGGGCCCCTCCGCCGCGAGCGCGCTCTGGGCTACGGCCATGGGCTAACATATTGTTGAACGTTTTTACAAATAAGTTCATGAGAGAGATTTGTCTGTTGCCTTTTTTTTTTTTTTTTCTCTTGTACTGTTTTTGTTTGGTCTTTTTTTCTTAATCTTTTTTTTAAAAAAATTAAACTTATTGGGGTTTGTTTGGCCTTGATATCAGGATTATCCTGACCTCATAAGATGAGGGGGGCAGTGTTATTTTCTCTTGTATTTTCTGGAAGAGAGTGTATAAAATTGGTATTATTTGCTCTTTACATTTTTAAAAGCAGTTGTCCCTGGTACCATAGGAGTCTGTAATTTTCTCAGGAAGAATAATAAGTGCAACTTTAATTTTTTAGCAGATTTATTCAATTTGTTCACCAGATTCAGGTGGTCAGTTATTCTCATGTAAATTTTGATAATACGTCTTTTAAAAAAGTGGCCCATTATATCTAAGTTGACCAGTTTTGGGGGGTAATGTTGTTTGTAGTGGTGTGGATGTGGGGCTGCACCTGGGGCTCCTCTTTTGTTTCTCTGTGGCAAAGTGGGTAACAGGTGTCTTCTCTCTTTTGTTTTTGGTCTCTCTAAAAGCTTACCAATTTTACCTATGTTTACAAAGAAAAAGCTTTGGTTTCATTGATATTCTCAATTGTTTTTCTGCTTTAATTTATTATTTTTATTTTTTGTACTACTTCCTGACTTTTTTTTTAAAAAGAAAAAAAGTTCCTAATGTTTCTCTACCATGTATAATTTCATAAGTGTTTTAATTTAAATCCTTGGGAATTATTTTTCCTCACTTGAGAATGTAGAAATTGAAATCCAGTATCTTTAAGATCTCATCAAGCGTCCCCTTTTTTGTGGGAGACTTGGATAACATGTGGATTCCATATTACCGATGAGATTGCAAACGACCTGATATTTGGTGATCAAACCTGAAGGGATACAAAAACGTGTGGAGGATTAATAGGAACATAGTAGTTTCTCAGATTTGTAACTTGTATCATCGAATAAAACACTTTATAAGGTGATATACTATGCTGGGTAAATTGTGTGTTTTTTCATCAAACAGATCCATTATTGAAATCTTGACTTAATCATTTATTACCCATGAATTCTTGAATAATTTCTCTTTACCTACACACTGTATAGATTTGGGATTATAGCACCTGCTTAAGAAACCCATAAGTATAATTTGAGTTGTCTCTTCTAGTTTTACAAGGTAGAAGCTTAGATTATTTATTAGAAGACTTTTTTAAAAAGTAACTTAATGCTGTAAGTTTTTCTCTGGGCACTGCTTTAGCAACATCCCACAAATATATTCTGTTGTATTTTTTATTTTCAAGCAATTCAAAATATATTTTAATTTCTCTTAAGACTCTAAGGCTTCATCTTTGAATGCAGTCTTTAGACTCTTGAGGCTTCGTCTTTGTGTGGTTTTAAAGATCCTGTAACCTTTTTATTTTATTTTGTAAAATATGTTTTAATTGACTTTAGAGAGAGAGGAGGGAGAGGGAGAGAGAGATAGAAATATTCATGTAGAGAGAAACATCAACATCGGTCGGCCCCCTCCTGCAAACCCCCTGCTGGGGATCGAGCCTGCAAGTTGGGCTTGTGCCCTGATCAGAAATTGAACCTGTGACCTCTTGGTACATGGGTCAGCACTCAACCACTGGGCCACACCGGCCTGGTGAAAGATCATTTAATGTTTAACTTTTCTACATCATCATATTTAAAGTAAGATTTTTGTAGACATCATTAGTTGGGTCTGTTGCTGGGTTTTTTTTAATAGTAAAATCCAGAAATCTTTTTTTTTTTTTCTGAATTGTGATTAGTCTATTTACATTTAACATAATTATAGCTAATGATTAAATTTAGTTCTACCATTGAATTATTAGTTTCCATTTAGCCCTCTTTGTGGTTTCTTTTAGCTTTATTTTGTTGTTGTTGTTTTAAATATTCAGCCATAAGAAAGAAGGAAATCCTGCCATTTGTAGCAACATGGATGGAACTTGAGGGGATTATGCTAGAAAAGGAGACTAGAATGGTGGTTACCAGGGTCTTGGGGTAGGGGGTTTGGGGACATGTTGGTCAATAAAACTGCAGCTAGGAGATTTATAATTTCTGAAGATCTCATGCACCCCACTGTGATTATAGCTACCAATACCATATTATATATTTCAAAGTTGCTAAGAGACTGGATCTTTCTAATGTCTTCATCACATACAAAAAAGTGTGAATTATATGACATGCTGGAGGTGTCAGCTAATGCTACAGCGATAATCACATTGCAATATATTAATGTATCAAATCAACACATGGCACACCTTCAACTTACACAATATTGTATGTCAATTATATTTCACTTAAAAAAGAGATGTGTGATTCTTTATGGTAGAAAGACAAGGCTGTTTATAGGGTAACTGCATTAACGTTCTTGAAGTTAGAATTAGGAAGAGCAACTAATTACACCTAATTACACAGTGCACAAAATGACTAGTTAGAACATAGATAAAGGAAAGGCATCTAAAGAGAGTCATGGTAGAGGATGGGACATACGCTTCGCCCAAACTAATCTAAGCTCCAGACATGGCCCCACTGTTACCAGTTCACCTCTAGGCCACCATTCATAACCCTGAGGAGTGGCGTTAGGCCTTTAGTGTCCCTTAGCACTATCGTTTCAAGGATGGGTGGCTCATGAGTGTGACACAACATCACGTTTCCTTGATTCTTACGCTGATAGGATGCAAACTTCATGAGAGCTAGAGATATGCCTGTCGTCTTCCCCGCTTTTCATCTTATGCCTGGAACAGAGATGGGCTCCAACTGCGTGAATGAATGAACTTGACCTCCTCTCAGACGACGCCGACGCCTTCATCCGCGCCCCTCACATCTCTTACAGTCTTTTGAGTTTATGCTAAGTGCTCATTAGTTTCCTTCTGAATTCTAAATCTGAGTACTAAAGTCAAATTTAGATTTTATTGCTCTTTCATCAACTGTCATATTATCTGGTTCACTGGTCCTTTGATTTGCATGGATAATTGGGAAGTGATTTGTAAGAAAAACATTTTAAGTCCTCGACTCCATGGCACGAGTTTCTACATCATAAAATGTATGCAGTTATCACTGATGTTGCATCATTACTTACCTAGAGTTGCTACCAGAGATTCTCAACCTGGCTGCTCTTTATCACCAGGTCCCCCCTCAGACCAATGAAATAGAATGATTTAGGGGTAAAGACAGGGTAGGACATGTTTTAAAATATCTCCAGGTTGTAATAATGTTCAGCCAAAATTGAGAACAGTGTATGTGTTACAGACACGATATTGCTTTCATAATACTTTGCTTGTCTTTGGCTGGGCCCTGGGCTAAATCTAATCTTTGTGTTTACATTGAATTGATTCTGCAGCAAGTTCAGGGGCTGGCAGCTTCATTAGCAAATAACAAAGGCAACCCTCTACGTGTGCTTACAGCTTCAAACCAGCCATCCCAAGATCTAGCTGTTTGTAGTCAGTTAAGATCCATAATCAGAGGACCGCAGGGCTGGGTCACATGCAACACGGAGGGGAAAACTGAGGCTGGAGGGTTCTGTGCGTCAGGGACCAATAGTCAGTTTCCTGTAAAAGCTTTGCTCTGACTTATTTGGAGGACAGACAGCAAAGACCCATTCGATAATATTAGCAGACAGAACATTGATAATAGATAATAAAACCACTCAATTTCCATTCCCCTCAGTCCCAGTACTGGGCTAGGGTTGGCAAGTGAGCCCAATGGTACGGGCCAGACTCCAAGGGGCTCTCAGGCAAGGTTCCGGTTCCGACCGAGAGCCCCATGAGTGCTATACGGGAGTCACTGTCACCACACCAGCCCCTCTGGACCCTGGGCTCCTACTCTGTGCAGCGCTGTGGTGGCCTTGCGCTGGTTTCCCCCCCGAGTGGTGCTTGGTACGCAGCCCGCTAGAAGTTTCTGTGGGTTTTGAATAAAGTTTCTCTCCGGGTATATGTGCATCTGAGGGTAGGACGACGGGATCCTTTGTTTCTTTCGCTCGGTTTTGCTTTATATTTCTGTTCAAATGCCAGCGATGGCTGGCACATCCTGCCAACCGCCGAGGTGTTGCCATCTTCAAGCACAGTTTCAGTGTTCGTGCCACAGTCGTGTCCCCAGAGCGGCGAGGCCTGAGGAAAATTAGACATTAGAAAACAACAAGTAAACAAACAAAACACCCAAGAGAGTGAAGAGGTTTTCTCAACTCTGTAGCGTGGATTCAAGTGTTTTCTGATCCTCTTTTGAAGATTTTGAGAAAGTAAACTCCTTCCTCCCTTCTTTCCAGGAACCACGTCGATGTTGCAGTTTGAAGGCACTTTGATGGGAAACACAGGTCAGTCCCGGATTCCATGAGGCTTCATGCGTCTTCATAGTTTTCAGTTAACTTTTCTGCAAAGATAGAAAACCTTCTGGTTTATTCCATGAAAGTCTCTGTATGTGTGTAGTGTGCATTCTGTATGTATGCTCACGCATAAGTATATATGTGTGTGTAAATAAGTGTATCTGTATATGCATGTACATGTGGATGCATGTGCACCTATGTATGGCTGTGCTCCTATTATATATATATACACACATATGTGTGTACATGCAGTTTTCTTATTAAACAATTTTGCCTTGTTATAAAAAGAACCAAAAAAATATATCATTCATGGCTTCACCATACATAGTTACAGTATTGGTCTGTTTCCTTCTAGAAAATAAGTCTTTTTACTTAATATTGTAGGTTAAGGACAATGCTTCATTTCAGGTATTTTTCTGTCGCATGTCGAGTCTTTGACTGAGGTAGGAGAATGGGATTGGAATCTCTTTCTGCAACTACGGTCTGGCCATAACCCCCCAGTACATAAATCTCTGCAGTTGACACTCCTTGAGAGGAGCTGACCTCCCTTTTCATGATGAGCCCCATAAATATTAAATGGAAAGGGCACGCATTTGCTCTCCTAAGTACTTTTCAACATAGAACGTGTGTAAGGGCGCGTCACGAAGAACTCAGGGGAAGCATTTCAAAGCAGTCCCTGCCCACCTGATTAAAAGGGAAGCTTTGAAAACCAGCCCGCTCTGAACACGAGACCGATCTCTCTCACACAGAAGTGCGGGTGAAGCTCCCTCTAACTCACGGTGAGATACTTTTCCCTCTCAGCCTTTTGCTGGCAGTGAGGGAAGCGCTAAGTATCACGTACGAGCTTCTGGGCTCCTTGCGCTCGGCCTTCGTCTCTGGCTGCCTTCTGGTGTTCCCCTGCGTGCATCCTGGGTCCCTACCCTCTGACACTGTTGGTTGACTACCCTTCAGGCCAGCTCTATGGGCTCGAAGCCAGTGCACTCACCCAGGGCCCTGCTCAGGTGGACCTCACGCTCTGCAGTCACCACCTTGAAATTCTTAATATTTTTCTCTTTGATTTTGTGCTTCGGAGTGAAGTAGCTGGGACAACAGAGGATGCACCAGGACGTGGAGCTTTGGCTCCTAAGTTCCTGCCCAGCTGCCTCCATGTGTCCCTGGGTTAGGGGCTCAGCCGTCTGCTACCGTTTACTTGGCCTACAGGCCTAGTGACTCCTGCCACTCTCTCCTCTCCAAGTCAGGTGAGGGGTGGGCCACTGTCAGCCTTGGCCTCTGCTCCTAGTGGACCCTTAGATGTGGGTGTGAGGAGTTAGAGTGTTTGCAGAAAAACTGTGACAGATTTGTTTGGAAGTAGCAATAAATAGCAAGGCAAATACTTACTCCCATGATCTGGTCTAGAGACTTGTTTTATTTGGGGGAGAATCGTACTCTCGAATAAGGACCTTCATTTAGGACAAGAGGTAAAGAGATCATTTGCCAATGAAACACTATGCATTTTATAATGAATGTAATTTGGGAAATGAGAGTTTAAAGTGATGTTATATCCATCAAAGTTTTTCAGTATCTAATTAATGGCTAAATCATTTGGAATAAAAGTAAAAGAGAGAAAGACCAGAGGAGTAAATAAACAGTGTTGAGGTTAACATTATTTGATTACTTAAGTCAATACTGTGATTTTATTTTTTCTTTTCAAAACTCATTTCATTTGGGTGTTTATACATGTGTGTGTTTATACATTCATGCGTGTGTCTTTGTTTTTAAAGAGTTCTTAAAAGATGGGCAAAGGGTGTAGGTAGGTGGACACCTGCGATAATGTCAACATTAAACATTTTTAATAAAAAGGGCAAAAAATTTAAATACTAACATATAGATGGATGTCTAGGCATTTAGGGATGAGTGTAATTAAGGTCACAATCCCTGGCTTGCTGTGCAGTTCAAGGTCATCAGTGCTCCTGATGATGCATATAGGCAACTGTGAGTATTGCAAGGTGAAGGCACAGAAAGGAAATGTGAACCAGCGTACAATTTGCAGCTTTGCAGGTTATGCAATTGATTTTCCTTAAAAAGCTAAGAACAAATTATTACTAATAGTTTCTAAGCCATAGATACACTCTGTTGTTTATCTAGACTGATGCTTAATGTTTAAGTGGATTTTTCAGAATTCAGATTCTAATTTAGTAAGTGTGAGACAGGACACAACATTCTACATTTTTATCCAGCTACCATGTAATGACAAAACTGCTGGCCTATGGGTCATACTTACGTAACAAGATTCCTGTGGGAACTTTTGTAGGAAGGATTGCTTTAAGACACTTTCTTAGTGCTTTAGGAGATTTTAAAAAATATGTCCGTATTGATTTCAGAGAGAGGAAGGGAGAGGGAGAGAGAGAGAGAAACATTGATGTGAGAAACATCGACTGGCTGCCTCCGGCACGCCCCCTACTGGGGATCAAGCTCGTAACCATAACCTGACCAGCAACAGAACCACGACCTCCTGTCCGTGGGTCAACACTCAGCCACTGAGCCTCACTGGCCGGGAGGATATTTTTTTTAAATTACATTTTCTTATCCCTTCTAGGACCTTATAAGCTTTCTAGAAAGGGATTTCTTGTATCTAACCCTAGGCTTTCAAACTGTAGTGACACATTTCTTCCCCTGTCTTTCTCAGTAAAGAATAGCTGGTGGCTGGTTCTCTTTATTTTCTTAATTCATTTGAGGATTATCACGATGCTGCCCTGCTCTGCCTTTTGCTCTGCCCAGTTTATTTATATACCTCAAGCTGTTTCTCTCTCCCCATCCTTCCTTTCTCCTTCCTTCCTTCCTTTCTTTCTCCTTCCTTCCTTCCTTCCTTCCTTCCTTCCTTCCTTCCTTCCTTCCTTCCTTCCTTCCTTCCTTCCTTCCTTCCTTCCTTCCTTCCTTCCTTCCTTCTTTCCTTCCTTCCTTCCTTCCTTCCTTCTTTCCAAGCGTAGTACATTTCCAAATTGATTTGGAGATATTTCTTGAAATACTTTCTTCGAATTTCCCAAATCGGTTGTTTTTTTTCAGTGTATATCTCTTGCCTGTCTTGGGTACAGGACATTCCACCATTGCGGAGATTCCCTGGTGGACAATATCACAGATATGCATCCCCAAGCTGCTACTATTTAGGGACATAAACATAGAAAGATGTGGAGTTTATTTATGAATGGCACTGGGAAAATGCCAACATGGGAATGCACTGTGGTGGCGTTCTCCAGATGTTGAGAAGTCTGGCTTGGCTTCGGAGCTATTGGTAACTATTTTCTTTCCTAATGTAGTCACAACACCTAAAGGGAATCTTGAGTCCCCAAGCATGAAAGATGCAAAGACGTGATGAACTGAAAGGCCCCTGTGGGTGCAAGTATATGTTGACCGACTGTGACTGTAACAGTGACATTCATTTTCTGCCTCCTGCCAGTGCTAAAATCACGGATAGACAGAAGAGCCAAAGTTAATTGCCTCAGGGAAAAGGTCCCCGTTTTAATTGTCACGTTAAAGTTCACATAGCATTAAAGCTTGGAGCTCAGGCTTATCTCAGCGGCTGGGCTCAGAGGAGCCATGGAATCTCATGTCTGCATCTAATGACTCTCTTCTGGAGAAGTTTTCCACTCCCATTGAGACCGGAATGGATCAACATTTAGCTTAAATTCTAGTTTGAAAACCTCAGCAGGTCCAGGGAGCCTGGAGAGAGAGGAAACTGGGTTTTGTCAGAGGAGGGGAGGTTTGAGTGAGACACACCGAGAAGGATTAGCCCCGCGATGTGGAGATTCAGGTGGGCTAAAGTGACTGATAAAAGTGGTCCTGGTTTATGTTATTATCTCACTGCAATGGCTCTGATAGCAGTGATATGCAGCTTAAAAAAGAAATCATGAGGAATGCCAACACTTGATTGATTGACTAGAGAGCAGGAAGCTGCTGATAACATTAATAACTTGGGAGTGGTAGAGAAAAGTGATATATTTTATGAGCACCTAGCATCCGAATGCAGTTGCCACCTTCCCTACAATCTATATCCTTCCTTCTTTCCCTCAATATTACATTTCCCAGGCAAATCTGTAGTTACTGAAAGGGCGAGCAGATAACCTGGGCTCTAATTATGAATGCAAGTTAATCATTTAATACCACCGTGCGGCCTTGGACAAATTATATAGTATCTTTGAACCCCAGTTTCCCCATTTTAAAGGTGAAAACAATATTATGCATCTTGCAACTTAAAAATGATTGAAATTATTTTTTTGGTACTAAATGAAATATTGCATGTAAAGACATTCTTAACACCATGTAGATGGTAGGCCCTTAACAATTTGGGGAACCTGAGACAACTCTACCTGATCGAACATCCTAATTCATTTACTCTAAGTTTTCCTAATCTGAAGTTGTTTAACTGTGTCCTGCTTGAGGTTTTCATATTTTCTCCTAAGTGTGTAAGAGATTTGCCTACTAAATGAGAAAGTCAAGGCCTTAAGGAATGGCATTATCTTGTCTGTTCCTTTAAATTTCCTGCAGAGATCCAGATAGTTGTGTTCTGTTCAATTCAGTTTATATTTATTGAGCTCCTGCTAGTACTAGGCATCCTACCGGCCACTGTGGAGTGCACAGCAGTGACTAGGACATGGGACCCATCATAAGAAAATGTAGTATTTATTAGAGACCTAGCTAATTATAGTAAAAGAAGACCGTGGTAAACACTGTGGAAAAGATAAGATCAATACCCAGTGAGAGTAATGAGGAAGGAGTAAAACTAATTTCTTGCCCAGCTGGTGTGGCTCAGCAGTTGAGCATCAACCTAGGATCCAGGAGATCTCGGTTCCATTCCTGTCAGGGCCCATGGCCAGGCTGAGGGCTCGAACTCCAGTCAGGGTGCAGGATGCGGCTGATCAATGACTCTCTGATCATTCATGTTTCTACCTCTCTCCCACTCCTTTCCTCTCTCTCTAAAAACAATCAATAAAAACACATTAAAAAACAAATAAACAAACAAAAAACTAATTTCTTTTTATTAGATTCTACCACACCTTAAAGGAAAAAGATGTTTCGGACCTCTGTGTCAACCTCTTGTCCTTCTGGAAGAGATCAAGGGCAACGCTGAATTGCTGGTGGTAGAGGGTGAGGCTAACCCATGGTGTTGGGTCATGGTTCCTACCTTATGGCAGCACAGAAAGAGTATTGCACAGCCCCTTAGTCCATACTCCTATTTCCGGGCAAGACATTGACTCTTTCAACACAAGTAGTTGTTATTTTTTAAAAATATATCTTTATTGATTTCAGAGAGAGGAAGGGAGAGGGAGAGAGAGAGAGAGAAACATCAGTGATGAGAGAGTCATTGATCAGCTGCCTCCTGCACGCCCTCCCACTGGGGACCGAGCCCGCAATGTCTCTGGGTATCTTCCCTAAACCCTCTCAGCTCATCCAAATTTCCTGTACGTTGAAGCGCACAGAACTGTCTTGGGCACCGGGGAGGCTGCAGCCAGGACTTAGAGCAAAGAAACCGTGCTCCCTCAGCTCCCTCTTACGCAGGGCCTCCCCTTTGTTCCATTTGAACGCAATAAGATGCAAGCTACCTTAGCAAAAGTATGGCACTGCCAGCTCGCAGTCAGTTGGCCAAAACTCCAAGATGTTTCACTGAGAAGACTAAGGAATTTGTGTTGGCATTTGAGATTGACAACAACTGGCCCCTTAAGTGTTTCTCTGCCTCCTAAGATTGTATCTGAATGGACCACCCAGCCTTCTGTGTCCTGCTTGCCCCCTTAGATGGTGTGGCATTGGGCTTTCCGTATCAGAGCTAGCAGCAAAGCAAAGCAAAGCAAACCCTGCTTGCTGTCTGCAGGATTTCCCCCTCCTGGGTTAAATACGGTTAACCTTTGGAATACAGTAATACCATATACAAACATCTAATGAGGCTCTTTGACTTAGGTCTTTAAGGTTTTATTTACCTGAGCTGTTTTCCTTATGCTTGTAAAAAAAAAAAAAAGACAATGGCTAGGATTAATCCCGTCTCTCTTTTGTTAGGAGACCAGTGGACTGTCAGTCCAGCTCACTAAGACGCTGTGATTGTGTTGTGTGAGCGTTTTAGCCACATAAAAGCAGACAAGTTGCTGCTCAGGCTCATCTGGGTTGTAGTCTAGGCGAACATCACTGACACTATGAACAGCCTCTCACAGCCTCCAGGAACTATTTCCTACATGTGCAGAGGGGAGTGGGAGGCTATTATCTGTTCATAGGTGATATGCATCGTATTTATTATGACTGTTACCGGAGTGGGAAAATCAACCACCAGAAATAAATCTACTCCCAAATAACTCCCTAGAATCATGGGGCGGGAAGGGAAGCATTCTGGATAAGTGTTGAATGTCCTGGGCTGGGAGTCAAGACACCTGCTACTAATTAGCTAGATAAAGTCTTTTTGGGTCATGTTCCCAGACACAGACACACAGGTTGTCTCTGCATAGCTCTGAGGAATCAAGAAGGTCCCCACAGTACCTTGAGAAGCAGAGAGAGAATTTGGAAATTTTGTACAGCTCCTAATAATTCTTCTTAGAGATAAGAACCCCTTAGAGGTATATATACTTGGATTCGAACACCAGCTCTGCCCCTTGCCAGCTGTGTGACCTTCTTTGACCTCTTAATATTCATTTTTCTCATCACAAGATGGAGATAGTGATAAATACCATATTGGCTTTTTGAGGTGCACAAAGGAGATAATTGTTTCATTGCTCTCCAGTGCCTGACATTCAACACATAGACACAAGTGGAATTGTTTTTAGTCTGGATCTATTAAATAACCAGCTGAAACTAGAGATTAAATCTATCAAGAGAAACCTAAACTGAAAAGTATAATGGGGACAGAGAGAAGAAGGCTTGGGAGAGTTGAACGGGATAAGCTTGTCTAATAGAGTTGATGAGAAAATTTAGTGCTGAAAGGAAGGGGTTAAACCCTGGTGTTTTCGGGTGGGAAGTGGTACAACAAGGCTTGATGTAGAAAAAGATGTATTTAAAACAACGAGCGAAGCAGATGCCTCTATCATTTGCTACCTTCCTAGCCTCAGTGGATTTGGGGGAATTAATGAACTAATATCTATGAAGTACTTAGAGACTATCAAATGAAAGAACCATAGACAGTCCAAGTAGTATAATACTTGTATTAAACATTTATTGAACATGGTAAGGGATATATAGGTAGCTATACTTTCTACCCAGAGGCTCTAGAATATAATTGCAATGTTTTTTATTAATCATCTTGAGGACAGAGGGAATTCTAGCTAAACAATACATGTGAAATATCTCTGAAGAATTCAGGTGGATATTGCATCTGGTCACCATAACTTGCTTTCTGAATTTCTAGAACATAATTTCAGTGTTGTCATTATACTAATATTAATTATAATAATAAAAGTAAAAAAATAATATGCTAGACACTCTGGTAGGTACTTCATATGTGGTAATGCTAATCCTGACAACAAATCCTGAGAGATAAGATAAATATTCCCATTATAGAGATGAGCAAGTTGAGGTTGAGGAAAGTCATTCAGTATTGCACAGCTAGCAGGTAATGTATTTGATTCTATAAACCATCAGACTCGCTCCTGTAGCATTTTTTTTTCATTATAATTTAAGAGCTGGATAGGCTGGAAGTATACAAGAAATATGACTCTAGTTTCTCTGTCTTAAACTAGGTCTTAACATAGAACCCATTGACCCGCTCTAAAGTCTTTATGGATTGCCATTCAATTCTTCATGAACTTGTATATATAACATGTTTATGCAGTTTTTTGGGGAATATGTCTAGAAACTTTACCAGATTCTTGAAAGAGTTCATAATCCAAAAAAAATGTAACAACCACTGTACCCAACTTGAGCTAAATTTATGTATTGGACAGGTTGCAGGAATGCGCTTAGCATGAGCCTAATTCTTAACTGCTTAGCTCAGGTGTCAGGATAGTCAGGCACATGTGCGTGTGTGCTGCGGGGGGTAGGGGGTGGGGGGCAGGTGTGGGGCTGGCTGGCGGCAGATTCAGGACCTTTCCTCCCTGCAGCTTTCCTCACTTGACTGTTACTCTTCCTGTTTCTCAATTTTGTTTGTCTCGTTTTTTGTGAACCAGAGATATCAGAGAAACTTCTAGTGGCTGTATCCAGCCTAGTCCCAGACCTCTCTCAAATGCTAGGTCTTCTGATGTGTGTCCCCTTACTCTCAAAGAAGAGCTATCTACACCCTCAAGTGCACGTCGCAGTAGAAACCCCCTTCCCCGCATTGTACCGCACAGGAATTTTCGGTGTATGTGTTCATGAGCTTCATCAGACTTCGCTAATAAACAGGCAAGCAGTTGGATAGATGGGTGGACTGACGGCGAATATGCCTGTTCTACTTTAGAAAGCTAAGACATTGAAGATGTCTTAGTAGGTAAGAACTCACTGACGCGGGGCTGGGTCATATATACAAAGGCACGTTAGGAAAATCGAGGAGGATGGCAAGGGCCCAGGCACTACACATGAATTGGTACTTTCCTTATACTAATGGGTATAGAGGATGAGCTGGGATAATAGAATTTTGAAAAGGGCATAACTTCTCATTTAGGATTATGCAGCGAGGTGATCGGGAAGCCATGCGAGCCGCAGAACCCCGACCAAGCCTCTGAGAAAGGCACTCCGGCTGCCTTCCCAGCCCGTTCCATGTGACTTGCCCTAATGAGAGCGACAAGGTCCGTGCCCACCCCTAATATTAGCGCCTGAGTGATGCATTCAAGTTGCCACCTGCCCGTATGCGCTACAGAGCCTTGGAGGAGCCTAATGGGGCAGGAGAAGGCCTGCTGCTTTGGAGCGCCTTGGGCAGTGACAAGGATGACAATCTTAAACGGCCTGTCGGGTAGCCCGGGAAGATTCCTGGCTCGTCAGCCTGGCCAGTCTCCGAGTTAGCGGCGAGCAGGGGGACTGTCCTCACTGGAGCCCGTCCTGGCGAGGGTATTCCCATCTCCATGGGGACCCTGTCCTCTTGCCAGTAGCAGAGCTAAGTCCGCCCCAACACTGTCGAGGGCTCTCTGGAAGCCTCATCAGAACCTCCAGCAGGATTTAGGTGTAACCCACAAGGGGTGACACGAAAGAATAAGCATTTCTGAATTTTACTGAAAGCCCCTGAACTCCAGGACTCACCAAAGAAAATCCAACCTGTGGATAAAATGATAGAAGTGTATTTGACAGAGGCGGTTAGGTGTTTGCCCAGTAGGGTCATCTGTGTTTTTAGACTTTCTAAGTTATCCTGGAATATCCTTTCAGCTTTCCAATAAACCTCGTTGCCTGACGTATCAGGCTAATGAAACTCCAAAATAAAGGGAAGTTGTCTGGGCCACTTTGGCGGAGCGCCCCTGACCTTTCAGGAGGTGAAAGCAGCGTCGCCTGTGCATTTGCTCTGCTCTGACTTAATGATTGTGCTTTTTGGTTTTTTCTTTGTCTGATGTGTTCAGTGAGGGTTATAGTAGGAAAGTTCTGAGACTTTCGCCTAGGGAAATAAAAAGAGAAAAAGCATGTTTGTGACCTGAACGATCACCCTTCCCTTTCTAAATGGGCATGTTGGCGCATTCCTTGAACCCAGTGGCCTCTAGGGAAATTCTTGTCTGTGTCAACATTGAGGCTACAGAGAGAAGTTTTTCTCTTTTTGGTATCAGTTTATCACTAAAGTTTCACATCTTTGGGGGGACTGTTTGTCTTGTCTGGTTTTTATTTCTTGTATAGTTTTTCCTTTCCTGTCATGTAAGAAGCCATGGACTCGTCCATGAGAACCTGTCAATGTTGACAATGCATTTTTTTTTTATGAACCAATGTCAGCCCAATACATTTAATAACAAATAAAATAAAATTAAAAGAAGAGGCTGGGAATGCAAAATATATGACTTCATTTCCTTGTCACAATCGTGATTTTTTAATCTCAGTTTTTGAAACAGAAGTAACCTGTATACCAAGCAAAAACAAGCACGTCTACTCCAGGCACAGTTGGTGACTTCTGAAATGTGTAAGCTGGCATTTGGGGTTCAGTTCAGGTGCAAACTGACTTCCCAGGTGCTGAGCTGAGGCAAGGATGAAGGTAAATAAAAAAGGGGGGGGGGGGCTGGCGAGTATTAACTCTAGACAGTAGCATGGAAGATGCAAGGGTCCCAGCTCCCGAGCTGATAGGCGGAGACTCATGTCCAAGTGCAGGAAGCCCAATGTCTGTGCCTCACGCTCGTGAACTGCAGAAAGAGCTGCTCTGTTCACCGAGAAAACACCCCCCTAGAAAACCTCTGCACAGAGGGAAACCCAGCAGACCTCAGGCATGTTCAGAAGAAAATATCAATATTTAAGGCACACTTTCAGCTGGAAAAATAAATTTATTTCTTTTCCCCACAAATCAATGTGTTCTCCAGATTTTACGATGTCCTTCAGTGAGCCGCTGTCCTTCCAGTCCCCCAAATTATAAAACTCGAAGCCTTCGAGCTTTCTGCACTCTTTTATTTCCAAGCATTACCAGCGATAAAAATACTGGTAGTAATAATAATATGCGGCGTCCACTGAGATTTACTACGTTCCAGGCACCTTGTGAGTTTTAACTCTTTTAAGATATACAACAAGCCATTGGAAATTAATAGTCCCATTTTAAAAATGAGAAAACTGAAACAAGGAGACAACAAACAGCTCTCCCAAGGACACACACTTAATAAATAATGGGGCCAAGATTTGTACCCAAACAGTCTGTTTCTGGAACTCACGCTCTTTAGTGCTCCATTATACAGCTACCAATTCCTAGTTATGTGAATGCGAATATATTCCATTCCAATGGAACAGGTTCCATTTCTTTCACAAGTTTATTTCTTCACATACACTGGTTTTGTTCGAGCGCCGCTAAGCAACCTCTGGATGAGCCCCCTGACCTCAGTTTCCCTCTTCTGTTTCATCCCTTGCGCCTTCGGGATCTGTAAGGACCAGAGTGTTGGAAGCAGGCACATGGGCTTGACAATAATACAGAACCTAGGTTTAGGCTGCAAATCTATTATTGGGATCTTTTGCCAGTTGTTTACCTTTCTAAGTAATTTCAATATTTTACCTCATGAGGCTTTATAAGAATTGAATTTTAAAAATGCAGTGTTGCCCTGGTCAGCATGCGAGAGGCAACTGAGGGACGAGTCTCTCTCACATCGATGTTTCTCTCTCTCTCTCTCCCTCTCCTTCCCTCCTGTCCACCCTTAGAAAAAAGAAAAAGCCAATGGGAAAAAAAGTCCTCAGGGGAGAATTAACAACAACAAAAAATGTAGTGGATTGCACCTGGCGTGTGTTAGGTTTTCTGTAAATTGTGGTTTTCTTGCCAAAACAAACTATATATGGTAGGAAATAAATAAGCAACATACTCCCAACCCCTGTTCACATCCGTCTTGGTGTAAAAAACAACAACAAATCCCACCCTTTCCAGCATAGTATTCAGGATCCTCTAAGATCTGAACTCAACCAATCTTTCTAATTTTATTTTGTAGTTATTTTTAGGTAGTTTATTCTACAACACTATCAAATTATTTTTGAGATGTACCTTTAGATTTACCCTATTCCACAGCCTTACCCACAGAATTTTCTCTGTGCAGGATGCATGCTGTTTAAATTCCATTGACGTCCCAGTGGTTCTTCAAAGCCCATGCCCTCTTTTAATTATTACTCTCAAGCACAGTGGTGGCCACCTGAGTCTAAGTATCTCCAGACATCCTATCTAAAGCCCATAAGATCAACAACGGGTAGAAATAAAACACAGGATCCACCCATTAGGTATATTTTTAGGAGACAGATGTTCAAAAGAGAAATTAACACTAAGTTATAAAGATTTCCCACCATAGCCCCAAGCCTGTGAAAATGAAAGGCAGTGAGGGGGAGGGTGGGGTTAAGAGACTGCAAGGAAAAGAAGAGAGAAGAGCCAGAGACAAAGAGGAATAACTTCAGAAAGAGAAAGTACGACACTAAGGACAAAAAACAAGAAAAATGTCAATCTGAAACATGGTCATTCACACTATCGGCTACGGGGAAGTTGCTTCTTTTTATTGGATTATGTCACCTACTTTGATAAAGTAAATTTTTAAGTTGGATCATGAAGCAAAACTCAATTATTCTATATAAAGAAGATATACCTAAAATATAAATATCTGAAATAAAAACTAAAAAGAAAGATATAGCAAATCTGTACTAGTCAAATGAAAACCATAAGAAAGCAGAATTTGGAAACTTAATATCAGACAGAATTGAATTCAAGCAAAAATATTGAACAAAACCTATATTGATGTATTATAATTTGAAATTTGTGACTCACAATGAATATTGGACAGTTATGATTATCTGTTTGAAATAATAGAGATAAAGCTATATAAAGCACAAACTACAGGAACTGCAAGAAGTAGATAAAAACAATAATAGAATATATCACTCTCAGAATATGACAGGTCAGAGAAAAATAATGATTGGAACATAAAGTACCAATAAGATAGATCTTATACATGCATATAATTACCAGATGATAGAAAATGTCTCCTTTTCAAATACATAGGGGTCATTCATAAAAAAATTGATCATATATAGGATCACAAACAAAACAACTGTAAGTCCGATAAATCGGAAATATCAGAAACACAATATTCTTATTATAATGCAAAGCAAGCACAAAATCCATCAATAAATTGGGATATATTTAAATAAAATAAATACCAAAAAAATTAAACCTTTTATATTAAAAACTCTTGAGTGAAAGAACTTCAGAACAAAATAAGAGAATTTAAGAAAAATAGTGATAATGAAAATAAGACATGACAGAGTATATGAGATATCCAAGGAAATCCCTAAGAAAATAAATCTAAGAAACAACAAGGGAATTAAAATAATACACAAGTAATATCTAACCAAAGAAAACCTAAAGAAAACAAGTATCAAAAGGGAAAAAAATAAATCTTATCAGTAATTACATTAAATGTAAATGAATTAAACACTCCATCCAAAGGATATGTTCAATAAAAAAACAGCAAAGTGCTTATTTTTGCAGGAAGACACATAGGAAACAGAATGCAGCGAAACTGGTTACCCACAGGCCGGACAAGAGGCGGGGAGAGGGGAGGGGGGGAGCCGTGCAAGAAGGAAGGGAGAGAAGAGCTTTGACATTTTCTTGCAAACAATTTTCTGTACAGTTTTGACATTTGGAGGCATATTAATGCTATCTACATATTCAAACAAATTAAGTCAAGATGGAAGTTTAAAAAGAAAAATCTGAAGCTAAATGCCAACATACAAATAAAACCATTTAATTTCCAAATAAATAACACAATCACACTGAAAGGTGGGGAAAAAGAGCTAAACCACGTACTTTTTGAACAAGGAACTTTGACTATATGCCCTTAGTTGGGGGGTGGGGAGGGGTGAAGGAGTGGAAACAGATCTGGAATTCTTTTTGATAGGTTAGGATTTTTTCAGTGGTATAGATGTAGTAGTTCTAAAATTATTTGATGTGATTATTTGATGTGACAACTTTTAGTATTGAACAAGTGTGCAACTGTGTTAATTTTGTTGGAATCCAGAGTTTTTACTGTAGAAGAAAGATACAGATATTAAATGGGAGAAGGCAAGGGCTTGTGGGGTTGCATTAGCTTTGGAGATAGTGATGTGGCCCGAGACCCGGGCCTCACAGTTTGAGGACTTTGCCTTGTTGAGCATATGTTTTAGTGTATTCCGCCATAAACTTTAAGTGTATTTTCACTCAGTCCCCAAATATTTCAATTTTTCCATATTCCTCAGACATTTCCTAGGGTGAGCAGATATTTTACCTTCCAAATCTGGACTCTTTTAAGAGTGAAAGTCTTACTAGCAGTAACTCTAATAGTTCCAGGAAAGATGAGACTTTCTATACATATACCTCAGGCCACATTGATTGTATTTCCCCTTTAGCAGCTTTCATCTTGTAAATACATTAAAAGGAAAGAAGAGTAAACCTGAACTGGGTCCCTCATATGTCCTTGAAAATAGCCTTTCCTTTTCAGGACCAGCAATCATAGGAGGCGAAGTTATCCTGAAACATACATCACTGGGTTGGTTAAAATCTAATGCCCATCATTGATTAATAAGAGACTCATTTCTCTCATTTGTAAAATGTGGGGAAAATAATTATTGGTTGGTATATAGTTCAACAAGTTTACCTATTATAAAGTATCTGGAGTAGTTCGTTGCATTGAGTAAGTGGTATTATTATTTTTATTGTCACTTTCACTGTTATTACTGTTTTTCTTTAGCATTGACCTCCAGGGTTAGCTTGAAAACAAAATCTAATTTGTCATCAATAAACCATTACAGATCAAGTCATCTATGAATTTATTTAAACCTCTAAAGGAACCATAATTTCTGTTTCACTTCTTAAAATAATGAGTTCCATAAACTTTATTACCTGCTGTGCACCATGACATTTCCTTTAATTTGTTTTAACTTAGCTCTTCCAAACATCAACAGATTCCTCACAGTTCTAATTACCTAGTGTTTTGTATATAAGTCTGTTTTGATCTAATGCATTCCCTTAAAATTTCTATAGCTGTCAATCACAGCCTTTCAAACATTATCATTCTAGATCCAATGATTTTATTTGTATTGCTTTTAAATTCCATTTAAATCCAGAAATCTGAAACCTAGCCCTAGGTTCATGAGTCAGATGGAGAAAGAAGGTTGCATTCAAGGTCTTCTCACTTACGGTCTCTATGACCTAAGCCTTTAGAAGGGGTCCTGAGGTTCTGGATGTTTTTGGTCACCAGCTCAATAGAGAGAAGACTTTACATAAATGATGCTTCCCATGAGTGCACATATTAGCATTATTACACTATCATATTGGTATGGAGCCTCTCCCTCAAATTGAAGGGAGGCTTTTCAGAGAAAAACGTTCCCTCCCTTTCTGCGTGTTCCATCATATTTTAGCTTTGTCTGGGCTTTAGACAGATCATTGCTCCAAAGAGTGGAACAGTAGAATCAATAATATACATTTTCTGAGTGCATTTTAGGGATTAACATGGTGCTATCTATTTGTGAGAGAGACACAAAGAAACAAGAGATGTGATTTATATCTTTGTGGCCCAAAGTCTAATAGAGTGAACTAGAAAAAGACATGTTAAAACTAGAAAACAAGACCATGCAGGCTGCATGCCCTGTACAAGTCAGAAAACAAGTTAGCGTAGGAAGGAACTGGTACACCTCACTAGTACACTCAGAATCCTTGATGAGGGAGGGAGCAAATCAGAGAAAAATGTATACTATATATTAGTTTACCAGATATGTATGTACATGTTATTTTATAAATATTTAATGCACATAGTTTGAAAAACAGCTATGGAAGCTTTATAATTTAAAAAGCAGTTTCCTGTCCCACCCTTCCCTCATAGCAATCCCCAGATGCAAGTCATGTTCAACTCTTAGAGATGTTTTCCCCTAATATTAGTGGTAATATTTCAAAACAGCATTTACGTAACACTAATCTCTACTTTTTTTAAGTTTCACATAGTTTCTATTGACTTTCAACATTTTAAAAAGGGATTTCACTTTCTTCAACTTTCTAAACACATGTATTCTCACATAGGCACATAACTTCTTTCTCATACGTGCAAACTTTCTTTTCTCACATTTTCCCAATAGCTATGCTACAGGTTTAACTTAAAAATATAGTTACTTAAATATTATTTCCTGCCTAGCTAAGCAATTTTAAGTTTAACATTCCTTGAAAATTTAGGCTTACATTATTTTCTGTAAAATAGTTTTATTTTACTTGGGGTTGACAGGTGAGTCGGTCCTGAACCCCGCCTTCTCTTTCCCTCCCTCTCTCTTCCCCCTTTTCAGGGACCTAAGATCCCTTTATGTACAAACAGTCTTTCGGTGGCGTAAATATCCTCTGGAGTTTGGTGACTAAACTCCCATCTGTCCATTTTTATTCCTTGGAGACACCCTCTGGCTGCCCTTGCTCTTCACAGTGTGGGCTGGTGCGCGCCAGGCCTGCTACCCACGTGTGGTCCTCAGGGGCTTTCACCATCATTTGGGGACCCCCGCCCCCTCTCTCCTTTATTGAATTCCTTATTTCTTGACTATCGTGTCTCCTGATTCTTGGTTTGTTTCCTCATTTTGATGAAGCATTTCCTTCAGCAGCCTCCCTAGAAGGCACGCTCGGGAAGTAACTGCTTGAGTCCTCGCACATCTAACGTTGTCTTCGTCTTTAACTTATTTTATGGTTTAGCTGGAGAGGATTCTAGGTTGGGAACTATATTTCCCCAGAATTTTGAAAGCATTGCGGAATCCTCTCCTGTCTTCTAACACCGATGCTGACAAAAGATTCCGGATCCTCTGTCTGTGACACTTTTTTCTACCCAGAAATGTTCAGACTCTTCTCCCCAATATTTTTGAAACTTGTCAATAATATGCTCTGATGTGTTTCCTTTATTTTTTCAGGCATTGTCCTAGCTTTATGTTGAGCCCGTCAATCAATAAGCCCGTGTTCTTCAGTTGTGTGAACTTTATTTTATCTTTTTTCTTATTTATTTAGTTACTGTGCAGATTTATTTCTCTGTTTTCTCTGTTCTTGTTGCTTCCTCTCTTAATATAAACATAAGAGCCCTGAATTGCCTTATTTTTCCTATTCTTGTAGCTTTATTTTATTTTATTTTATTTTATTTTATTTTATTTTATTTTATTTTATTTTATTTTATTTTATTTTATTTTATTGCTTTCTGGGACTATTCTTTGGATCTAGTCTACAGTTCTGAATTGAATTTTTATATCCGCTCTTGTATTTTTAATTTGTAAAGAAAAAAAAATAACTTGAATCTTGTTTCTCTGATGACCGAAAACAATGTTTAAAAAGTTTTCTTCTGATCCTTCAATTGCTTTTCACTCCTCCAATTTCTGTTTTAAACATCTTTGTTTTGATCTTCACGTGAACGGTGTTCCTCACACACCTGGTCTTGTTAGCTGATGCTTAATACTTAAGGGCCGAGTTCCCAGCCAGCTCCCGGGCTGTGTCCTCGGGCCCCCTCCCCGTGGGTGCGGCGGCCTCAGCTCAGTTACTCGGAAAGGAATCAGCAACCTGGGGTCCAGGGAGCTCTGATCAGGAATCACGAGCTTCCTGATGAAAGGGGCTCGGCCTACAGCAGGTGCATCTCCCGGAGCAGGACTGGGCTGGCTGGGCCGGTGGGGAAGGGGCTGGCATGGTGCGGGGACAGCTGCCATCCCACAGGAAGGCTCCAGTCAACCCCAGTTCCCAGTAACCCGTTAGGACTGGTGGCCACCTCCTCCAGGGATAAGTTTCTAGGTGCCTGTCTGGAAGAGGAGGGGCAATTTCCCCTCAGCGCTGGGTGGAGGGGTATCTAGAGTTCAGGGGCCAGGAATGGGTTTGCCAGATAAAATGCAGGATACCCAGTTATAGCTGTCTTTTTAAAAAACAATGTTTTTTCTATATGGATTATGACCCAAATCAAAATATTAGTGGTTGTTTACCTGAAATTCAAACTTAACTGATTATATGCAATTTTTTTTCTTCACTTTCTAACCCTCATGAGCCTAATTTGGAATTAATGAAGACTTTTAACACTATTGTTGATTTTAGGCCAGTCTGCATTTCTACCTTCCTAAGCTGAGTCACTAAATTTTGAAGCTTTCTGGGGTTCTTTGGTAAAAAGAAGCCTGCTTCTGGCTCCTTCCTGCCCCCAGTACCACGGTAGGTTTGGTTTTCTCTTTATACCAACACAGTTAACATTTCCCAGCGTGTTTCCAGACCCTAAAATGGTGTTGCTGTTTCCTCTCATTTTCTCTATATTTGAGGGTTTATATTAAAACACAAACACACAATCACACACAAACTTTTTGTGTCCATTTTGGTGGAATTTCACATGTCCTTCAATTCACTATGTCTAATCAAGATTATTTAATAATATTTCTAAGTATGCTAATAAGAAGTCACAATAGAGATCTCATCATAGCTGTCTGGTTAAAAATAGAAGATTCACTACATTTATTTATTTCCCCTTTCTCTCCAAACCCAACTAAATGATGCCAAGGAATTTTAAAAAGTAACAATTATGGGAGAATAGGTTGTAACTAGTTTTTTGGAAGACTGAATGTATTAACTGACTGTCCACAATGGATGGAGTTTCAACTCGGTACCTGGACAAGGGAAGACTGCTAAGAAGAATCTGGTTTTTCCCACTTCTCTCTGAGGCTGCACATCCTTTGGAAACACCAGGTGCCACAGCAATTGGAGGTGAGAGGCTAGATTGACAACAGGTTTACTGAGTAAGAGTCTGAACAGTATATGGGAACCCCTCAGGCACCTTCCCCTGTGCTGGGCATCCACCGAACTCCCCCCATCACATCCCACCTGGATGCAGGACAGGTCACTGTCCAAAGTGCAAATGGCAAGGGCTTGTCGTGCATGAGCACAGGAGAGGGCAGGGGTGATCTATGAGGCCCAAAGCAGGGAGATTAATTAAAAAATACTGATGGGGAGGACCTCAGTGTCCTGCCTTCATTTTGCTTCCAGACTTTTCCCAGGCATATATCTTCCCACCTCACCTGAGAAATTAGGAGACGTTCTGGGGACACAATAGGCCAGAGTGAAGATCTCCCTCCACATGCTGATACTGAAGGGTCCCCTAATGAACAGGACAGCCCATGACTTCACTGACCTTCAGTGCTCCCCAGAACTCAAGAGGCCTACACATATCCACACAGATAATCTAGTCAGCTATTTATGGCCTTGCTCTTTAATGTAAGTAGACTGTACTATGAAATCATGGATCACCAGGCTGCGGGCTTTCGAAGAAAGCTACATAGAGCACACAAAACTTCAGAACAGGATTATTCACATTTTCTGCAAAGAATCAGGAAATAGTAAATCCATCAGAAAGAAGAATGCTAAAACTGCAGCAGCCAAGTAAGAAAGAGAAGCTGTATGTTCAGCATAAATAGGAGAATAATTAAAAAGTTGGAAGATAAAATTAAGGAAGGCTCCCCCAAATGTAAAACAAGTTAAAAGAGCAGAAGGAAGATAAAATTAAGGGTAAATTAAGGATATGTGCAGACAGTTCAGCATTCAAATACAAGTTCAAAAACTAAATAGAGCACAGGGGAGGAAATGACCAAAGGAGAAATCTGAGAAGATTCTCAGAACTGACAGATGCATCTGCTTGTCCAGAGCATTTGAATTCCCAGTATAATAAATCACACACACACACACACACACACACACACAAGAATATTATTCAGAAATTTCAGAGCCATGGGACACAAAGGAGACTGATCACACAAAAGATACTGGATTCAGAACACTGATGAATTTGTCATCAGCAATTTGTGATTCCAGAAGATAGGAATTCTGAGGGAAAATGACTTCCAATTTAGACATCTATATCTAGCCAAAATATCCACTAATGTTTAGGACCCTGACTCTCAAATTTTAATATAAACACAAGTCAACTGGGGACCTTGTAAAACTATAGAGCTCACTCAGTAGTTTGTAGGTGAGGCCCTAGATTCTGCATTTCTAACAGGCACCCCCCCTAAACCGAGGACATGGGGCCCTGCTTGTCAGTGACCCACACTTCGAGGAGCAAAGCTTTAGAAGATGGCTGAGAAATCTAAGGGAACAACCAGTTAAGAATCCATCACAGTTGCTAGAAGCAGGTGAATAAATACTGGGAGCTGGTAAATGGAAACCCCACGGCCACAGACATGCAAAAAGCCCAGAGAACAACCCTTTCAGGCTACAGCAGATGGACAGAGAGGATGAAGTAGAGTTTTTCGTGGGAAAACATGAAGAAGCAGATATTTTTAGAGATTTAAGGAGGAAATTATTTCTCAGGTACTGGAGATAACTGGGGGATTTGGAAAAATAAAACAGTCTTAGGTACATAGAATATGTGCCAATTTAAACAGAAAAGGCAGTTATTCTAGGGAAAAAACAAGTGCACAGAAATAAAACATACTCATAGGATAATGCCTTGGCTCAGTAGTGAACTATATTTATAAGGTCATTATTTCAGCCACAGTTTGTGTTAGTTTGAAATGTTAGTAGAAAGGGCAAAATATGTGTTGGTGGCCACTAATGAGAAAGGAAATAAATAGAGCCTATCTAAAATTAATAAAAATGAAACCACAGAAGCATATTTGTTGAAATTTATAGGATAACACAAAAGAGAAGTCTAAATACTTTGAAAGAGGCTGCTTCTGGGGAGATGGATGAGGGGCTGGGAAGGCGTAAGGCAAGGGACTGCTGTTTTTTTTCATTTTAGGTTTGTGTGACTTTAATATCCCATATGTATTACTTTGATAAAAATTGAGTATGTGGCTGTGCAACTGTGTAGTCAATACTATGACTGTAGAAAAAATGGTAAAATCTTATTTTTGTGTTCATCCTGCTGGGTCATGGCACTACGGTTAATTTTATCATTTGTTTTTCTTAGAAGGTGTCTGAAGGCTTGGGGAGCTAGATTTGGGAACTCAGTGCCCATTCATCGCTGAGTCTGATGGGTTTGCTCCTCATGTCCCATCATCTCCACCAGCAGACAGGGCCCCAGCCCCACAGGCCCAGGCAAGGAGATTAAATCAGAAGGGCAACTGGATCTCCCGTATCGACTCATCCTGACAAGCCACAAGAAAAGGGCACTCGGTGCTTTGTAACAGGCCGGTGGCTAGATCCAGGAGAGAGAATTTTCATCAGTGAGAAAATAAGTGCCGCTATTTTGCAAAATAACAAAAATAGGCCAAGGTATTTTTATCCTAGGATTATTTATAAAACTCTATGATAAATTTGGAGTGAGAGATAATGCGTTTCACCAAAGAACTGGCCCACTTTAGGGGATGCTACCGGCTTTCCCAGCCATAATCGCTCCATGCCAAGAGCTGCAGGGCCATTCTCAGTTGCACACACTGCAGTGAAGTAGTTAATCCCAAACACCTCAATACTTCCAAACAATCATTTAAACCTACCATTGGAATTCACTTACTTTTCCAGAGGATATTTCAACTGGGCTAATATTTGTCTGAACATCCTGATTTTATGCTTCTGCTACTACTCATGTGACTAATAGCTGGAAATGGGTGAAGTTTATAAATTTGCAATGAGTGGGAAAGAAGGAAAATAATTTTCTCTTTGCAAATATGACACTAATTTCTGCTGCAGGTGGAGACAATAGCAAAATTTCTCTGTGTGTGTGTGTTCCATGACATTGATTTGGCTCCAACTCCTAGTCACCCTATGAATGAGCAGCGTAAATAACATCCTGCCCTCAGTAGGCCTGCTCAGAGCCTGTAGACTCATGCCTGTGGCTTCCTTTATGGAGTCCATCCATCCATCCATCCATCCATCCATCCATCCATCCATCCACCCACCCACTCATCCCATATTTGGTCTTCCTTTTTTTCCCACTGCCTTCTGTTTTTCCCAGCATCATTGTCTTTTCCAAAGAACCCTGCCTTCTCATGATGTGCTTGAAGTAGGACAGCTTTAGCTCTGTCACTTTTGCCTCCAAGGATGATTCAAGCTTAATTTGCTCTAGGAGCCACTTGTTTGTCTCTCTGGCAGTCCAGGGCATTCACAGAGCTCCGCTCCAACACAGAGCCCAAATAGCTTGAATTTCCTTTCCCTTTTGGCAACAGAGAAACCTACATTTGGAAACAATTTTACCACCATTTTGATTAAAACCAGCAGGTGCAAGTCTCTTTTCTAATGCCTCACCTGAATGGGATCATAATTGGATTTAAACTCTAATGAAAGTTTCCTAAGATACGTCTTAGTTACCTTTCCCTGCTAGTGTTTAATTTACAGAAGAAGAAATCCTAACCTGGACTCATTTTTAACAGCTAAATAATTTTATTTTCTAATTATAAAGGTAATAAATGAGCATTATAAATAGGATGGCAAGTTACAAATAAGCTGTATATTCACATAAATATTTTACATATTTGAGGATAGTTTTCAACATGTGGTATTATATCGTAAGTATTTTTCTCATAGTAATTAAAATATTCTTTAGAGAGACAAAAACATGCTATCCAAAGGACAAAGTAAAATAGGAAAAAAAATATAGCCGCTCCCCAAAGAGTTGTATGTGTAGATAGAAGACAAGGTAAAGTTGTAGATGGAAATTAGCTTTTATTGTTTAATCAAGCTTTACAACACAAAATGAAGAGATGGGAACACAAAATGCAATTTCCAAAAATAAAGTTGCCCTGAGCTCTCGTAGAAATGCAATTACATTTTATCTACCTACAACTCCCAGGTGAGCAAGTAAATGCATCTCCCTGCTCAAGTCTAACTTCTGTTGCTCTGTTACTGTGTAAATATTGGATAGCTACCTTTCCCTCTCTTCAAGTTGTCTTTTCAACAGTACTCCTCTATCCAATAAACATACCTTAATGCCAAACATTATCTTTATAACCAAGAATCAGGCTGACCCAAATAAAATATTTCTCATTCATTAACCAAGAAAGCCTTTGTTAGTGGTTTTCAACTTTGACTGGCTAGTTAGAAACACAGGGAAACTTTAAAAATATACTAAAGCCAGTACTGGCCAGTGTGGCTCAGTTGGTTGGGCACCATCCTGAGCACAAAAAGGTTGCAGGTTCGATTCCCAGGCAGGGCGCATGCATGGGTTGTGGGGCTCGACCTGGGTTGGGGAGGGCGGTGTGTTTGCAAGAGACAGCAGACTGATGTTTCACTCTCACATCAGTGTTTCTCACTATCTCTCCCTCTTCCTTCCTCTCTCTGTAAAAATCAATTAAAAAAAAAGCAACTTAAAAAAAGCACTAAAGCCAGAGGCCCAAACCTCTGAGAGGCGAGGTCCCTGGACTAGCAGCGTAGGCATTTCCTGGGAACTTGCTAAAATTAGAAAATCTCAAGCTCCACCTTGGACCCAATGAATCAGAAATTCTGGGGGTGAGGCCCAGCCATCAATGCTATTAAAAGCCCTCAAGGTGGGTCAGGTGCCTGCCGAAATTTAAGAGCCAGGACCCTAGGCCACTGAGCCATTTAGATGTGTAAAAAGGGACAAAGTATTTGTTCAACGTTACAAAATATTAAAAACCACTACCAGTTACTGCAGGATTTTACACTGAAGAGCCCACGGAGGAGGGGCTATTATCATTCCTGCTATTTCAGTGAAAACTCAGACACAAAGGTAAAGTGATTTGCCCAAGCACACACACCTACTAAGCGCTGGATTTAGCTGTGTGTCCAAGCAGTCAGATCCTAAAATCTCCGGCTCTGAGCGTGGTGAAAACAGTATCATGAGGGCTCTGAATGTCTGCTCCCATTCAGCCCTCCCTTTCGGCACTAGCTTCCTGACCTCCAAACTATCAAAACGTTAATTGTGGTTTAAATATCTGTATAAGTAACCCTCTGGAAGCAATAGCCTTTGTCAGCAAATCTCAGGCGGCTTCCCAGCTGGGGCCTCCTTGCTATTTTGAGCGACTCTGAAGTCAGCAAAATGGGGAATTTTGAGGTCTCTCTGTGAGGGGGAAACTATCCAAGGGTCTGACGCACTGAGTTATCACCCAGACCATGCTCACCTTCGGCGGGATCAAAACTGCTGTTTCTGGAACACGAGCCCTTGTATTTCCGTCCTAAGCCTCATAATATTCTCAAATGAACTTGTCTTGATTTCTGGACTTGAACCTGAATCACTGGCTCGTGAGCAGAAGCAGTGGCGCCCTCAGTAGCTCCTCCGAGATCTGGATTGTCCTTTCTGTGCAGTAAGAGATATAATGAATGGGAAACTGCCCTGTGAGTAGTAAAGCTCTATACAGCTGTAAGGCATGATTATTAGGAACATTTACCACGAGGGAGAGACTTAAGCAATTAGGAAAGAAGAGTTTGGCTTGTTTAAGGAAGACAGATTCTCCATAAAACAATTTTAAATGATGAGATGGATTCTTTCCATCTCCTTCCCGGTCAGACATAGGACACTGGGGAAATCACCCTGTATCTTTAGGTCTCGGTTCAAGTTCTAGCCTGAAGTTAACATTTTTACAACTGGACTCGACAAGCCTTTTTTTCCTTGCCCCATTTTCTGGGCCGCACACTGCAGTAAAACACTTTTGTCCTCGTGTCCACAGTTTTCTTCCCAAAGTGGGCTTTCCTCTGTTAACATCACTTCCTCTTTTCTCTGACCCAGGAGAGCATGTTCCTCCCCCCTAACCCAAGAGGCCATCTCTCCCTCCTCTTGTGCGCCCCATTAGCTGCCTCCAGCCCTCCCACCGGCCCGCCAACACCCTGCCCTGCTCTTGGTCATGCTGACCAGGCTCCCCTGAAACTTTCCCAGCCGGTGGTTTCTTTACTCTTCAGATCCTTTGTGCTCAACCCGGAGCATTGTTTTCTAACCTTTGCAAACGAATTCATGCACAAGCAAATCCTTAAAGATAAAGTTTAAAAAAAAAATAGCCCTGATATGTTAAGTCCAGAAGAACATAAAAGGAAGAAGACAAATGACAATGCCAGATTTGGACAAGGGCCCGGAGGCATGTCCTCCCGCAGGTATTTAGCACACCCCGGGCTCTCCTCTTCGGCTTTGCTGTCATCGGAATCTGCACTTGGCTTTTGCTTACCTTCATTTTACATCTGAGCCAGTTTGTGTGAAATCATAGAGTTTCCACGGATATGAGCCTTTTTAGTGTGTCTCGGAGCCATCCAAGACGATTAAAAGGAATGAAGGAGTGTCGGCAGCCCAACTCTTGCCCTAAATCCTTACACTAAATAATATGGTCAAGGAAAATTGTGATCATTTCTTTGCAAGAAGAAAAAGGAACTCAACAAAACCATGCCTGGCAAATTTGGGAAAACCATCCTGTCACTTGTAAGTCAAGGCTTGGCAGAACAGACCCCGTCCCCTCCTAGGAACCCCCGATCCTTGACTAAACACAGGGTGTGGCCGAGTGGCGTCACACTTGCTTACGTAACACAGGGAACTAGAAAGCTTTCTTCTTTCTGAAATGGCCGGGCGTCTGGGTCCTTGTGCCACCTGGAACCCTATGTATTTCAGTCACCCACATGACAGGGTTCGTCACTGTTCCAGGCCTGGCCCTGCAGCAGAGGGGCAAAGGGGAGAGGGAGAGAATGGCCTAGCCCCTTCGTCTAAACAAGCTGCACGCTCTCCTTTGAATGGGAAGATCAGGTGGGCCGACCCGGGAAGACCCCTAAGCACTCAGCTGCCAGCCCAGCTGAACCGCGCGCAGCCCATCCGCTGGGCACGGTCCCCCTGCGCCTGGGGCCCCGCAGCCAGAGCCAGAACTGTGGGTGCCGACCGTGCCGGGCGCCGGATGCGGGAGCTCTGGCTTCTAAGGTGAGTGGCTGAGTTAAAGACAGACGTGCTTTTTCGTTGTGTTTTTGTAACCCCAGTTAGCCTTTTACCCAGGTTGCCTCCTCTGCCTGTCTGTCTGTCTGTCTGTCTCTCCCTTTGGCCATCACACACATTTCTCTGCGGCTCTCCAGGACCCCGGCCTTGGCCGTAACTTCTCCCTTGCCTCCCGCACACCGGGCTTTGGTGTCCCGGCCCCGTGTTCACTGTGCTCTCGCCCCCCGGCCCCCCACTGGCTCTCGCTCCATCCCTCCCCAGCCCGGGCTCGCTGCTCAAACACCCGAACGAACGAGGGCCGCTGGTGACCAAACGTAGGCGGGAGGCCCTTCTTTTGTCCTATGGGTAGAGCCCATGGCGGGGATAAAGGAACTAGAGGCTCGCCCCGTTTACCCAGCTGCCTAATGTGAGCAGACTGTTAAAAACAAACAACCAGAAATGACAGCAACAACAAAAAAACCACAGTTTTTGTGGGTTAAAGTCTTAGATATGAAGAGGAGCAATTGTGCTTGCAGAAAGACAAGAGATGGATTTTTTTGCTACAGAAACACTGGGATGGAGCTTCCACTGGGGCAAGCAGTAAGGCAGACCCTCCCCCTCCCTCTCAGGCCTTATGCCCACGCGACCTTCCCGAGCTCTCGCTTCCCCTCTGTCCCCTTCTGCGCGTGTGGCCTGGGAGACGCTGCCTCTGGGAAAGCAAGATCTCGCCACTTGTCTGAAATAAAGGCACAGCCTGGAGGCAGTAGATACGCTCAGGTTGCACAGTTTTTAAACCTAGAATTTAAGAAATAAAAATAAAAGTTTTCTGGAATGTGGCCCAGCCTAGATCACATCTCAAGATCACATGGGATGGGGGCCAAAGCCCTACATAAAAACTTTAAAAAGTGGAAATTAAAGAACATTCATTTTCTTGGGGTGTCCTGTGTGCGCTCACTTCGCCGAGAGACCTGACACACTAGCAGGTACCTGGTAGAATTGCATGGATTCATTATCCTGGCCTGAATTTCATTTGTCCTGGCTGGTCTGAAATGTATGAGAACATCCTTATAGAGAAAAAACAAGACAGACAAACAATTCTAACAGTCAGAGGTCTTGCTTCTAGTTTAGACTGTCCCATTTATTGAACAAGTGACTTTGAGCAAATCAGTTGTTTTTTTTTCATTTTATGGTTCCCAGGTGAAGACATAATGTCCTGTTTTCACTGTTGCTCTACCGAGACCATATATTTAAAAAATGTTTAGGAAACTTAAAGTCCTCTGAAACACCAAGAATCGTGATCTTCATTCGGCTAAACCATGTCTTTCCCACTAGACGCTAAATCTCCCAGAGGGGAGGTATTTGCTTTATATTTGTTTGTGCCCCACACAGGGCTGTAACTTAATTAGCATTCAAAAATTACTGCAGAGAATTGCCCAATAAATCCCCTGACCTTAACCCCAATTTTACTATTGCTTTTGCTAAAAGGGAACATTCTCAATATGGAGTTTTCACTTCAGGGGGAAAACTCCAAGCCATTATTTAATGAGGTGATCAGCGACATGCCAGAGTTTCAGCTGTCCGATTTATCTCCTTTCCAAATTAAAAAGGACACCCTCCCTTCTCTCCTGATCAGCTTTCTGCGGACTACAAAACAACTCCAGGGGGTGCTGTTATAATGAGACAGCCACCTCCCTGGGGCTCCAGGCAGCTCAGATTGCGCTCCAGGAGTATGATTACATCTCCATAACCAGCCCCTCTTCATTCCTCAGCCCCATCCCAGTAGCTCAGGCATCCTTGCTGCTTACTTCATTTAAATAGAACAATCATTTTTAAAAGAGTTACAAAATTGCAAATTAATTATGTCTTATGTTTTGTGAATTCAAGTGTTTCGGGCACTTTAATGCCAGCCTCTCTCTGGCACTTTAGATCAGATGCCTGTCCTGAGATGTGCCCCTGAGGCACCAGGCTCAGTGATCAGAAAACCTACTGGAGAGCCCAGCGCCAGCAAGGGCTGCGACTCAATTAGCTCAGATCTGTGCAGTTTTACAGCCTGAATGGAGAGAGGCAAACCCCAGGAGCCCCTCCCAGGGAATCCAGATATGCGCATGATGCAGGAAGCCTGAGACTGAGAGGGTCACTTCTTGATTACTGTTTAATGTAGGTGCAATTAGCTTCGAGGCAATAGAACCCCAAAGAACACTTACTGTGGGATGATCAGCACCCCCACGGTGGTGGTTGGTGCATGATCCACATAGGTCCCTGCAAGGACCGCTCATTCCACCTGGAAATCTGTCTGGAACCAGGTGAAGCAGGACACCCCTGTTTCCTGATTTCCAACAGTGCCCGGGCTGAAGGAAATGCACAAGTGTTTGAAGGATTTCTTAATTTTTCCTTAGAAATTGATGACACTCAAGGTAGGTTTTAGCATACTTTCCAGCTAGTCAACAAACATTTTTTATTTTCGCTCTTACAAAGTGCTAAGCTAAGCACTGCGTGGGGATGCACAAATTAGCTAGTCGGTGACTTACACCTCTTGGAAAAATCAGGAAGGGAAACAATGACTAAAGACCAAAAAGAAAAGGAAAAAAAAAAGACTGAAAATTTACAACTCCCTTTTCCCCAATAAATCATCAGTTCAATGAGAACAGGGATAGTGACTATTTTAATTTTTTATTTATTGCATCTCACCTCTCTCCATTCAATGTGTAGCACAGGATTTAACATGTAATAGATAATCGAGAACTGCTGAATGAACATGTGAGAGCATGGTAAATAGTATGGGGCAGATTATGGATACTTAAGAAAATAAGTGCTAAGGAAAATATTTAGTAGCTGAAGTACAATAATACATCCAGGGGCAGAGGATAGAGATCTGATATCACAACCCTCCCTCCCTCCCTCCCTCCCTCCCTCCCTCCCTCCCTCCCTCCCTCCTTCCCTCCCTCCCTCCTTCCCCCCCTCCTCCCTTCTTCCTTTCTTTCTAGCAGCTTGATTGGGAATATTACCCACATACCACACAACTCACCTGTTTTTAACTGTACACCACAATATTGTTGAGCATTTTCACAGAGTTGGGCAAAACTAGCCTGATTTTTAAAATGTTTTCTTCCTCCCCAAAGGAAATTTTATAACCATTAGCTGTCAGGTGTTACTCTCCCCACCTTCCAACCCCAGCTCTAGACAACCACTAATCTATTTTCTGTCATTATAGGTTTGCCCATTCTGGACATTCCATATAAATTAAACTGTACAATATGTGCTCTTTCATGACTAGCTCCTCTTATTTATTATGTTTTTGAGATTAATTCATGCCATAGCATATATAGTACTTAATTCCATTTTTATGACCAAAAGATATTCTGTCATATGGATATATCACATTTTATTGACCTATCACTAGTTGATGGACATTTATATTATTTCCACTTTTGACTATTATGACTAATGCAGCTATGAAAATTTATAAACAAGTTTTTCTATAAATATATATTTTTATTTCTCTTGGGTACATGCCTAGGAATGGAATGACTGGGTAATGTGGTAGCTCTGTGTTTAACAGTTTGAGAAATTGCAAAATTCTTGTAAAGTGACTGCATCACTTTATATTTTCATCAATAACATACTGTCGTTCCAGTTTCTCTCCATTCTTGCTAACACTTGCCACGGTTAGTCGTTTTTTATTATAGCCATCCTAGAGGGTATAAAATGGTATCTCGTTACGATTTTGATTTACATATCCTTAATGCCTAATAATTTTGAAAATCTTTTCATGTGCTTATTAGCCTTTATTATTATTACTTTTGGGAGAAATATAGTCAAATATTTTTTCACGTTTTTTTACTTGGGTCATTTGTTCTTTAATTGTTGAGTTAGGAGTTCTTTACGTATAGATTCAAATCCCTTATTGGATACGTAATTTTCAAATATTTTCTCTCTCTGCGGATTGTTGGCTCATTTTTTGATGATACTGTTTTTAATATAACAGCCTTTAACTTTGATGTAGTACAAAATACATTTTTTGCTTTGTCACTGTGGCTTTAATGTTGTACACGAGAAACCAAGGTTTCTTATGTTTTCTTCTAATAGTTTATGGTTTTAGTACTTACATTGTGAGCTGATCTTTGTGTATGGTGTGAGGTTGGGGGCTGGATATCCAGTTTTGCAAAACCATTTGTTAAAAAGATGATTCTTTCCCTTGTGAAATTGTCTTGACCCCCTTGTTGAAATTCAATCGACCATACATATAAGACATTATTTCTTGACTCTCAGCTTTATTCTAGTGTTTTGCAGATCCACTCGTATTTCAGTACTACAGTTGATTTTAGCAGCTCTGCAGTAAATTTAAAATCATGAAGTGTGAGTGCTCTAGTTTTTTCCTCTTTTTCAGATTGCTTTAGTTATCCTGGGTCCCTTGCATTTCTATGTGAATTTTGGGATCAGTTCATCAATTTCTTCAGTAAAGCCAATTGGCACTTGGTGGGGGTTGTGTTGAATCTGCACATCAACTTAGGTAGTATTGACATCTTACTTATCAATATTAGATCTTCTGATCAGTGAAATATCTTTCCATTAATTTAGGCTTTCTTTAATCTATTTCAAAAATGCCTGTAGCGTTCAATGGATTGTCTTATAATTTTGTTAAATTTATACCCAGTTATTATGCTCTTTCTGATGATATTTCACATGTAACTGTTATTTTAATTTCATTTTCAGAATGTCATTTTATTGCTAATGTAGAGAAATTACAATTGATCTTTGCATATCGGTTGATCTTGTGATCTACAGCATGCCTGAAATTCTTTATTAGTTCAAATAGTTTGTTAAGCTAATTCCTACATATTTTCTATTTTTTGCTGTGATTCTTAAAACTTTTACTTGGGTGCAGCTCATGTTGTGACCTCTCACATTCCATTTGCCCAAACATATTACCTAGACAGACCTAAAGTGTTCTGTGTCTTTATCTCCTTCTGTTACACAGAATATCAACACTGTGAGTGCTCAAGGGTCATTATTTAGTAACAGCTACAATTTTACTACTTTATCAAGGCCAGTCTTATGTAGAATTTGGTGGGTTTTTCCCCTGTTCTTTCCTTTTCTTAAATGCCAGTGATTACAATGACTACTAGTTCAATTGATATCCACTGCCCTGATTTGTAGTTTTACCCATCATGGCTATTGGGTAATTAGTACAAATGTCAGCACAGTGAAAAATGCCCATGCCTTTTAGGTGGCAAGATCAGATAAATTAGGAAATGATGGAGAAGAGCTTATAATAGTGTCTCTATATCTCTGGGATAATTTATTTTTTTTTTTATTTATACCTATAGCATTTGCTCTTCCATACCTTAAGGTAATGCTGGCTGTCTCATCCTAACGAGGTAACATAGTGTGTCCTATGGAGATGGAAGACACTTTACCAATTCAAAGAAGGGTGATCATGGGTAGAAACTGTGTCAAATAAGTATATATTTTTTATTTGAAGGTGAGAGCCTAAAGGGAAGCTTGTTTTACCTGGTTGATTCTGTCTCTCAGTCTTCTCTTGTTCTCACGTAGACTCATTTGCACACACAGGTGCCCATGAAGAGACCTGCAGGAGCACCCTGTGCCGGGTAAGTCACCGGGCAGGTTTCCATCCTCCAAGAGAGAAGTTGGCTCATTACTTCACAGGCTCCCCTTGTCCTATGCAAGCCTCTGTGGCCTATCCCACTCGTTTCCTTTCTGCCTCCTCCAGGCTCCAGGTCTCCAGCCGATTTCTCTCCCTCCAGGGGTTAAGTAGCCTTCTGAAAATCCCGAAGGTGGAAAAAAATCTGCAGGGGCAAAGGTGCGGACCTTGTGTCCATAAACTTTTATGAGGATTCATCCCAGGAGTCCAGGCTGACAAACAGGCTATAAAACCAGGAGATACACCCGAGTCCAGCTGGGCCTCCCCCACCCCGGCTTCGGGATTTCTAATCAGGCTCCAGCGGCAGAGAGAATGCTCCTTGGGTCTCTGAGAAGAAAATGAGAGTTTCACATAGAGGTTAAAAGAGCAGGAATTAACAGCTGTGAGGTATTCAGTGACAAAGTTAGTATCTGTGTACCCTAGGGATGCGGGGGAGGGGGGAAGGAGTAGAGAGTGGGGGTAGCGATGAAGTCTGCCAGTTAATTTCTCTCTCTCCCGACTGTCACATTATTTTGATGGAAACCTGCATCACTGACACCATTTTCTCTGATCCCCAAGTCAAGTTAAAAGGAAACAAGTGAATGATTGGTATTCCTATCTTGCTTGTTTAAATTATTTTAATATAATCCACACTATTTTTACTGTGAACAATTATTAGGCCTAATAGATTTTAAATTATCTTGCTAAACTTTCATCGTTGATTTAGGGGGAAATGGCAGTAAGCCCCTTTCCAAGTGGCTTGGAGAGCCTCCAGCAAGCGCTGCTCAAACCTAATTTATACATTTGCAGGGAGGCTGAAGTTCCAAGGCTTCCTGAGGCCATTAACCTAAACTGGATTTCAGAGAAGAGAACTCTACTGGTGCAAGTCAGAAGGCTCGCTCTGTGCGGTTGCAACTTTGTGGTTTGAAAGCTTTGGCCCTTTACAAGACACTCTTTCCTTTCTTCGTTGTCTTGTTTTTCGGCTCCATTCCCCCTTTTTCCAGAACACATGCCTATTTATCCCTACCCCCCTCCCAACATGAAGGTACACTAGGAAGGACTGTAGCCCAGATAATAGCTATTCCTTGCACCTATTCAGTTGTGACTTCTCTTATTTCTCCAAGGATTACTTAGGGCTTTTTCTTGGCTGCAGTTGGGTTTTTTGTGCAATCATTGCAGGCAGGAGAGTAAAATGGCAATGCATTAAAATTTTTTAATAAAAATAGAAATGAAAGACAATCCCTATAGCTTCATTTCCAAAAGAGGGGAGAAGGGTGAACTTTTATTAGCCAACGAAAGCTCAATAGTCAGGAAACCAATGGCTCCATAGTAGCTGAGGCCATGATCCAGATCCCCAGAAAATAATCGAATAGCTTCTGCACCGATAAGGACTCCCAGGGATGGGAAAAGACGGTACAGTTCCCCTATATGATCCATTAAAAAACATTTTGCCCTAAATTAGTGAAGTCCTTTCAGTACTCCTGATGGGAAAAATGAAGGTGAAATGACCTAGGGAAATTAAGTTATAACAAGTTAGAGAAGATGCCCGCAACATTAGAAATTGGCACTTTTAATATCTTATTGGACATGTTCCTATTGTGTGACCTGGGAAACATGAGATTCTTCCTGTTTAGCATCGGCATCTTTAGGAAGGTATGGAAAGAAATTAGGAAATTTTAAATTATCCTCTCCACTACCACTCTCCTCTTTATACTCCATTGCTTATTAACTCCCCTTGTTCTTGCTTCTGCCTTGCTTTCCTTTTTCCTGCGTTTCCTCTGCAGACTAGGCATCTGAAAAGGCAATAAAGGGAATAAAGGGATCCACATCCCACTGCTGGAAGGAAAAGTTACCTTGTAGATGGAATGGAAAAGGGTTCAGAAAGATTTAATCAAGCTGAGAAAAAAGGTTAAAACCAGAATGCCAAATAAATGTCCATAAATATAAAGTCTTGCGTACAGGCCACAAGGCAATTACACCAGTAAAAGAAAGAGAAAAATCGTTCATTAGCAAGAGGTGAAGCTGACCGGGTAAAGCTAGTGGGTGTTAAATATAACGAGTCAGCAAATGGCATGTCTTACGTAAGATTGACTTGCATCTAAATAAGGGGATTAGAAGCCACATTTTGCTCCATGCCAGTCAGACTATGGAGAGGACTTGGTATACATCATGCAGGGCACACTTGAAGGAGACTGGCAGAGAGGAGGTGAGGTTTTGTAGAAGGAAGACTAGGTGGATGCTCTAAAATAGGGATTTTTACCTGATAATGTGAAAACCTAAATTGGGGAAAGTGAGAAACAGCCAGAAACTTGACAGTCCCTGTTTAGGTTTCGCTTACCTCCTAGGCTGTGAAATCACCAAACTGTTACTACTCTAAAGAAAACTAAAGCCAAGGGTGGATAATTCTTAATTTTTTTTCCTTCAGAAAATAGCAAATATGTTTTTATTAAATATTTTAAAAATACAGCAGATTTTGTGGCAACATAAATAAATTGATACTTTGAACCTAGAAAACAATATAACCAAAAATTCATTTCCAAATGTAAAGCAAATACCCTTTGCTTAGGGCTGGTTCAGAGGAATGCATAATTTATTTTATTTTTTAAATTCTCACCCAAGGATACACTTCCACTGAGTTTTGAGAGAGAGAGCAAGGAAGGGGGGGGGGGACACCAATCAGTTGCCCCCCGCACATGCCCTGGCTGAGAATGGAAACCAAAACCACTTTGGTGTATGGGGTGATGTTCCAACCAACTATCTTTTAAATCTTTTAAACTATTATAATCCTCAAAAATCTGTGAGTGTAAGAATTAAGATGTCACCTCTTTTTCCCTCTGTGTCCTTAGGGAGATAGGTTTGCATCTTTAAACCTGTTTTCCCATCATTGAAGGGAGACTCAATGAGCCAGTCATCTTTGCTTTTGGGCACCCTGCTTTGGGAAATATTTTGAGGGGATCAAAATGATCTGTATATGCCAGGAATTCATTATCACTGGCATCTGCACTGGCCTCGGAAAACTGTGGAAGGCCCCGAGTCATTGCTCCTCACGGGCTGGGGAGGGGGGCAGCGATGGGAGGGTGCCCCCCACTCTTCAGGCACAGTGGCGCTTCTCAATTATTTATGCAGTTTAATCCAATTGGAAAAGCACAATCTCCGAAGAACACCCCCAGGTCCTCTGCATGCTGGAGCGGGCAGAAAGTAATATGGGGAAATGAGAGCCAGGGCTGCGCTTAAGGGAGCTTGTCTGACCTTCCCGGAGACCCTCGGTATTAAAACAGGCAGTTTGCTTAGTTAATAATAACTATGCTCTGGACTTGTCATCTTCAAAGAACTTTAATTAATCCTTATAACACCCTGGTGGGCTGAAGGAGGTAAGTGTTATTATGGTTATTTCATATGAGGCAAGTGCAGGCCCAAACAGAAGGGAAATGTGAAGTTAAATTTAGCACCGAGGGGTACCTCAGGCCACATGCCTTCTTCCTGCACATTCCCTGTAGTAATGTATCTGGGACAGGACGCACGGGGGCCGGTGTTAAGAGCTTCTGGGGGCAGGTGCAGAGCACAGCCTGACCCAGGTGTCTTACCTGAGACAAAGAAGAGGGACAGCCGAGGGGAAGTGATCTGGAACAGACTTGCACAGGAAAGAAAAGGAAGGGATAAGCAAAACCTTCCTAATACACAAAATCATTGACCTCTGATTCTGTGAGATCCTAGGCCAAAATAAAACAAACAAAATAAAATGCTAATATAGCTTCAAAGTCCTAAGTGCTATATAAATAGAGGTGAGGAAGCAATTGGCCTTGAGCTATTTGAGAGCACGATGCTATGGGGTCTCTAAATGGGTGGGTGAGTGACTGGGGACCGGTGTGGCCTAATCTCCTGCTTTTCCTTCTAAATCTCAAAATTCTTCTGTTATCTTCCTAACAATGTCTCCCTCTGTGATGTCAGCCCAGTGGAGTTAATAATCTTCATTGTATGCAGATTTTTCCCAAGTATCTTTTGTTCAGTTTTTCTTTTCAGATTCAATTTATTGGCATAACATTGGTTTATAAAATCATGTTTCAGGCATGCAACTTCACAACACACCACCTGCACGGTCCACTCTCTGTTCATCACCCGAGCTCTCGTCTCCTGTCACCACATCTTTGGCCCCCCCCTTTCCCCTCTTCACAAGCACCATATTTTGTCTCTATTTGTTTACTTGTTTTCTTTGCTCATTTGTTGCCTTTTGTTTTTTATCTCACTTATGAGTAAAATCAAGTGGTTCTTGTCCTTTTCAAGATTCATCCATGTTGTTGCAGATGGTACTGTTCATATTTTTTACGGCTGAGTAGTATTCCATTGTGCATATGCACCACCTCTTCTTTATCCAGTCATCGGTCAGAGGACACTTAGGTTGTTTCCATGCCTTGACTATTGTGAATCGTTCTGCAATAAACATAGGACTACATATATCGTTATGAATAAGTGTTTTTAAAACTTTCAGCTAGATGCCTACAAGAGGGATTGCTGGGTATATGGTAGCTTTATTACTAATTTTTCGAGGAAGCTTCATCCTGTTTCCCATAGAGGCTACACTAACTTACATTTCCACCAGAAGCATGTGATGTCCTCTCCGACACTTGCTATTTCTTGCCATATTGATAATAACCATCGTAACAGGTGTGAGGTGGAGCCTCAGTGTGGCTTTGATTTGCATTTCCCTGATAGCTCGTGATGTTGTGCATCTTTTCATGTATTTGTTGGCCATCTGTATGTCCTCTTGGGAAAAGTGTCTGTTCAGGTCCTCTGCCCATTTTTAGTTGAATTGTTTGTTGCTGTTGCTGCTGCTGTTGAGTTGTATGAGTTCTTTATATATTTTGGATATTAACCGCTCATCGAAGGTGTCATTGGCAAATATCTCATCCCATTTGGTTGATTGCCTTTTTGTTTTATTGATGGTTTCTTTTTCTCTGAAGAATCTTTTTAGTTTAACAGTCAATAAAGGAAACATTGGTCTTAAATGACACATTAGACTAAATGGACATAATCAATATTTATAGAGCTTTCCATCCTCAAACAATGGAATGCACGTTCTTTTCAAGTGCACATGGAACATTTTCAATAATAGACCACCTGTTAGGGCACAAAGCTAGTCTCAAAAATTTTAAGAAGGTTGAAATCATATCAAGCATATTTTCTGACCACGGTGGTATAAAACTGGAAATTAAATATAAGAATAAAGCTTTAAAACCCCACAATGATGTGGAGATGAAGTAACATGTCACTGAACAACCACTGGACCAAAGAAGAAATAAAAGAACAAAAGATACTTAGATACAAGTGAAACTGACAACAAAATATATCAAATATTTTGGAATGTGGCAAAAGCAATGCTCAGAGGAAAGTGGGGTAGAGGAGATCAATGGGGGGAAAGGGAGGCATCTGTAATACTTTTAACAATAAAGATAAATTAATTAAAAATAAAGAAAGAAAAATTTAAAAAAATAAAAAATAGAATTATAAAGTAAAAAAAAAGTTTATACCATTATAGGCCTATCTCAAGACATAAGAAAAATCTCAAAAAATCTAACATTATACCCTTAAAGGAAATGAAGGACAAATGGGGCCCAAAGTCAGTAGAAGGGAGAAAATAAAGAAATTAGAGCAGAATTAAATGAAATAGAGAACAAAAAGACAATAGAAAAAAAATATTGAAACAAAGAGCTGGTTCTTTGAAAAGAAATGAAATTGAAAAACCTTTGGCCAGACTCACTAAGGAAAAAAGAAGTTATTCAAATAAGTAAAATTAGAAATGAAAGAGAAGTTACAACAGGCACCACAGAAATACAAATAATTTTACAAGAATACTATGAAAGACTATACGCCACCACACTCAATAACCTAAAAGAACTAGGCAAATTCTTAGAAATACATACCTTCCTAGACTGAATCACGAAGAACTGGAAAATCTAAATAGACCAATCAATTGTGAGAAATTGAAACAGTAATCCAAAACCTTCCAAGAAACCCAAGTCCAGGACCACATGCCTTCACTTGTGAATTCTACCAAACATCCAAAGAACATTTAATACCTATCTTCCTCAAACTCTTTCAAAAAATGTTTAAAAAGGGACTACTTCCTAACTCATTTTACAAGGCCCACATTGCCATGATACCAAACCAAGCAAGGACAACACACAAAAAAGAGAATGACAGGCCAATATCTCTGAGAACAAAGATACAAAAAATCCTAAACAAAATGCTAGCAAACCAGATACAATAATACATTAAAGAGATAATACATCGCAGTCAAGTGGAATTCATTCCAGGGATGTAAGGATGCTCAGTATATCCAAACCAAGCTATGTGATACACCATGACACCGAAATAAAATATGAAAAATATACTGTGATCGTATCAGTGGATGCAGAAAAAGGATTTGACAAGATAAACTATCCATTTATGAGTAAAATGCTCAATAAAATGGGTATAGAAGGAAAGTACCTAGACCTAATAAAGGCCACCTAATAAGAGCACCTAATCAATCGAAAGTTCTCTTTTCTGGCTGAGAACACAGAAGGCCAAAAGGAGGTATGACCTGTTCAGGGTCTCATAGGTACTAAGTAAGTGCGGAAAACCTGGAAACCAGGTATTTTGTCTTCTGTGATCTTTCTTATTAGAGGAAATTCATATAGTTGCACTCATAATAGTTGTATTGAGAATGTATATAATGGGAATCTTTGAAGGAGCTATTAAGCACGTCAAAAACATAAAGTGGGTGATGCTGGACCCTAAGGAAGTGAGAGCCAGAGAGATGACTGACACTTACCCTTCACCTGGAGTTTAGCAGCTTAGCTTGAAAGGGCTTCAGTGGACAAAGCTAAGGTTTGCCTCCTGGATTGGCTAAACCACAGTGCAAATGGAGAAGAGGGGTGTGTGTTCCTCGGCACTATCGTTAAGCTTTCAAAATGATCGAACCCGATAAGATCAGCAAATGATCGACTGCAAGTTGAGAAAGTAGAACTGTGGGTGTAGTTTCTAAGCCGTTTCTCTGAACAGAATAAACCGCGTTAGGAGAATCAAGAAATCATCTTTTTCCTTCTGCACGTCTAAAAATAACATATTAAAAAGGCTAAATACAATTATCAGAGAATGCCAATGATGTACTAAAGAAGGAATAGGAAATAGGACCCGAATGAGACAGGGAATGTATCCAGTGGCTTTATACACTAATATAAATTGTCCCCAGCTTATCAGAGATCATTTGATTTATGTGTTGGGAGGGGAGGCATAAGGAAAGCGAGGGGAGAAAATCATGGTAATTTTATATTAGGACATATCTCATAATTTTATAATGTAAAATAAGATTTCATACCAGGACAGGACAGCCTTATTTATTATGAATCCCAGGAAGAATGGTAACAGGCACAGAGAAAGTGAAGCTTGCTGTCGCCGTGAGAAACTGAGACAAGACGCGCAGAATCTGAAAGGACGCCTGTATGTCCTGTGTTCGAGTTCATGTTGTGCTGGGCTGGGGAAGGAAGGTTTTGTCCCAGGTGGCTGGTGGTCTCTCACCCACATGTGTGTTTTCCAATGGGGCATCTGCCACTGCCCCCTCTGTGAATGAGCTCACTGAGCCGAAATCATTGCTCCACTTCTCAGTCACCCCATGACAGGGACACTGTCACAGGCACTTCAAGTCTCGGGGCAATGGACATTAGAAGGGAACAGAATTAGCCCCCTCCTCTTAAGCCAAGTGGCCCCTGGGGAGAGCAAGCTGGCCCCTCTGCCGTGATGCCAGGGTTTGCATAAAACATGGGGGATTCTTGCCCATGTGCTTCCCACCAGAATTGTTTCTCCCTTCAAATAGTGCCTTCCCCCAACTGTTTAGTATGCTTCCCCTATGGGAAGAGTCCAATGAGAGGAAAATACAGTGAAACCCTTAATAAATCCCCAAATACGAGCCCATTTCTGGAGTCTAGACTCACAGTTTTATGAATACCTCTTTGGGAAGCTGTAGATTTCTAATAAAAATATATATTACTCCACAACCGAAACCAACGTTCTTTTCTGCAAAGGAAATTATAGCGAATCATACATTTTTTTTTTTTTAAGTCAGTACGTTTGGACTGAATCAAAGAAAAAAACATTTCTCCCAGGGTTTGGTTTCTTATTTTATATTTGCTGTGGCAGAAGGCTCCATTCTGGAATAAGCATTTATTAGTTTTCCGTGTTCACTGTGTTAGGAAAGCCATTTTCCCAAAGCCATTCCACCCTTATACGCACCCCCATTCCTAATACTTGAAACAGTTCAATTTACCCTTCAAATATAAGCCCCCCACCTTAATGTCCCTAACCAATTTAATTGCTTCCATTTCTGTCTCCCTATAATAATTTGCTGATGTAAGCACCGTTAATGTCAATTAAGTAAGTAAATAAATTGATGAATGGGCACAACTGCCGTGCTCTGCTGTGAGGGTGATGGCTCTGGAATAAAAGAACTTGGATTTAAACCACCCTGCCTTTGTCACTCGGTAGACCTTTGACCCTTGGAGCCTCAGACCCTTCATCTGTACAATGGGAATAACAATACTGACCCTGCAGCGTAGTTGTGCGATGGACGTACCACATATAAGAGCACAGTGCTCTTAAAAGGCCCGATAAATGCTGGCTATTATTAGCTTACTGTGCCATGGGTAACTGGGCATGCAATTTTATCTTATAGGCAACGAGGGGCCATTAGCACTTATTGAGAAGGGACGTGACATTAGAAAGGTGTTTGAGAATCTAAACTAGCGAATGGATAGGGGAACGAAGAGCTGAAAGGGGGTGTAGAGGGGAAACAGGACAGCCAGAGCCACGCACTTGGCTGTGTGAGGGCAGGCGGCCCCCTGGCGAGCTGGGCAGGGGCTCGGTGGAAATGCCCAGCAGCGGATAGAAGCAGTTCTGGGGATCCTGGACGCTTCCCCCCATTCCCCGCCCGCTGGCCCCCCTCGCTGTGCACCTGCCTTCTCTCCTGCTCCCTCCCTCTGAGCCCAGGGCTCAGCATCATGAAGACCTACCGTTCCTAGTGTCACAAAACCATCAAGTCTAGTAGCAAAGGGGCCCGCTCCTCACATTTCAAATTCTCCTTAATTTTACCCCATCGTTGTGGCACAGAAATCCCACAAAAGCATGGGGATGGGCTTCCCGGGGTATAATCTACAAGGTGCCGTCCTTTTGAAGTCCAGCTCCCTTCAGAGGGAAGCGGGAGACACCTGCACAGGGCACGGTGCCCGAGGGACGGGCACACACCTTTCATGGTGAGAAAAGGGAGGCAGAGCGAGCGAGATGAGAGGAGCAGGGGCCGCGGTCAGGTTTACAGGGGACCCCTAAGCCGGATGAGCGAGAATGAGTGGGGTACGTCACCCAGAGCAGGCCCAGAACCGTCTCTCTCATATGCGGAGGGGGCCCACAGCGAGGCCACTAGGCCACTAGGTCACTAGGCCACTAGGCTGGGTGTTACTGGAGCATCCTGCAGGGCCCTTGGCAGCCCCTGTCTCCGGCGCCTTTGGATGTGAGCCTAGGAACAGAAGCTCCATTTCTAGAGGGGAGAAAAGCTTACCCTGCACCCTGCAATCCCGGCCGGGGCCCTGAGCCTCCAGAGAGACAGCAGGACTCGCGGGTTCTCATCACCGATGATGAGCTGATGCCACTTGAATAGAATCAGCGCCCCCAAGGCTCCATTACCCTGCTTCCCAGATCCCCGCGACCTTATTGGCAACAGGATGTAGATGGCAGGGAGCTGAAGTAACCCAATAAAATGGGCATCTTAACCATTTTAGGAGAGTGAAAAGCATTTAACCCCCGATGTAATGGCAGCGACATCTGTCTGAGAAAGAAATTGGCTTTAACTTATGTTGCTTGGGCTGCAGAGGGAAATAAAAAGGCAAAATGGAAAGACAAAGATTGTTGAGCATCTCTCGGATCTATCTATCAGCAGCCTGTGACTCCAGACACAGCAGCCCTGGGTAAATCTAATCACATTCAGGCACAACCCTGTCGTAAACAGAGGGGAGAAGAAAGGTGCTACGGGGCTGTAATCTTCTTGGAGATGAAAGCGGGGAAGAAACATCCATGAAGGATTATGAAGTTAGCTGACCTGCCGGCAAACAGAGCAGAGCCACAGAGGTGAGCATGGCCTTGGAGAGCCCAGCGTGTGCCTGGTATTAAGGGGGGCTTCGGTGACAAAGTCCGTAGGGCTGGAGGTGGTCCGCAGGGCTGCCAGAGCCGGGCAGAGAGCCTTGGGCTGAGTCTGCCTTCAGCTGCCGCCTGCAAATGACTACAAAGCAGTCACTTTAGAGACAGCTGTCAGGACTCGCCATGTTCACTGTCCCCAGGATGCTCATTTCTGTTCTGCTAGAGCCACTTGATCTCCATCGGCAGGCTACAGTGCCATCCTGACATCTTGGACCAGTCCTGTTCTTAGGGAGGGATGGGAGAGTGCTGGATAGATGCTCAGCGCTCAGCGCAAGGCGGTCTGACTGCTGATGCGCTCTGACCTTGTACTGTGGTTCTAGAAGTTTGATGCTAGCCTAGTTCTCAGAAGAGCTCCAATATGATAATGTATATATAACATATTACACATAGAATATGTAATGCATTTATAACATTATGTATCATACATAATCATAAGCACGGCTAATCTGATTACTAGACGAGATACACACGCAGACACTCAAGTAGCAGTTTATGTCTTGCTCAGATAAATTGCAAAGCAAGTAACTCATTCAGTGGTTTGAGCATCCAGGCTCCACCCATCTCAGGCTCCATCACCTTGCACCGTGACCTCGCACGTCTCCATCTTCATCAAGCCAGCAGAAGGTGGAAGGGCACAGAGAGTTGTTGGAGGGGAGGTGTCTATGGGCCAGGCCCAGTTAAGAACATTCTTAGCCCAAAACCAGGGCCTTCCTCCCTTCAGTGTCTCTGTCTGGATTTAGGTGGCAGCTGCACCCAGTTCCCCATTCAATTTTTATCCTTTGTGAACCACATCTGAAAGGTCTTTTTGGATTCAAGCCAGGCCCTAATAAGGGAGGTCTTGACAGATTGCCGAAGTTCTCAGTCCTGTGCAATATTCTTCCACGATCAATAGTTAGGATTATTAACAGGAATGCTTTTCGTTTAAGTAACAGCTGGGAGTCCTCTCTGCATGGAACTTAAAAGGAAGTTCCCCACCCCCTAATTTTGTGATGTACTTTTGTGATTGTGTAGAGACAAAAAGCAATGCTTCAAAATAAGATTCTAAGTAGTCTAAGCTTTTAATTATACTTATTAAAACTACCACTATTACTAACTCTACTTATATAACACATTTCACTTGCAAAGCACTCTTTAAACACAAGTGCCTAAATAAAAGAATGAATTAGCAAATATTAATGACAAAGTCAATAAATGAAGAGTAGTTGAACTGGGTCTTCAACCTGAGGTTAGATGGCCCAGGCTTGTTGGGGTGTCCTCCCCTAACACGGCCACTATCTCTGGGTTCTGGGATTTCCTTACCTGAAAATGGAAGGAAGGCTATAAAACGGCAGTGAGCATTGAAAGGATTTGATTTTGTTTGAGCATTAAGAATAGTTCACATTAAGGGCCTGTTACATATTCATAGTTTTGGAGCGTGAAGATAAAAATATGACTTTTGAAATTTTGATGTGTGATCATTTCTGAATCCGTATGTACTCATTAAATGCCATTGAATACATTTTTAATAATGAGAAGAAATTTGAAAAACGACCTGTCTGAGCTGAACAAAGAGATTTAACACAGCAGATCTCACACAGCAGGGAAAATACCTGGAGAGCGTTAAAATCCCATTAGTTCAAGTATATTGTATTATATTCAAACTGTCCATTTTAAGACTGCTTGCTTATAAAAATCATTGTCATGGTGCCATATAGTTCTATCTTAGTAACCAAAAGGCCAATTTACCTCGTTTTTGCAAAATAAATAGGTTTAATGCTAGTTTCGAATGCAAGCATTTTCTAATAATACTCCTACAAGAAGGGAAAACCATTCTTACAGTCATTTTAAGCCCAGCCATAGAACAAGACTTGAACATTTTTTCATTGTACTTGTGATCTCTTTATTTTCCAAAAATGGAAATCAATAGAGAAGGTAAGAAGTGACCTTCATACAAGTTAGTTAAAGAAAGGAAACAAAGAAACCTCTATGAATGATCAAGGAAGCAAAGAAGAAAATCAGTACTTACTGAGTTGTTTTGTGCCAGGCACAGTGCTGGGTCATTTAAATTTGGGCTAAGCTTATTTAGTTAAGTTTGCATTATTTAATGGATTCTTTTTATTATTATTATTATCTTTGAAAATCTTAGCCGGGTCTTTCTCTTTCCATTAGTGCAAGTTCAAGACTCTTCATCCCTGTGCTTCCCAGCTGGTAGTTACTTGAAGAATGCAAGCTTTGCTTAGTTTGTAGTGTCATTAAGAAAGCACATTTGCAAAATACATAAGGACACAGTGTGGTCCAAATTAACAACTAGACAGCTTTTTTATTATCTGATGTTCAATTCATCATCATGATGCTGAGCTCCATTTGTGTGGCTAACCAAGAGCTATCTGCATAGATTACTGTATTCCCACCTATTTTTTATTTTGGAAAGCAGACGAAATCCACATGTTTTTCAGTTATTTAAAGTTCGTTTTCAGCAAATAGCAGATATAATTCCAAAATAATTGAAAGCTGGTAAAATATAGAAGGCAGTGCAATCCACATGATGAACATAAAAACAGGATCCTGATCCTAGGTAAATGCTTAGATATTATCTAGTTAGTCCAGCTTATAATATAGGCTGAAAATTCATAACAAGATATGTTAAGTGACTTTTCCAAAGTCACACAGCGGAGAATATCAGACTCAGGCCTTCTGAATTTTCTAACAGAAACCTGAGAATATTATTTCTTTTGCCACCTCTCAAAAAGAGATTGCTTATCTGCTAGATTCCGCTCCTTCCTGCAGGAAGCGAGGTGAGTATAATTTCCAGACGCCCCCATCCCCATTGCCTCCTGAAAAAACAGTACAAAACAAACCCTACATATTTAATGGAATTATCTCTTTCTGGCTGTTTTCTCTTCTATTTCCTCTTACTGTATTCCTGAAGGCTTATTTTTTTCTCTCTCCTCAGAACACAACAGCTTTAACTGTTCTCTGATATGACTCAATACTCTGACCCTTTCTTTTTCAATAATCTTTGTACACTCCTTTCCAGTCATCCAGTCCCTGGCATCTGGTTTCCACCTTAGAAATCTCTCCATCAACTATTCCCTTCTCTGATCTGCGTCTCTTCTTAGCTCAGTTACTCTATAGCTCATTTTTCTATAATTCCCCTATATCTAGATCTTCAACTCACTAACACTCGCAATTCTTCATTAATTCTGACCTTCCTCCTGTCCTCGATTTCTTCTTTGCCCACCTTAGAGTCCATGAGCCATCGTTAGATATGACCATGACCTGTGTGTGCCACCTGCTTGTTTCTCCCTCCCTAGACCTGTCACACTCCAGGGACAACTCTCCTCTTCTGTGCCCACACTCAAGAAGCCAAATGTAAGGAGAGAAAAGGATACAATGGGCTGACTAGATTAAATTTAAAGTCATCATTGTACCATGATAATAGGCACTAAACATGCCTTAGACACCCTACTTTTGTAGATATTTTAATTTTTTGTTCTCTGAAATGTGCTCTCTGCTTGCCTCACATTTATCTCACGTTCCACACGTTCTACCAGTTGCTAACCTTCCCTGATGTTCACTGAACTAAGGAAGACCAGCAAGTAAGAAAATCAATTATCTTTAATCCACCAAACCTGACAGTTCAGTGGGAGGAAGGTAATTGGTGGAAGGTAAGAAATTCCCTCCTATGAGAGGCTCCCAAATGCCCATGGCCTTTCACCGCTACAACCTTCCTGCTCCCTCGGGTCCTTTTTCCTGCTCATTTATTCACCCAACCAGCCTGTTAGATTATATAAGATAGAAAAAATACGGGGTTCATGGAAGCTGTAAAAAGGAATCTGTATTTTGTTTCAAGTGTGACTTTGAACAGGACAGTGACATGATGTGATTAAGGTTTTAAAAGATGACAAGGCCATTGTTGGACTTTAGAGAGAGTAAGAGTAATGCCCATTGGTATCTGTCGGGACAGACCAGGGGAGGGAAGACAGTGACCTGGACAACAATGGCGATAGTTGAAGTGCTGGAAACTGGTCCGGTTTGAGATACTCATTTTAGGCCAAAACCAGAATGACTTGCTGACCCTGTGAATGCAAGGCTATGAGGGGGAGAATGGTATTATGGAGAAAACCTAGATTTGGGGCCAGAGAAGCTGGGTGGATGGTGGAATTGGTTACCGAGATGAGATGACAGGGGAGGAACGGGCTTCATTGAGGGCAAGAATAAAGAATCGAACACTTTTTTTGCCTAAGTTAAGTTTGGGGTGTCAATTGGATACCTGTGTGGAGATGTAGAATAAATAGTTGTGTGTACATATGTCTGCCACTCATGGGAAAGGTGAGAGTTCGAAACAAAAACGTTGGAGTTCTCAGTATACAGCTGATAGTTAAAGTTGGAGGTCTGGATGAGGTCAGCCAGGGTTGGAAATTCTCTAATCTGAGGATCTAAGCTAATTTTCTTTGAACTCTTATTCAGTTTTCAATGAATGATGACATATTTCAAATGTATAGAAAACTACAGAAAATAATATAATAACATTCAATTTACCACTACCAAGATTTAAATAAAGATATTTTTGCCATATTTATTCAGATGTCTTTCTTTTTGTGTTAGGAATTAAAGTATTAGAGAAATAGCTAAATTCAGTGCTGCTCTTCTTACCCCCTTCCCCTGAAGTTGTTATGCTTACAATGAAAATTTATAAAATTTTCTTTTTCTTTTTACACATTGATCCACAAATTTGTAAATAAGTGTACTATGTTTAAAGATTTAGATAACCAGTGTAATGCTTTGCAATTATTTGGCAGCTCTCTTTTCACTGAAAATTTTGTTTTGAAATTTATCCATGCAAACGTAGATTGATTTCTTATATTTCCCTGACTATACATAAGATAGCATTGTTTAAATAAATTCTTTTTTTTTTTTCCATTCCCCAAGGATGGAAAATTAGACCATCTCCCTGAGTCTCTCTTATCACAGGGCTTCAATGAACACCCCTGCCGATGTCACCCCGTGCATGTGGACACCTTTCTCCAGGCTTAATTCTAAGAAATAAAGTAGCTGGATCATCAAGATAAGCATCGTTTGCCTTTTTTTAAAGCATTGCCAAGTTGATTTCTAAAAAGATTTGTCTAATTTACAAAGTAACCTAAAGTGTGTGAGCATTCCTGTTTCCTTGCAGCTTCCATAGTGCCTGGCGTTTGGGTTTGTTTAATTTCTCCCAGTTGGCTGCATGTGAAATGATATTTCAGTGCTGTCTCTCTCTCTTCTCAGTGAACTCCAGCTTTCAATCTTGTCGTGCCACTAAACCTGCTGCTTCAGTCCTCACGGTTCTCCAGGATCTCCATGCTGTGGAATCGAATAGATGACCTTTGTCTTCATCTCACTCTGCAGCTAACAGCGCAGCCGGTTGACCATCCCTGCTCGGAACATTGTTCTCTCAATCATCTTGACAGCTCACATTTGCCCCACTTTCCTGACAGCTACTTTTTCAGTTTCTTTGCTTCCTACTCTTAGAGAACTGTTCCTGAAGACCTGGTTCTGGCCTCCAGTAATTGTTTATCATTTCTTTCTAGGTGACATATCATTTCCCATGACTTTAATACCGACTTTATGATGATCCCTACCAGTTATATTGCTCTGCACCCCTGTGCTTCTGACTTCTGCTTGATATTTCTATTTTTTATTTATATATTTATTTCAATTAAATTTATTGGGGTAACACTGGCTAATAACATATAAGTTTCAGGCGGACAATTTTACGATACACCATCTGTCCTAGTCCTAGTCCATCACCATGTATTTGACTCCCTTTACCTCAACACCTGTTAGAATGGCTTTTATCAATGAGCTGAGACATAACAAGTGTTGGATAAAATGTAGAGAAAAGGGGACCCTCGAGTACTGCTAATGGGAATGTAAATTAGCACATCTGCTATGGAAAATAGTATGGCTACCATATGACCCAGCAATCCCCCTTCTGGGTATCTACCTACGCCCCAAAACTGAGAACACTTATTTATAAAGATCCATGGACCCCCATGTTCACTGCAGCACTACTTACAATGGTGAAGACATGGAAGCAACTTAAGTGTCCTTCAACTGACGACTGGATAAAGAAGCGGTGCCTCCACAACAGAAGGCTACTCAGCCAGAAAGCAATGAAATATCACCATTTGCAACAACATGGATGGCTCGTGAGAGTATCATGCTAAGTGAGATAGATCAGGCAGAAAAGGGCACGAACCGCTTGATTTCACTCATGTATGGGATGAAACAAAAAGCCACAAATGAACACAGAAAAAGTAAACGAACAACTCATCCATTCAGACAACGGTATGGGGGAGGGAGGGGGAGGACCTTGCTGTTTGATGTGTCACAGGCACCTGGAACTCAGCATGACAAAAAATGGAATCCTTTTTTCTGCCACCCAGATCCCCCTCTAATGCTCCCCTTTCAGTAAGCAGCCCATCGTCATCAATAGATGTACCCATCTAAAGTCTATGTCTCAGACTCTGCACTTCTATTTCTCTCAACCCTCATATCCAACACATAACCTGCATATTTTGTATTTTCCTCCGGAATGTATTTTGTATCTCTCTCCTTCTCTGTTTGGTCTCTGCCACCACTTTAATTCAAGTTTGCCACAATCCTTAAGATTATACTCCCAATTGATTTCCCCATTTCAGCTCAGTAGCAGCCAAAGTGAGGTTTTAAGATTGAAATCAATTTATAACTCTTTCCTGCTTAAACTTGTCCAGTGCCTTCCTATTTCACCTACTGCACTTCGACTAAATCTTAAAATCGTTACCGTGGCCTGGAAACGCCTGCCAGCTTCTCGGCTTTAGCTCACAGCCCTGTCCCTGTCCCTCACTGCTCTTCTGATGGTCCCTCAAGCATGCTCTTTCCTGCCATGAATCCGTGATTACTGCTCTTCCCTCTGACCAAGTTGCTGTTTACATGGCCTGAGTCCCGGCCTTTCAGGACTCAGTTTAAATGCAGCTTCCTCAGAGATCTACCTGGATCGTGGGATCTAAGGAAGGCTTCCTTTTATTATTTAAACACATTACCTTAATCTTTGAAAACTGAGCCTGAGTGATATGTCAATGCTTTACTTGGGAAGCGCCAGACCAAGGCCATGAGAGTAAAGATGGGAAGGTAAACCAGGGAAGGATGGGGGCAGCCACAAGGATGTGTGTGTGCCGGTTGCTGCCCCACACTGTGGCTTTTGGAATTTCACCAAGTCCTGGAAGTGGTTCGAGGAGCCAGAGACCCAGGGCATGTGCCTGGAGACTTTAGAAACTAGAATCACATGGACTCAGAGGGAGTTAGCCTGCTGTGCATTTTCTTTGTCATAAGAAGTGCTGAGAGTATGAGCGGCAGGTGAGGCCAAGATCATCAGAAGAGGTGCTTAAGATGTGTCAGATACACATCCTGTTGATTTTATTTCTAGTGCTGATTCTAAATTGTAAGGAGCTGCTACACTCAGAAGTTTTAACTGAAGGGAGAGGAGTAAAGAAGGGGTGGCAAAGCACCCAGGACTAGGAGGGGTGGAAAGCTGTTACCACTCCTCATCCTGAAAGAGCAAAGGGGGGGCCGGCAATGTCCACACCTGGTGTGGCTGGAGCTATGAAGAGCCATGGAACAGGTGCTGCGGTGATATAGGAAAATAGTCTCTACCAAAACCTCAGCAAGGCAGACGGGACAGGAGGGGGTGATAAATGTTCTTACCTGCAACCGTCCAATCTTTTAACAGTGCCTTCCATTGGCTAAATCCAACTAGAAGCTGGAGGGTAAGGGTCCTAGGCCATGCAGTCTGTAAGGATTAGCACCCCAGGGCGCAAAGTGGGACAAAGAAGAGTGGGCTAATGGATCTGGGAGTGGAATGCTGTAGGGACTAACCAGCATAAAAGGCAGGACTTAGTTGTAAGTGTAGAGGGCTCATTCAAGGCCATGTCACTTGGTACAAGTTCACCGAGTTGTTTCAGTTTGAATGAGTGAACGAGTGAATGAATGGACCCGGAAAGTATGCTTCCTGGCTTCGGCTCCACTTACAGAAACTGTAGAAATGTTGGAAAACTCATATTCCAGGAAAACAGAATTGCTGAAATACTGTACAAAAAACAACAGGGAAACTTCACTTCTCCAAGAGAGTGTCCGGTATGGAAAATAACCAGGAATTTAAATATGTAAATTTTAATACTTCTATACATGCAAATATTGATATTTTATTATGAATTACTTCATACATAAAACATAGGCATGTTTGCACATATACATACATAGGTATATGTACACATACATACACACTCCCACCGCCTCACCCTCACTGACTGAAGCTACTGCTGAGCTGGAAGCCCGTAGAGCCTGAGCTGTAAGAGCAGTTACTGAGCTTCAGCCCCGCACCCTGTGATTTTCAGCCAAACACATTAGGAAAGTAAGGGGTGGAGGGAGTGGTTGGCGGAGGGCAGTTCCCTTCCCCACGCACAGGTTGGCAAGAAGAAGCGTTGAATTCTTTCAAGTGGTGCAGTTGTCTGTGGAATAAGTGATGTGTTTAGAAAGGAAAGCAGACACTCAAAGGAGGGGAGGAGGCAGAGGGAGGCGGGGTAAAAGAAAAAATAAAATGGAAGGACTGGTTGCTAGGTCAGCTGGCTCTTTACTTTCCATCACTTGTATTTTAAAATTTCCACTCTTTAGAAAATATACATATACTATCTTCTTTGTGTAGTCCATCCATCTCCTATCTACCAGCTCTTCCTGTTCAGCTCTACTCACATGACTCAAGCACACTCCCTCTTAAAACAAGAGGAATTACCATTTGCCGGGCCAGTAGCAATCAAGGGACGTCCCAGAACCCACCGTTGGTTCTGAAAAGAAATAATCTTACATAAATCGAAGACTTAGTTTCAGCATTTTCAGTTACTAAATGCTCTCCATAGGTGAATTTTCAGGTATCTAAAGCTGAAGGCTTAGTTATTTATAACACCATATACATCATCATTTTTGATGGACATATTTCTAAAATGCATTGCAAACTTATTTTCCTTACTAAACAGAATATTCTTGACAAAAGTTAATCTTTTCTTGACGACTCAGGGCCATCGGTCTGGCTCAAATATAGCGATGCCCTCAGGGATGGTGGTGGTACTAAGGGGCTCTGTGGCCAACACCTAGGGCCGGAGGCTGCCAGGCACTTCCAGTTAGTGTACGTCCTGTCTCCTCTCTTTCTGACACCTGTCACTTTTCAGAGCGCGTGCTTCTAACAGCCCTCTGCTTGGCTGCTTGTGATTTGTCACCCACTGCAACCTTGGGAGATCTGGTGGTTGCCATGGGAAACTAGGCGATCGGGGTTATAAAATCAGTAACCTGAATATCCCTGGCTCCGGCCTGGAGAGGGTTTTCTCATTTGCTTCCAGAACAGGGAAGGGTGCAAGCACTGGGCAACTCTCTTCTTTGAGGGTCAGAGGCTTGGTTAGGGTACTGAAGACACGTACTTTTGAAACTATAGCGAAAAGGAGAGGACTCTGTGATAAAATCTTGGCAGTCTGTGGCTCATTTGTTGGGGAAAACAGACAGGGAGAAATTCTGTCCTGTATAAAGTGTTGGCGAAGGCTCAGCATATCCACTGTGCAGAGATTGTCTTAGGTCAGGGCCCGTATTAAGTATAATTAGTAAAATGGGACCACACTCTATCAGGGTTCTAAAAAAATAACTAGTGAACATCAGGCCCTGGTCAGAAAGGCTCCTCCAGGCAAGCCACTCCCTTAAAGTCACCTGGGTCACCCAGCTTGAAGAAAATAACTGATTATTTCCACAGGTGTTCGTTCTTGTTGCAGATATCTGGAAATATTAAGGTAAAGCTAAAAATTGGATTTCTTGGAAATTTATAGAGGGCAGTTCGACAGATCTTGGGGATGGCAAATAATCTGAGAGACACCATTCTTTGATTAATATTAATGTTTGTGGAGAGCTATATGTGCCTATATCCTTTCCATGTGAGCGTGAGGATTTTTCTTGCATTAATTTGGAGATTCACAAAATGCGAACTCTAAAAGGCTGGCCGAAAAAATTCCAAATACTATGTGAGACGTAGTATTTGATGGTTGGATTTTTCTTTTGAGCTCTTTCCGCTGTTACGTCTTCTTTTACTGGGGCTCAGGATGATGACAGGAGCCCTGTGTCCAGGGCCAAAAGGGACAGGCGCCTGATTCATTAGGCGTTTCTTGACCTTAAGCACCAAATACGGAGACAGTGGCAGCAAGTGGCCTCCGCCCGCGCCGACGCCGGGACGGTGCAAACCTGTCCCCCGAGGTGCATCGGGGCCTTGAGAAAACGGAGCCACACGAGGCTGAGGCGAACAGCAAATGGCACCTTCCCCGCAGAGGTGAGTGCACCGGGGAGGTGACAGGAACAGGCGAGGGTGACCTTGGCCTCATTACCGGCTGCTGCTCCTCCTGCTCGTTAAAGCGCAAAGCGGGTCCTGAGATGCCCTTCATCCCGAGACTGGGGTTCTTTAGGGTGCTCACCTCGGAGAACTGTCACCCCGGGACACACTGAGCAGCATGGGTCCCAGATTTTCCCTAAGGATTTTCTCCGCCACCTAATCTAGGGGTGGCCGTGAAGTCCCCAAGGCCCGCCCTTTTGCTGTTGCTAGCAGAGTCTGGCAACCTTGATGGCCTGGTGTGCTGGACGGCTTCCATTTCCCCCCCAGCGCCAGGCGACACCCCTTTCTACCCTTCCTGCCCTGTGACCTTGTAGGCTGATTTTTATGGGCCTCATCGCTGGGATTCCTTTTCCTTTGGCTTCTTGATGATTTTGGCTAATTTCAGGGGCCATCGGGAGATGAAAAAGTGAGAGTAGAGTGAAATCAGGGTACCGGTGCTCTCTTTTCCCTTCATTCTGTTCCCCCCCAGCTCGGCTGCTTCCTGCGGCTGGAAGTCCCCTCTGTACAGCTCCTGCCCCGGGGTCAGGACCTGTTCACCTCCTAGCTTTTCTGTCACTGTGGTGAGAACCCTTAGCTGTGGCTAACCCCGGAGACTAGCCTTACTCCTTTGCTTTCCTATATTCCTCTCCCCATCCTTGTAAAGAGCCTCTGTTAAAATCCTTTTATTTCTTGCTGTGAGTGTGTCATTTATTTCTGCTAAGATGCTGGCACATCTAACAAAGGAGGAGGAATGCCAAGGCAAGATTCATAGGGGAAGAAGGCAGAGGCTGGGAGCATATACTCATGGAACTTGCTCAGGTACAGAAGGTCCCGAGTCATCCCACTGCTGAGAAATATAACTTAGGACTGTCCCTTTGCAAAAATAGAATCAGAAGTTATAATGTCTTCACTAAAGCATCGTACAGTGGACAGGACATTTGAACTGAAGTCAGAGGGCCTGAAGCCAAATCCAAACCTTCTTTTCATCACTGTACATATTTTGAAAAGACGCATAAGTTCCTTGAGCTATTTTTTTCCCTATAAAATTGTTTGGTTGGAGGATCAAAGATAATATGGGAGCACTTTATAAACTAATAATAGTTGTTATTGCCTTAGATTCTCCACTTTCCGACATTCTTTTTATAGCATTTCCTATATTATATTCTACAGGACACTAGTTTTGATGGATTTTTATTTTTTTAAAAAGGTCTTAACTCCAAGTGGGTTTGAGAAACACTGAATATTCTAGACTGCTTGGAGAGTCATAACACACCTTAGTATGCTAAAGACTGATAACTGTGGTATTGAAGAAACTCATTTAACTTAGTTTAATTTAGCAATTCCCAAAATGATGCACCCAGAAGCTCTTAAAAATTGCAACTTATATGATCATTTGGTATAATGCGTATTTCATGGAACATGCCTAGTAAATGCAAGGATCACTCTATTTACCAAAGATTCTTGGGGCCTTGCTACTCCAGACAGACCTTTATAGGAGCTTGTGCGATATATACTCTTCAGAGCTCGAGGCACCAATAAATCTAGTGAATCACAACCATTTTTTCTCCCCCAACAGAATAATTTAAAAAATTACATAGATTTTGTAGTCACATGAACTTAATTGATTTACCCAGATTTTGGTGACTCTCCTCCCTAAAACTTCAAAAGAAAGTAAGGGCATCTACAACTGTTTATAATTGCCACAACTAAATAGAATGCAACTCAAAGAGTGGATAAGGGATGTCACATCACATATATATAACATGTTGGAGCATGTACCATTTCCAGGGCACTATGCAGAGTGCAGACTTCAACACAATTTTTTTCCAGCAAAGAGGTGCAAATGAGAGGGTATCATATCAACACAGATTTAATGTTGCTCCAGTTTTCATTCATTTGTAAATTTTTATCAACTCCAGTGCTTTATAGTAACAAATTGCTTGCTATCCATTTCTCAATTCATTTCAATAAACACAATTCAAGAAAATGAAGGAGTTGACATGAGGTTTCTTCCAGATGGCAATGAAGGGGCTGTGATGCAGACCCCAGCCACCAGTGAGCAGAAATATAAGAGGACTTTCTCCAAAAAGTGCTGGATGAGGGAGAGTAGAAACTGCTGGTGAACGTCTAGCTTGATGCTCATTTGTTCAAACTGAGGGCTTTCAGCTTTTCTCCCCCACTCAATAAGTTTCTACTTCAGTTGTTTCCACTGTTCTCTGTTTTCCCAGAAGCTTCTTGGCATTTGGGTTAAAGAAGAGAACCAAGCTTTGAGGAATAAATGAGAGTGAAAACAAGAACGTATTTAAGCTTGAAAGGTCAATGTCATCCTTCGTCCCCTCTTCTGTAAATCTGCTTGGCTGCTGGACACTGAGGGAACCTGCGGTGGTGCGCGGGGGACTTGGCTAGGCCCTGCTCAGATGACCACCCGAGCTTCTGAGCGTCACGGGTTTTCCTGGGGACCGCATGGCACAGAATCATATCTGGGTTTAGGTTTGTGTCAGCGTGTAAGGTGTGTGTGTGTACTTGCCATTTGCCTCCATGAGCAGGAAGGCTGTTCAGGGGAATTTCCCAAATGCAGGTCTTGCACCGGATGCCTGGAAGGCTATGTCATTATGATTCTTGGTCTGTCGCCTCTTTGCATCCTACCTACCCAGAGTTTAGGATCAACACAAGAATGGGAATTTTCCAAAGGAACACAGCCATTATTTGACCCCATTCTTTCACTGCTCTACCTTGATGGTGATTTTTCAAGGCTCAGCTATGGTTCAGGAGGATCCTGGGTTTTCCCACATCCGCTCTGTGTGCTCATCTGTGGGAATAACCTTTTAGAGACAGCCCGACACAGTCTTCAGCCTCGAGTTTGGGTGCAGTGTTTAGAAAGTAATAAGGGGTCACTGATGGCAGAGCAAGAGGATTTATTTATAGATTCCTGGAATCTGTGAGTTTGCTACATTGCTGTGCTTGCAGCTGGGTGAGGTGACAATAGAAATAAGGTCACTGATTTGCCATTTATTATGAGAAGTGACAAGGTGGGTTTATCAGCAAGTAGACAGGATAGGCCTTATGAAGTCAAAATAAAATAAAATACTTGTTTGTCTTAGAAATGTCAATATCTCTGTAGGTGAAAACTTGCTCCGTACCAGGTCTGGTGGAAAAGATTAGATTAGTTTCATATTTATTCTAATTGGCAAAATAAGATCCTGAATATGAATATGAAGGTTTGGGCTATGGGCATAATTTTGCACAATTGATGAGCTGTCCCTGTCTCTAGTAGTGACTCACCCTTTCATTCCAGTGCCATTTACCTTCAGAGCATCGACAGCCAGCTGTACCCAGTAACTTTCTGGCTTTTGGATTTGAAGTGCGGATGCCAAGCCCTTTCAGGAAGCAATTTTGTTTATTTTCATTACAAAAGGCTGCTGCTCTCAAATACACCTGTGTTTTGCTCATGTCATCATCACGCAGAAACTAGCCTGTGATAAAGAATTTCACTGAAGTTATCACTGTTCAAATCACAATGATCACAACTAAATCATTCTTAAGTGATTATTTTCATGTAGTCCTATAATAGTGGCAATATAAGATGACCTCATTCAACTAGCAAAATTAAAATACTGCCAAAGAAAATGGGTTAAATAACTCTCCCTCGCTTTCTCTCAGAGAGAGGGAATATGTACTTGGTAAGCATTAGCTATTATTTTTATTAAGAACAGAGACATGCAATGATAAGTTAAGAATTAAAAAAAACTAGGGATATTCTATGATGTCTACTTCTTTATTAATTTTAAAAACCTTTATCATGTTATATCATAGATGGTTAGATAATCAGAAATCATAAATAGAATTAAAAATAAGAGTACTGTCATTTTTGTGTGTGTCCTGTTAGTAAAAAGATTGGGGATGTGACAGAAATACATGCAAAACAGGCAAAAAAATTACAATATTTCAATAATCTGAGGTCATTTGGCTGTTGGTTCACAAACTGACCCCTGTACATGGAGGGCAAGGGAGACTTAAAAAACAGGCAGACCACTCCAGATTGGAGGTTGCAGGTTTAGTCAGCAAGGGGATTTACATACAAGGTTTGACTTTCAGGCATCTACCAGGAGAGTAGATCTCCGCAGCTGCCCACCAGGATCTTAGAAGTTTATGTAGAAGCCATACCTGCTTCAGTCTCATATGCCATCCAGATGGTCTCAACAATACCTTACTCTCAAGGCGATGTCCTTGGAACAGCTCCCACAGGTCAACAGTATATCACCAGTATAATAGGCCCCTTTCATTGCTAGGAGAAAAGGGAATAGAGACCGACCTTGGGCTACCATCCAATGACATTTTTTTGGTCTGTTCCAGTAACTTTGGTAAAGCACTGGGATTATTTGTTATTGCCCCTCCCATATGAAGGAAATTTGATCTTGGCTCTCAGACACCTGTAATTGTCAGTCTTTCCATGAATCTTCTTGAAGATGAAGCATTTTTGTAGGAACACTTTTGTAAAAGTATCATAGCAAAACAATAACTGTCTGAAAATGACAAGAGACTTAAATAATATCCATGGTTAAAGATCTGATGAGAGTTCATTATAATCCAATTGCCCAAACAATGGTTATTTCTGAGACAAACATTTTAAAATTGTGACTGATAACATTATACCAGGATATATCAGGTTTTTATGAATTTTATGCAAATATACCCCAAAGAGAGTTTAGCATTATTTTTTTTTTGACAATGTTTCCCATGTAATCCAACATATCATATAAGCCTAATTAGTTTACTATCTCTCTCTTATAACAATAGAGAACATATCTTTTGAAATGTTTCCAGGACCCCCTGGGAAACTCCAAAATAGTTCAAAGTCAACAAGATTTCATTTAGAATTTTATTTTGGGAAAATCTGTAAAAACAACAACATCAAAAGGTTTAAAACAATGAGTTAAACAGGATCATAGGTCACGATGAAATAATACTTAGTTATCCATTTAACCAAAGTGACAAAGACTTCAAAGACAAATACAGAAAGTTACGTAGCTACAAAAAGCTTAGCTCTTTTAATAGAGGAGACTCAGTTTTCTTAAGTAATCCAAAGACTTAATAAAGACAAATAAAGCATAAAAAATTGTTTTGTTAAACACATAATTTTTGTTTTCTAGGCATATTACTTAAAAAATAAAGAAAAACCCTTCATAATCCCATTAAGAACAGACCAATAGTCCAAGAGAACTTTCTTCTTTTAGCAGGTGAAAAAATTAAATTAGAGAGGTAGAATTCAATTCTATAGAGAACAGCATAAGGTTCATCTCATTTAGTACAGTAGTCATGTTGAATGTTTTAAAACGATGGTATAAAGACAATAATATATATAAAGTTACTACTTTTAAAATTTTATTGCATTATTTTAAACCACATTTGACATACAATATTATATTAGTTATCCATGTGCAAAGTTGTGAGTAGACATTTTATATAACTATGGAGTGATTACCCCGATAAATCCACATGCCCCATGGCCCTGCAGACCACATGTGCAATGGGCTGCAGCTAGGGACACAAGCTAAGCTAGCCAGAGACTGGACTGGACTGGACTTTACTATGGAGTAGAAACTCTGGGCAGTTACCTTAATCCTAGCTCTGCTGAAGACAAGACTGGACTTTTTCCAAGATTAGACAGAGTGACATGGAACTTGGAAACCCAGAGTTTTAATTCCACAGGAATAAATTTTTCTCACTATCCCATGTGAGTCTCAGGAAATTCCATTCCTTGCAATATCACAAGAATTCCATTTCCACCAGCAATAGAGGGGGACACAGAGGACATCCCGCCAATAACAAGGCCAGCCCGTTCTGTGTCTCCGCCCTTCCTGCCAGTCTCAATGTGGCTTCTTCTTTATATGCTTAGAGGACTTCAGTTCAGCTAGATTTCAGGTGTTCTGAATGATGGTTGTTCTGTAAATTAGCTGTAATTTTGATGTGTCTGTGGGAGGTTCAGAGTACTGAATTTACCTACTGTGCCCTCTTGACTAGAAGTCAAGTTACTATTTCTTGAATGTTGTATAGTATCTATACACAAGCTTATATAACCCTCACAATAATTCTGAAATAAAGGTATCATCATCCTCATTTTACAAATTAAGAAACTGCAAAAATATTAATTCAGATTTTTAGATCCCCAAAACCCATGTTATTTCTACCCTCATAAATCATTTTTAACAATAAATAGCTTTCAATAATAACCCAGAACCTGAGCATAAAAGAGTACTGAATTTAACTATAAATATTCTTTGCTTATGCCCAAGGAAATGTGAGATCAAAAGGAAGCATGGTATGTGGAAAATTCTGATAAGTGCTTTAAAAATTTGTAAAATATTTTAGCTTTTCCAAGAGCTGCATTCAATACATGTAGAGCCTCCAAGAGTCAATATATCCTGAACTTCAATTGTTCCAAAAATCCAACCATAAAAGATCTCTTCTAAGTTAAGGAATATTTGCAGAATATTTACAGAGACTCTCAAACCACTGCTCTTACAATCACCATCAATCCCAGCCGTAACCTACAAAGAGAGCGTGCTGAAGTGCAGTTAATCAGACTCTGGTTAACACAGAAAAAATATAACGGGCAATGAAGAGCAGATGAGGGTGAGAGGAAAAGCCAAATTCCAGCCAGCTGCCTTATTTTCTTTCCTTTCAAGGAATAAATATCACATAAACAGTGCCTATATGTCAGAGGAGCTAGAGATCTAGATATTCTGCAATTAGGAAAGAACCAGAGCCTTTTTTCTCAAATTGTGTCTTAGGAGACCCCAATTATATAGCTTTTTAAATATGACTCATGCTTTCAGAAAGTTCATATATATATATATATATATATATATATATATGCTATGAGCATACTTTTGATGAAGTCTCAGGTACAGTTTAGGATAAAATGAGACACTACAATTAAAATCAGTCAACCTCTATGTACTTGCTACCTCAGGAAAAAAATGCTTTTTGGTATTACAGGTAAGGGGAATAAATACTTGGAATATGACTCATTGCCACTGTTATTTTAATCATCAACTGATCCATCACTGTGGTATGTACGGGAAGGGAGACAATGAACGAATGAAAATCGAGACTTCGCCCTAAGTGAATTGAACAAACCTGGAGAGACGAGGCTTACATCGATGGAGTTATCACCCACGCCACTGCTGATGTGGAGTGACAATTCTCTTTCGGGAATCACAACCTTAACTGGACAAATAATCTACTGTGTGAAACCATCAGAAATGCACCTAAGTGGACTTAAAGGACTGGTAACCTGGATGACAATTAACACTACGAGAGCTCGAAGTTCATGGGTCCCCTTGTCCTTTCTAAGCCTTTCATAGAGGATCCAAAAATATCTTAATAAGAAGTGCTAGTCTCTTAGACCTAAATCCCTTAGGTGTGACACCTTCCATTGCTCTGCACTTGAAAAAAGAGATGTCTGTGTCTATCTTCCTATCTGCCTGCCAGCTTCCTCTCAGTACAGACCGTTCCCTTTTTTCCCCCTGAGCCCCAGTGCTTTACGTTGCCTTAGGATAAACCTGGCACTTTCTACCATCCATGATCCAATTAGCAGAGAAGCCAGCAGTTCAGCCTGCGACAACACACAGACTCTGGTGTGAGGCCCACAGAGAAAAAAGCAACATATAAGACACGCTTTATGCAGAGCTGGTTATCTACTCTCTCTGTGATCTTAGAGCAAAGGCCTGGGCAACTTTGTTAGCTGCCCAAGGTTACCATTCAAGTCTGGAGTATATGCAAAAGGAATCATGTAAGATGGTGCAGGTTCACCAAACACCTTCCACAATCTGGACCTTTCTAACAGCCATTTACTTTTTTTTTTTTTTTTTCCCCAGACTGAGCAATAAGAAAAGAAGAATTTCTCTTGAGGATAAAACTCCCAGGAAAGAATGCATTTCCACAGTGAGCTAAGAGGCACCCATATGCATAAGTTTTTCTTTCTTTTTATTCTGAAGTTTCGGAAATTCTGCTTTTTCTATATAAATCACCTGTGGGTTGGAGATGAGGAAACTATGGTACTCTTTTTGGAGTATATTAGAATTCAAGATGATTTTAGTTCAACTTTTTTAAAAAAAAAAACATGTTTTTATTGATTTTTTTTTTTTTTTTTTAGGGAGAAGGAGAGAGAGAAAGAAACACAGATGAGAGGAACATCTGTGGGCTGTCTCCTGCACACCCACTACTGGGGGTTGAACCTGCAACCGGGGCCTGAGCCCCAACCGGGAATCCAACTGACGACCTCTTGGTGCACGGGATGACACTCAACCAAGTGAGCCATACTGGCCAGGGCCGTTCAACTTTTTAAGACATATTTCTCATGTAACAGTATTGATTAAGGACTAGAAGAGATGCAAAGGAACACAGAATTATTTTCCTGCTCTGTAGAGCTATATGCTTAGATGAGATATTTATCATTCACACAGTGTCAACTGCAGTTTGTAGGCCTTGGTTGGTCTAGTGGTTCTCAAGCAATAAAGTACCCCACCCACCAGAAATGTTTTGTTTTTGTTTGTTTTGCTTTATTTTTTAATGACCGGAGTGTTATAATCTGGTGTGGGGCTTGTTGTGAAACTATAGGAATCATCTTAGGAATCAAAAATGCTAACCATCTTGCAATGATCATAAAAAAAACAATGTTTAATCCAAAACATCAAAAAGCAACCCTTTCGCTCATAACTGAGAAGCACTGTGTAAGCTCTTCCATGTCAGCCCCAGGCTGGTTGCCTTAGCCTATCCCCTCGGCCCATTCTTTAGGACAGAAAAGCAGAACTCCTATGTTGGGGACTGTATCAGCCAACTTAGGTTAAGCTCTGCTGCATTAATAGACACTCCGACAATGTCAAAGGCTTCTACCAATAAGGTTTGTTTCTAACTAATGTCCAGTGTCTACTTGGGGGGTTCTTAGAACTCTCATCTATGTAATCTTATATCTATAATCATCACTAAAGGAAAGACCCTTCTGGATGTTGTCAAGTGACATCCACAAGAGGACACAGTGAAGACATGAGGCGGCTCTGAAGCTTGTGCTTGAAAAGGGGTACACAGCACTTCCACTTGCAGTACATTGGCTAATGAAAATCCTGTGACCAAGCCTAATATTAGAGAAGCAGAAATGTATAAATCTTCTTTCAGGGAGACACAGCAAATATTTTGAACAATAATACAATCCACTTTAGGAGAAGTCGAATACCAAAAGGGTTTCTATTATAACAAAGTTTCTTAAAACGGGCTTTAGAAAGAAACTAACCCAGAACAAGTTAATTCTCCAGATCCCTTGATTTCAAGCTTCAGAAAAAGAAGATGGAAACCCAATATCCAATGTTCATGCTCTAATCACTCGAGCCTGTGGATATGTGATTTATGAGATAAATGGGGCTTTGAAGATGTGACTAAGTTAAGGACCTGGAGATGGGAAGAATACCCTGGAATTTCTGGTCTGCACAATCTAATCACAAGGGTCCTTAAAGCAGAAAACCTTTTTTCACTGGAGTTCCAGGGGGATGTGAGCATGTAGATTGGTCCTAGAGATGCAATGTTGCTGGCTTTGAAGATGAAAGAAGGGGGACATGAGCCTAGATGTGTGGGCAGCCTCTAGAAGCTGGAAAAGCAAGGTCATTGATTCTTCCACAGAACCTCCAAGAAGGAACATAGTCATTCTGGCATGTTGGTTTAAGCCCAGCAAGACTTCTGGCCTACAGAACTATAAGATAGTTGTTGTTCCAAATCTCTAAGTTCTTTGCTATTTGTTATGGAAGCAACAGAAAACTAATATATCTGATGAACAACTTGTATTCAAAATATACAAAAATAACTTAAACTGATTAAGATAATAAACACCCAATTAAAATATGGGAGAATGATCTGTACAGACACCTCACTAGACAAGATATACAAGAGCCAAATGAGCATGTAAAAGGATGCACGCAGCATCTGCCATTTGGGAAATGTAAATTAAAACCACAGAGAGATATTATACACATAATAGAATCTCTAAAATGCATCCAATTACTGGCAAGAATGCAGAGCAGCATAGACTTTCACCAGCGCTGGTGAGAAGGATATTTTGGCAAATAGTGTTTATACAAAACTAAACAATTTTACTATATAATCCAGCAATAACACTCCTGGGTATCTGCCAAGTGAATCTGAAAACTTATGTGAACAAAAATTCTTATCCGTGAATGCTTATAACAGGTTTAGTCATAATCTCTAAAAACTGAAAACCACTGAGATGTTCTTCAATAGTTGAATAGAGAAACAAGCTAGTACATTCATACAATGGAATATTATTTGGACAATAAAAGAAATGAATTAGCAATTCATGCAAAAACATGGATGAACCTTAGCTGCATTTTGCTAGATAAAGGAAGCCAGTCTGAAAAGACTACCTATTACATGATTTTATTTATGTGACCTTCATAAAAGGCAAAACTACAGAAATGGTAAGCAGATCGGAACTTGCCAACGGCTCAGGGGAGGGAGGGTAAATAAGCAAAAATCACGAGGGAATTTTTAGGGCAGTGAGGTTATTCTTTGTGGTATTATAATGGAGGGTGCATAGCAATATGCATTTGTCAGCATCCACAGAACTTGATAGAACAAAGAGTGACTCTTAATGTATATAAGTTGTAAAATATCATTTAAGATTTTGGGGAATCCCCAAATGAATTGCTAGATGTGAGAAATGACCTAAGGGCAGTACAACCTCATTGAAGTGAGTGGGAGGGAAAAGATGCTCAACTAAATAACTTTGGAAATGAATGGAGCCTTTAAGACTAATGGGCCAATAACTCTAGATAAGCACCATAATCTGATTGATAGTTATTTTCTTCTGTATATGGATTAACAATATTAAAATTGAACAATTAAATAAAAGGTGGTAGAAGGTGAGAGACAAGTTTCTCAGAATTGGAGTGAGATGTTACAGGTAAGCAAAGAAACAAGCCAGAAATATCCATGTGATGATGTAGCTTAAGATAGTTAAATACAGAAAAGCGCACACACACACACACACACACACACACACACACACACAATGATGGGAGTATGATGGGATGGTGACAAACACTACATCAGCTAGGTAATCAAGTTAGCAGCAACAGTGTATCATGTTGATAATATGAACTTTTGATATGGTGTGATAAAAATATCACCCTTCCTCAGATGTCTGTCTTACCCAAAACCATCACCCCAGTCTAATCATGGGAGAAACATCAGACAAATTCCAGCTGGGGAGTATTCAATAAAACACCCACCCAGCACTCCTCAGAGCTGTGAGGGTGACCAAAAATAAAGTCTATAAAACTGTTACAGCCAAGAGGAGCCTAAGAAGGTTTGATGACTAAATGTAATGGGTTATCTAGATGGGATCCTGAGACAGAAGAAACACATGTAAAAACTAAGAAAATCTAGAAAAGCTATAGACTTTAGTTAATTACACTCTATCAATATCTATGTATTAATTGTGGCAAATATAAGATGCTAATAAGATGGGAAACTGAGTGTAGGGAGTCAACCCCCAAAAAGAAGATACCTACCATGGAGATCTGCTCATGGCTAATTGGGCTCAAATTTAAAAACAGAGCCTAGCAGTCATTTCTAAACAGCGGCCTCCCATGCAAGCTACGCTTCAAGAATAAGTCTGCATTAAGCTGCTTGCCTGCACCGTATTCCTGCCACCTGAGCCACCCCTTAGGAAAAGTTCTTGGAATCTTATCTCTACTAGTAGGACTGCGATATCCCCATTAGCATCTTCACTGACACTTCAGAGCAGCTCCATTTGGACCAATCAAGACACTGCCTTTTGGACCAACTGAACTGTAAGAACTTGGGGTCCTCATTTGCATGTGGACAAACTAATCAGGGACCGGGGGTGTAGATGTCTCTCTAGATAAGTCATCACCCTTCTGGCTGGGGAAGTGCACTTTCCCTTTCCAGGGAAAACTAACAATTGCATTTTCCCAGCTGGAACTGAAACACCAAAGACCTCTCGCTGGACCAGAGTGGAGCAGGCCAGAGGAGAGCAGAGCAGGCAGACCAGAGAGGGGCCTCACCCGAAGGCCACCTCACAGCTCTGCTGTTCCACGGCTGTGTGGCATCGCAGTTGAGCTGTTAGCACTGAATAAAGTTTCCTTCCTCACCGCACCCCAAATTGGGGATTCTTGTTAATTTTGAGTTGATGCCACTGATCAATAATTGACAAGGGTATGTGAGAGCTCTCTTTAGTACCTTCTCAATCTGCACTATTTTAAAATGAAAAAGTCACCCTAAAGAGCATGAAAGATAGTCTACAGAGCCAGTAAACAATATAATTCATGCCCCCACAAAATAGAGAAAATAAAGCAAACTGAATTGGACTTTGAAATAAGATGCTTAAAATCCTCTAAGAAGAAAAGGAAATAGCATCCAAACAAAATAATGGGAACTTCTAAAGCAAGTTCAAGTAGATGTGGAAAGGAGTCAAAATCTATCATTTAGAAAGACAAGGTCTCAGTCAATTAGTTTGACTCAACTAAAGAAAATTCTCAGTCACCCTCAAGGTCTCCCTTGATTTACTTGCTATGCTCAAAAGTGGAGACATAATTGAGTTCAACGGGGCAGTGTTAAGGAGTTTAAGCAGATGAGTGTCATGTGCTGTAACTTGTTCAGGAAAGCTGAGAGCTGGGGAATTAGATAAAGGCTTTTCTGATACTTCAAGTGCAGAAATATTACATGTAACAAATACTGAGACAATGAGAAGATGACAAGGAGAGTATGTATTTTAGACATATTGAAGAGGTGGAATCGCCCGATGTTGAGGAAGAAATGGTATGTATGAAGTATGACTGTGTTAACATTCTATCTATTAACTAAAACAAGATATGCACATCCATTCATTTATTGCAGAGGATTTTTTTTTTCAAATATATCTTTATTAATTTCAGAGAGAGGAAGGGGGAGGGAGAGAGAGATAGGAACATCAATGATGAGAGAGTCATTGATCGGCTGTCTCCTGCACACCCCCTGCTGGGAATGGAGCCCACAACCCGGGCACGTGCCCTGACGGAATCAAACCCTGATCTCCTGGATCCTAGGTCAGTGTCAGAAACATTTATTAAGCACCTGTTATTTATCATGCATGGTGTTAGGTCCTTGAGAAAAAAACACTGAACAATTCAGCCATGGTTCTTGCTCTCATGGGGTTCAAAGCCTATTTGGAAAGAACATATATGAAACCATTATTTAATATAAAATATGCCGTATAAACATCATTTAATATGAAATATGCTATAAAAAGTGCTTTTAGGGAATCAATAAATAAGGTGTTGACATCAACTGTGAAGGTCAAGAAAGCTTGGCTGAACATGTATACAGTGGGAAAAGCAAATATTAGGACAGAAACCAGATGATTCTGATTTTGGACAGTTTAAGTCTGTAGAGCCTTTGGTGTGAATTTCCTCTGAATAAGTAAAAGATGCTTACATTCTCTTCAGCATTTTTGAGTCGGGCAAGGAACACAAAAAATCATTTCATATCACAGGCTGCTAACATCAGCCCTAGTCCATGTGGATCGTGCCCATTACACACACACAAAGGAGAAGGTCATCAGAGAATGAAAGAAACAATAGGGAAGGCAAGTAATTAAATGGGGAGTCCCGCCGGCCATAACCCCACCGTTGATTTTCTTTGTTTTTGTCTTTTTAGATAAGCGCTACTCATTGTTTTTGAGACGTGTGAGGCAAGCATCTTCCTAGAGGCAGGAGCATTGAAGTTAAGAACTCTGGAGAGCCCCTTTCAGTGTCAGAAAACACAGACATCTACTTTCCTCAATCCTGTCTTCCGAACAAGGCCTTCTCTCTTTCACACTCAATTTTTTTCACTCTTCAAAGCTCATATTCCAGCCAAGAGTCCTGGTTTAAAAGCTATCATTCTAGAGACTCTATTATTAAAAAATGACAAAACAGAAAATAGAAAAAAATCTGAGTATGGGGAGAAATCATTTGCTGTGCTTCTAACCCTCGCCAGCTGTTAGCACTAGTCCTAAAAGGGAGGTAATAAGCTGTTGTACAGGGTGGGTTGAGAATTACATGAAATAGTGCACGCAGAGTGGTTAGCATATAAGGACTCAAGTATTAGCTATTATTGTAACTACCATTAGTTTCATTATTGCTGTGCAACCATTATTTCCCTTCATGACCTTTGAGAGTTATCTGTGGAAAATTGAGCCCTTATTTCCCCTAATAACTTGCTTTCCTGCTACTCCTCCTGTAGGTCTTTCCTGCTACTTTTTTTTACTTCCAAGTACATTTAAATCTTAAACACCATCTCAAATGTATTTGGGGGGAATTATTTATACAGCGTTAACATTTTTTTTTTACTTGGGTTCACTCATTTTAGAAAATGCAGAAATAAGGAAAACATAAAACACCTCTAAATCTGCACACAAAGAGAAATTAAAATGTATACAACGGATCAACTTCAAGGGGAATTTTTTTCATTAGGTGCCTTGTGAGAATTTGCCGCCTGTTGTGAGCATAGAGATCAGGGGGGGCCTGGAGAAGCTTGTCATGTAGGCCACCTCCAGAGTCACAAGTAACCCGAGAGGCCTGAGCTTTGCATAGAAGCCATAGAAAGCCACCTCGTTGGGTCTAACTTCCATCGCCACTAGTGGTCTTCAGGGGGGCGTCTGTGCCTTTTTACTGCCTGAAGATCCAGCGGGAAGCTGCAGGGATGAGACTGTGAGTGTGTGTGTGAGTGTGTGTGTGAGTGTGTAGGTAGGAATATCTCATCACTCCTGGAGCAGCTGTCACCCAGGAGGTACACAGGGTGAGTCAGCATGCGCGGCTTGTAAAGCTGCCTCTGGGCTCTTTACTCCCTGTTGCCCTGGCTGGGCTGGTGGGAGTTCATGTGGTTCTCAGGGGCGTGTTAAGCTCAAAGGCATTGGAGTGTAGTAATTACCTGGGAACCATCTGAGTAATCTGCACACCTAACATACAGCATTGGAGACATTATTTCTAGGGAGTGATAAATGGCAACTGCTTAATTGCTTGGAGGAAAGGTGGTATAGTTTCAATTTGGCCTGGTTCCCAGCCTGGATAACCACGAGTGCCTTCCAAAACAGCATTAATAATACCATTCTGCAGATAGCTATACCTCATGCCTCTGATATTTCTTAGAGGCAGTATTTTCTTATGTATATTCTCAGGGGAGGTCTGGTATAGTATTCCTAATCTAGTTTTCCCATTAGGGAAAATGAGATGTACAAAAGCAATGGCAAATGCTCAAAGTCATACGATGGATATCAACGCTAGAGGCAAAAATGAAACCCAGGTGACCAGTCCCTTAGTAAACTAGACGGCGCGGGAATGAATGGTGTAGGATATTGTATTTGAAGAGGTTTTTTTCCCCCCTGAAATGAAACTGAAGAAGGATGTTGGATATTTACAAAAGCCTAGCACAATCCCTTGTACAAAATGTTAAATGAATAAATGCTCATTTCCTTCCCCCTTCGTTCATTCCTCTCCCTTTGCTTGTTTGAATTTCATCTCTGCCAAAAATGGTTTCAAGCTCAGCTGAACTTCCAGTGATTCTAACTCTACAGGAAATAAACAAAATCTTTCTTTTCCCTCTTTTCTGCTCCCTTCTCTGTCTAACTCCATCCCCTCCACATATTTAATGCAACAGAGACGGTATCTGGGAAAGAGTTAACCAATCAAAGTCAACAGATGGTGATTTAGTACAACAGGTCCTGGAATAAGAAGAGATGAGAGGTTTCATTTCCCTTTGGCCCTTTGGGAACTTAAGAAAAGGGGGGGGGAACCACGCCTGGGGGTTAGTGTGTGATTTTTCATAAGCTCCTGCTCCTCTCATTCTTGGCCACCCCGGCGCCTGCTGGTGCCTGGCCTGACAGAGTCAAGGTCAGCCTGGCAGGAGGTGCCAACGGATGTGGGCAGAGAAGTTGGAGAGTAGCGCACGCTGTGCGCACAGCCAGGGTTTCTCACACACCTCTCCACTTAGGAACCCGGGCCCACCCTGAATAAATCATATTGTAGCTGCTGCTCCGAGGTGAAAGGAGATGCCGGGTGCTCCTGCTCGAGCCAGGCTCCCCCCGGGGCCGTGGCAAACGCGCCTGGCCCAATGTCCGAGCCCAACGTGGAGCTCACCTGCTCCACCCAGGTGTGCAGCAGGCCTCATGGCTGTCACAGTCCATGCCACCTCCTGGTGACTGCCTGTATGTTGGCCAAATGCTCACCTCCTTATAGGTCTGGGTGTTTGGAATTTTTCCTCAGTGATCAGTTATCCGTACTGGTCTTCATGATGTCTGCAAGGTGTTTCTGCTGAGTGGGAGGGGACCCCACACACTAGCCAGCAGGTTCAAATTTAAAGCTGTCTTTGTGTTCAAGTGCCTTCTTCAAAGGAGGATACTTTCTCAGGTTCAGTTATTTAGGAATGCCAAAATACAAAAATTCTTTTCATGTTAGTGATGCCTTCGCATGCTTTCCAGCCTGTGCCCACCTTCGTGATCATATTCCACAGTAAGGACCACACCCTCCCTCTTTTCTGTCTTTCTACACGCATGCACACAGGCACATGCACACACACACAAACTCATCTTTTTTTTTTTTAATATTTTTATTGATTTTTTTTTTTTTTAGAGAGAGAGGGAGTGAGAGGGATAGAGAGGTAGAAACATGGATGAGAGAGAAGCATGGATTGACTGCCTCTTGCATGCGCCATCCTGGGGCGTCAAGCCTGCAACCTGGGCATGGGCCCTGACTGGGAATCAAACTGGTGACTGCTTGATTCATAGGTCTACACTCACCCACTGAACACCACTGGCCGGGCCACACAAACTCATCTTACTTCTTGCCATCAGAGGACTGTGTTATCTCCAGTTGGGGATTTTCTGTGGTGTAGTTTGGAGAAAGAGAGGATATGTCTTGAATTCAAGTTGTGCTTATGACCAGGATTCTGATGTGGTTAGTGGGCTGACCGAGGAGGAACTCATCAGAGAGAAAGAAAGGTCAGGTGTGTCACCTTGGTCCAATGACAGCGCCTCAGATGTCCAAGAGGAGCCAGGGAGTCTTAGCAGAACACAAAGTCTCTTACTGAGATTTGTCCACGGATTGAACTTTCACAAACTTAGAAAGAAGAAAAAAGCTACAGGTAAGAAACCATAAAAACCAATTAACCTAACTCCATGTGAGAATTAAATAGACAGGATCGCAGAGCTTTGATTCCTGTCTAACAGAGTAAAGCCCAGAAGAGAGAAATCTGTTGCCTTCTGTCAAGGGGCCTCAGCTGAGAGGCATCTAAGCTGCTGGTTGACCTCCCCTCCACCCACAGCGCATTAGTAG